>NC_049260.1:28610911-29223379 GCF_011100685.1 Canis lupus familiaris
GTTGTTTCACTGGGGAAAGGGTCCATGGAGCTCTTTACACCCCATTACCTAATTCCAGGAGTGCTTTTATTCAAGGCATTCGTTTTTATATTTTCTGTGCTTTCTTTATTCTGTATACTTGTAATGTGTGAGGCTCTTCACCTCAGCTTTAACAATTGCAATGGCAGACGCTACAACTAGGAGAGACAGGAAGAAGGGCTGGGGCATGCGTTTGTGTGGGAGGAGAATTTTTTGGGAGATTAACTTATATATAACCAAGAAAACTTAAGTCATAACCACTATTTGTGGGTAAAAAAATGAACATGTATACTTTGCATTTATAGTCTCTGTTTTACGATATATATTCAGAAAAAGTATGTATTTAATACTAAATACTGAAATGTTTAATACTAGGAAAACATTCCCTGAGATTTTAAAGAAACTTTTAATTTCACAGCTGATAGTCTTTTACTTAACATATAGTTTATTTTTGGTGAACAGAATGATTTCAGCCTCATTACAAAAAAAAAAAAAAAGAATCAAAGAGTACTAAAGTGCTTTAGTGATTTGGAAATTAGCTTTTATGACCTTTGGCAACATATTATAGAAATCGTTCAAGCAGTGTACACTATTTCAAGTGCATAAACAAAAGGCAAATTCTTGAATTGTTTGGTAAGTTTCTACTTATAAATATCCACTATATAAACTTACTAAACATCAAGGATTAAAAGGATGTAAGAGTCAAAAAAGAGTTAAATCTCTGATTAATTTTTGGTTTTAGAAATTAGAAAGCATTAGACACTTTGAAATTAAAGTTGTGTTCGGGAGCTGGCTTTTTTACTGCCTTATGAGAGTCGAATGTTACATTTTAAGGAATTTTGCAAGCCTACTATTAAACATAGCCCTTGTAAGCATTAAACTATATAAACTTACCATTAAATAAATTATATTAAAGTACCTGTAATAATGTTCAAAAATGCACCACTTCCTAATGATTTTACTACTACCTAGGCTTGTGAGGTTATTCACATCTCTGTATCTATATAGTAAAAATGCTATGCAATGGTATGCTACTACATATCTCTTCCAAAATCCACTCTCAGTAGTGTCATGTTGGTAGCATGAATTTGGATATGGCTGAAGTATTTACATCACAGAAATTAGCATACACTATAAATCAGAGCTTGCCTTGTTTTTTTTTCTTCAGTAAGCTCGTTGTTAACATTTTACTGGCACACTACACACACACACACACACAGCAATATATAAGTAGTGCATATATATAGATTTATAGAGATAGGTAAATATAGATATATAGATTTAAATATGTAAATTCAGCTATCTATACCAGCTAGACAAACAAATGAAAACTGAAAAATGAAAATTTGTCAGCAACTTAAGTGTGAAGAAAATGTGGTATATACATACAAGGGAATATTGTTCAGCCATAAAAAGAAGGAAATCTTGACATAGGTCATAGCATGGATGAACCTTGATTATAATATACTAAGTAAAATAAACCAATTGCAGAAGGACATAGATGGCATGACTCTACTTATAAGAGACATCGAAGTTATTCTAACTCATAGAAGCAGAAAATAGAATGGTAGTTGCCATGGGCTGGCAGGGGGTGGGGGAAATGGGTCATGCTGTTCGATAGGTATAAATTTCAGATAAGAAAGCCCTACAGATCATTTGTACGGTATTATGTTTATAGTTAACAGTACTGTACTGTATACTTAAAATGTGTTAAGAGGGTAAATCTCACCTTCCGTTTATACCACAAAAAATACTACTAATAATAAATAAAGTAAAAATAAAGTCTTGTTCTAAACAACTTGAGAAACAAGCCTAGAGAATGACCATGAAAGCTATGGTTAACATGCAACAAACAGATCCCAACTACAGATGTCTACACGGGGCTGTTGTGAAATAGACTTATTGGACATTTACCAAGTTACTATTTCCCAGGCTAGAAAGAACAATGAGTCACTACCACTAGGATGCTCAAATTCCACAAATGGACATGAAATTTTATAAACCATATAACAAGAGAGATCTATGAAGGACAAACCTGTATTTATATTGACAATCTACTGTGTGGCAAATATGATAATAGAAAATTTATTTGCATCATCCCAAGTAAATTCTATATGAATTCTCATGTACAAGTATCATTACCCCATTTTACATATCAGACACAGAGAAATTAAATAACATCACAATAACCACGATAAATTATATGCCTATTCTACTATTAACTTCTGTCCATGTCACTCATTCTCTTTCATAATCTTCTTGGCATCTCCCTTAGGAATAACTTCTGCTGTGAAGGGCATTACAGATAAATTACATTTAAGCAAGGTTATTCTGTTTTGGCGGCTGAAGCAGTACAAAATTATTATCTTACAGTTTCATAGATCAGAAGTCAGACATACATCTCACTGGGCAAGGTTTTTCTAACTTAGCCACCACAATTAACCAGCAAAGTAAACCTATCATCACAAAATAGTAAGGTTATTTTTTAAGATTTTATTTATTTATTCATGAGAGACACAGAGAGAGATGGGGGCAGAGACATAGGCAGTGAGAGAAGCAAGGGCCCTGCGGGGAGCCTGGTATGGGACTTGATCCCAGGACCCCGGGATCACAACCTGAGCCAAAGGCAGACACTCAACTCCTGAGCCACTCAGGTGCCCCGGTAGTAAAGCTTTTATAAATGAAAAAGATAAGAGAAAAATCATGCTAAAAACAATGTCTACTTGGCTATTGACTAATATATTGTGGTAAGCCCTCCTACTGAAATCACTGCCCAAATGAGGCAAAATGAGAAAAAGGAAGCTTCTTTTTTTTTTTTTAAGGAAGCTTCTTAAATTCAAAAAGTAGCAGAGTAAAATAAGTATCAGAGAAAGAAAATCATCATATGGTTTCACTTATATGTGGAATATAAGAAATAATGAAAGGGACTATAAGGGAAAGAAGGGAAACTGAGTGGGGAAAAATTAAAGACAAACCATGAGAGACTCCTGAGTCTGGGAAACAAACAAAGGGCTGCAGAAGGGGTGAAGAGTGGGGAATGGGATAACTTAGTGATGGGCATTAAGGAGGACACTTGACCAGATGAGCACCGGGTGTTAAACTATATGTTGGCAAATTGAATTTAAATAAAATATTGAAAAGATAGCAGAAAGCATAACCTTTTTTTTCCAAGTATCAGTTAAATCTGATAATAATCTCTTCAGAACTATTTATATATTTGAATTTATGTCTTCTAGGGTACATTGTAGAATAGAGTTAAATAAGACCAAAAGAGCCTTTAAAAGATAATATGAATTCCAGTTTTATTATCAGAGGAGAATATAGAATATGGACTATCTAAAAGGCACCAGATGCTCTGATTAGTCAATTATCATTACATTCTAGATAACAGAGAATTTATATTTTTTGAGTGTCTTCCAGATTGAGTACTCTGGCATATAATATACATTATAAAGAAATGATAGCTGTATCATAAAGTTAGACCCAATGATATTTTTCAAATACATAATAATTGAAGAGATCTCACTAGTTAGCTTAGTATAACATAAACATAGATATTCTATCCATCAAAGGAAGACAAAGGAAAGACCTTTAGTTCCTATTTAAAATTTTTGGTAAAAAAAAATTAGTTTAATCCTTGAGAAATAGCTGTCTCTTAATGCACATAAGTTTATATTCACTTAGGCTTTTTAACATTAAAAAAAAACGGTTTTACCAATTTCATTCTAGAAAGGATGACTGAATAGTCTAATGGTTCAATGGTCTTAATGGTTAAGAATAATAGCTTTGAAGTGACACTACCTGGGATCAAAACACTAAATATTTTGGGTCATATCTCTATGCTTTGGTTTTCATCTCTGTATATGGGTGGTATAAAGTTGTAATGTCTATTTCCTCAGCAGTTGGACACATTTTAAGAGTTTATTATTATGTGCAATTTATAAATAAACCAAATTGACAAAACACACCAAATTGTGAAATATGCAGGGATATAGTAATTTACATCATTTTTTCTTATCTTTTTTTTTTTTTTTAAATGCCTTAAGTAAGAGGACATAAACTTAAAAGGAGTAGACATTCTCCTTTTGGGTTCATCAGTCACATTAATCCCAGTTCACACTTTGAAATGAAAAGATTAAGTCTCATTATAGTTTTAAAAATGTAACTTTAAATAATATTAATGGCATGCCATCACAGCAGCTACAAAAGGGTGAACTAGTAATTACCAACAAGCAACTGATGGTAAAATTATTGTCACTCTTGTTTGCTATTGTCAAGTTACCTTTCTAATACTGCAATATGAACACTTTCCTTGTGATTTTGTATTCCATTTTATCCTAAAAGATGGGATAGAATGAACCAAAGAAATGACCTGTCTTTGCCTCACATACTTCAATTCTTACCCAAAATTTACTTGGATATCTTTAGGGATGGCACACAATTTCTTTTGAGTAAGACATTATTGCCAGACATGTTTAGTTTCAGCAGCCTGTAATGAAATTCAAATCAATTTTTGTTTTTTCCACCTTTTGGGAAATTAAAAGTTTTAATTTTTACTTAAAACATAAAATTTTGGGATCCCTGGGTGGCGCAGCGGTTTGGCGCCTGCCTTTGGCCCAGGGCGCGATCCTGGAGACCCGGGATCGAATCCCACAACGGGCTCCCAGTGCATGGAGCCTGCTTCTCCCTCTGCCTGTGTCTCTGCCCCCTCTCTCTCTCTGTGTGACTATCATAAATAAAAATAAATAAAAAAATTAAAAAAAAAAAAAACATAAAATTTTTACTTAAAAATTTTTATCTATGGCACACCAAAAGTGGGCCACAGATACAGTACGTGGTGCTGGAAAACATTTCCTAAACACTTTTGCAGTTTCAGTTGTAACATAATCATTGATGTTAAGTTTATCAGTCACTTTAGGCTCCTAAGTTATAACAGCAAATGCCAAAATCTCAGTATCTCAGTGTTTGCTTATGCTCTGTGCCCAACGCTCTACAGCAGGGGATGGCCACCATTTGTAGTCTTTCAGAAGGACAGTAGCCACCATCTTGAATGTTGTTGGAAACACTTGGTCTGAGAGAAAAGAGAACACAGTAAAGCATTCAATGGCTCTTAGATCATCTGTCCAGAAGTGATACCAGTTGCTTCCGCTCACATTCTATTGATGGAGAATGTCATAGCACCAGATCTATTATCAAGTGGGTGGGGTCATGGTTTCATGTATCAGGAAGGAGGGAGAGGTAGGATAGCTGCCAACAGCCCTACTAATCATCATCTTGACTTTATCTATTAGATAGCTACAACTCAACACAGCAGGTTTCATAATAGCTATGGAAAATATATGTCAAACTTTTAATAACAATTTAAACTCCCATGATACTTTTCTCTGTTTAAGTAATTCATTAATTATTTATAAGCAATTTTTGATTCTACAGCAAGTAGTCATTATGTTACCCTGTAATTGAAACCAGAATGAGAGAAAAGAAAAATGACAGGCTCAGCGTGAGAGCCCTCTAGGTAAACCCATGGCTTTTCCCTTGGTACCTGTATGGCTTTGTAGAAGATTTTTATTTCATTTATTGTTATTGCAATTCCAGTATAGTTAATGTACGGTGTTATGTTAGTATCAGGTATACAATGTTCAGATTTTGGATCTGATCAGCTCTGTTTCCTCAGGAAGATGGGACTGATACTATCTACCTTAAATGGGGGTGCACAGGTGGGGCTCATGGGTGGAGTACATGGGTAGCTCAGTTGGTCAACCATCCAACTCTTGATTTCAGCTTAGGTCATGATCTTAGGGTCGTGGGATTGAGCTTCACATCAGGCTCTATTCTGGTGTGGAGCCTGCTTAGGATTCTCTCTCTCCCTCTCCCTCTGCCTCTCTCATTCTCTCTCTCTCTCTCTCAAAAAAAAAAATAGGTTGTTGTAGTGACTGAATGAGCTGATGTTTACATACATGCATAGCCTACAAGAGGTACTCTACACTATCTCCTACTCCTTTTTCCTCTAGCTTCTTGAAAAATCACTGAGAAAGAATTTTCAAAGGGACCACGCATATGACTCCTAGGACAGATTAAAGGGAAAGCCTAGTAAGATAAGAGGAGGTTGACAGTTGTTGTAATTCTCCAAGTTATATGCAAGAGCCTCAGAATGAAAGATCTAAGGAAGGTATAGCCTGGGAGTAGACAGGTAAAGAACAGGGAGAGGTATACATGGGAAAGTTTAGATAGCTGGCTAGAAATTGTTATCATAGCTATTTTGACAGATTATTGAATGTTGTAATTTTTCACATCAAGTCGATATTTTCCACTTAACTTTTCCTCCCATCTCCTTTCTATACTTAATATTTTGAATACATTTTAAAAATACCAAATGATTCTTCTTGGATTTTGGCTTTCTCCAGCTTCCCATTAACTCTGATATTTCTGATGATTAGATGTAGTAGCACTAGTATTTAAGTAAATTATTGCAAATCATACAGAAGACATTCTTCTTTTACTTCTGCTCAATTCCCAAACTGTACTAACTGCAAAGAGCTCAAAAGAGAGAGTGAATGCTAATCATAAGAATAAGAATGGTTTGGCTATGGTCACATGTTAACAAAAAGCTTCTCGGCCAGAAGAGCTATCTGTTTTACATGCTACCTAAATATTCCTAGTGGAAACAGCCATTCCATAATGACAATACAGTGCAGATGAATAAAACTTCTGCAGTTTGCTTTTTGTGGTACATAAAATTTAATCCAGCTAATATTTTATATTTATTGTTAAGTACATGCAAATTAGCACATGTACCATTTGCTTAAACACAACATTAACACCCAGAACCCTTTCACTACTTTGAAAGCATCATTTGCAAACGTTGGAGTTCTTTGTCTTTAGTGAGAAAAATATAATGAATGAGCAATGGCGTGAGATCATCAAGCATCTATGTCAAAACGACCAAGGAAAAATTTCTAGTTCATCTGTGATTGAAGTTTTCCTGGTTCGATGATAAGAGAATTTTGAAACAAGACTGAGTGTGGACACAGGATATTTAAAACTATCAGATGTCTAGGTTCAAGGAGGATTTGGCAGTAATTACTGTCTCTTTTACTTACTACTTAACACTGCAAACCTCTGTAATCTAATCAAGGGAGGTTGAACATAATAGCTGCATAGGAGGCATTGTACAAAATCAAAGATTTCTAAAATGCAGGGCTGTTTACACGACTGTTGCAGTTCCAGAGACAATGTCTTCCTTGCAGGGAAGATACCAACTAACAACGTGCAATAAATCAGTATCTATGTGCTCCTTATCCTTAGGGAATTTGTATGAAATCCAATGCAGAATCTGGTGAAAGGAGAAAAGCAGTAGGGCAACAGAACTATTATCATCAGAACTCCAACATCAGCTCAAGACCAGACACACCTGGTTTTGGGAGAAGCATGAGTTACCCTACTGGCAGTGTTGCTTGTTGAAAACAGGTAGCAAAATTCACCTCCTAAGTAAGGCCTTAGGAACCACCTCAGTTTTGTAGGACCCTCCCTGAAGTAGTATTTGGAAACCTCCATTATAAAACATTAGGTGCTCCTCTAAATAGCACCAAATAGATCTATTTCTTGGTATAGCTTTTCTTCTAAGGAAGGTATACCAAGCACAATGATATGATCTTGTGCAATCTGTTTTTTTTTAAACTGTAAATACAACACATTTTTCTAATCCTTTCAGATATTATAAAATTATACTTCAAGGTTTTTTTTCTTATTGCATGAAAACTTCTATAAAATAACAAATATATCAAATCTCATCGCATTTGGAAATTGTTCTTTTATATTAATTTCTCTACAGAGGGATTTTTAAAGATTAAATGTATTCTCTAATATAGCATATATTTTCAGACTGGTAGTCTATGACCAATCTTTATTCATCTTACCAAATATTCTTGAAAACATTTTAATAACTGCACAATGTTCCATTGCAGTGATATATCAAGATTTGCTTAACTGATGCCTTATTTGCCAACAATGCAGTTGTTGGTTGTTTCCTTTTTTTCCTATTAAAAATAACACAGCCGAGAACAACCTTGTCCATATTATTTAATCATGTTCTTAGGGAAGAGCCTCAGAAGACAAATTGCTGGGTCAAAGGATCAAATATGCTCTTTATGCATATTGGCAAACTGCTTTCAAAAACCATTAGACTGATTTATAATCCCACCAACAAGAAAGGGCACGTCCACCTCACGGACTCTCCTCTGCTTTATTGACCATTTCCAATCTGAGAGGCAAACAACAGAACAAAATACCTTCTTGCTGTAGTTCTTCTACTAATTGTTTGAACACATGTTCATATTTATTAGGCATGCTATTTTTTTTTGATGAGCTATTTGCTCTCTCCATTTTTTTCTACAATGATATTCTTGTACATTTTTACATTTTCATTGTGTGGCAAATAAAACAAGCCAAAATAAAGCAAAGACAAAAGTGAATTTCAACAAAGAATCATGGTTTTAACAACTTGCAAGATCAAAATGATAAAATAATGCCAACTTTCAAATAAAACATCTGGTTTAGCACTGTCTTCTGGGTAATCCAAATGTAGGATAAGAAGAACTGCAAATGGATTATGTAGATAACTAGTGTATTTCTGTAGTATCTGGGTATTTATCATTTTAAATTGATTTGATGTCCTTTGTTCCCTCTCTTTTCAATGCATTTTAAACTGTTAACTATTTTTCTGTTAAATCAGTGAACCCTTCTATAATTATTTATTATAAATAATAATAAATGCCTTTTGGATTTACCCATACATTTTAGTATATATGTAGTATATATAATATTTTTTTAATTTATTTTTTATTGGTGTTCAATTTACCAACATACAGAATAACCCCCAGTGCCCGTCACCCATTCACCCCCACCCCCCGCCCTCCTCCCCTTCCACCACCACTAGTTCATTTCCCAGAGTTAGCAGTCTTTATGTTCTGTCCCCTTTTCTGATATTTCCCACACATTTCTTCTCCCTTCCCTTATATTCCCTTTCACTATTATTTATATTCCCCAAATGAACGAGAACATATAATGTTTGTCCTTCTCCGATTGACTTACTTCACTCAGCTATATAATATTTTATACCCGATCATTTAGAAAGGGCACCAAAACTAGTAAAATCATCTCCTCATCCATTAAAAATCTATAGGTCATTTAGTATAAAAAAACAAGGTAAGATCAGAAGTTCATTTGCATACTTCCCTAAATTCCTACAAGTATGTTCTCCAAAGTTTTCTCTTTTCATTTGATCCTAGGTTATTAAAACAACAACAACAACCACCTCAGCCTCCTAAGCAACATTATGGAGCCTGATTTTCTCTCCCAGAGTGAAAAGGATGAAATCGTAGCAATAATTTAAGAAAATACTGTATTTGCCAATCTCTGGGGGATAAAGATCTCCTGCTTGAATGTTTGTGCACAGAGGTAAATTGCAGAAATCTGAACCCCAAAATAGCTTCTGCAGACTTGAAAAATATGAAAGGGAATTTAGTCAGGAAAAGTGAGAGAGTAGTTCTTTTTGGGCTACAATACAAACACATTTTCTAAGAATGACACCCTGGGGATCATCATCAACTAGCCTGCGCTACATACAATGGATAGGTACTTTTTAGCTAGGAAGCATGACATGGGATTGGGATGAGAGAGCTAAAAAAAGGCCATAGAGACAATATCCAGCTTACCCTTTCTCCCTATGCAGAAATTTTCTTTACCAGAGTTTTGATGGCTGGTCATTTAACTCCCGCTTGAATGCTTAACATGATAAGAAACTCTTGCTTTATAATACATGTGCTCCATCCATTTAGGCCATTTTTCTTTTTTGTTTAAGATTTTATTTTGTGTATTCATGAGAGACACAGAGAGAGTGAGAGGCAGAGACACAGGCAGAGGGAAAAGCAGGCTCCCTCTGGGGAGCCCTAAGTAGGACTCTATCCCAGGACCACAGGATCATGCCCTGAGTCCAAGGCAGATGGTTAACCACTGGGAAACCCAGCCATCCCCATTTAGACAATTTTTCAATGCATATTCTTACTGAGGTCTGAGGATTCACAAATGAAGACATGCTTTTAGACCTTGCGGAGCTTTAGAAATTATCTAATGTGCTGTGGAGTCACAACAGACCTGAACATTTGAAATTTGGGCTAAAACAAGTACTAAGTAAGGAGGCCCGCTATTTTCAGAAAGTTCTACAGAGGTGGCAATATTTGATTAAGAAGTATGTGGGGGATTGCTGTAGGGAAAGTGCTAGAAGCAGGGCTGGGCAAGTGTCGGGGACATCCAGGTGAGAGAGGAAATGGCACAGCTATCTGAAACCTGCAGGAATGTTCAGGTGGGAGGTGACAGATTCCAGGTGCCTGGATTAGAGGAATATTGCTATACTGCCAGAAAAGGAGGCTGGAGAAGTAAGTTTCAGCAAACAGTGATAAGTCCGGAGTAGCCCTAAACCATGGGGACTCAGACTCTGTCTCTATGATACAGAGGGCAGAAACACAGACTAGGTATGAAGAGCACAGACTATGGTGTCAGACTGCCTAAGTCTGAACGGGCCACTGAGTAGCCAGTAGCTTTGGAAAAGTTGCTTATTCCTTCTATGCCTCAGTTAACTGACAAATGGGGATATTACTGCTACTTAGTTCATTGGATTATTACGGAAATTATGTAAGTTTTGCAAAGTGTCCAAGACCTTATCTTTTAAATAGCAGAAGCTATTAAATGAATGTCACGTGCAGATTGGAGCAGGAAGATTCTAGGGGTGCTTGGGTGGCTCAGTGGGTTAAGCATCTGCCTTTGGCTTAGGTCATGATCCTGGGGCTCTGGGATCCAGCCCCATATTGGGCTCCCAGATCAGTGAGGATTCTCTCTCTCTCTCTCAATCTCAATCTCTCTCTCCCTTATCTCTTTCTCTCTCTCTCTCTCTCTCTCAAATAAATAAAATCTTCTTTTTTTGAAAGAAAGATTCTAGATGATGAGTCCTGAAATGTAGCAGTGGCAAAAAAGATAGGGAAGGGCGGAATATGTGCTCGTTCCAACTGTAGCCATGTTCTGTATGAGACAGTTCTTTCTCATGACAAAACAAAATCTCTTCCCCTTCATGCAAAGAACTCAAGTTCTATTTGTGGGTCCTAGTCCTGCCTGTCCCCCAACAGACACTTAGATGTAATAAAAATTCAGGTGTTATGATGTCTTGTAGATTATACCTTTTTTAATTTTGAAAAAGAATATTCTAAGATGAAAGACTTTGACATTTAACTCATGGATAGTCTTCAGCAAGAGAACAAGATGAGAAATGCTATTGAATACTTATGGTTCAAACAGACAGCAGGCAGTACAGAGAACAGAGCCTCCAGCAGCAGGGCAGAAAGAGTCACAGGTAGAAATTCAAGAAAGACAAGAACAAAAATCTTTTACAGTTTAAGAATCTCATTTACCTCAAAGTTCTTTCTCCAATACTGTTTCTAAACTCTAATATTCTGGACAGACACCAGTTTTTTTAAATATGATTTTAAAAATGTGAGACACAATTGAAACACAGGTCCAAATGTTATCCAGGGCAAGATCAAGTTTGGTGATTATCTTACTAGAAAACACATGGATAAAGTGTAGTTTAAATAGTCATGTCTCTGATACCTCCACCAAACAACATTTGATGTATCCTGTCATTTATTGTGAAACTGCCAGCTACTTATACATTTAGCGAACCATTATTTCTGGAATTTAGTGCAGACATTGTTCTATAGGCTAACACTTCAGTAGTCTGATGAACACAGTGCTTCCCCCTACTCTGCCTTCCTACAGGCCCTTTGCCCTACCCCTAACGCCTACTCCAGTTTCTGCACAACCAGTGGCCTTTTCCAAATAAGGATCACATTCCAAGGTCACAAGCATGAAAATAAATTTTTTGGTATTTGGAAATGCTGTGAGATTTTAAAAGACAAAAAATCTTCTAAGAGTCAATTATGAAGAGTTCTATTTTAAATTAAAAAACTGGCTTTAAAGGAAAAACACAAATTAAACTCTAGTATTATGAGGCAAATGGAGTCCCTGCTTATAAAACCCTTTTTTTAAAATAATAAATTTATTTTTTATTAGTGTTTTGACAAGGGGCCCCCAAGGGGCTTAGTCAGTTAAGCGTCCGACTCTTGATTTCGGCTCAGGTCATGATCTCAGGGTTGTAACATCGATCCCCACTTCAGATTCTCTCTCTCCCTCTCTGCCCCTTCTCCCAGTCAAGCTCACTCTCTCTCTCTTTCTCTCTTACATAAATAAATGAAATCTTTAAAAAAAAGAAAGCAATGATGTAAAAAAAAATATTTCGACAAAGGTGTTCCTTAAAGGAAAAGTCTAGTATTTATTTCAGGAAAATTTACAACGATCTGTTTACAGACCTAAATATTCCAAGCTCTTACTAACTATGCATCTTCAACAGTTCCAATTTGGAAATCCCTTTCTTGCTATTTTTTTCAGCATGGCCTTTCTATAAATGGCAAGCAAGCATACTTATAGAAATTAGTCATAACTACTCCATGAAATGCTCTGTTGTTCCTTAGAACTGGGGGAAGGTTCATGATATGTTAATTTTGGAAATTCTAAGACATTATGAGATGCTACGAGACCATTTCATGTAGCTTAGTCTCTCAGCAGGGGTATCGATACAGTCTGCTTTCTGTGAAGAAGACATCAGCCACCGCAGACTAATATTAGCTTAAAAGAATTGAAATATCTTTGATGTAAACAAACATGTGCAACCACACAGTCAGTAAACATTTTATAGACAAGAAGACAAATCAAATGACATTCATTTGGCCTTTATAGAAGATGCATTTGGGGCATTTTTCATTTTATAAAGGAGAAATGAATCCAAACATTGTTCATAAGGGAACACTAAAGCTCTAAAAGTACATAAGAGAGCCAAGTCAGACTTTTTAATATTTATATGTTCTTTTAGGGAAATTGTTCTGGTTCTTGCAGATGATTAATAATACCTGCTGCATTTGCATAATTCATAGCTTTAAATAATTAACAGGATTATAATTATATTCATAATTCTTTATCAATTGAAGTTAATAACTTTGGTCTGCTGTAATGTGCTATGTTATTGAACTAAAATCTGTACTTCAAAACAATGATTCTAGTTAATATTAGCAACACACATTACATATCTAAACCTTTCTTTATACACCCCAATGATAAATGAGTATAGAGTGTAAATCCCTCAATATTCAATGAGAAGAATAAAGGCATTTGAACATCTGGAAATTTGTCTATATTAAAGTATAAATACAAATATCTGTATCTATAGATCTCTATCTATAATAAATATATAGAGATATAAAACATACATCTTTTTTTTTGCAAAGAGATGATATATTTATTTCAGGATAAGTGGTAGGTAAGAAACAGTATATATATATATATATATATATATATATATATATATATATACTTTTTTTTTTGTTTCAAAATAATAAGGATATACAAGATGCAACAGTTTGTTTACAACCTACCTGGAGATGGGTCACTTGTGGACCTTTTGTGAAAAGGCATATTTACCTCAAGACTTGGCCAATTTGTTAAAAAGGAATATTCTTTTTTTAAAAAATATGCATATATGGAGTAACTAAATTATTATACTAAAAATACAAATAATACAGAAATAGATAGAAAGACTTCAATTTCTATCCCCCATTTCTACTTCCACCAACAATAAAGTCTAGAAGTATTTAGTGTGATGTTTTGATTTATTCATTTATTAGCTATAATGGCCTTGCCTAAGACTGGAATTCAAAAGCAAAATGTGCTTTAAA
The DNA here is from genome assembly GCF_011100685.1 of Canis lupus familiaris. NCBI lineage: Eukaryota > Metazoa > Chordata > Mammalia > Carnivora > Canidae > Canis > Canis lupus. The sequence goes on from NC_049260.1 coordinate 28,624,765, forward strand.
TTTAGAATATGTTGGGGCGCCTAGCTAACTCAGTTGGAAAAGCGTGCAACTCTTGATCTCAGGGTTTTGAGTTCGAGCCCCACATTGGGTGTAGAGATCACTTAAAAATAAAATCTTTTAAAAAATGTACAACATGGAATGAAAATTAGTGTGTGCTCCCTGAGGAAACAAAGCTGAAACTAAGGTTATCTGTTTGTTCTCAAAACGTGGAGGAGGGGGGCACCTGGATGGTTCAGTGTTTGAGCATCTACCTTCAGCTCAGGTCATGATCCCAGGGCCCTGGGATCGAGTTCCTCATCAGGTTCACTGCAGGAAGCCTGCTTCTCCCTCTGCCTATGGCTCTGCCTCTCTCTGTGTGTCTCTCAAGAAAAATAAATAAAATCTTAAAAAAAACATGTAGGAATTACAAGAACAACAGAAATCTTCCACATAACTCAGTCTCCTTTCAAATACCTTATAATGCATCTTGGATGTTTCTTTAAAGCAATATTATTAAGATATTTTCAAGAGAAAAATAATCTACCAGTGTAAACTGTATTTAAAAATGCATAGAGCCTATTTTAGCGGCCTAACAGTTTTATAATATTTTTGTTGAAATGACTTCTTAAGTACAAAAGTCTTAATTGCTTATTACAAAAGACTAAATATTTTATATCAATGTATTAAATTAAAAAAATGTGACCTGCCATAACTACAATAGTCCAGCATATTGAAGATAATCTGAGTCAAATTACCAACCATTATTATGTTCTGCAAGAACACATAAGGTCTATAATAACATTGAATCAGTGATTAAATAAATATTTTCTTCCTTCCCAGAGAAGCTCACTACTTTAAAAATGGATTACAATACAGAGAATATCACCTAAATTATTCATTTTAATTAAGTCATTTCCTGATTTTTCTCCTAGCAGACACAGTGAATTAAGAAATTATCCATGTAAGTTTTGCTTCCTAAGTATGCTCTAATTCTGTAAAAATGGATTATTCTATTCTCTGCCTCCAATTGGTAAACCACATAAAGTCCAAAATAAAGATCATAAGTCTAGGTTTATTATTTTAATGTAGTTGATATTTTAATTCAAAGACATCAAGATGTTCTGAAAATGTTCTAATATATTTACTGCTGTAATATTGACAATATCTGGCAGTGGGTTTGAAGAAACTGATGGCAAGAAGAGGAACTTCCACGCTATATCCTATACTGAAAAATAAAGTAGAAATTATTTTGAAGAGTGACACACAGATGAATGAAAGGAACTTTGGTGCTCAAAATGATGCAAAGGTCACATAGATTTTGTATACCACCAGTATAAATCTTTATAATTTTATAAATACACATTTTTACGTAAAATTTTATATGCATACATATCCAACAGGCAGATATACATATACTTAATATTTTTATGTGCATTTATACATATAAACACATATTTTCATATATATATATATATACACACACACACATACTAGAGAGACACACACACATAGAGGAAGAAAAAGAGAGAGAGCATGAGCAAAAGCTGATACATGAGCAAGCTTGTTTGCTTTGTTTCCTCATGGTTATTCCTGGGAGGGTTGCAGTCAAGGTCATCTAGTAGGGTCATATAAAATGAGATGCTGGTTAATTTGAGAAAGCTTTGGAAATAATATATTTTAATTGTATAAAAATTATAGTGAACTAGCAAATGGAAGGATGGCATGTCTATTAAACTAAATTCTGTATTTAAATGACATACGCAAGTCTAACTCAAAATTTTTTACCTATTGTGTGTGTGTGTGTTCACAATTCTCTGAATGGTAGAGGGAATTTCTTCAAAGCATTTTTTTGCAAAGAGATAGAAGGTTCTGCCATTTATCAATGCCACTAGTTACTGGGCACCCACTCCTATACACAGGGCTCTGTTTAGACCCAGATGTATAAAAGACATACATATAAAAAGATAAATACCAAATGGGAGACACTTGCCACATGCCAAATACTTCAGGGAGTCAAAGGTTAGGGATTCTATAATCTTTGTGGCTGATGTAAGAAAAGGAGAAAGAAGATAATAGAAGTGAAATGCAAAACAGATGGCTAAGAAAACTACTCAACAGGAAAAGTGGAGAAAAACATTAAAGAGAAATACCATTTAAGATTAGAAATAAGATGATGAGAAAATGAGAAGAAAAAGAACAAGTTTTCCCATCAAGGAAAAAGAAGGATTTATTCTTCACAGAACCTGTATGACATTCATTTAAGGAACAGAGCTGTGTCATTTTGGTATCACGACATTCCTGATTCAGGTGTATGATATTTATACTATAGGATAAAAATAATCAAAGAATAAATAACATATAGTTGGGGACTTTACTAGTATGTAGTTTCATTGGTTTCTTATAAACCCCAAAACAGCTAAATACCTAACCTGAGAAATGTGAATGTCCCTGTGGATTTGCAGCACTAAGTGTAGACCCTACGTTGTACAAGTGGCTTGAGAGGAAGGATGACGACCCAATACAGTCATTCTTGCTATTCACAGTAATGTTCTATAAAGGAATTACAAACATCAAATTAGTGAATACTGGCCTAAGTACCTACCCTGGGGGAAATACAGCATCAGGTTCCTGCAAGTCTCGGCTCCCAACATTTTTGTAAATCGATCAATACATAATCTTATTTTATGTGTACTTCTGTTTAAAGACACCTTATTTAATAAATAGTTGATTCATTAAAACCAAACGCACAGCCAACAGCATAACCTCATGCTTGAACAAAGCTCATCTCACCCATGTATTTTCTTTGTAAACCACATCACAGCCTTCTTGCACTTAGGAATGTGAGACAGCAGTTCACCACCACATTTGGAGGCTATTTTACGCGGGAAAAACAACAACAAGAAGCACAAAAATGTGGCAAATATGACACTAAATAGACCATGAGAAGGACATATATGAGAGCTGAAACAAGAAGGTAGAGTGTCACTTCAACCTCATCTGGGAGTGTGCATGTCAAGACTCAAATTTTTTGATACTATGTTCCTATTTGAGTGATGGCACAAGTGTCATGGGTTTACAAATCCATTTTAACAAGTCACAAAATGCACAAAAATGCGGAGTCCACGAACAATGAAATTTTCTGTATAAGCATTCAGTGTACTGCCTGACTAGATTCTTCTTGTAAAACACTACACTGTTTATAGTTGCAAATGGTTAATGCTTTTCATCCCTTTTAGTTACGTTACTTATACAGAAAACTAAATTACAGACTTACATATGTTGTTGACTTTCTCTAATTACCCTTCTGCATGATCGGAGCAGATAAACTGCCGGGCCATATTGTATACCAAGCCTTTAATATCCAGGCTTTATCAAGCACCACGGTTAAGAAATACTGTTAGTTATGTTGTACTGAAATTTTAAGCAAAAGGTTTAAAAACTGTTCAATTTACCAAGTAACTAGAATAAGAAAAATGCACAAGATCATTTCAAGAGCTTTCTCTTTACCAACTGAAGAACTATATTATTAATTCAGTCACATAAAGAACTACCTAAAACTTCAGTGTCTTCTTGTTAAGCAAAGTAGATGTAAGAAAAATGCAGAAGAATGTAATAAATGCAGCAAATGCATAGCTGAATTTCTAAAATGTGGAGCTTGCAAATGGACTCTAGGTGCAATTTACTTTGAAGTAGGTATAAAATCCAAATTTTAATAGTAACTGTCACCTTGTATACTAAAACCTGTTCATCAACGAAATGAAAAACCTAGATATCCATCTGCCTTGATGATGTTTACCATGAATTTCATAATCCCAAGTCAAACCCAATGTATTCTATTCACAAATTTGTTAGCTGTCATTGGAGGAAAATAGATCTGAACCTGGTGCGTTTTAGATGTTTGCACATGTAAGTGTGTATACTTGTGTGTCTCAATGTGTGTTTGTTGGCTTGAGGATAAGATGTGCAGGTAGTAAGATGAACATGAATAAAGTTTGTTTTAAATTACCCAAAGATACACATGTGCTTGTAATCACACATGTCAAATATACACATATGAATATATTTTCATATATACATATAATATTTATATTCTACTGTATTATTTTCCAATTGTTTATATTACAAACTATTATGAAATTAGCATCTTTCCTTTAGTTCTAGAGGTTGGCAAACTGATACTGGGCTAAAATCAAAGTGTCACTAAATCTGTGTTCATTTAGGAGGCTATAGAAGGGAATTACTTTCTTTGCCTTTTTCATCTTCTAGAAGCTGCCTGCTTTCACTCTTTTGGTTTATGGCTCTTTTCCTCCATCTTCAAAGCCACCAGCATAGCATCTTCCAATCTACATGTTACATCACTCTGATGCTCCACTGTTCATCCTTCCATCTCCTTCTCTGACTCTTTTAGGAACCATTGTGATCTTACTGGGCCCATGCAGAAAATGCAGGATAATCTCTCTGTTTCAAGATACATAACCATATCCACAAAGTCCCCTTTGTGACTATGCAGTAAAAAAACGAACTCAGCAGGCCTGGGTTGTTCAAACTCTACACATTCCAAAGAAAGTTCTAACTCCTAACTGGTTTCTGGGAGATAACTTCTAAGTCCTGATAATACCCTCTCTGATTAAGTGTCTTTGTTTACATTAGGCTTTGGGGCACAATGCAATTTATATTAACAACCCGATTTATAGTGTGGCCCTTGAGTCACACTCTAGTATTGTGACTTCTGTAGAGACTAGATACTTAGGAACTCAAGTTAGCCACATAAGTATTCTGCCCCTACATGACCATCCCCAGTAAAATCTTGGAAAGCCAAGACATGGTTAAATTCTTGTTAGCAATACTTTCTGTGTGCTGTAACACATCACCACTGAGAGAATTAAGCATTGACTCTACGACTCCAGTGGGAGAGAACAACAGGAAGCTGGCACTTGGTCTCTCCTGGACTCTGCCTTGGGTACCTTTTATATTTGTTGATTTTAATATTTATCCTATTGCCCTAAAAAACTGTAACCATGAGTATAACTAGTCTTATGAATTTTGTGAGTCCTCCTAGTCAATCACTGAACCTGATGGTGGCCTTAAAGACCCTCAAAGACAGCCACCTAAGATAAAATATTCACAGGTTCCTGAGATTAGGACATACACCTCTTTGGGTGGCCATTATCATGCCTTCTACATTGCATAAACACATGACTATTCTGTACAAAGTTCCTCATTTTCCTTGAGTAGAAGAGTAGTTTGTTAGAAGTATTATCCAAAGAGTTTGGAAGAGTATAATCCTTTATTGAATCAAGATTATTTTTTTTCTAGAAATATTTACCAACTGTTTTATAGTATGCTAGCTTTTACAAACTACTCTTTCCTATACATAGAATGAAAATAAAAAGTAAAATTAAAAGAAAAACCAATGTTATATTATTTTTATGGTAGTTGTCAATAAATGACTATGCAATCACTTTTTGCCTAGCAATAGACAATGAAAATATACTCAGCTTTCATCTATGAGGACAAGAGGTAACCAAGGGAATGAAAAGCTCTATTAACCACCAGTGACTGAAAAACAGCTACTCAGAAAACCAAATGCCCTCACATCAGTGTCTTTAAAGGCATAAAAAGTATTAATATAAGTTGTAACTAAAAAGATGAAACACTGAGATATGAGATGTGTGTGTCTCCAAGAGGAACTTCTGTGTTTATATGAATCAGATCAAACCGGAACATTTTTTTTTAACTTTCTGGAAAGAGAAAATATTGCATCCAGTTTATTAAACTGTACCTGATTTCAGAGGCAAGGCTTAATGCTTAAGGATGATTTATCAACTTTGCCCTATAGTTGTGACTTCATGCTTGAAGTTATCATTGTTTGAAATTCACAGGAGTTCCAAGACAAGTAGTAATCACTAGGGCAGAATATTTGCAAACAGATGGCAAGAAAAGTAGGGAGAAAAAGATGAAATAAAACAACAACTACCATTGATGTCACCATCACTTATAAGTGAAAAGGATCCAGTAAAACAGATTCTGTGTGAACTACAGGGACAATAGAAAACCAATTCCAAATAGTGTACAGACCTCCAGGATGATAAGAAAACACACACTTGTTCTTTCTCTATAGTAATTACTCGGGACAAAGAAACCAACATGATATCTATGGACACAATAACACAGTTTTTTTATGCTGCCTTCAATTGACTGTGTCTAATCTTAGATAACTTTGAGAAGTCAGAAGTGTATACAGCAGAATGATATAACAAAACATGTATGACATTTAAAGCTTTCTCAGTTTCGACAATGACATGCTTTTTTTATTTGGTGGGAGGGGCTGGCTCAAACAAAGATAATCATCTAATCAAATATTTCAGTGACTACAGAAATCAAAGCCATACACACATGTCCACATGCACACACGTACATGCACGCACACACACACCCTCCTACACAACCTTGTGCAAAAGTACATTGGGGTACTTTCACAGAAGTAAATCTATGAGAAGCTAGTAAGCTTGCATGGAAACCTTAGAATATTTTAAAGATTCAAATGAATTCTCTCTTGACTTGCAATCCAGTTTCCATTCATGGTTTTTCTCATTTAAATGTCCTCTGACATCCTTCACATTCTCAAAAAAGTAAAACATTTCTCACTGTTAGAAACCCAGTCATGGTGCTCTACTGATGCTTTTTCAGATTTTTCACAGGTGCCCGAGCTTTCAGCAATTCATTCTTACATAAATATTAGCCATGAGGGAAAAAAATAACAGCATCTTACCATTATATCTAAGACAAAGATACCTATCCTTTCATTCCAATGAATAAAACAAAGTCATGTTGCTTTTTCATTCGAGTTAACACAACTTGCTGTTGGCTTCATGTCTCCATTGTCGATTGATTATAACAGTAATTTCAACAAATAGCATTGCTTTCACATGTCTGGATAACTAGAGTCTTTAATTTCTGCTTTTAAGCTGGATAAATTCAATGGAAGAATCACTTTAAAGATAAAATTTTCTGTATAGGCATGATAATAGTCATATTATTGCAGCTAGTACTGCAACTAAACACTGTATATTTAAACTCTCATTCTCTCCCTTTCTACATTCTTCTCTCCCTCTTCCTAATTTAATCTCTGTTAAAACTGAGATAACTATAGATCCACATGAAGTTCTAAGAAATAATAGACAACAACATACCCTTCACCCAGTGTCCCTCAACAGTAACATCTGTTGCATAATATCACAATAAAGGAGTTAACAGTAATAGAATCCACTGACCTTTTTCAGATATCACCAGTTTTATCTGAACTCTTCGGTGTGCTTTTGTGTTAGTGTATTTAGTTCTGTGCAATTTTGTCACATGTATAGACTGGTATGGCTACCACCACAGGTAAGGTACAGGAAATTTCCATCACGGGACCATCTCCTGTCCTTTTAGACTATGGTCCCCCTCACCTCCACCCTCCATAACCCCTGGTAGCAACAACTGTGCACTCTAGAGCCACCATCCTGTCATTTTAAGAATGCCTTAGAATAATATATAGTATGTGACCTCTTGAGATTAACTTTTTGTCTTCAACATAATTCCCTTGAGATCCATCCAAGTTAATACACATGGTAAGACTTCTTTCTCTGCTGAACAAGATTCACTTGAACAAAATTTCATTAGTGTCCAGGTTTGGGCTATTGTACACAAAGTTGCTATGTACATTAGTGTACAGGCTTTCACATGAACACACGTTTTGATTTCTCTGGGATGCACGCTCAAACGTTTAGTTTCTGGGTCATATGTTAAGCTCACGTTTTGCTTTAGAAAACTATTATACTCTCTTTTCCAGAGTGGCTATAACCATTCAGTATTCCTACCAGCAATGCATGAATGTTCTAGCTTTTCTGCATTTTTGTTAGCATCACGGTCATCACTATTTTTAATTTTACACATTCTGATGGGTGTGTGGTGACACCTCATTGTTTTTATTTTTAAAATTGTATTAAATGGCTTTAATGGCAGTGATATTAAATCATTTGCCATGTGTTTATTTGCCACATTTATCTTCTTCAGTACAATGTCTATTCAGGTGTTTTGCCCATTTTCTAATTGGCTTTCTGTTTTTAAATGTTGAGTTCTAAGAGGTCTTTTTATATTGCGGGTAAAAATACTTTTGCTGATAGATGGTTTGTATATGTGTTTTCACGTTCTGTAGTTTTATTTTTCACCCTCTTAACAAATGAAAATAACATCTTTCCTCCATTAAATTGCTTTTACATCTATGTCAAACATCAGTTTGGCATATTCAGGTCTATTTCTGGACTCTATACTGTTCCATCAATCTGTATTTATCACACCAACAATATTACAGTCTCGATTATATATATATATATATATATATATATATATATATATATATATATTATTGAGTAGGGATTCCTCCCACTTTCTTCTCCTTCTTCAAGTATTCAATCTATAGATCAATTTGAGGAGAATTGATATGTCTTTACTATGTTGTGTCTTCTAATCTATGAAAGGGGTATGTCTCTGAAATTTTTCAAGTCTTGATTTCTTCCATCAAAATTTTGTGATTTTTCAAGATATAGATCCTGTACATATTTTGTTATATTTATACCTAAATATTGAATTTTCTTTGGAGTAAATGTAAATAAAGGTACAATTCTAACTCTTTAAAAATCTTTTTACAATTACCTAAAAGTTAAAATTTCATACTCCTTTTTGCAATGGAAGAAAATAAATAATACATACATGTTTGAGACTGTTTTCATACTTCTTACAAGAGATATTAAACCTCACAAAAATAAATCTTTGCACTGATTTGAAGAGATTAAGAGCACTAATTGCTTTTAAAGTAGTAATACTGGTCTTTTACCAGAACCCATGCTCTAAAAGACTGGCCAAAGGAATTCTTTAGATTTTAATTATTAAGTGTTTATTACCATATATAAAATCCTCTCATGCTGCAAACACTGTATTTTTTTCTATAATATAAATTAAGAATGTTATATTTATGTTATTTCTGCTCGTACATTTTAGGAAATAACAGCGTTTAAAGGTAACAACTTTCCAAGATAGTGGTATTTCCAGCAATATTTATTCAGATTCCCATACACTCTCACAATTTACATCTACAATTTAATAAAACATGTGCTATTTAACTAAACCAAACAAACAGATGATTGAAAGAGAAGTTTTTACTCCTGAAATGAAGAATTGTGTTTCATATCAATCCTTCTTCCATTACTCTGTTAGTTTAAATGCATACTAAGTGGCATTTGGAAAATTAATCATAATGTTGTCTAGGCAGACATAGCACTTAATAGAGCCCACTGTCTCAGTAGGAAAGGAGTCTGCCTGGTTTCAGCCAAATTTATTTGATTTAGAGTTAGGTAAATTTGATTAAATATAGAAAAATTTATACTCATAGTTAACTCCCCAGTTGTCTCTTCCTTTGCAGTCCAGTGCATTTCTAACAGTATAAAGATTACGTGGGATTAAGAAGATTGCCACGGAAGAGAACTTTTTCATTTTTCTGATTTCAGTAGGGGAGCATATAGATTTTATATACAAAATCATCAGACTGGGGAAGTAAATGTGTAAATATCTATCTTTTAAGCTCCTAAAACCTTTAAACTTTAAGTCATTCAATCAAATGTATATACCAATGTAAAGCAGTTGTTTCAGTAGAACTTCACTCCTCTGGAGTGTACTCCTCTGGAGTACACTACTAATTGTTTCATTCATCTATATCTATCTATCTATCTATCTATCTATCTATCTATCTATCTATGAATGAATGAAATGCTATCTAAGATGAATATATAAGTTGAACCATGTGAAATGGCTGTTTGATCATTTTTGACCTGAATATTGTAATTTCTTTTCTCCATTATTAATATTTTTTTATTTTTGGTTTTATTTTTGTTTTTTAAAGGATTTTATTTATTTATTCATGAGAGACACACAGAGAGAGGCAGAAAAACAGGCAGAGGGAGAAGCAGGATCCCTGCAAGGAGCCCGATGTGGGGCTCAATCCTGGATCCTGGGATCACACCCTGAGTCAAAGGCAGACACTCAATCGCTGAGCCACCCAGGCGTCCCTACTTCCCTAGTCTCAATCATTCTCAAGAATTAGAGAATTGGCCTTACTCTCTTACTCTCTCTTTCCAAATCAAATGATTTTTTCCTTAACACTCTGTTATCCACAGAACACTCCCAATACATTTTCCTAGTTTTACTAACAACGTGTTATATGATGGTAGTTCTTTCACAGTCAGTACTATCAAAAAGAATCAGTGTGTCCATAATCAGAAAAAAAGGGAAATAGGCAGCCCGGTGGCTCAGCGGTTTAGCACTGCCTTCAGCCCAGAGCCTGATCCTGGAGACCCGGGATCGAGTCCCACGTTGGGCTCCCTGCATGGAGCCTGCTTCCTCCTCTGCCTCTCTCTCTCTCTCTCTCTCCCTCTCTCTGTGTCTCTCTCATGAATAAATAAAGTCTCTTAAAAAAAGAGAAAGGGAAATGATAATGAATAGATACTCATAAGCATAATGTATATAGGAATACGGGACAAAATTGCGTAAGTTGAGTTGAACTCCCCCCCCTCCCACGCACACATGCACACACAGCAGATGTGTCTAAAACACCTAGAGAGACAGGAAAGAAAAACTCAGGGTCATCCTCACCTTGCTCTGAACACCTCTGAGATTTATCTACCATTCTTTTTTTACTATTTACCACATTCTACCTGCTATTATAGCTGTCCATTATGAGGAGTCATCATCATTATCACCTTCACCATCATCATCTTTCCTAACATCACAGACAGAACAGATGTGAATCATATGGAAGACAAGTATTATAAGAAAATGGGACCTGCACTCAGATAAGAAAACCTTCAACCTTTTCCCTCTATTAAAACGTGACAAGCTGACTTAAATGGGTAGTCTGTTCATAATGGTTTCTTTCGTGCTTTCAATCTCTCCAGCTAATTACATCGTAATACTTCCATTAAGGTGAGGACAGAGAATTGCTGGGGTCAGTTATGGGGCCTCCATGAATGATAATCTAGAACAGAAAAGTAAGAAAATGTGTATTTCATCATTTCCATGTGTAAACACAGTCAATTATAATTTTTGATGAATGGGTGAGGGACTGTTCAAAGACTGAATGAAATTAAAAACCATCCAGTATTACACATGGCAGCATCAGGAGCCTTTCTCGTAGTTCTCATGATATTGTAAAGACACAGGAAAAGAGCCACACAGGGAAGTAATAGGAACTGTGTTACTTGTTGCTTATAAAATCTCAGGGAAAGTTTCCCCCACGTTAGGCTTGAACAAAAAAAGGATGTGACCTGATTGTTACTGCATGACAGACACCATTTGCCAATGATTCCAGTAAATTATTTCCTTTAGAAATTCAGTATCTTTTCCCACACTGATGTTTTGTTTTACCACAATGTCAGGGGCCATGGCCACAAGAGCAGGAGGAAGAGGGCTCGAGGGTAAAGGGGGAGTGGTGATATATCACAGGAGTCATATATTCTGACTGTGACATTTCTCCTCCAATCCTTGTCAGCTTCAAGGGCAGAAATCACCTCTGATTAATCTTTCCAAAGCTCTCAATGCTCAGCATAAGACGAGAACTATGATAGTTGAATTTAAAGAAATCTTTCAATGGCAATACGGGCTTTGGCGGTCAGACTACCATCTCTAAGAAAATTTAGCCTTTAGTATTATCACATGTAGTCCCCCCTCTCTGCCCCAGCCAAATGGTCCCAGACATCCTATCTTTGTCAGCATTAGGCAGCATTATTTGTGCAGTTGTATATATTTATGTACTCAGTCTTGCTTGGTATATTTAGGCATTACCAGTTTAAAGTTACCTGTTGGCTGTTTCCAGGGTGTAGTTAAATAAGTAAATAAACCAATTTCTAGATTGAGAGTGTTGGAAGCAGTCATAGACATTATCTAATACAGTAGCTTTTTTCAAGTTCTAAGGGTATGATCACTATGCTTGTAGGGCAGAAGTGGAAGCAAGTGGGAATTAATTTCCCTTCTCACTTTTCGTATAAAATACCTACATTTTCAACTTGTTTTGTTGTGCTGTTGGGCTTCCACATAAAATTTCTTTTAGAGAATGTATTCTGAATATTAAAAAACATGAAAACTGATCTAACCTATTTAGAAATGATAAAAATATGGAATATCCATTTTCATTCCCATTGCATTTATGCTGGTACACGTGGCATTAAATAATGACATCTTTTCCCACTGGTTTTGGACAGTTTGGAAATTTGTCACGGCACTCCTGGAAACTACTATTAAGCAACCATACGTGATGGGATGCTAGTTTTTTCTCTTTTCCATTTTTTTTTGTCTTTACCCATATGTGATCTGATGTTTCCATTTTTCAGATGAAAAGACAAGGCCCAAAATGATAATGACTACTGCCAAATGACAAATGATAAAACTGGTGTGTTATTTCTAAGGTTCCTTAACTCCCAAACCAATGCATCTTTCGATAATTGCCCTTATTATTTCCCCAAATACACTTACTTGATAAAAATTGATGAAAATTAAATTAGAGGTGAAACTACTGATAATGTTTTTTGGGGTTGGATTTTCCTAGAAGCAGACCCTACGAAGAGGATTTGAACACACATAATTTATTTCAGAGGTGATCCCGGGAAGCACAGTAAAGACGTGAGTGACAAGAAAATGAAGCCAGCACAGTGTACGTTGATGAGCTCACTGTCACTGTGTTCAACTGAGGCTTAATACCACTTGGGACCTCTAGGAAACAGAATTGTCTCATCTGAGAGACAAGAAAGATGGAGTATTTGCTATTGCCTCTCACCGAATCGGTGTCACGGGCAATTCCAAATAATCTTACCTCCAGGACACTTTCTTTCAGTTAGCCCCGAAGCAAATGGAAACCATGAGACAAAGAATCAAATTGTAGTATGAAGTGGGAGGCATATATGGGAATGGTGGTTTCTTAGAATAGAGTGGAAGGCATTCAGACCCCCTGTTATAAGGGTCTAGTAATTGCGCATGCACTGTTAGAAGTATGTCACTTTAATTCTTTTCAAAAGAATGAAATAACCTTTCAGTTTTGTTGAAACGATACTGTACTTGAAATCAAAATTTTATAGACTTCATCACTATTATAATGTTAGCTAGTTTATTAGTAATTACATTGTATTTGTATTAGAATGAGCCTTAATGTGTAAAAAAACTTTCTCAACCTTCAGAGAAGTTTCCATTTTACATTTGAAATATTTCTCATAAAAAATGGATACTCCTTCAATCAATTAAAAGTACCAGAAAATCCATCTGGTTGGAGAAGGCTTCCACCTGGACCTGTGCTGATGTGTCCCATATAGGCTGATACCAGCACACTGGCCGATACAGTGACGGAGGTCATTGGTCTCATACCATGATCAATTCTCTCACTTGTCCCATGTGTTTTAGACCAGGATTTATCCTCTAGCTCTGCTACATTAAAGGTTGTAAAGATTTTCCTTTGATTCATCTGGACACAAATGATTATCAAGAGGTATTATTTTTTCAAAAATAGAAAACTAGCAATTATGCATTCTTTTAATAGGCAATCTTGAATGCATTCCTTATAGAGATTATGGCCATATGTTCCCTTACCTTTCATCCAACCATTCTTGCATCCAAGGTCAATGTTTGTTTATAAACTATGCAACAAGTGTCATCATATTTACAGTGTTTTGTAAATGTAGTCACAACATCTTATTTTCATGAACAATACAATAAAATGTATCATCTTCTTTGGTTACTATAATTCTACAAATGACTGTTTCATTCCCTAATAAATACTGTAATGTGCACAAATGAATTCTGTCAATGTATCTTTTAAACACAGTGCACTAAATTCCACTACATGAGAAAAGGACTGTATATAAATATCCATAAAGAATGAATAGAAATTCTGTGAAAAGCATCAAAATAAATAATTAAATATGCATAGCTCCTGGCATGTGGCTTCTTGTCACAGAGAACTGTAAAGAATGGATACATTTTGGAACCGCTTTGCTACACATTCACGCATCTTTGATTTTTTTCCCTCCACAGAAATGATTTAATGGATTATAAGAAACTAAGTTTTTCCTCTTCCTTATTAATTCCCTACTATCACAAAGCTGTGTATTAGAGCAAGGGGGGTGTGAACATCCCATATCGCTGGATATATCCATTGAACTCTGCCTCTCTTTGCAGCTGCAAGGAACTGGTTATGTGGTAGACTGTCCAGATGTGGACCTGAGGTGGACCGCTTTTCTACTGCCGGCATTGTATATACCCTACTTTCCACACTGAAACCCTTTTGAATGTAGTTCTCATTTCCTAATGAAAATTCAGTGGGGGGGGGATGGAATTGGATATATACTTTTAACTTCAGGGATACTTTATAACAGCCATGAGAAACAGCACAGCTGGGTGACTGGAAAAGCCCATCATTTCCTATGAGTGATGGAAGAAGGAATCAAATGGCCACATTTTCACTTTGTTTCACATTACTAATATGCCTGAACTTGTTTACCTTGAACTTAACTGTCATTTTACTCTACTGCGATCTTACTTGATCATTTCACTAAATTATTTTTATTGTTTCCTTAGTAGATAATTTGAGTGAATTAAGACCTCGGCTGGAGGTAATGTGTAAATCGCAAGGGAAATACACTTTGAAGTACTATGCTCTAAGCATTTCCAATATGTAGGATAACTATTATACTATCAAAGCTTAATATGCCAACTTCCACCAGCACAAAATGCACCAAAACCATCACGTGCTCAATTTACCTATTAAGCACTACGGTTAGTACACTGGAATGAAAAAGGGTGAAATGAAAATAATGCTCTGTGAGGACTGAAAGAACTCTTATTACCTCTGGCTTTGTAATTCATTCCAGCTGTAAGTAAAACATGAGTCACTCTTTCCCCCGTTGCTTTGCAAAGGATAAAGCACGAGAGGGGAAATAACAATCTTCAGGAACCAATAATCCCTATAAAGAAACAAATAACCTGAAAAGTATATGGCAGAGACAGCTAAGCATTAACCCAGAGGTGAGAAGGATGCTATGTGAGTATACACAGGGGTATATGATTCATCCAAAGATGAAGAAGAGGCATCATCTATATCATCTGGGAGAATTATAGGATATGCAACAAGTGAATATGGGGGAATAAAGATGTCTTTAGAGCATGAAGTGGGGTCAACATTCACAAAGGCATAAGGCAGGGGAGCATGTTCAATTCAGAGAACTGTTCCTAAGACTAGGGTAAGGCAATCATATGGTGGCTGAAAAATCAGACCGTATAACAAGGCAGAAGAAATGTTGTAAGGGGCCGTTTCTTCCATACAAGTTATTTGAATTATATCCTGAAAGCAATGGGGAGCCACCTGTGGATTTAAGCAGGGGAGGGACATGTTAAATTTGGCTTCTGAGAGATATCAGCCTAGCAGCCTCTGTGAAGAGTAAATTGGGGAGCCCCAAGACCCACAGGTTAGTTAGGAAGCTATCATGGTATTCAAAGTGAGCTACAGGGATCTGAACTAAGTCAGTGATTACAGGTGGTATGGAAAGCAGACAATGGGGCTAAGAGAAACTAAATCACAAAGAGATATGGATCTGAATGATGAGAAAATGATACTTCTTACTAAAGTTACTGCATATGGTTTTATGTGAATACAATAAGCATCAAAGCATTCTCTAAATGCCTATGAATTAGAGATCCTCGGTGTAAAGCCATCACTATTTGTTCAGACACAGTGAAATAATTACAAAATAATTGTTTAAATGTGCTTCTCTGATTCAAGACAAAAAGAACACGCTAGGTAGCTTATGTAGATTCAGATTTCTAGAAGGAGGCACCAGCATGTGTCCGCTCTGCATGAAACCAGGGAGGTGTGGCAAGGGAACTCACTCACTCTGGCAAAGGGCTGATTCTCAGCCATCGGTAGAAAGATCCGTCCACGAACAGCAGCAAGAAATATTTGGAATTAAAATCTAGGTGAGAAATAATCAGATCCTAAAATAAACTGCTCAAAAGAAACGAAATCGAAGACTCTTAAAATAGGTCAGGCTTCTTAGCAGAAGAAAATTCAGCTAAAATATAGTCTATGGATATGAACCTACCTGTCAGTATTTAGGTTGTTCTATTATCAAGAGTTCGGTTCAGTCAATAAAACTAGGAAAGCCAACACCAAAAAAGCACCAAAGTGCCCTGATTACCACTTTGAAAAAAAAGAACACAAAAGTGAAATATTTAAATGATATTAGAAGACTGGGGCCATCTGTGAAACCCACTGCAGAAGCAGTAAAAGCAGGTAGTGTCCCAAACCTCTATTGTTATATTAGTTTCCTTCCAAGCATGTAGGGTGTAATCGTGTACAGAGTGTGATGTTTGAGATTTGATAAATCTGGTTCAATTTCCAGCTGTCTCACAAGTAGCTTAAAGTTACTAAGGCTCACTTTCTGGATCAGTAATATGGTGATAACACATATGTTGGGGTTGTTCAAAGTGCTATCTAAAATAATGCATGAAAAATACCAAGTGCTGTTATCTAGAATATAATTTTTTCCAAGAAATATTTGGTATTATTAGATTAGTAATGAGGTTCTGCAACCTGAATTTACTCCCATTTGGAAGAACAATATTAGAAAAATAGTATTCTTATGAATCCACCATGGAAAAACTGGGCTTTCTTGAATTTGGACCTCATGTAGAATGAGATGATAGAAGTGACAAGAATAAATATGAGAGCAAGCTGAATGCAATAACAAAGACATGAAAGAGGAAAAATAAAATACCAAAAAGAAATTGAAGTGTAAATTTTGCATAGCCATGCTATACAACAGTTGGTTACTGGGGGATATTTCTGTTCAGAGAATCAATGAGATGAATCATGCATCACTGTACTTGCTATTATAATAACTGTATCATGCATTTCTTGGCTTTTCTAGACAAACAAGGAGTTTGAGTCACCATATTAGAAGAGACTAAAGACTATGCGGTTTAATAGAAAAAGTCACACTTCACTGTTCAGAGACTTCTGTTCTATTTCTGGTCTTACTCCTAACTACAAGAAGTGTTAAGCAAGTGAATTTATCTCTATAGGTCCCAGTTTCCTCATCTGTCAAATTAAGAGACTGGACTAAGTATTCTTTAAGAGTTTCTGGGCTTTAAATTCTAGGCTTCTATAAAATGTATCTATCTAGATGCATGCTATAATTATAATAAACACAATGTTCACAATAAAAAAAAAACACATGGCATCTCAACAGAAAATTAAGGATGAGACTAGAACAGTCCCCATGCTAAAGGTAACATCCACAAGACCAATACACACTTCTTTTTTTTTAATGTTTTTTTAATGTTTTACCTTTTTCTTTTTTTTTAAAGATTTTATTTATTTATTCATGATAGAGAGAGAGAGAGGCAGAGACACAGGCAGAGGGAGGAGCAGGCTCCATGCACGGATGTTACTGAAGCTTCTAGAACTCATTCCCAAACTGGCTTTTCTGTTTGGATTCACAGTAGCTGCTGCCCCCTAGTAAGCTGTCACTATAGATATTTTTCTGTCCTCATCCATGTAAAACAGATTCCTATCTAAATCCCTTAGGGAACTGTATCTTAGTCATCTTGCCCTAATACAGAACGTGACAGAAGTTATTAATAAATATTTGTTGGATGAATGGAAAGGTGCAGAAATGTGTCACTTCAGTCAGTGACCTCTAATCGTGTTCTGGATGTCCTAATGGAGAAGTGGGTTCTGCCCCTTACCACCATGGCCACCAGAGCCAGCCTATGAATGGGTCAGCAGGCAAAGGCTGCTGAACCTGAGATTCCTACTCACAGCATTAACATTTCTATCACGGGCAGCCTTTGACTCAATCTCCTCTTTATCACGCTTGTCACAGAACATAAATTAAGTCCTACAACTTGCGTAAAACCCATCAAGTTTCAGGTTAAAATTAACGTCATTTTCCATAATCCAGCTTAATTGGCACTGTAATGCATAATTCCCCCTGTAATATGTTAAGACAGAGATGTGTGCTAGTAAAATCAGAATACGATGGTCTTTTCAGATGGTAACTACACTCATCCTGGTGAGCATTTTGTAATGTATTCAACTGTTGCATCACTAGGCTGTACACCTGAGACTAACATATATTATCTCTGCTTCTATTTTTAAAAAAGAGAATATGATGGTCCTTATGCTTTATCCTGGGAGCATTACAATCAATTGTAACAATGCCATTAGCAGAGCAGATGGACGCTGCTGAGCACCCCCCCCCCACACACACACCAGCTTTTTCTTCTTTGTTATTTGTATTTGTCTCTGGATTGCCAGGCAATGACAATATTATGTGGGAACTTTGATAGGCACCATTTACCTTCTAGTGTATCTGGACAGTGATTAATCTTTGTGTACTCTCCAACCTTGCAGTTCAGCCATCCCCCCACTTTCTGTGCAAACGTTTGTCCACAAGATTATCTTTTCATCTTTACTTTCTACAGTCCTTTAGCTCAATCTTTTTACCCATTTGCATATTCCCTGCACTGTACTTTGGATTCTGTAAGCCCCAAACCCCACAAAATTAATTTTCTGGAGGCCAGTCATGTTAGACATACACTGGGCATGTCTTACATTTCCAAAGACAGTACACATGTGTAATATTTCAAGACACCTTGCTTTCTTCAGAAACCTCAATTTATATTGCAATTATTGCTTATGATTCAAAATGTGCAGAATTCTAAACAAGGTTTTCTTTCAAAAAACCGATTTTCCAAAATTATCAAAGAACGTATGGCAATATTACAGCTTATGCTATTTTTTTCATTTCATTTAAAGACCATGTGAGCAAGCTCTAAAAATATTTTTATTAATATCTACAGAGTGAATTAAACTTGTGAAAAGTTACATCTACACAGAGAATCTATAAATTTCTTAAGGTTAAAAAATAAAAAAGACTTAAAGCTTTTAAGCACTGTGACCTGTGAATAATAAACAATATGTGTTAATTTATAAAATGTCACTTGATGTGTATTTCTCTTCGACTCCCATAAAGTTCAATTTTCCTTCAAGTTGTGATTGTTTGCTCAATTGCTATTATTTTATTATTTTTTTCCTTTGACCCTAACCTATAATATATGAAGACAACAGGATAAATGAAGCAACAATACCTGTCTTAATGCAGAAAATATGTTTAAGAGTTCCACAGTCAGACAACGATCTCTGCCTTCTGGGATATATTTTTCTGAAGGACATCTAAATTGCACAAATATTTTAAATACTTTTGGCTACTTGATAACACCTTGAAATATACTTTAAATCAAAGGGAAAGAAGAGTCACATCTCCTTTCTAAAACAACTAAACCATGGTGAGTTCATATTTGCTAAACTAAAAGATAAGGAAAAAGTGAAATAAATGGAAAACCAATTACTTTTAAACCTCTGGGTTTTTTTGCTTTTATTATTTTAAATTAAAAAATCCAAAATAAAACATGGAAAAACACAAAATCTTACCCAACACAACACACTATACAAAATGCTCATTTTTCAAATAAGCAGTATGCTCGTTTTACTTGCTACTGGTCTTTAGTAGAAACAGACCTAAAAAGAATATATTGGAAGGGCCGGGTACTTTCCTCATTCCCTGAGAAGCTCCGTGATTATGAGGAATGCCAGCCAGAGCTCAATATTCTTACCCTTGAAATCAAGAAAAAGATCAAAATCTTTGATAGCAATAACAAGAACTAAATTTGCCAGGGGTAGAAGTCCTCCTCTTATCAATGTCAGGCAAGAAGCAATCTTTTCCGGCAAAGCGAAGAGCAAGCCAACTAAGAGAAAGATTTGTGTGCCTACAATTACATAAAATTGACTGGATGGTTGGAAACAATACTTTTTAAGAATCTTCTCTCTCTTTTTTTAACTTTACTTACACGTTGGATTTTATTGCATTCTAAGATAAAGAGGAAATGAAACTGTTTTCACACACAAAACAGTTCCCTCGTGACAGTTTTTTACTCAATGGTCTCTTTTGCCTTCCATTAGCTTATCCTCTTCCTGGGTGAGTCGCCCTCATCGCTCCATATCCCTAAACCAATAGGAAGACTTTCCTTCAGACCCTTAAGCCTTGTATCTGTTACCATAGAGACAGGCATCACAAGATAGCTGCTCAGTAACATCCTCATGGAAATAAAATAAGAATCCTATGGGTTTTATAGGAATTTCCAGTGCTACCAGTGAACAGAAATGATACACTGCCCTGGGGAAAAATGCGGGGATTTTAGTTTCACAATCGTAGAATTATGGAGATTGTCATTTACGATGGTAAATCCAGAATCCCTTAATTTTATGCTTAGGACCTGATTAAGGTTTCTCATATGATTTGAAAAAAAAATCCCATCTCTTATATCCATGTGTTCAGGGAAATATAAATATCTCACTGCTAACTTTTAACTCTAGCATGTCTTATCAATCACATTCTAACAGCCTCAACTGTTCTTTTCTATCGCAGTGCACAGATAGACTTTTATTTTGCTATTCTTTGATCCCCTCCAGACCACATTTGATCAAGAAAACCCTCATCTTTTTTAAAAGGTGACAACCTGTCCAGAATTCGGTAAGGCAAAAGCTGCTTACAGACTTTATAGACCTATGCAGAGGGAAAAGGATAGCTACAAGAAATGATTTCCACTCACTTTACCTTGTTTTTCATTGATTTCTGCACTTTCTGGAAGTCTAGTGAAATCACTTAATATCTGAAGAGGAACCATACAAATAACTGAATCTGAGCAAATAGATAAGCTCAGCAAAATCAATGGGCCTAGGCAAAGCAGATATATGTCAGTGACTGCAGAGACCTCAAATTTTCTCCTCCTGACATTAAATAATAAACATTCCTCAGCAAGTCAAATCTCTCAATACAGTAACAGCCAAAATAGTCCCATCAGGAACTCTTTGGCTGTATATCTGATCACTTTTCCAAGTCTGTAGTATTTCAATACTATGGGTGGTCACAATTCTGTTTGTGGCCTTCCGATGATATTTAGCTGTGACCTAGCTTGTTTCTGACACTATTTAATCAGCAAAAAGTGAAGTTATCACACGGTTTAGAGATGAGGCCAGCGAACTCTTGCTACCAAGGGCCAGATAGTGTATAGTTTTGGCCTTATGGCCCCTTATGGTCTCTGCCCTAACTACTTCACAGCTACACAATATGTAAACAAGCAGGTGTGGCTATCTCCCACTAAAACTTTATGAATAGGCACTGAAATTGAAGTTTCGTGTCATTTTCCTATGTCACAAAATATTACCCATCTTCTAAAACAATTCATTCAGAAATGTAAAAGCCATTCTCAGCTAGCTGGCCAACCAGAAAGAATTGTAGGCCACAATTGGCTGACTCCTAGCCTGGAGCTTGTAGAGACATGCAATGAAAGACCTGAAAAGGGGAATACGTTTTTCATGAAATGATTAGGATCACAGATTCTCAAAATTAGAAATTATATCAGATATCTCCTTCTTAAATTTCTCTTTATGGCAGGAAATCCACTCCTAACCCTGAACACTTTCGAACAAGGAGTGAAGGACCTCACAAAGTAGCCACTTCTCTGCTTATACAATTGATTGGAAGATTACTTTTGGGTCTTTCAGAGAGACACAAATAAGTCTAATCCCTCTTTTACATTATAGCTCATTTAATAGTTGAAGAAAGTTTTCTTTTTTCTTGTTCATTCAAGCATTCTTCAACTTTTCCCTTTTCTAGGACCTTTGATGCCTCTCACACATTCTCATTCTTAGAACTTTTCAGCATCCAGATCTTTTTCACTGAATACTCTCCCAAATGTTAAAGTTCCCGACACCACGATGTTCCTCTCCTTCTAAAACATGTTTTTTGTTTCCTTCCTCAAAGGATAAATGTCCAACATCTCTGTTTTATTTTGTTTCAATACTGTATGAGACTATGACTGATGTTTAAGGCCAAAAAAATCATTAAGTCTTTTTCAATGACTTATTGTTAAGCGTTAACTGTCTCCCATACTGTACTTGGATTGATTTTTGAACCTTAGTGCAGGATCTTATTCTGAGGGAGATTCATCTTTTTGGCCTCATTGCTTTTCCCAGGGGGTCATAATCCTTCAGTATTAGAATAATACAATATATTTGTTCTCCTCTCCAGCTAAACTATTTTGATCTTCCTTCATGTTTTGGGTATTAATATTTCACAAACCAAGCAGAGCCAATGTTAGAATTACAGAGCACACTACGAGAAATTAGGTCCAAATCAGATAGAGCCAAATGAATAGAACTAGGATGCTTCCTGGTTTACAATGATTCAATTAATGCACCCAAGGCAGAATAATTTAGTAATTTAATTAATCTTTCAGACATATCAAATGGAAAACATTTCTCCATCTTGACTAAATCACAAAAGTCTTCAGCAAATCCCACAGTATAATCAAGATAGGTGGCTAAATTAAATACGGTTTTGTAGAATCTTGGAGAACCTGGTCTGTATTACCTTTCCCCTCATTCTAAAGCAGCCCTAAAACCAATCCTCATTCCAACCCCCTAAAAAAATCCTCAGGAATTTTTGCTTATTCCCAATGAGGGACAAATATTGCTTATTTTTCTTAAAAAATTCCAACGTGAAGAGTTAATATCCTCACCCTAATTACGGACCTCCTTCCTTCTTGCTCATTTTGGTTTAACTCCAGCACCAATTTTAAATACCATCAGAGCACTCTTTTTTTAAAGAGTTTTGATTCTTTTGTCAGAAGTATGTGTGTGTCTCTGGGTCTGTGTGTGCACACGCCTATGTGGTTTTTGTTTTTATTAGCTTTTTCATTCCTCAAATTTAGACAACATGAGAATTGGAGAATAATAGGAAGAGACAAGCTTCTTGGGGCAAAAGATCTTAAAGAATTTTTTTTTTACACATGGTCATTTTTATTGAGAAACAGCACTGTGCTAATATTCAACACATTTTCATGATAAAAGTCACTTGATAAACAAGGAACAGAAGATGTACTGGTTAGCTGGAGCTGTCACAACAAAATGTCACAGACTGAGTGGCTTAAAAACAAAAATTCATATTCTCAGTTTTGGAAGATTTCTTAACTGGGAACATCTCCCTCTGCTCGTCTTTCTGGATGAAGGGATACATCTGAAGGTGGGCAACTCAATCACAAGTGGGCATTTTCACTGCACAGTATTCTCATTAAAGAAGAACTCAGGGACATTACTGAATTAAAAATAATGATGCTTAATTGGATTTTTACCTAAAAGAGACAAGTAGTTGCTACAGCTGCCTTTATAATATGGACACCTTGGGAAAAACAATCTAGGTTTGTAGAGAATCAGGTGAAGCCCACAGAGATTTGTACAAGTAACCAATTCCATGTTAAAAAGATTTTTAAACGGTAAGAGTCCATTTCACCTGTCCCATTCCTTTCATTCACTCTGTTCTCATGCATTTCTTCCCCATTCCTGCCCCTGCTCCCCCCCCCCCACCCCGAACCTCTCCAGAAAACACAGAATTAAGCAACTAGGATTTGGAGACTTCACATGGTCTCATCACTTTGCATGCTAATCATGTTTCAGAGCTGGAGAGACTGGCCAGCATTTCCAACTCTTACAAAGACATTTATCAATAAGTGTATGCCTGCTTTTCAGGTGTGTGGCCCAGAGCCTTTAAGATTCCATTAATAATCAACAGCTGGTGCCACCTAGCGTCTGTCCTCTCCATTCATCAGTGGAATCAAATACAGAGTACTTCCCAGTCACAAACGAAACAGCCTGAACTACAAACAAAAAACCCCACAGTTTGGGGAGTCCAGTGGCTGATTTAAATCACACTATCTTCATTGAAAGGGAAACCTTCTTTTTTTTAAGTCACTATGGTAACAGGAGTGTGAGGCGAACAGGAAGCTCGGATTTTTCTCACAGGAGACAATTCACAAAAGGAGAGTCCCACTAAATATGTGATGCAAAAGAGTTTTTCCAGACTTGAATTATCACTTAAAATGGTTATAAAGTTGGGAAATAAAACTGGCAGAAAAGAACTGCATTTTAAACAAAAGTACAGATATAGCTGATTTTTGTCAACCAACCAAGAAATAACCCTTTATCATCTGGATGCAAAATTCTCTGCCAGTCTTTGAGCTTCCCAAAGATTCATTGAGCACTGTTAACAGACTGGAGAAAAGCACATACAGCACTCAGAAGTATGAACAGGAAATAATTAGGTTGTCCACACCACATTATTAAAAATACGTTTGCTGCTAAAGCTATACATCTAGAAAACTATTTTCTTTCATGCCCTGTGTATGGATTATGAATTTTATATTCAACCACAGTCGTGTATGCTTCAAGGTTAAAAAGTACTCCTCGAAATGCTTGACTATCTCTCAAAACATAAGTTAGTGACTAATTTGGATGAATCTAAGTAGTATAATTAGCCAACCGGCTTCTAACCAATTCACCGCTACTGAAATACATGTTGGTTTAAGTCACTTTTTCCAACAGGAATACGTAATTGAAAAACATGGACTAACATTCAGGGGGGAAAAGTTACATAACAGCCGGTAGTGTTCCTTGACCAGACTGACTGGGATATTACAATTACTACAGAAAAGACACAGCACATATGAACAATACCGTATATACAGAAAGGTCATGCTAGATGTTCATACATGATAGTCTATTAACTTGGATGATTTAGCTACTGAGGTTACTGGAGAGATGGGGCAGAGAACCGAAAGAATCTGTATCATATAGATAATTAACAGCCAAGCTTTTCACACTCCAGAAATCTATTTCTATATTATTTGACATGTGTTTTAAACAATCACTTGTTAAAAACAGCTTTGAAGGTTTTATTTTTGTGTTACCCTAGTGGTGATAGAGATTATTTCAATATGTTCGGTCCGATATATACTCAGTGACATAGCCCCATGACAGCGTCTGAAGACAGAATATGGAAACGATGCATAGTTTCCACAGAAAGCTTAAATTGTTCCCCTTTTCCCAAAAACTTTATTTTTGGATCCAGGTACAGTCCAGGCTCATGCTTCATTTGTTTCAAAGTACTTATAAGTGTAATCCAGTGATTGTATGAGAAAGAAATATTGCAAAACAGCACAAGGGTGCTAAAAATTGTACGCAGGCAAAAGAGAATGTAAGACAAAACTCATTAAGGTTTCAACATAATTAAATAAATAAATGCTCCAATCTTCACTAATTTATCATTTTCCGTCATTTTTCATTAACAGCTTTCAAAAAGCCCTATCTGAAACAAGCTGATACAGAGAAATTAAGAGCAGTAATCAAGCGAGAAATGATAGACCAGCTGGGTCGACATCAACTTGGCAAAACGTGAATACAGTTCAATAGCTGAAACAGATGCTGGAGTTGTTGAAAAACCCTGCAGGAGATATTGATGTATTTTCTTCATAGAATGCAGAATGACTGAATAAATGTCAAAAGCTAAAAATTGATGAGGAGAAAAGACTGACAGCCAAACTCCTTATAAAACAGGAACGAAGTGTAACAATTTTCAACCTATCCAAACATTCTACACATCCTCATTTCTCTCAATGTCTGAATATGCCAATAGATCAATCAGTCCTGGTTACTAGATAGCATGTAACTGAGCTGGGGTTAGATTTCCCTCAGAGATCCCCCACCACCACCCCCAGGTCATCATCCACCTGGAGAAACCCAGACTCTTGAAAAATACTTTATTCTAAAATCTTCTAACACGGATTTCTATCCCAGAAGTGTTTTCCTGAGGTTGGAGGCAAGCACACCCCCCCAAAATCTAACGCAGCACAAGGAAATTTTAAAATCCCTTCCGTAAAAGCAACACTGTTTGCAGAGTTTGAAGAGCTCGGCAACAAACCCCAGCTACCAACAGCTGCTTGTTCAAACATATGCTTTGTCATGGTCAGCTTCTAATTGTATTCATAATGATGTAATAGCTTTAATAATCCTACCTTCCATGCCAGCTGTTTTTCCTGTCACTCCATCATGCCAATAAGTTGGCTGCTGTAACAAATCAAGATAGTGCAAAACAGCATCTTTCTCCTGATTCTGTCATCTTCCTGAAAGCATTCTATTACTGCCGACTGCTGGGAACCAGAAAGTCTATTTGAATTCCAACAGCTCCCCTTTCGCATGATTCAAGTTAGGTTAGGTGGGCATGCCTAACATGATTCTCTCAGTCATTTATTATGCAGCTGCTACAACGTCGGTGTGGTAACCACTCTGACTATCTGATACGTCAGTCGAACAAAACCTACACCTCGGAGCAAACACATGAGCCAGAGCAGCGTTCTGCATTTAACGAGCATTCTTCCTGCCTAAAAAACAGTGGATCTGCAAATCTCTTTCAGTATCTCCTCGGTCCTCCGTACAGATGCAAAGCCTTTGGATTAAAATCTTCTCCTAACTATACCAAGAGTAGAGTTCCTTTGCCACATATCATATTATTCACAGTAGAATTCCGTCTGATTTTCACTTATCTTCACAGCCCTGTAAGGGTAAAAACTCTCTTTTCTGATTGTACTTTTTGAAAGAAGGATGCTGTGTGCTCGGCTCCACATCTCTCTGCTTTATAAAATACAGCATTCACTTTCTCAAATGGAATTTGCCCCTGTGGTTCTATGGAAAATTTTCTAAGAGGAGGATTTTTTTTTTCTAGAAAATATTTATTTTGCATATTGGAGACATTTAGATTGCTTCTGTTTGTTTCTCCCCGGAGTGGACTTTATACTTCATATTCTGACTTACGAAAATTGCTTTCTTTAGAAAGTAAGAAATTAAATTAGCTGACTCTCTAACATAACTTGTTTACCAAGTAGATAAGTTTCATTTCAGGAAAATGCATTCTGCATTTTAAAGATACCCATGAAAGTACCAGTATTTTTTTTTAATCAAAGTTAATACCGTAGAGATGATGGCAATTGTATCTAAAAGTTCTAAGTATGCCTTTCTCGGAGGATTAATATTTTAGTTTGAAATGACAAATATTTCAGTGTTTTCATGAGAAAGATACTTTAAGGAGGGCAGTGATAAAATCTCCTTTCCCTTTCAGCTGTCTTTCAGATATTTGGTTCAGGAGAAAAGCGACTGCCCAGCCCCACAACAAAGTAAACATGTTGTGGGGACCTACATTATGAAAGTATAAGCGATAATTTATTTAGCACATGTAAGATATATGCCAATGTTACTCTTCTGGAATAGTGTTTCCCTAAAGGGTGTGTGTGTGTATGTATATATACATTTTCACTAGTCTAACTCCATTTTAATTTTATTCTGTAACAGACACCAATCATTCCTACATATCTGGACATATATAATAATCAGTAACTTATACTTTCTTATGTTTAATTTGTAAATGCCAGAAAAAAAAACAAACAAACTGAGCCCACTTGAACCCATCAAAGTTTCTCTAAAAATGATATATCCTTCCACATAACAATTGCCTCTACTTACCTCCCCAGCTTCAACTCTTGCCTTCACGCTTTGTTCCAGCCACAGCAAATTTCCTTTTGCTTCTCTAAAACACTGTGCTTCTACTGTCTCAGGGATATTGCATCTTTTTTTTTTTAAAGATTTTATTTATTTATTTATTTATTTATTTATTTATTTATTTATTTATTAGAGAGAGAGGAAGCATGAGCATGGGGAGCAGGAGAGGAGCAGAGAGAGATGGACAAGCACACTGTGCTGAACATGGAGCCCCACTCACGGTGAGATCATGACCTAAGCCAAAATCAAGAATCAGATGCTTAACCCACTGAGCCACCCACTCATCCCTGAGATATCGCATCTTCTGTTTCACCTTTTCTTAAGACTGCCTCACTTTTGATAGCCTACGTTCCATTCAATCTTGTTATCAGCTTGAAACATAATTTGCTGTGTGAGGCATTTTTCATCCCCTAGATAAAATTATGTTCCCCTGCTATGCAGTTTCATAGCACCTTGTACTTCATCATAATAATGGCAAATGCTTATACAACGGAAGGTGGTAGGCACTGTTCTCACATACACAACACAAACATATATACTTGTGTGTATATGTGTATACACACATATGTGCATGTATGTGTGTATGTATCACTACTATATTGATACTCTTGTACAGTCCTCATACTGAACCCATGAAGATGACAGATTTTTACATGTGAGGCATCTGGGGCTCAGGGAAGTTGAGTAACTTGGCAAGAGTCACATGACTTTAATTTTTTATATTTTCTGGTATACTATTAGTTCTGGAGATCACATGTGTCTTATTCAATGTTAAATTCTAATGTCCAGTGCACTCTTTGGAAACTGTATTCCATTCTTCACTCGATCAGTAGAACCTGCTTTGTGCTACTCACTATGGTAAGCACTGGTCATATAGTGAAGGTCAAAATGGATATGGATCCTATTTTCTTGGAGCTTAAGCATGAGGGCAAGATCTCTAAACTTAGCGTCCAAGGATCCATGGATAGAATTCAGATAATAACCTCTAACAGAAGTGTAAAATGATTTTCATTTGTTTGTAGGTTGTGAACATAGTAACATTAGCAATATTTGTAATTTTTGGTTGCTAGTAAAGTCACAAATTTTCAAATCCTTTTATATATGCTATATATACCCCACAATATTTTTTACATTCATCATTACTTTGAAATTACAGTTGTTATTAAGTCTACCACTATACTGTGTTACTTAATGTGTGAATAAGGAAGTATGTATAGTATTATGTAACTTTTAATGTATCTAAAAAACTTTCAATACAACTGTTTTTTGTTATAATGTTAATTATTTTATTTTGTATATTTAAACAGTCTGCAGATAAGCCTTGCCACCTGTCAAAGGCCTTAAGGAGTTAGGGCTTTAAGCTTCACCACAAGTCAAAGGGGTCCGTGCTATAACCTCTGACCAAGAGGACAGGAGAACATAGCACACTGGTTAATATCACTGGATCCCAAGTCTGACAACCTGGGTTCAAAAGTCAGATTCATGACTTAAACACTAATGTGTTATAGTTACTTATCCTCACTTTACTTTTCTGTAAAATCAGAGTACTTATTGCTCTTATGCATCCCCGCTATGAGGATTAAATAAGAGAATGACAGTAAAATACGTGGTACAATGCCCACTACCTTTTGAACTTTTAATGGCTGTTAGATATTATTAGTGAGAGGGACAGATATGAAATTATTACAAGTAAAATTGTGAAAGAGATACAAAGGATTTATAAAGACTTTCAGAACAGGAAGTAGAATTCTTATATATTACCAATGGAAATATAAAATGGTAATAACCACTTTCAAAAACAGTGGGGCAGTTCCTTAAGAAGGCAAATATAGACATACTTTGAGAGCCATCCTTTCCATTCTGACAGAAATGAAAGCATGTGTCCATGAAAAAGTTGTATACGGATATTCACAGCAGCTGCATTTGTAATGGCCCCAGCTTTAAACAACTCACATATTCAACATGTGAATGGATGAAGAAACTGTGGTATCACTATCCAATATAATACTACTTTGCCATGGAAAAGACTGGACTACTGACAGGTAGCAAGGTGTGAAAGAATTATGCTAATTAAAAGAAGCCAAACAAAAATAGTATGCACTGTAGGACTTCACTGATATGACTAGAAAATGCAATGAATCTGTACTGCCAGTGAGCAGGTGAGTAGTTGCTTAGTGAAGGTAGGGGTGAGGGACAAGTAGGAGAGGTTACAAAGCATCATGAGGACACTCTGAGATCAAGGATATGTCCACTATTTTGATGGTGGTGATGGTTTCGTAGGGCTCAGAGATGTCAAAAACATGTCATGTTGTACATTTTAAATAGGTACAGTTTATTATACAACACTTATACTTCAAAAACTGTTTAAAACCCTCATTCTTATTAGACCTTAGGTCATTCATATTAACTTAATTCAAAAGCAGGAAATAATACACTATCATCACTTTCTTAAAAGTTGACCTATCAACTCCATAATAAAATACGTATGTTCTAAATAATTCTATCAACTGCAAATAATAATCTGGAGCATCTCAGGAAAATAATAAAATAATAATAATAATAATAATAATAATAATAATTTATAGCTCTCCATGCCACCACTGAACAACTTGGAAACTGACTTTTCCAGTAACAAAGAATTCTGTCCTATTAAACATACACAACTTTAACATACACAGTTTGTTACTGTGAGCAGATAAACTAGTTAAAATAAATAAACTATTAGGCTGGATACAAGAGAGTAAGCTACATAAAATCTAAGTAAGGTATGAATCAATATTACCTTGTTGCCATATAATTCTATCATACAGATAACCTTGCAATAAGCTTCCTTTGTTAAGCAATGATTAAATACTACACAACTATACTTTATAAGTTACCTTCATTTCATAACAAAAGACATCATGTCAAACTCTTAAGTATTTTGAGGGGAAGATGACTGAGAAAAATCCAATGGTATCCATGCGACAGTAAGACTGAGAACAATAAAACACATTCCCTCATTAAATTTTCTCATATGCTGTGCTAAAAGTGTTGAGGTGGTAAAAAATGTAGCCAGATCACTGAACTTTTGAAATTTATTACCTCAGTGAAGTTATAGTTGGATCAATGAAAAGCAGAAAATCTTCTTTTCATAATTTGAATCTCTGTCCCCAATCTACATTAAGCAATAGATATTAAGATGTTCAACACACACACACACACACACACAGGCATGCAAGATCATGTCAATGGTCTCAAATCTCTCCAGCGGTTTCTCATCATCCTCAGAACAAAAGCCCGTACCCCAGCCTGAAAGACATGAGTAATATGCCCCTCGTGCTTCTCCCTCCTGTCTTCTCCCATGCCACTCCCTACACCTCTCCTTCATTTTCTCTATTCACATCGACTGGCCTTGTTTCTCTTCCAACATTGCAACTTATACCCGCCTTTGGATATTCTCCTTAGCTGATCCTTTCAAAAAGGAACATTCTTCTTACACAGGTATTCCAAGGCTCACTCCTCTTCAGCTGGGCCTTTGCTCAATGTCATCTCAGCATAAATCCTTTTCTAAACTTCTCCAAAATAACATTCCTTGACCTTAATTCTTCTCTTTTAATTTTCCTTGCTTCACTTTTATTTACAGCACTTAAATCACCATTTGGCATCAAATTACTGATTTCAAGAATTCATTCAAACATTTATTAAGCACCTACTTTCTTCTAGACACTTTTCTGGGTGCTGGGAATACTATCATCCCCACAGAGTTCCTAGTTTTGTGGGAAACATAGATACTGGACAAATAACCCAATGGGTGACTCAAAAAAAGTATGGTGAGAGCTACAGGTAAAAACATAACATTTTTGGAAGCATATGATTGAAGAACAAATTTTATCAATGAAAGTTCTCTTTGTATATGAAACTAAAAGATTCATGGTAATTACATAGGTCAAGGGATATGGGTGGAAAGTACTACATGCAGAGAGGATGGCAGGAAATCTTTCAAAAACTGTAAAAAGTCCACAATGACAAGAGTATGGTGAATGAGAAAGAGATTGAAGATGATGAACAAGACGGAGGTCTAAAGATAGGCAGGCTTTAGATTATGAGGGATTCCTTGTCAGCCATGTTAAAGATCCTGGAATTTATTCTAAGTGCATTGGAACACCACTGAAAGGGGGTAAGTCAATTAGCCACATGATCAAATTGTATGTCAAATACATAAACCTAAATGTCCTGGGCAGAATGGATTAAAATGAGGTGAGTGATAATTCTAGAGGTATGGCTTGTTAAGAAGCAATTTCAGGGATACCTGGGTGGCTCAGTAGTTGAGCATCTGTCTTTGGCTCAGGGCGTGATCCCAGTCCCGGGATTGAGTCCCACATCAGGCTCCCTGTGAGGAGCCTGCTTCTCCCTCACCTTTGTCTCTGCCCCTCTCTCTCATCATCCTCACATGTCTCACATGTCTCAGACATCCTCACATCATCATCTCTCATCATCATGTGTCTCTCATGAATAAAATAAAATAAAATCTTAAAAAAGAAGCAATTTCAGTGTATCAGGCAATATAATTTAACTAAAGAGCTAGCAAAAAAAGATAGAAGCGGTGAGAGTCCAGAGACATTTAAAAGGAGAAAGTGATGGAACACAGTGATTGACTGGAAACTGAGAAGCATTCAGGGACATTTACTCTCACGTTTTCAACTTGAGCAACTGAGTGAATGGTGGCAGTATTTTCTGGAAAAGCCAGGTTGGTGATGGCTTGAGTATTGTTTCTGTTGAGTTTGAGACTCTTGAGAGACCGACATTCAAACAAAGACATAAAGGAGGACACAGCTAGATATTAGTGTCTGAATTTCAAATACATAAACATTTTAGATTTGCCAGCATGTGATGGTAAATAAAGCCAGACATTTGAAAAAAAAACAAACAAACTTAGAGATGGAATAAGCCATGAAAAAAGACAAAAGCCAAGGATGGTTCCCTGAAGAACTTAATTAATGACTGTATGAAAAAGAAAAGCTATCAGGATATTGAAAAGGAATGTTCAGAGATAAGTGGGAAAAAAAACACAATGAATAGAGTGTGGCATTTGGAAAATTAAGAGGGTAGACTGTTGAAAGTAAGAAGCAATTGTAAACTTTGTCCAATGTGATAGAGAGGGGCACCTGGGTGGTTCAGTTGATAAGCATCTCAGGTTGTAATCTCAGTATTGTAAGATCAATCCCCATGTCTGGCTCCCTGCTCAGCTTGGAGTCTGCTTGAGACTCTCTCCATTTCCTTCCCCTTTTGCCCCAACCCCTACTCATTCTCTCTCTCTTTAAAATAAATAAAATTTTGGGAAGGGCAGCTCCGGTGGCTCAGTGGTTTAGCGTCGCCTTTGGCCCAGGGAGTGATCCTGGGACCCAGGATCGAGTTCCACATCAGGCTCCCTGCGTGTTTCTCTCTCTGCCTAGTCTCTGCGCCTCTCTCTCTCTCTCTCCCTCCCTCTCTCTCTCTCTCTCTCGAATAAACAAATAAAATAAAATAAAAAATCTTGGGGCACTGAGTGGCTCAGTGGTTGAGCATCTGCCTTTGGCTCAGGTTGTGATCCTGGGGTCCTGGGATTGAGTCCCACATCAGGCTTCCCACAGGGAGCCTGCCTCTCCTCTGCCTTTCTCCCTGTGTCTCTCATGAATAAATAAAGTCTTACAAAAATAAAATAAAATCTTTTAAAAATACATGATTGAAAAAAAATAAAAATAAAAATACATGATTGATAGATGAAGTAAGATGACAACTAAAAAGTTCTGGGTTTACTTCCATATTCTGGCTCTTGTAAACAATGCAGTGAATACAGAACTGCATACATCTTTTTGAATTATTGTTTTCATTTTCTTTGGGTAAATAGCCAGTAGTGGAATTACTGAATTGCGTGGTATTTCTATGTTTTTGAGAAGCTTCCATGCCATTTTGCACAGTAATTTTACCAATTTACTTTCTCACCAATAGTACATAAGGGTTTTCTTTTCTCCACATTCTCTCCAACATTTGTTGTTTCTTGTCCTTTTGATACCAGCCATTCTGGCTGGTGTGAGGTGATATCTCAGTGTGGTTTTGATTTGTATGTCCCTGATGATCAGTGATGTTGAGCATCTTTTCATAGGTCTGTTGGCCATCTGTATGCCTTCTTTGGAAAAATATCTATTCAAGTCCTCTGCTCATGTTTTAGTTGAATTATTATTTTTTTGGTGTTGAGTTGTAAGTTTTTTCTCTCTATAAATAAATGTACATAGACACATACACACACAGTGGAATATTCGCCATAAAAAAGGATGAGATCTTGACATGTGTGACAACACAGATGGACCTAAAGGGTATTGTGTAACATGAAGTAAGTCAGACAGAGAAAGACAAATACCATATGATTTCATTTATATGTGGAGTCTAAAAAACCAAACAAACACACAGAGAAGCAGACTCAGAAATAGAGAACGAACCAAAGGTTGTCAGCAGGAAGGGAGGGGGAGACAGGCAAAATAGATGAAGGGGATTAAGAGATTCAAACTCCTACTTATAAAATAGATAAATCATGGAGATGAAAAGTACAGTAGAGCGAGTATGGTTAATAATATTGTACTAACGTTGTGTGGTGACTACACTCACTGTCATGAGCACTGAGTAATGTACAGAACTGTCAAATCACTAGTGTACTGAAACTAACATTATATGACAACTATACTTCAATAAATTTTTTAAAAAAGAAGTTCTGAGCTTAACAACATCAAGAGCATGGTGAGCAGAATGTGAACCACTTCAGGGGAGTAAAGGGAGAAGGCAAGTTACAATCGGTTGAAGAGTAAGTGAACCAACATAGACAGTAAGATAGCTAAAGGAGATTCTGCAGGCAAGATTTTTTTTTCTGTTTTAGGGTTTAATTTTTCCTGACAGCATACAAAGCCTATCATGCTAAATATACCTAATATTATAGACAATTTTCAAAACTTTAAGCAGCCAAATGTCTAAGAATGCTGTGTGGTAAAGAAGAACAGATATAATATTTCCCTACTGGATGATTACACTTACTCCCTCCCAGAAACCTTTACTTCCACACTCCCTGGAGCTGGTATATCCCAGCCTCTCTATCAGTATGTTGTGGCAGTTACTGAAAGAGAGAAATTAAAATATCCAGTATGATAGTGGATTCTTCCAGGACTCAATTTTGCTTTACCTATTTTGAAGATCCGATATTAGGTGTTTCCAAATTTTAAATTCCTGCATATTGCTATTGATTTGACCCATTTTACCATTACGAAGTGTCCTTTACCTCTCAAAATATTTCTTGCCTAAAAGTCCCCGCTGTTTGATATTAATATAGCCATATCAATATTCTTTCGGTTCGGTTTGCATGAATCCTGCAATCTATGCCATCATAATTAAGGCGATTTTCTTCTAAACACAGGTCTATGTTTTCCTTCAATATGACAATTTTTGTCTTTTAATCGAAGCATTTAACATGTAGTCTTACCATCCTGTTATCTGCTCTTATTTTTTCCTTTATTTCTTCACTGTGCCTTTTTTTGTTATTGTTAGTTATTGTACTTCTGCACGTGGCAGATTCCACACAATGCACTGTCACTTTAAACAGGCAGTTGTGGGGATCCCTGGGTGGTGCAGTGGTTTGGCGCCTGCCTTTGGCCCAGGGCACGATCCTGGAGACGCGGGATCGAATCCCACGTCGGGCTTCCAGTGCATGGAGCCTGCTTCTCTCTCTGCCTGTGTCTCTGCACCACCCCCCTCTCTGTGACTATCATGAATAAATAAATAAAATCTTTAAAAAAAATAAACAGGCAGTTGTGTTTTTATTTATCCATTTTTAAAACCATTATTAGAGAAGTTTATTTATTCTTGCCCACCTGCTTTTTTTTTCTATACAAGGTAAGTTTTCTTCAGCCAGTAGAATGTCCCTTAGAATTTACACTGATACAGAAGGTACTGGTGATTAATGATTTCAGCTTTTGAATGACTGAGACCATCTTTATTTTGTCTTCATTTTTTTAAACACCTTTCTATTTTGAATGATTGTTGACTGATATGAAGTTGTAAGAAATCATACAAAAAGATCCAATCTACTCTTGTTTTTAGATCTTTTTATTTATTTGAGAGAAAGATGTGGGGGGAGGTGGAGAAGAAGAAAGATAATCCCAAGGAGAATCCCTGCTGAGGGTGGAGCCTGATGTTGGGCTCCATCTCAGGACTCTGAGATCATGAACTGAGCCAAAATCAAGAATCAGATGCTTAACTGACTGAGCCACCCAGACTCCCTGATCTTCTGTACTCTTCACCTAGTTTTCCTTAATGGAACCATCTTGCATACCTATAGCGCAATATCACAAACAAGAAATTGACAGTGAGATAATCTTACTCAAATTTCACCAGTTTTATGAGCACTTCTCTCTCTCTCCCCTCTGTGTATATTTTTTTCAAGGAAATGCTATCACTTGTGTGTTTCCTGTGAGTACCACAACAGTGAAAATACAAAGCCATTCCATCAGAAGAATTCTTCAAGTTACCCTTTTACTGCTATAGCCAGCACTCTGCTAAAGTTGTGACTTCTAAAGAAATTAGAAAAAGAGAACATAAACCCAAAGGAAGAAAAAGAAAGAAAACAATAAAGGATAGAAACAAATGATAGTGAAAACCTAAGCAACAGAGAGAGACAAATAACAAGATAATTCTTCAAAAAAATTTAAATTTATAAACTTTTAGCAGCAGTGAAAATAAAAAGAGAAGACACAAATCATCAGTAACAGGAATGGAACAGGAAAGATCACTATAGATCCCAAAGCCATTAGAAGGATACTAAGATAATTCTACAAATGATTTTATGCTCATAAATGCCACAACTTAAGTGAAACAATTCCTTAAAAACTAGAAGCTGCCAAAATCAACCAGAATGAAAGAGACAACATGAATGGTCCTGAGGACATTCAAGAAATTGAATGCATAATTTAAAAGCTACGGGAAAAGTAATCTTGAGGCCCAGATCATCTCACTGGAGAGATCTACCAAACATTTAAAGAATCAGCACTAAATTTACACTCTTTAAGAAAACAGAAGACGAGGGGCACCCTGAGCCCCACCTGACTGGGTGGCTCAGCAGGTTAAGCATCTGCCTTCATCTGCCTTTAGCTCAGGTCATAATCCCAGGGTCCTAGATGGAGCCACACACTGGGCTCCCTGCTTAGCAGAGAGGCTGCTTCTCCTTCTCCCTCTGTGTGTTCTCTTGTTATCTCTCTCAAATAAATAAATATGTACATACATACATACATAATCTTAAAAATAAAGAAAACAGAAGGGGAGAATTACTTCCAAACTCATTTTCAGAGGCCAATATTATCTTAATACCCCAAACTAGAAAGAAAACCAGAAAAAAACAAGAAAGCTACAGATTCATATCTCTCATGATATAGATGCAAATTACTTAACAACATTTAGCAAATAGAATTCAGCAATATATAAAAAATTACAGTGCTCGCTTCAGCAGCACATATACTAAAAAAAATTATATACCATTACATTGAAATGATTATGAATTTACAAGAAGTTACAAAGATAATTCAGAGAGGTTCCCTGTACCCATTACTCAATTACTTCTTAAATACACTTTCAAAGCCAGGAAATGAATATTGGTACAATGTGTATGTGTAGTTCTTTCCTTTTATCACACGTGAGCATTTGTCTAACACCACTGCAATCCAGATACAAAATCTCCATTATCACAGGTATCTGTGTAGCTACACCCACACTCTCTCCACAAAAATCTCCAACCAGTGGCAATTATTAAATTGTTTTCCATCTCTGTAACTCTAATTTCTACAAAGTATATTAATTGAATCATAGTGCGTAATTATATGAGGCTGGGTTGCCTGCACCCCCACACTCAGTGTAATGTGCTAGATTCATCTAATTTATGTTCATCATTACTTTATTATTCTTTATTGTTGCGTAGTATTTCATGGTATGCATATACTCATTTTGTTTATATGTTCAGTATTGTAGCACATTTTGATTCCTTCCAGTTTTTGACTATTACAAATAAAGCCACTATGGACAATCATGCTTTTTTTGTATAGATGTATCATTTCATTTCTCTGGGATCAATGCCCAAGAATGCAACTGCTAGCATATACTGCATTTGCATACATTTCTTTTTTTTTTTTTAAGAAACTGCCAAAGAATTTTCCAAAGTGGCTGTACTACTTTACATTCCTATCACCAATGTGTGATAGATCCAGTTCTCTGCATCTTCTCTCAGTATGTGGCACTACCATTAAAAAAAAAAAAAAAACTGTTTTACTTAGTTCCTCTATTAAGTACGTAGTGATATCTCATCAAGGTCTCAATATCCACTTCTGTGATGGTTAGTGATGTTGAACATATTTTCATGTACTTGTTTACCACCCATATTATCCTCTTTGATGAACTGTTGCTTCATGTCTTTTGCCCATTTTTAAATTGGACTGTTTTTCTTAAGTTTTAAGAATTCTTTACATATTCTAATAGTTTTTTTAAGTATATGGTTTACACATATTTTCTCCATGTTCGGAGTTTGCATTTTCATTTTCTGTATCTTTCGCAAATAAATTTGTTTTATATTATGAAGTCAAATTCATCAATTTTTAAGATTTTTATGAATTACATTTTTCATGGCATGACTAAACACTCTTCATAAGCTCTGGATCCAAAGACTTTCCCCTATGTTTTATTCCAAAAATCTTCTAGTTTTACATTTTAGACTTAAGTATATGATTCATTTTGAAATTATTTTTTAATCAAGTATGAGATTTAATTCAAGTTTTTTTTTTCCTGGTCTATGGGTATCCAGCTGCTCTAGCACCATTTGTGGAGAAGATCATCCTATTCCAATGAATTGCTTTCACAATTTTGTCAAAAATCAGTTGGCTGTACCTGTATTAACTTTTTTATTCTCTATTCCCATCCTTTCACAAATACCAATCATAACAACACTGTATAATAAATCTTCAATCAGGCATAGTAATTCCTCCCACTATAATCTTATTTGTCGAGATGGTTTTAGGAGTGAGTGTATTTCATCTAAATTGTCAAATGTATGACTTCTGAGTTTTTCACAGTATTACCTCATTTTCCTACTGATTTCAGGATCTTTAGTGGTCTTCTCAATATCGGTAATTTGTATTTTTATTCTTTGTCAGTCTTGCTAGAGGTTTCTGTTTTATTATTTATTCACCCTTGAATCATATTTTGCTTCACTGAGTTCTTTTCCTGTTTCTACTTGCATTGTTCTTGGTTCTTCTATTTCATTTCTCCTGCTTGCTTTGAGTTTATGATGCTATTCTCTCTTCTCATCTCTTGATGTAGGAGTTTAGATTATTGAGACTTTTCCTCCTTTCAAATGTATCCATTTCAAGCTATAATTTTCCCTTACAGCACAGCTTTACCTGAACTACAAAATTTCTCATTTTTTATTATTACTTTCACTCAGTTCAATGCATTTTTAAAGTTTTCTCTTCAGACTCCTTTTCAGATCGCATGATTTATTTCATAGTCTCTTGTTAAGTTTCCAAGTGTTTGGAGATTTTCCTGTTCTCTTCTGATAGTGGTATCTAGTTTGACTAGAGAGCACATTGTGTATGATTTCAATTTCTTTAAATGGTTGAGGTTTCTTTTATGCCCAGAATAGTGTCTATCTTATTGTGTATTCTGCAGATGTTGAGTGTTCTATAAATATTGAATGGATCCTGCTGGTTAATGGTGTTAAGCTCTGTATCTCTGAAGATCTTCTGTCCAGTTAATCAGTTATTGAGAGAGGGGTTTGAAGTTTCCAACTATAACTGTAGTTGTGTCTATTACTCCTACCAGTTCTATCCATTTTTTATTTCACTTACTTTGCAGTTCTGCTGCTTGGAGCAAACACATTTATGATTGATAAATTTTCCTGGTACACTGACCTTTTTGACATTAGGTAAAATATGTCTCTGTTTTTCAATTTTCTTTGTACTGAAGTCTCCTCTATTTGGTGTTAGTTTAGTCAGTCCAGTTTTAATATATACAATTATATCTTTTTCTAGCTTTTACATTAACCTACCTATATTAGTATAGTTTAAGCAGGTTCATCTAGATAGCACATTGGTGGATCATCTTCTCTTTATCTGCTCTGCCAATATCTGTAATGATTTTGTTTTAATTCATGAGAGAGAGAGAGAGAGAGAGCAGAGAGAGATAGGCAGAGGGAGAAGCAGGCTCCATGCAGGGAGCCCGATGTGGGACTCAATCCCAGGTCTCCAGGATCAGGCCCTGGACTGAAGTTGGTGCTAAACCACTGAGCCACCTGGGCTGCACTATCTGTAATGATTTTATTAAGAGTGTTTACACTTAGGGTAATTATTAATATGTAATAGCTTAAGTTTGCCAATTTATTACTCTTGTTTGTTTTCTCTGGTTCTGTTCCTCTGTTTCATTTCCTGTCTTCCTTTGGGTTACTTGAGTAGTTTTTAGTGTTTTGTTTATTAGTGTTTTTTAGTGTATTTCTCTGTACAATGTAATTAGTGGTTGCTCTAGGTAACACAATATACACATATAACTTCAAAATCTATCGGTTTTGCTTCCTTACTATTTCAAATGAAGTATAGATATTTTGTTTCCATTTAGGTCCCTTTACCATTCGCACTTTGGAAATATAATTATCTTAGCTGTTTCTTTTACACCTATTAAGCACCACATCAGGTGGTGGTATAACTCTTGCTTCAACAATAAAATATGATTTAAAAAACTGAGAAGGCTAGTCTATTATTTTTATTATTACCTATTTCTACACTCTTCTTTCCATGCTGACATTCCAAGCCTTTTTCTGTTATTTCTTTTCTGTTTAGACAACTTCCTTTAGTCCACTCTTTAAGGGTAGGATTACTAACAACCAATTATCTTAGTTTTCCTTCACTGGAGAATATTTTTATGTCCCCTTAATTCCTAAAAGGTTTTTTTCCTCACCATAGCAATATAGTACACAGTCTAATCTGTTTGAATCCTTATGCTTTGGGTCCTATTAATAATTGTTCATTCCCTTCATATATTTAGTGCTACAACAGTGTTAGCTGTATGAATTCATGTTCTTTCACTTTACTCATATAACCACTGCCTTAATTGAGGCTCTGATAATGTTTCTTCTGTATAAATTCTTTCTACTTGGTTTGCCAAATTAGGTACTAGAATATCCATTCCTCAATTTCAGTATAAAAATTTATATTTATGCATTAATCAAATAAGTATCTGTTGAACACTTACAATATACTTTGGCACTTAGAAGATTTGTTCTGAAGTTAAAAAACACTCCTGCTTTTCATAACATTACAGAGTAGTCAAGAACATAAAGAAACACACAAAACAGCTTATTCATAATGGACAGCAAAATATACTTAGGTTCCAAAATCACAGGTATTCCCTTTCCTCTCTTTAAAGGCCCCTTTACATAAAAAATCTATTTTGAATTTCCTTCTGTGTGTTCTAAAGACAATACTACTATGAGAATACTATTTACTTGAGGAGGCTGTTTTATCTAATTCAAAGTTCCATCTCATCATGATTTTATAAACTTTTTCTAAATTCAAAGAGAGAAGATACATGTTCTTTTAAGTCCCAAGGTTCACTGAAAAACCTAAAATATGATGTATAAATGCCACAACTAGTCAATAAAAGTGACAAACCAAAAGGTCCACAATCCTGGCTCCCAGGATTTTGTTTCTTCTTCTTCTTCCTCTTTTTTTTTTTTTTAATTAAAGAGAGTGTATGAGTGGGGTGGGAGGAGGGATGGATGGTCTGAGAAAGAGAGAGGGAAAGAATCTTAAGCAGACTTCCTGCTAAGAATGGAGCCTGACACGGGGTTCAATCTCATGACCCTGAGATCATGACCTGAGCTGAAATCAAGAGTGAAACGCGTAACTAAGTCACCCAGATGCCCGTTTTATTCCTTCCATCCAATTATTTTATCATCCTATTTTTCTGCCAATATCCCTCTTTCCTCTAATCATTGGAAGAAGTAAAACTTACAAAACAACTATTACTCTAGGTTTATGGAGAATATTGTCTAATTCCACAGAATTTGGTGATTGCCCTTATGATTATCCTTAAATTATATCCAGAGCTAATTTTTCTCCATCACTTTCCCCCTTTCTAAAAATTTTATTTATTAAATTACATTTAAGTAATTTCTTTTTTTAAAGATTTTATTTATTTATTCATGAGAGATATACAGAGAGAGAGAGGAAGAGACACAGGCAGAGGGAGAAGCAGGCTCCATGCAGGGAGCCTGACGTGGGACTGGATCCCGGGTCTCCAGGATCACGCCCTGGACTGAAGGCTGCGCTAAACTGCTGAGCCACCGGGGCTGCCCATACATTTAAGTAATTTCTACACCCAACATGAGGCTCAAACTCACAAGCCCAAGATCAAGAGTCACATGTTCTACTGACTAAGCCACCCAGGTGCCCCTCTATCCTTCTTATTAATTGGGAGAGAAGGCAATACTTTCTTCCCACCTGCAATTCCAGCATCTGCCATCCTACCAATGGCTTGCCATTTGATATATCAGGTTCTATCCCAATTGACTGAAACACCAATAGTAACATCCTCCTTGTTTTACAATGGTAAGTCTATTGTCAACTTCTATTCTGCATGAAATGGTATGTCAGGGAGGCAAGACTTTTTCCTCCCATGTATTCACTCTGTCTTCCACCTCTTTATTTCTTTTAAAGGACATAATATAGTTTCCCCTTCCTGGCTCTACCACTAATCACCTTCAGGCTAGTATCAATCTTTCTGGTTCCTAAAGCCGGTCCAGTGTCAAATGGTCTTCTGACAGTTCCAGGCTGACAACTTTTAGCCTAATTCCAAACTAAACTGGAATTATTCTTTCACTTAGTTCTGGTCTCTGTGCCCTCAAATCTAATAAGTAACCTAACCAATTGTTTCCACCAATAATGGGGAAATATTCTTGAGCCACAGATAACATCACTCTCAAGTAATATACTGCCAAGGTATTTGTAGGTATTCTTCTGGAAATGAAATCTCACTTTTTTTTTTTGGTCAAACCTAAGAAATGATTCCAATGATAGAAATTTAAATTCTGTAAAAATAAGTAGTAACGCCATTAGAGGCTAGGTACTTGTTACAAACAGGTCTTTTAAGTATCTCTCAAATCACACAATGCAAGTAGCACCAACTCTGCCAATATCTTGGAATGTCCTGCCTAAAAAAGGCAGTTTCTTTTAATGATCCCTTTTTAAGCTTAAAATATTTTTAATAATCATCCAAAATTTCCTGGTAAATATTCAATTGCTTTATGTCTCAAGGTTTGGCTTATTCATTAAATCTGGATAAAAACACCTATTTAAAGGTATCTGTTCTTTGAAAGCTTAACAAAAAGTTTACTAACAATCACACTTTCCTAATACACAACAACAGATTAATCTACTTTAGGTTCAAAATAAGTGCTCTTTTATTTCTTGAATTAAGCCTGTATGTTCAAATGTCATCTGTGAATGAACAATAGCTGGGAATCAAAATCATGTGTGTCACTTAGATGAAAACAATTCACTTCTTTCTATTCTTTCAATATTTCAAAGAAGCTCAAAATACTTAGCTGAAAGACATGTATATATTTTGGCCAAAGAGGACTTTCAGTTTCTTATTTTTCTTCCCCGAGATTTTCTTAGAATTGTAAAGAGCCCTTTTGCAATAGAAAATGGCAATTCTGGTCAAAGAAATATTCATAATCTCAAAGAAAGGAACAAATTTACCACTAGCCATGAGCCCTGTGCACCTAACCGTTATCATACCTTTCATTTAATAGATATAATTTATAAATGACAAAAATTGCCCTCATCTTCAGATCACTGATAAAAATTATAGTCATTATAAACATAGCATATAATTTTGACCAAGAGGGAATTCCTCTTGTGGATGTTTGTAGTGGTTGTAGCAACTCTAAATGCTATTATTTCTATTTTGGGTGCTAAATGAAATTTGCAGATACCCGAAATCCTTTCTGCAAACCACAACCATTTGTTTATTTTAACAGGGTTTACAATTATTCACTGGGTCATTTACCTAAAGACAATTTACTTTCCAGGGCCATTCTTCCTTCTTTTAGTCCCTTTCCTGCTTCCTTTGAGCTGAGTTTCTAATGATTAATGAAAGGTTAAAGAAGAAATATTCACAGGAAAATAAGTTAATGTAGCAACTTTTACATTTGGTTCCAAATGTTCATAGAGCCTGTAGAAAAAGCAGCATCTCACAAATGAAAAACATTTTTAATCCCTCATCACAAACTATGGATTTTTCTCCTTCTTTTTAAATAATCACAAAGATAACACATTTTGGAGATTAAGCTAAGACAGA
Organism: Canis lupus familiaris; assembly: GCF_011100685.1. Classification (NCBI taxonomy): domain Eukaryota; kingdom Metazoa; phylum Chordata; class Mammalia; order Carnivora; family Canidae; genus Canis; species Canis lupus. Next base: position 28,668,722 of record NC_049260.1, read on the forward strand.
GTAGTCAAACCTGAAACAAAACATATAGAAAAATGTATGAACCATGTCCTTCAGTTAAAATCAAAACTAATTCAAAAGATCACCTTTCATTTTACCTTCTAAAGAAGCTGAGCATTTGAATCCACAGGATTTCTCATCAATGTGATACTGTGGACATTATTCCTTATCAAAGTGAAAGGGTTACTTCTACAAAGCAGCCCATTTGTTTTTCAAAACTGTGATGTATGTGACAAATTAGACATTCTTCATCTTAAAAATCAGAGTCTAGATACTCAGCTTCAATGGCTTTGTTGTAGGAACCACAAATACGTACTTATTGTATACACATCCAACTGTCCCACACAGCAACAGCCCCATAAGTCCATGCATGGCTCAGCTACCCATTAGTGAAGACGGATCCACCTAGTCATTGGGTAACAGATGCTTTATACCAAGAATTCGCTCTTTAAACAGAGAATCAAAGGATGTTGCCAAAAAAGAGGATGAAGCTTTTAGATCATTTTGCTACATAAAGCTAGAATCAGAGGATATTAGAAAAAGAAGGAAATGACCTTCAGATCATCTCTTCCAACTCTTTCTATTTACGGATGAGAAAACTAAGGCTTAAAAAGAAAAGGACAGCCCACAAAAGAGAAGTTAGTAACTGCACTGAGACAAAAACTCTGAAAGTCAGACCAATGCTCTTTCCCCTTTAGGAGTTTCTAAAGGCCATGATCCTTTAAGGACTAGGGGTGTTAACTACTCTACTGGTTCCACGTTTCTGTACTCTTACTTCACTGCATACCTTTTTTAAAAGTCCCTGTATCAATAAACTCTGCTCAAATTGTCCTATTTGGAGTGTAGCATCTGTTTTCTATTATGATCCTATGAATATATTTGCTCTTTGTCACAAACTTTGTGAGCTTCAATCTTTTATCTGTAAAAGAGAGCTGATATCAATATAAACCTCATAGAGATGAAAGATGAATGAGATACAGTGTGCAAATGACTTAACAGAGCGCTTGACACATAGTGAACACTCAGTGTTAATTATCACTGTTGTGTGTACTGTCTTATTCCTCTCCATAAGTAAAGGCGTAAAAGGAATTCTGATATCTAGCATGTATGTGAGATAAAATATTGTGGGAATATTAATAGCTATTTGAAAAAATTATCCTATTATATATTTCCCAATTTTAATCAGTAAATAGATATAGAGGATCTAATTTTAATTTATCCCCATGTACTACAAACATTTCCCCAAAATGAAAGCTATTAATAATCCAAAAATATCATATTACCATTTTCCATCTTGCACTATAAGTAACGTCCTGACTTAAGATCCATATCTCACTATCAATAAATATTTTTATAAAGAAAACAGTTTCTTGGGTAACACAGTACCTATCATAGGATTCTAAAGCTAACCATTATCATCATGACCACTTAATTGATAAATATATCACATAATTGTTACATACAAGGGGAATTAAAATGTTTCATTAGAATGCAAAATGAACATTTTTTTTTTGGCCTTTTACACTGTCTAGAGACCTAACATTGACTATGTAAGAATCTACTAAATATTCTCTTTTCAGGAAATTCAGCTATCCACTTAAAGGCACTTTTTTCTTTCAATCAAAGGTTAACATAAATTTTGCAGACTTGATATACATTTTGTTCAATCTGAAACTTTTAATGGTGATTGAGAACATGTAAATTTACTCCCTATTAGGTGAAATCAGAAAGGAATCTAGGTCCAAAAGACCACTATGGTTCCCCTAGGGTGAACCTGGGCTAAAATGAGCTTGAACTAACTTCGAGTTAGGGGAGAGTGGCATGAAAATAATACGATTGAATTGATTTAGCTTATATCAGTGTCTCTGGCAGACTCTGCTTACAGGATACCCAGGGAATGAAATAATATGGGAGTCTGTTGGTCATACGCTGGATTCTTGGCAGACAGTCAAACCAGTGTTCATACCCTTTCTTATTTTCTTAAGCATTAGTTTTGTTTTTTTCCCCCTCTACGCCCAATTAGGAGATAATTGTTGAGAATTTTTTAAAAAATTTGCACATATTTCAATCCTTGCCAAGGCCCCACTTATAGCTATAAAAATTTATCAAGTTAATTTTAATTCCTTAATTTTATGGAAAAAGAGCAAATAATTTTGAGCAAATATTCTCATTAAGAACCAAGGGGGAAAATCTATTCTGAAAATTCAAATAAATGTCAAAGCTGCTAATATTGAGACCCCAAGGAAAATTAATTTTAAAGAAGGGACATGAGTAATATTTTAGAAAAAAAGGTCACGTCAAAGCTAGACAAATTCAGAGTTAAACAACATAAGCCACAAGGTGAAAGGTAATGCTCAGAATTTCCATTAACAATGCTGCTAACCTCAAGTTGTAAAAACTACCTTTTATCCCTGCTGGATAGGATTTTATCATCCAAAGTTTTAAATATTTTTTTGGGGGAATGTTGGGTGAGAAAAATGAGACAGATATAGCATTTACCATATGGCTCTAGGTAGCAAGATATTTTGGAACATGTCAGACAAATATGAGCTCAGCTGGGCTCTTACAGGAATAATACTATGGATTAAGTACTTACGGTTTCCAAGCTCAGTTTCCTTATCTATATCATATAACACAAACCTACTTCAAGGGATGCTGTGAGTTTTCATTTATTTGTTATTTATGCATTCATTTAAAATATTTCTTGTTTCTTAGGCAGAAAAGATCTGCTCTAGGTACTACAGATTCAGCAGTAGAAAACCATGTTCTCAAACTTTCAGAGCTCATAATCTGAAGAAGATAGACACACCAACACACAGTAAAATAATGTGTGATGAGTATTAGTAGAAGACAAATATAAAAGCTGTGATCACATGTAAAAGACAGAAGCCTCACTGGAGAAATTAAATATATTAAGGGATAAATATAATAAGACTTTGCAAGAAACCAGTCATTATAGTATGTCAAAGAAGTGGATAGAAGTTGTCTAGTAAACACATCAAAACACTTAAGCATAAGCAAAGGTATGTATGTTTGGGGATTTTTATTTTTTAAGAGAGAATGAGTGGGGAGTAAGGGCAGGGAAGAGGGAGGGACAGAAAGAATCTTAAGCAGGGTCCATGCTCAGCATGGAGCACAATGCAGGGCTTCACCTCACAACCTTGAAATCATGAGTAGAAGTCAAGAGTCAGGCTCTTAACCAACTAAGCCATCCTGGTGCCCCTGTTTATAAATCTTTAGAATGAGTAAGCAGGTCTTGGGGTAAGATGAGATTGGAAATGAAATTGGGGAAATATCTTTAATGGTATAAATGCCCCACTAATGACTCTGGACTTCAATATAGATGTCCTGGTTTAAGGTATGCCAAAGAGACTAGAAATCACAGGAAGAGAACATGGTATCTCTTCCTAAAGCATTCATTTAACTAGAAGGTATATAAAAATCAGCAACAGAATATAACATGATATTCACCTGACTTACAAAGGGAAAAATGATGCAGATAAATATTTGACTGCTGATACCAACTTCAGTGTCCAAATTCATTCATCTTTATAATTAGGGGGTTTAAAGGATAGTTATTTGCTCATTTATGGGCAGAGAATCATCAAGAATTTTAGTCAAGCAATGCCATGCTCATGGTACCTATCAAGACTGCAAATGACGAACATAAACAGGTTAATTTCCTGGCAATTTTTCTTAGGAAATACTTGGGTTAGAAAAATACTGAAAAAAAAGTCACGACAAAGCTAGACAAATTCAGAGTTGTTTATTTTCTAACTAAGAAATTACTTGCTTTAGTCTCATTCCACAATTATGTAAAGTTATCTCAGGAAAGTGACACACAAAAGAGAAATCTGTATTTTAGTAGTAATACTTGGCAAAATTTTTGGCACTCAAATGTCTGCCAGGGAATAATGCGCATGGTTAACAGTTACTGGTTACATTCCCGGAGAGGAAATCTGCACGCTTGGCTCTGAGTGAGAAGATATTCTGTTACCTAATAAGAGATGTTTAAGTTAACTCCAAGGCAGAGATAGATAGACAGGAAAACAGTGTAAATTCACTACAATTTGTAACTACAAGTTTTTCAGAAAGGTTCAGTTCTTTAAATCTGCCAGAACTGAAGGTATCATTTGACCAAAAAGAACGGGGGATTCTTAGTGTAGTAAATCTAATACATGCAGTTCCAATTTTCCCTTATTTTAATTCCAGTAGAGTTAATGGACAGTGTGATATTTGTTTCAGGTGTCCAATATAGTGATTCAACACTTCCACACATTACCCGGTGCTCATCACAAGTGCCCTCCTTTTGAACGGTGTGATTTCTTCAAGCATCTAGGAGATGACAGGAAGGTGTAAGTTCTACCTGTGATAACCAACCTCTCCAGATACCTAGGTAATGCCAAGAAATCCAGGAGTCCATCTTTCAGCCTGCTCTACTAGATTTCAAAATGCCATATAAGTAAGTATCCAAAGGCTACATGCAACTTGCCTTCAGTAGACACTGAGCTGGAAAGAACTTGCATAGTACTCCCTCAAGGGTTTTCGTGTATATTCACTTATGGATTTGTTTTAATTACCGTACTGCTGACTAATGTTTCATTCTTTTGTTATGAAATTAACAAAGTGGTACTGAATTTAAAGAATTTAAAGAAAATGGGCTTTTTCCAATAAAAATCAACATGTGTCAAAAGAAGATCAATAAATATAATGAATATATTCAAATAAATAATCTCCATTTTGACTTTGAGAGAATTATTTTATTGGCATTTCATGGTAATTACTTTAAATGAAATAAACTTACATTTGCAGTTATAAATAAGTGATCTATATTTGCAGCAAAACAAATTTTGCTGTGAACTCTAACAGCATATATGCACATCCATGGGATAGGATACACTTTGTAGATAGCCAACTTTGTTTCGTTCCCTCCCGCCCCCAGTTTGGTTTCTTTGGTCCATACAAGTGTTTCCTTCACTCAGTAAAGTAGTGTCATTCATCAAATCAAATTTGGCCTCTGACCTACAAAAGCCTTTTGAAATCCTTGGCAGAGAAAATCTTGAGAACCAAGTTGTTTTATTTTCAAGAGTCATGTTTATTGAATACAAAAGGCTAATCGTGGACAGAAGCTGGGCAGAAAACATGTACACTAAATGACATATTTAAAACAGATAAAAGAAGATTCAAACTAGCATATCTTCTCAGATTAGATGAAAGTTGTGGGTTCCTGAGAGTCTGGTGTCATTTCATCCCAGAGTAACGAAAGCCCCAGACAGGTTAGGAGGGATCTGGTAACAAAGCATTGTGATTCACGTTCTCGGTGAAGTCCAAAAACAAAGTAGGTTTCACAGCAAATTTTTCATTCCTACATGGCATGGTATTTGTGGAACATAAGGATGGTATGGCACATATAAAGGAAGGTGTCTGACAGCAAAGAGCCTCTATGGCCACAGAGAATATCCCTCATCTCTCAATTTCCTCTGCCATCAAAAAGGGGTGTGGAAATCTCTTAGAGGGGAAGATATCCCTTTCTCCATCAACATAGGTGGCGATACAGTAAGGTTCCAACCGTTCCCTATCTGTCTCACTACTGATCATCCACCTCCTAACCCAAGACCAACTATGGGGAGAAGGGACAAAGTAAAAACCACCAAAATGGCCAAATCAAAACCTGAAAAGTGCAAGGGGGAACAAAACAAACAAACAAAAAGTAAAAAATGAGTTGTCATGCTTCACCCTGAGGTGACTACATTCAATTATCTGTCAAATGGAAGGAAAGTACCTAGAAATAGAGATTGTTATACTGTAGAAATGCTTTTTAGCATAACTGAGCTTGTCGCTAGGGCCAATTTTGCAACATACAGAGAGAGACTTAAAGATACAAAATGGTTGTTCCAATCTTCCCTTTGCTCTTGCAATTGCCTAAGCTATGCCTCTTTATAACAATTCTCTGACTTCTTTCTTGACCCTATCAAAACTCCCATTCACCTCTTCTCAGAAGCATCTACTGTGAAGTGACTATAATAATATGATGAAAGTGATTCACACCAATTTCTGATAAGGCCGAATGTGAAGTAAAAGATAAAGAGAATGATGCATTTTAGAGCAATGGGTCTACATATTTTGAATGTCTAAGTGGAAATATATGTAGTCAGTGTTGTGTTTACAGTGTCTTTCATTTGCCATGCCCACCCAAACATTCTAAGCATGTAAGGAAGAATCATGCTACATTCAGCTTTGCAAATGGCTCTCTTCTCGTACAAAACAAAGATTAATTGTTTGGTATATCTGAAATTACAATCATGTATGTTGATTATGTATAACATTATACCAGAACCCATGGAAACATGGTTATTTCCCAAGATTAAAAAAAATACAACTATTATCCTAAAATACCTACAGTTGGGCAATTTGAATCTATAAATACCTGGAGATGTAATCTTACCTGTAAATAAAGAATAGTAAGAATAATAGTACCTGCTTAGATTTTTTTGAAAATTAAATGAGATACACTTAAAAAATCAGCTAAAAAACTTTGTCTACTGTAGACTTGGCTTTTTCATGCTCAGAAATAAATCTATTTGCATTTTAATAGAACTGGATATATAAATAGGACAAAGTAGTAGAATTAATGGCTGCACAGTCCCAATACATGGTAAGAAACTAGCTATGGCTGTGAAAAATATAATTTTGATGACATAAACTACCATGTGAGAAGAGGCAGAGTGTTAAAATACAGTTAAGAAAAGCAATTTCAGAAAATGTTAAGTATATTCAAAGGATCTGAAGAATAAGAAAAATAGCTTAAAAAGCTTTTGGACTTTAAAGATGTGTAATTATATTGATTTTTCTTTCACAGGGAAAAAATACCATCATAGTACTGGACTTATTACAGATTAGAGATCAGTCCTTGTCTTGATTGTGTGAAGCATTGTAGAATTAACCTCTTTTCTACCCATCAGAGGCCCAGAGTTATAAGGGTCGTGGGTCATCACTACCTCCTTCCAAAATTTTTAGAAAGGTCAAAGATGGGATGAAGTAATTATTAGTAAAAGCCGTGAAAGTGTGGGTATTTTAAGAAGAAACACAGCTCTGAGTTCATGAGTTGCTCTCTCATCTTCTCTCAGAATTTCAGATATTGGAGATACTTTAAAGTTGTCAAATATTGTGGAGTGGTGGAAAGAAAAATGGATATGGAGCAGCACTAGGGTGGCACAGTTAGGCATCTGACTCTTGGTTTTGGCTCAGGCTTTGGTCTCAGGGTCTTGAGATCAAGCCCTGCCTTGGATTATGTGCTTGAGATCCTCTCTCTCTCTCTCCTTGCTCCTCCCACTTGTGCACGTACAGTCTTGCTCTTTCAAATAAGTAAATAAATCTTAAAAATACCCACAAAAACATGGATGTGGAAGTATAAATTCTGGCTGCAGCATTTTGCACCTATATGATCTGGGTGAGTTATTTTTTCCACTCATATTGTCAATTTCCTAAACTGTAAAATGGGAAAAACTAATATTTGGTATGTTTGTTGTAAAAATAACAGCCTTCAATATAGTACCATGTACAAAATGAATGATCTATTGTTGTTGTTGTTGTTAATGAATGTGTTGAAAGATTAAATTATATACTAACTAAAATTTACTTGATGTTTGCCACATAATAGTACTCAGTAAATATGAAGGAAATAAAGAATTAATGAACAAATGAATACAATAACAACAAACAAAACCTTAGAGGAAGATTTTTAATGATACATCATGGAGAATTCTCTCTGGCCAATTCTGTTCTCACCTTAATTGCTTATAAAGGACAGAACCTGTGCCCAGAATACACATTTTCATCACTTCTTTAGAACATTCTATGTGGCTTTTAAGCTGAAGTTTAATAAGCACATCTTAGAGTCTTTGGATCAGCACAGTTTTTATAATCCTTTCAACTGATGCTCTACAGTATTTCACAGAATTTTATTTACTCTATGTATTCCATAAATATGGGAATGTCTACTATTAAAATTAAGGAAAATTGCCAGCAAAAGTTGCTACTTTACTGAAAGCTTACAAGGTTTGCTAAACCTACAAGTTTATTCAAGGTTTACAAGTGCTCTATATAAATAACTCTTGTCTCATATGCAAGACAAAGATGATAGATATTTTTTATTATAAATGTAAGGGGTATGCATACACAGGTGACACCGAATTCCTAAAATCAATTTTAAGGCAAGTCTTAGTGCCTTATTATGTATGCAAAATTGACTACTGTAAAATGTACATAATAGTGAAGAATGCTGTTATCTGTGGAGAATATTTTTATATAGCCATCATATGTAGAAGAAAACATACTAAACAAAATAAGCACTGAATTCATTACAAAAAAAAATCCAAGTTTCCTTAATTAAAAATTTCCTAAAGTGTGTCTCTTCCTTTAAAAGTACCTTAATTATTAAATCAGGGACCACTTCCACATTACATCTGTGGTCACTGCTATGCCTTGTGGCAGCTGCCTAAGTCACATAGAGGTAACAGCTGTCGCAGAAAGCTAAGGACTTAGGAAGCCCATAACACCAGAGATTCTACCTTTTAGATCGAATGCCAAGTCAGACCAGTGCAAAGAACATAAACACTGGTGGGTCAGACAGAACTGTCTGTGTGAGCTTGAATGTGAGTATGTGTGTGTGTATGTGTGTGTGAATGCATGTGTGAACGTATACATTTTGCTAGTCAGAAAGCATCTGACTGACCATTATTATCACAATTAACTTAGCTATCCACTTTTGGATATATAATTAAATTGAACACTGTTTCCAGTGTCTCAAATTAATCATATAAAGTCATAGAGTACTAGTCCTACAGGCAACATTGGAACAGTCTAAGGAGGCTATTACAGGTCTCATCTCTTGGTCACGGAATGACCTGGTTTTTCAATTTAGAGAATAATCTCATTATGTTGGGAAACTAAAATGACATGGTTATTAAAGCACACATACAGATGACAAGAATCTAGTTAGCAAGTTGACATATTGCATCACAAACTATTCATAAATTCAGTTTTCCATTATTTTAAAGAACAACTTGATCAAAGTTGAAAATTTCATCATCTTAACTCTTATATTCATAGCATTTAGATTACCAAGTAACTTTGTTGGTCATCCCCAATATCAGCTATATCCTCTCTTCTTGCATTCATTCATCCAGTTTTCAAAGAAGCAGAGCAATTATTCTGTTATTTTATAAAATTAATGGGAATAATTCAAGATTAAGTAGCTTATAAAAACTTCTTGACACACTTTTCTTTTTCCCTGAAGCCTGTCAAAATAAGAACAATATTTTCTTCATGTTGATATTTAAAAATTTCAATTCCTCAACGACTATTTGATAATTCACACCTCATAGGGCTATGATGTATAAAGTGATATAGTAGCTGGCATGCAATAAATAGCAAAAACTTTATTCTTGTTCATTGTGGTTATTACTTAAAATCTCTTATTTTACATATAAAAATAGAATAATCATTTATTCATGGTAATGACATTAAATAAACAAAGTCAAAACCAGGAGCAAGATATTCTGGCTCCCAATCCAGTGCTCCTTTCAAATCCCTGTAACTTCTAAGATACCCTAAGGAGTAAGAATATCTAACCCTAAAATACAAATCAAAACCACAATGAGATATCTCTTCACATTAGTCAGAATAGCTAAAATTAATGAGTCAGGAAACAACAGATGTTGGTGAGGGTGTGGAGAAAGGGGAACACTCTTACACAGTTGGTGGGAATACAAGTGGTGCAGCCACTCTGGAAAACAGTATGGAGCTTCCTCAAAAGTTAAAAATAGAACAATCTTATGACCCAGTAATTGCACTTCTATGTATCTACCCAAAGGATATAAACATAGTGATCCAAAGGGGCACCTACACCCCAATGTTTATAGCAGCAACGTCCACAATAGCCAAACTATGGAAATAGCCCAGATGTCTGTCAATGGATGAATAAAGATGTGATAATATATATTATATATGTATATATAATATATAATATATATTTATAATCAAAAAATGAAATCTTACCCTTGAAACAACATGGGACGAGCGTATTATGCTAAGCGAGGTAAGTCAGAGAAAGACAATTATAGGATTTCACTCATGTGTGGTATTTAAGAAACAAAACAGGATCATAGGGGAAGGGAGAGAAAAATAAAATAAGATGAAATAAGAGAGGGAGGTAGACCATAAGAGACTCTTAACTGTAGGAAACATACAGAGAGTCACTGGAGGGGATGTGGCAGGGTGGATGGGATAAGTGGATGATGGGCATTAAGGAGGGCACATGATGTAATGAGCACTGGGTGTCATATGCAACTGATGCATCACTGAACTCTACCTCTGAAACTAATAATACATTATATGTTAATTAGTTGAATTTAAATAAAATTTAAAAATATAGATTACAATGTATAAAGAAAAGAATATCCAATCCTAAATAAATAAAAAGTTATTGACGTTATGTCATTAAAGAACTAATTTATTTCACACAATCTGAATACATTAAATTTAAGACTTATAATTTTATAATAAATTATCCATTAGGTGGTAACATCTATGAGTAATAATACATATGGTTTGTCATTAACAAACACCAGAATTTCAAAGTGACCTCCCTAAATGAACATAGAGAAAGTAGACAATCTGGTGGTTCAAGCAGGGGAGTATATACCTATCAGTGGCCTTCATTTTCCTCCCAAAGCAACGATGTCCTCCTTTCCTCAATTGATTTAAGTCAGATATCCATCCCCACCTGTGATCACAGTGTCCAGTTTGCCTGGTTATCTAATAATTAACTGAATGAAGGAAAAACATGGAAAAATATGGAAGGAAGGAGAAACAGCCATGTCAAAATAATTATGAGTCAGTGGTGCTACACAGATCATAACTCGATCAGCCCAACTACTAAAATAAAAACACCTTCCCTTCCCTATTATCTCTGTCAGAAAGGGTTCTGCTATATCCAGAAAACTTTTAATAATCAATCATCTAAGATCTAGATCTGTGCATTATATATAGAGTAAGACAAAAATTTGTGAAAATACAAAGGCAATCTGAGTAGTATTTTGAGGGTATGTCCCCAAGTAGGTTTGGTAGCTCCCAAAGTATTTTCCCACTTCATCCTCCATCTCTAATCCCCACAGCACCCAGATTACCCAGGAAGCAGACAGCAAACTAGTCCTACCTGCATGAGACATCAGCTATATTATGGCTACACAGCCTCTTGTGAGATGACCCAGGAACTTCAGAGCCATAAGTTTCAAACAACTGAATAAGACTTGGAATCTCCATATATTTCGGGTCAAGAAGGAATCCCACATGGAAACATGAAAGAGGTAATCATGACTGCCAGGCCTGCCATGTCAACCAAACTGGCCTCAGCAATCACTGGGGTGGGGCGGCATATGTCACATCTAGTTTGTCTCCATAAATGTACCCTTTTCTTTCAAATAAGAGTATACCAAAGTCAGGCACTGGGATCATGAGGAAAGAAGGAAAATAAGAACCTATAAGTCATCTCTCCCTAAGTTATAGTCATGTGCACTGAAATAATGTCACAAATAGAGGCAACAGTATTATAAAGTCATGTAGCAACACAGCCCTATGGCACAAATTTATTTTAAGCAGAGATCTGTTGACAAGTCCTCAGATATGGATACCATGTACGATACTGCCCTACATTAAGTATAACAGAGTTCTTTAACTGAGACGAGACCAATCGAGAATAAGCATGCCCAAACATAAGGATTCTTCACAGAGATAAGCTCGTATTTTAGCTTCTATAGTTGGATCATTCATGACAGATCTTAAAATGGCTCCTGTCCAAAGACGCATGCATTTTGAGCCAATAATAATTGCTCATCTACCTCAGAAAAAAATACAAGCTTTTATTCTAGCCCCAAATTTATGAGAAGTTATTATTTTTCAAACATATTTATAACATTAGGTTAGGCCTCTGAATTTGAGGGTTTCTCTCACCATGTACAGAGTAACAAGGCTATAATGAGCTCTAGTTATCATCTGGGGAATCCTAGTATTTTTGTCCTGGGCAATTCCTGAAAAAGTTGTGCCAAGATCACAGTTGTTTTGGACAAAACATTTACAATTGGAGAAAGATCAAAGTCAACACCTTGAATGGAGCCCAGAATCTGATCAGTAACTGAGCTGGATATAATTCACAGGTGTTACATGCTCTGTGCTTTTGGACCCTCCATCTGTTCTGCATCAGCCTGATTTTGAATAATTAGCACTTCAGTCAGTTCTTGCTGATCCAATATTCCAAACTGGACACTGGGATCATAAGACCAAACTATCCAGTTTAACTAAACATGATCAACATATCTAGGAAATATGAGTAAGTGGTTACCTGTGTACAACAATAAGCAGAAATTATCCTTTTGCTTTTTTTTCAATGAAAAAATTGTGGAATTGATATATACAACATTGATTTGCAATCATGGTATCACAGAACCTTGTACTAGGATATAATCTAGGTCTACCAAGTGGTAATTTACATTGTGTTTGAACCCAGGCCTAATTCTAAAGATTCAGCAACATCATGTTTCAGGAAATAGAGGTAAAAAGAGATAATATAACTGTCCTTAAGTATTTAGGGTCTAGTTTAGGATAGGAATATGGAAAAGGATAGCAATATATTCATACCTATATATGCAAGATAAAGGTTCAGTGCTAATGTATACCATCAAACAGAGTTACGGTGGTTCGAGGGAAAGGAAAAGCTTTAATACCATCTTGGGCAAGGTCAGATGAAGTTATATTTCATTTAAGAGGGTGTGTTTAGCACGGTCTTAAGTGAGAGATGATAATTTTAAGAGGTGATAATTTTTTAAAAGAACTTTGAAAATGACTATCTATTCAGAGGGAGGAAAGCAAAAACACCAACACTGAAATATCAACCTATTACAATGCATTGGAGGAGCACGGGTGTTGTTCATTTCAAGTAGCATAACAGAGAGAATGTGTCAGAAGAGTTCAGGGGCATGAAGATGGAAGCTTTTTATGATGTCAAAGCACTAAATTCCAAAGCAAGAAAATTTTACCTAAATATTAGAGGCAATAGGGAGTTACTGAAGGTTGCTGAGCAGAAGGTTGACACTATTAGATCAACTCTTCGGAAGGACAGCTTTAATTCCAGTGAATATAATTAACAGGAATCAGAGATTCACCATATGAGTTATACCAAAATGTTTAGTTGTTCTTTTTGATGTTCATGTAAATTGCATTACTTTAATGGTGCTGGAGGAACTACCATAAACATTGCATGTGTCAGAAGTTACATATCCTGCTCAAATACTCTTTAATGTGTCCTAATATTTGCACCTACATGTGTTTCTGTATTTCCTAAATGCTACGTTTATGGGTGGAAGAATAATTGTGCCCTTACTAGAAACACGGTCATGAGTATAAGCTTATTTTTTTGTGAAAGATGACAAACAGGGATTTGGATAGAGTTTGATGAACTACTTGGGCTTTTTAGAAGCAACAAACACTAGGAAATATGAGGTTTGAGTTGTGAAAGACATCAAAGTGAGACATTTAAATTAATTTGTAGAAAAGAGTGGGTGCAATCACTGTATAAGATTGGAGAGTTAAAGAAAAAGAATTCACAGGCCAGAATACTTAGTTGAGATGACTGAACTCTCAACATCTGGTTGAGAGTAAATGCTCTTGGAAATCAAAAGTAAATCATTTTTTAACCTTAATTCTGCAATTCTTGATCTTGATTCTGTAATTCTTGCTATCAAACGTGCCTGGTTCTGCCTCATAAAATTTAGTTGCAAATACAAAATTCCATGTAGCCTCCAATGGACATGCTACAATATGATCCAGCTGTTTGGAAAATACTACTTGATATAAGCAGTGATTAACAGGAAATCATGCAAGAGAGGTCATATTTTGACTGAAGAGTTACAGGGTAACATTTGCTGACTTTTTTCTAGCTCAGGAACCTAATTATTTTCATACAAAAATACCAAATCTCAGTCTGGCAATGAATGTGCTATGTATACCTGCAGTTCACAGCTAGTAGTCTAATGAGCAGAATATCAAGATGGAGTACTACAGTACTTAAAATGTACAAGCCACAAAAAGACATGGATACATAATTTAAAAATTAGAGATGGTCAAATGAAAGCCAAAGATCCTCAATCATGCGCATGTGTAGACTGTTTTTTTTAAATCATCAAAGATGTAATATAACTTAGGGGAATAGGTTTGGAAGTAAGGTGTCCATGAGAAAACTGATAGCGCCTCTATATAAGCAAACAATACTGAAGAACATGGTGTCAAGAGAAGTAGGACAACTTGCAGACAAATAATTGTCTTGATTACAAGGAAGGGGAGACAGTGAAAAGAACATTCCTCCAACCATCCATTTATTTATCCATCCAATATATATTTATTCAATATCTCTTAAGTGCCAGAGACTGTGTTGGCACTATGGTTATGGCAGAAAACAAAACAAATTTCATGCTCTCAGGAGGCTTTTACTTTGGGGCAGGAAGACATATTACAAATAAAAGTATAAGGGCCAAGTAGAACATGCTATGTTAGATAGGGTGATCAGGGAAACCCTGTATGGGAGTGATCTAAGTGAAATAAGAAAGGATGCCATACAAGCATCTGTGGGGGGAAGAAGAGTAATAATCCTATTCAGAAGAAAAATTCAATGCAAAAGCCCTCAGGTGGGAATATGCTTGGCACAGTTGGTCAAGAAAATTCAAGAAGGCCAGTGATCTTGAAGGACAGTGAGTCACAAGAGGGGAAATGGTGGGGCATGAGATGAAACAAGGAGCCAAAGGCCAGACAAGGTAAGCATCACATGCCAAAGTTAAGAACTTGAACTTTGTATTAAGGCTGGCAGGAAGTGGTTAGGTAGACATAATCTGATACATGTTTTAAAAGAATCTCTTCAGTTGCTGTGTCAGCAGGCTTAAGGATAAAAGTAGAAGCAGTAAAACACATTAGGAAGCTACTTCAGTTATCCAAGTGAGAGCAATGGGGGATTGAATGAGGAGGAGACAATGAGTCAAACATCTTACAAATATGGATCTCAACGTATGATCCTGGTACCAGCAGTACCCAGAAACTGATTATAGATGCAAAATCTGGAGTCTTGCTCCCCCTACTGACTTGGAGACCTGGGAGTGGGACCCAGAAATCTGTGCATTAACAAGCCCAGCAAGTGAATCCAATGTGTGCTCAGATTTGAAGATTACTGCCTTAGAAGTAAAGGCTCACCTAATTCTTATTGGAGTTCTGAATAATTTCAGCATTTTTGTCACTAAGTAAATCTAATTACATATATTTGTGAACTGTAAAAAAAATCTAGAAATGAGTTTATTCAATGAGAGTATTTAGAACGATGTGAAATAGGAAAAACATTCAAGTGTGGGTGTGTGTCAACCCAAGTACACATTGTCTCAGCATCTAAAGATTGAATTTCTGGCTCTAAATTCAGGCCATATTCTGATTTATTTCTAATACAGTATCAGGCTATTTAGTACAAGCTTTAAATTGCCAACACTCTTTGATGCAAAAAAAGAAAAATAAAGCTGAATTTAATGACTTCATTATCAGTGATAAACAATTACTTTGCAGATTTTCAGACAAGCCATGTCTCCAGTTTTTAAAAGACACTTGTTTTACCAGTGATGGGCATCTACATTAACAAAAACTGAAAACCGCAAATCAACACTAGTTGTAGATAATGAATGGGTGCCATAGTCTACATTATAAAATTGAGAAGTGCCTAAAAACCTGAATATTCTGAGTTGCTATTTTGGGCTGAAAGCATAATCAGTCAAAACAGAGATTTGAAAAGCAAGAAGATTCTAGAAAGCTAACTACTCAAAATAAATCCACTGGGGAAAGTCTCTCAGATTTGATGGTCTACATTTCTACTTGTGATTACACTTAAAAGATATTTCAGAGAATCATTTTACTCAAAGCAAAAAACTTGAAGAAATAGAATTAAAAATGATTAATCTTAAAAAAACTTATTTTAAAACATACATATGTATTTGTGAGTTTATATAAGCATTTATATACATGAAAAATGACTACAGATATAAGGAAAGAAGAACTTTCTCTAAGACCTAATTCACTAGGAATAATTTTTTTAATCAGAAAAAGAAAAACATCATTTTGTGACTAAAGACCATTCTAAAATTCATCAATCATATTGAGGACTGAGTACAGTTACTTTAGATGTTCACTGAAGATAGAATAAAAGGGACTGATGTCATAGGAGGCATCCACTGAAAACCATGAGGAATACAAGATAACCAAATGATGATTTTCATAAAACCTGCAGTGAACATTCTATGTAAGAATGTCTGATCACGTGGCATGTTCAGAGGTGAGGATAAATTCCAACGTGCTTCAGCTGTAGAGTGTTTTTGCTCCACAGTTACATCACACAAAATACAATACTGTAAGTTCAGGAGGTCCAATGTACAGCAGAGCAAACCAATTTGATAATATTGCCTTATATACTTGAAATTTGCTAAGATGGATCTTAAGTGCTCACACTATACACACACACACAACTGACTTTGTAAGATGATGGATATGTTAATTAGATCCTTTGTGGTAATCATTTCACAATGTATTTGTACATCAAAATATCATTTTGAAACCTCATATATATAATTTTTATTTGTCAACTAAACCTCAATCAAGCTGAAAAAAAATCAACATCTCTACCATCCCTCCTCCAAATACAGTACTCCTCACTGTTGTTCAACACAGGGGGATTCAATTACAACCCCACTGGCTAGGGGACATACTGCTGTGCACCCCACCAGTTTTACACTGGGGATACTGACAACCCCTTGGGATAAGCAGCCTACAGGAACAGGAAGGCTGGTTTTACATTAGACTTATCTTGTAGAAAACAGTGTTCAAAAGGTGGGATTGCCTCTCTTGTATAGTAATACACATTGAAGTATCCCCTGAAGACCGGGAAACACATTCAATGACATAGAAGCTTCTGTTCATACATCTAATCTAATTTTCCCAAGGAAGAACTAAAAGACAAAACACAACTGGTTTATAAATTCCACAGCTTGATTTTTTCTTTTGGTATTATTGTCTATTACTTCTTTTCACAGCTACCATCCACCACTTTCTTACTAGCTTTTAGGAGTCTCCCGTATTGTCAGATTGCAAACATGGTATCAAGACAGGTTGTTAAAACACTGGAGGGTCCAGAGTAGGAGAGAAAGAGGGGACACCAAAAGCTGTGCTTACCTTGTCTGTGGCCAACAGCAAGTGACTGTCAAATTGTGGGATCCCTGTCAGAATGGGGCATCCCCCATGACATAGTCACTTCTGATATTGTTTCTCAGCAGAAAAAAATCATGTTGGAGAACCTCTAGGAACCAAATGGTCTACCATCTCCAGCTTTTCAAAGACATCACCATACTCTATCATGATTTTGTACTGTTTTTCAGAAAGAACTTAAAAGATTCTCCATAATACAACCAATTAAATGCAAACAGTCTGCTCTGGAATGTTACATTCTACATTTGTTTTAGCTTCTATGAAAATTTTATATGTGGGCATATATTCATATTGATATTTACATCTTCCTCTCTACTCAAACTCTGTTAATCACCCCTCACTGAATATTCTCAGAGCTCTGTACATCCTCTGTTTCTCTACTCAAGCTTCTCCTGCAATTAATAATTGACATTATGAATATATTTTGTGCAAAGCCTGTGCTCAATATTTAAAGGAATTTAAAGGGAAGGAAAGAACACTACCTGAATAACTGCTATGTAGCACGTGGGAGTAGCATTATAAAAGCCTCATTAAAAAGGATTAAAATATTCATTTTTAGAGATGACAAAACTGAGATTTAAATGGGTTGCTAATATGGCACCAGGTGACCTGTCAGTTGTCACACAGAAAGTATTAGAATCAAGATGCAGCATTATGGCTGAGACTGAAACCTCTATATTCTTGCTCTTCTCCATGCTATCCATCCTATTTACTTCAAATGGGATAGAGTCATAACTGCAAAGTCTCCAGAGCAGCTACTCTCCCTTGCTTGTGGTCTATGCACTCACCCAGCACAATATACACTACATAATACAAAGTCAAGTTTTTACTGTAATTTAACTCAAGATAACATCTCCTCAAGGAATTGAGTATCATGAGCATTATATATAGCAGGTGAATAATAATATAGAACAGCACATGTTAGATACCAAGGGAAATACAAACAACATTAATGGGACAGAGATGAAGACTGAAATTTATTCTGAGCCAGGGAATTGGTCAGGCAGGTAGGGTTACTGACATCCTAATTTGAATGGCCTTTTACTAGCTCTGTGAATCCATGCCCCAGTTTCTATGTATACTGCTGCTAAAGCATCCCTTCTGTGACATTCTTAGGATTCTACTTAGGCACTGAAGGAGGAGAGCTAATAGTACCTGGGAGTTTTATATCCCACACCTCCCTGAGATACCACTAGCCAATGAGTAAATGACATGAGAAAACGAACATCCCGTTCCTTTGCTTTGAGAAGACAGACTTTCAAGTGTAAGTGATCTGCTTGAGACTTCATCTGAGATGACATTCTTTCTTGGTCTCTTCTCTTTTCTATCCTGATCATCTAGCTCTGTGAATGAAGGGAGACAGAAGAGTGAGTGAACTAAAATCCAGATTACTTGTGGTACGAAAGCCGAAGTCTAATGTACAGGTTGCCTAGGAGTAGGGGCAAATGAGGTGAACAAGAAAGTTAGAGACAGTACTTCAATCCAGAGGTACTCTGAATGAAGCACTGAAGTCTTCAATGAATAAAAGGAAGCACTCTCTCCCACAGATGAATCAAGTGAGCAGGTATCTGCATTTCTACCTCTCTACTTTTTATCTAGCAATATTCTATTTGTTTTTCAAGATCATTTGCCTTGTTTCTGTATGCTACTTGATATATTTTTTGAAAGTAACAAATGATGTTTTTTAATTTTTTTAATAAATTTATCTTGATTACACAAACTAGAAGGCCTTTTCCTTTCTCGAACTCAGTCATTTGTAGAGATTACTCCTTTTTTTAAAAAAAGATTTTATTTATTCATGAGAGACACACAGAGAGAGGTAGAGACATAGAGGGAGAAGCAGTTCCTCGCAGTGAGTCCCATGTGGGACTTGATCCCCAGACCTGATCACGTCCTGAGCTGAAGGTAGATCCTCAACCACTGAGCCACCCAGGTGTCCCACTCCACCTTTTCTAATTCCTTATATCCCTCTGACCTTTCACATTGTAGACATGAGCTTCTTCACTTAAAGGTCAATATTCTGTGGCTGTATCCCCAAAACTTTTGCCACTGCCCACCCCATGGAGTACTTAGTATTTGAATTAAAAGAAAGTTCAATATTAAACTAGAGATCTCATCACACATTACTTTTGCCCCCCCTCAGCACAGACTTTGACTGGAAGAGAATAGGTGCTCAGAAATCAGTCTCTTCACATTCTCCAAACCATGTAGGCATCTATTTTGACATTCTTTGGAATGGTAGGGTTATCTAATCAATGGTTACCTGAATATCCTCTAAAATCTATAATCCTCTGCGGGTGGAGGACAGAGGGGAACAGGGAGATGGGAAAGAGTATTTTACTGTTCTTTTCACTGTTATAAAAATAATCTAATTTTGTGTCTCCAGTTAAAGCACTGATTAAAAAATAAGAATAAATCAAATATGACTAGTTTTTAATTATTCTGTACCATAAGAGAAGTGGTCTTATTATTTGCAACGTCTACAAAAATTGGTCAGTAAATTGGATGATAAATTCTGGGACAAATCCCATCTAACTGCATTTAGATGACAAGTTGATTCAATGTTGAAGTGACTACTTAGGGGTGTGGGTAGCACACTTTCCTTATATTATGCCACCAATAAACTATATTCCACTGTGTTTCCTTTGCATAGGATAAAGTTCTTCATAGTCACCTTGGTAGTGACTATTACAAGAAACATGTGGCAGTTTAACATTTTAAATAAATTTAATACTTTTTCTCTTTTTTCTCTATTTTTGATTACTCTTCTGCCTTGCAATATTATTTTTGTGCTAGGAAACGTAAATGCCATATATAAAATCTTAAGAGGACACATTTTAGAAACAAGTGTATCCATCTCTATCAGAAGACACATAATGCATCAATTTGAAATCATTAGGAGTTTTGCTCTGGTGAAAAAGTTCAATGAAATACATAATGCTGATGACTGACCCCAAGGCCCTTAATATTTTCTTTTTATATGCTTTCACATTAAAATATATCTGGAAAATTATTTTAGTCTTCATACAAATATCTCCTTCATGAAGCCTTCTCTGGAACAGATGATTGGTATGATCAAATATTCCATGTGTTTCGGTACATTTCCCTGGACCTCCTTTATTCCTCTTCTCCTGTGACAATTTGGGACAAAGTTTAACAAATTGTGTAATTAGAAGGTAGAGAAGAGTCAACCACACTGCAATTAGACGGATAATACTTGATTATAGAAACCCAATGGATTTCAAAGCTATGTTTATTTTGGCAGTTAGCATTACTTATCTTAAATAATACCCAATTTTTGATAATATTCTTTAAAATAAAGCTCCTTATTTTTCGAGTCACCCTCTCCTTTACTGTTTGATTTTCTCTAAAGGATTTATTACCACCTAACCTTCCATAAATATCAGTTGTCTTCTTTTAAATAACACTCAGCCAGATAAAAATGCCATAAAACAGGAATGTACTTCTGTCTCAGTTTAGCTTACTGATGTACTCCTAGTGACTAGCACTGTACCTGGAACAGAGTAGATACTCTCCAGTTTTATCACGTGAAGAAATTACATAATTTCTCAACCCCCAATTATACGGCTTACCCCACATTATGAAAATAAAATGAGTACATATGCGAAACTCCTAATCTCATAGTCTGCTTATATTCAATAAGGGTTAATGAACTGGAATTTCTATCAAAATCTCAATGGCATTTTTTAACCAGAAGTGTAAAACACAATCTTAAATTTCATATGGAACCACAAAGACCTTTAGCAGCCAAAGAAGTCCAGAGGCAGAAAAACAAAGCTGGGGGCATCTCATTACCTGATTTCAAATTATACTACAAAGCTATAGTAATCCAAAGAGTATGGTACTGGCAGGAAAACAGATAAAGAGACCAATGGAATATAGTTGAGAACCCCAAAACAAGTCTACTCATATGCGATCCAGTCATATTTGACAAGGGGACCAAGAATACTTGCTAGAGAAAGGACAGTCTTTTCAATAAATGGTGCTAACAAACTGGATATGCACATGCAAAAGAATGAAACTGGATCCCTATCTTAAACTATTCATAAAAGTGAACTCAAAATGGATCGGACACTTAAATGTCAGACTGGAAACCATGTAATTCCTAGAAGAAAACATACAGGGTAGAGCTCCTTGGCACTGGTCTTGGAATTTTTTTTTCAATATGACATGAAAAGCACAAGCAACAAAAGGAAATAAAGTGGGACTACATCAAACTAAAACACTTCTGCACAGCAAAAAAATAACAAAATGAAAAGGCAGCTGACATAATAAACAAAATATTTACAAACCACATATCTGATTAGTAGTTAATATATAAGAAACCTATACAACTCAATAGGAAAATAAATAATTCCATTAAAAATGGGCAAATAGCCCAGATATTTTTCCAAAAAAGATACTGAAATGGCCAATAGGTACATGAAAAGATGCTCAGTATCACTAATCATCAGGGAAATGTAAATCAAAACCACAATGAGATATCACCTCACATCTCACATCTCACATCAATGGTTAGAATGACCATTATCAAAAAACACAGGGATAACAAGTGCTGGTTGAGGTTGTAAAGGAAAAGGGAACTTTGTTCACAGTTGGTAGAATGTAAACCAAATGCAGCCACTATAGGAAACAGTATGGAGATTTCTCAAAAATATTAAAGAGAAGTATCGTATGATCCAGCAATTCCACTATCTGCCCTTCCATGTTCACTGTAGCATTATTCACAATAGCCAAGACATGGAAACAATCAAATGTCCATCAACAAATGAATGGATATAGAAAATCAGTCAATCAATCACTCATATACACACACATATACACACTCTTATATATATACCCTTATAAAAGAGAAGGACACCTTGTCATTTCCAACATCATGAATGAACCATGAAGGAATTATACTAAGTGAAATAAAGTCAGAGAAAGACAATATTGTATGATTTCACCTATATGTGGAATCTGAAAACACTGGAGTCATAAAAACAGATTAGACTATTGGTAGCTAGGCTTGAGGGGTGGGGAAGGAAGGCGAAAAAGGAAGGTTCTTTACATGTAAGAATTTCCAGTTATAAGATGAATGCATTCTAGAGAATTATTGTACAGCATAGTGACTGTAGTTAACAATACTGTATTGCTTATAGGAAAGGTACTAAGAAAGTAAATCATTAAAGTTCTCACCACACACACAGAAATCTAACTATGTAAGGTTATGGATATGTTAACTAACCTTACTGTGGTAACCATTTTGCAATATATACGCACATCAAATCATCACAGTGCAGTGCACACTCTAAACATTCACAATATTAGAGGTCAATTTTATCTCAATTAAATGGGAAAAAAAGATAAAGAATCCCTCCTTCAAGGAAATTTCACCACTTAGCTATGAAATAAGTTCTATCATGAATTTTCTCAAGATTATCTTAGAAAAAAATTTGATCTATATACCATGACAACTTAAATCTTTCCAATAGCTCTCATCACTTTCTAATTACACCACTGTCCTTTAAAATTTATGAAGATACATGTATATGCACAAATTCATACATATACATGTATAAACACATATACAAATATATGTATGCATATATATATATATATATATATATATATATCATATAAACATAGAGAAAACCTAAAAATTAAAGTATAAAATTTCTAGGTTTCATAATATTGAGCCTGGAATTTCAATTTCCAATGTTATGGAAGGACAAAGAAATGTCAATGCATGTTAAATAAATATTTGCCTTTCTCAGTTTAGGATAAAGGTGTGTGGAGTGAGAAATAGATAGAGAAAAATGTGATATTATGACAAGTGCTGCTCTGAGTACAATTCATATACTCTAGAGTTAACTCTGTTCATTTGGTGTATCAAATGCAAGCAGCATTTTGCCACTTTTCTAGTAGATGTCACTGCCTATCAAAAGATTTTTCTTGAAGAATGACTCAACCTAAAAAGAAAATCAAAGTAATTCAACATTATTTGCAGTGACACCTAAAATCCATTCCTTTATGCTAAAATGCTGAGAATATTTTTCCAACCCAGAAACTTCCTTACAGACTAAATATTAATATCAATAAAACATTTTAACCAAAATCAGTTCATAATAAAGGGAAAATACTAACAAAAATGAAATTGTTAAGCAATATGTTTCTTTAAGAGGTTCTGAACTCCCAGAATAGAAACAAACTGTCTAAATTTACTCAAAGCAAAAACAAGTACATAGATACATAAATATTTTTTATTTTTGACTTTTTACATATTTTATAAGGTTGAAGACAGAACTCTACAGAGAACAAAAATAAACTAAACATTTATGACTCATACATTTGATTTTCGGAAATGCTTAAACCTTGCATTGTTATTTACAATTTATTTTAGGAGATAAGAAGTTAAAGCATCTTTACTTTCATTTAACTATGGATGAAGGAGGTGGAAATATAAAACAATGGAAATAAATAAAAAGTAGATAAGTAAAGAGACTGTTTGATGGACTTTCAGTAAGGAAATAGAAGTGGAAGGAACCTATCTTAACCAGTTACAATCACTTGCCCAGAAGATGAGCACAAATAAAAGATGTTGATGATCATATCAGAGACCTATATGTAAATAGTATTTTCCATGATTAATTATGTCTTCCAATAACATATTAATGGTCTTGCTGTTACCCACAATAAAGGTCTAAGAGATTTTACTATTCTTTTACTTATAGAATTCCAAGTAACTTTTCCTAAACCATTCCTTCACTATAAAGAGGGAAACTGAGAACCATAAAGCTTCATATAACTGATATTTTTATTTGAAATATAATTAACATATAACACTATATTATTTTCAGTTGTACAACATAACAATTCAATATCAATACAACATAGGACTGATTTTTATAAGATTCTTGCCTTATTTTGATTTTACTTTGCAAGTCTTTTCAAAGACAATGTAACACCAGAAACTCAGCACCCAGCCAGCTGGAAGCATTCATGTGTCCTAGATTTTCTGAGAAGGGATTGTACTGCCTGATTCATCTCCCTATTCACACATATTGAGTGGACTCACGCACTCCAGTTTTAGGAATCCTTGCAGGTTTATATTCATTAAAATAATTATATCAATAAATGATAGGAAATATTAGTGCTGGGGCATAGGACTAAGGTTTAAATGTCATTGTGTTTAATCTTTGCAGTAACCACAAGTAACTCATTATTGCTATATTACAGATGAAACTTCTGAGATACAGAGAGCTTTAGCAGCATACCGAAGGTCAGAATTATTAAGCAACAATTCAGTCAGGTCTGACTTTAAAATCAGTGCTCTGTTAAGAGTCAGTCTACAAGAGTTGACTGAATATACAATAGTACATACAGTGATTATGTATCATCTTTGGAACTGTGTCAGTGCTTCCTGGCATTCTCTATCCATACCATTATTTGTAATATAAAATGCATTCTGTTGTGTTGAAAGTGGAATACAGCAGTGCTGCTAAAACACGAGTCCCAGGTTGACTCATTTGTTATTTTTTTCATTTGTGATTTAATAGGTATTTCCACATGAAGAACAAAGTAGGCCATGCCATGTTTTAAAAAAATCTGTTAATGATTGTTGTGTTCACTCCAAAGAGCCTACATACATTTTGTTCTTCTACATTATTACTTCAGCAAAAACTACTCAGACTCAAAAAAATGATGTCAAGTGCTACTTTCATTAAATAGTACATGAATTAAAACACAGATACAATTGGGGCACCTGGGTGGCTCAGTCAGTTAAGAGTCCTTCTCTTGGTTTTGGCTCAGGTCATGATCTCAGGGTCGTGAGATCGAGCCCCAGGTCAGCCCCTGCACTCAGCGTGGAGTCTTCTTGTGATTCTCCCTCTCCCTCAGCCTGCCCCCTGCTTGCTCTCACTCCCTCTCGAATAAATTAATACAGAATTTTAAAAAGCACAGATAAAATTAATGTCCATTCTACTGGAAGTTACTGTAAATGGTTTCACTGAAACCAAAGATGTTTGATAAGGAGACAGTACTGATTCTCCCATGACCTCCAGCTTTCCTCCTCCTAAAACCACAAGAGATTAAAGTTAGTTAGCAAGACAGCACAATTTGCTTTGACCAACAAAATAGGCTGAATTTATTTACTTCATTCTCAATCTTGCCCTTCCTGTGCCATGGCACTATGCAAGCGTACCTGATTATGAGGTACATCCTTGTGCCTCTATTTAGATGGTAGTTGCCCTTTATTGTTGCTAAGAGCCGCATGGAGTTGATGTAAGAGAGAAGAAAATGTGCCTGGATATACCAAAACGTGTTTGTCTGCAATTTTTATATAACGGATACACTTGACCTAACAGAATCTCATACCGGCACTGAGAAATGTATTTCACTATCATGTATCAAGTGAAAATTTTCCAGAAAATATTTAATAATGACAAAAAGAGGCATAAACAATCCAGTTTCCATATAGACATTCAATGTTACAAATTTTTCTCAAGTCCTATTTAAATTGTGTAAATATATTGGGAATATATTAGATATTATATCTACCAACATTGTAATTATATTAATCATGTGGTTTCCTAGTTCTCCCCATATCTGTAAAGTATTTAATATTTTATTTTTTAAGTTTTAAATTTGTTACTACAAATTCTCTCAGTTCTGTCATAAAGATTTAAAATCAAGAGAGGGAGTAATCTCTGAGAAACACATATACATGTGTGTGTGTGTGTGTGTGTGTGTGTGTGTGTTAATTACTTACCAAACAAAAACTCTGATAATGAGTTCTTAATACATTTATTACAGTTAAAAAAAACAAATACCTAACAAATATTTATTGGCTAAGATAAACTGTTAACAACCAATTATATCTGCAGAAATTTCATAACCTTAATTGACAGAGTCAAGAAAAAAGGACTAGTAAAACAAAGCACAGTACATTTCGTATTCTGAATACTCACTGTCTTGAATATTTAAAAGTCATTCTACAGTAGCAAATTATTTACTGATGCTTTCATTTATAAGGATCACATCAATATACTGAACTCTCTAAAAATCTTTTTGGATCAATACTCAAAACCACAAATAGCTTCAAATTCTAACTCATCTACATATGAAGAAGGAAGAAAAAATATCCATGGAAAAATAAAGTTAGTACCTGTTAGGTAACCCTGTAATGGGTTCCTGATGATTATTTTCCTCACACTAATGATGCCATGACCTCTCCTTATACATTTTACAAAAAGACATTTGCTATAGGAAGGAATCATTGACTTGCTTCAACTGCCACTTTATAAGAATTAACTACATCATGATGGTCCTATCATGTATGCCGAAGGAAACAACCCATTTCTTGCCATGCATTTGATTTCACTGCTTGAGAAAATTTCAATCAAATAATTATCTCAGCTTTTATAATTCCTTTATGACTGCATTACCAAATTAAAGTATTTCATTTCAAATGTCAAAATACATTCTAACAGGCAACACTTATTTTTTCTACATTAATAACTTGCCACCAATTTAGAAGTTAATTAAGAACGAATGAAATCTCTTTATTAAAAATATCACTGAAAAAAGTTAAGAGATTTTACTTTACCTTTCTTAAATGTTACAATGATATTGGGTTGATGTTCATATATGGTGACAAAGAATAACGGGTTTTGTTCAATTCTTAACATCCATTCCTTTTTTGAGCAGTTTACGTGGCAAACAGATGAGACCAAGTATATCACTAAGTATTATGAAACCTTAAGACAAGCTCATTTATTTTTGCCACATTACTGATTC
The DNA here is from genome assembly GCF_011100685.1 of Canis lupus familiaris. Classification (NCBI taxonomy): domain Eukaryota; kingdom Metazoa; phylum Chordata; class Mammalia; order Carnivora; family Canidae; genus Canis; species Canis lupus. The sequence goes on from NC_049260.1 coordinate 28,695,860, forward strand.
TTTAATAAGTTGACCCAAGAATAGCAACTAGCAATTACTGTGAGGCTGGAGAATTATTTCTCCATTTTTCCCTTTCTACTCCCTAGCAAACAGACTCTTTCTTAACAGGGCCAAAGATTCCTTGGGCAGTTAGATACCCTTTCTCTCCAGCACCCTAACCCCACCTTTGTCCCCCCTTATTTGGTCTATTTTCTAAATGAGAAGCACTTAGTTACCATGGCAACAAGCTTTACATAAATAGGTCTACAGAACACCTAGCTTATTCTAACATTTGCTAATAAACATCGAATGAATAACAAAAGCAATACTAAGAAAGGAAAATATATATTCCAAAACATATTCTACAAAGTCACACAAATTCAGGATGTAATTCAAGAGCAAATCAACATGAAATATTCAACTGAACATTAATTCTAAATAAATCAGAGCCTTGTTATTTTTTCTTGTCATTATTTTTAGGTCTTCATAAATTAAAAAAATGAGACTATACATCCTTGGAGGACACACAGGGGATATATTTAAAATCACAGATGTCAATATTTGTTTATATGACTAAATCAATAAGATATTAAAAGAAAATAAAGCAGTACTTTAGAGGTAGAGCTATGTTTTATTATAAACTGAGGAAAGCTTTATTGTTTAATTGCAAAATTTAAGAATAATAGTTTGCAAAGAATCTTTGGAAACAACTAAACTAGAGCTACTTCAGCTCAGCCTTATATTTTGGTGTCTCAGGTTTTCAGAGTATCACTTACGTGATGAAAGCAATGAACCGACCACAGAGATCCTTCTTCCAGGAAGGACATTTTGCCCCAGCTTTCATTTATCATTCATTTCATGGAATGTTTATACCATGAAGAAACACATTTTTCAAGGTTATACCCTTCCTGGGTAAGCCCAAACCCAGAGACTAATGAAGGCAGGAGGCAGAAGGCTGGAATGTCAAATAGTGGCCTTTTAGGTCCGATATGCCTTGATTCTACTTCTCCAGAGCTCCCCCAGAGACAGCTGAGGCCCAATATTACAAGCAGCTAGACTTCTCCTGTTTCTTTCTTTTCCCTTCCACAGGGTTTGATCACTAGGTCATCTCTTACTAACTATTCTACAGACTAACCTCTCCATCAAAGTTAGCTTCTGGAAGAACTAAGGAAATTAGGAGAAGCATAAGAAGCCAGTTGCAAGAACAATGCAATCATTGTCTATGACTATTTAAAAAGGCACAACAGAATATCTGAATCCTTTAGTAGACAAATCCTTTAGTACCACTGCCAAATATTAGGTCATGGCCATAAAGGAAAACCTTACCCACTCAGCCACACTGGCATATAAGGCTTATCTAAATTTGAAGGCCTAAAACATAATAACAAAACCACCACTGATGGCAGTCACAGGACAGATAAAGGTGTCTGGGTCACCATGATCACTCTTCTGGGTCTGTGGGATCCAGGTACTGGGGTTAATGAGGCAAGGTGCATCTCAATTCTTCTAGCATATTTCTTTCCCTGCCAAGTCCTAACCCCACCCCAGGCCTTTTTGCATATTATCTAACTTTCAAATGTAGGCAGATATATCAGAGATGCTGGCAGATGGCTGAGGTACAGGAGAAACCCACCTGGGCCTCTTGCCCTAACGCTCATGTACCTAGTGTCCCTGAGTAGTATCTGGAGGAGCCGACTGCTCCTGCTGCTTCTTACAGAACTGATGTTTGGGACATCTTCATTGTTTATGGTGAGAAATGGTGCCTGAGCAGCTCACACAGTGGATGACTTCTCAAGCAGCCTTCTTGAGGTCCTATCATACAAATGTGGTGATGAAAATGTGACCTTGAATCCACCATCTCATGTACAAGAACAGCAGCTGTCGGTAGTAAAGAGAATGCTTGTGAGGCCAGCATGGTGATTTCTTCTACAAAGGCTATCCACCGACCTTCAATTTCCAAAGGCAAATAGTACCTTATGGCACCTGTTAAGTTTTGTTTATAAACTGTCAGACACAACAATTTCTCCCAACACAAATGCAAAAGCAATCAAGACTGTGGAATCCATACCTGATATCAAGGCAGACACAGATGAAAACCTACAGACATGTCAGAGACAACCAGATACACATGTATAATGTAATTACCTACACTCCCTGAAGTAACTCTCCAAGAATAACTTTCAAAGAACTTCAACAAAGAAGAAATGCTGTAGGCAAGAAGAGACTTTCCCAACACCTCCTAGGCTTAGCCTACTCCTTCCCTAGAAGGTCTACTTGGTTTTGTTTTTGTTTTTGTTGTTGTTGTTGTTGTTAAGTATAGAATGTGTGGCACAAATGGAACAGGGGTGACAATTGGTCATCATCTCTGAGAAAACTGTAAGTCTGTCACATGAGATGAGAATTTGAAATCAACCCGAATGAGATGACTACTAATTCTCAGTTGGTGACACGGGAAGTCTGTAGTGAAAAACTCCACTCCTCTCATTTTTAGTTTTGGAAGAGATACAAGTTTTAGTCTGTTTTTCCTATGAGGAATCCAGTTAAATACAACTTTCTGTGATACCAAAGGTGTCACTTCTAAAGCTTCCAATGGGCCCACTGAGAGCCTTTCAAGCCACCAGTGGAAATTCCAGTAAATATAATCCTGAGGAACACGTTCAAGCTACAGATGCCTCTTCCATCAACATATTTAAAGTTCAGATGGCCCCAAGTTTTTCAGTTTGCTGGTGGCAAGTCGGACCTGTGGAATAGTGCCAATCAGATGAAAATAACATGCTGCGTTCTGCTGCCACTGGGGTCACCCTTTCAGGAATTGTCCTCATTGTCTTAGCTGCTTTGTCACCAGCAAGAACAGAAGTCATGCTGGGCATCAGACAGTTTAGCATTTGAAATTACTCTCCACGATAACAGCAGCTGCAAGAGGTTATGTTCATTCTCCCTGAGTTTGAACTCGTATTGAAATAGAAGCATACATTCTTGTAAACTCTTTTTCATGTCTGCTTTATCATATGTGAAGTTCATCTTTTAATATTTACTATACACAGAAAGGGAACTATTCAAACATTGATGTTAGTGTTACTAAGTGGTTAAATATTACTATTTACCAAAGGAGAACTCTAAAGTAAGGCTGAGAGTCCTTTTCTAAATGGGCAGCAACTCCTCTATGATTTTATTCTTAAAGATGCTGGTATTAGGTTTCTTCATTCTTTTTCATATTCAAGCTTTCTAAAGGGAAGGTTTTGGGTTCTAACACATAACTGATGAAAGACAGCTAAATGTTACGCTAACATATTTAAGAGATTCAAAATAAGAGGAAAGAAAAATATGAAACAAAGGTACACCAAAAGATGACAATTTGAAATGCTTAAATTAAGCTTTAAAAATTAGGACAGGTAGGGCACCTGGGTGGCTCAAGATTAAGTGTCTGCCTTCAGCTCAGGTCATGATTCCAGGGTCCTGGGATCGAGTCCCGCATCCGGCTCCCCACAGGGAGCCTACTTCTTCCTCTGCCTATTATATGCCTGTCTCTTTGTGTCTCTCATGAATAAAGAAATAAAGTCTTTAGAAAAATAAAAATAAAATGAAAAATGAAAAAAAATCAGGACAGGCATGGTCTATGTAGGGATGAACAGGGCAAAGTTCAAGCACTGCATAGTCAATTGGACTTATGCTTTCACATTTTTATGTTCTACCACTTAAAATCTGGCACTGCAAGAAATATTTAAAATGAGTGCCATTTTTAGTTACTATTTTATAAAGTTTCTTTTCAGTCTTCTGTTTGATGTTCAGAATGATCGTGCTTCTGTACTTGTGTATAATATAAATTTCTCTGTACGGATTTATCTACTTAAAGCTAGGTTGCAAATGTATACTTACAGGATCAGCTCATATGCAATACACTGTAACAATGCTGACAAAATTTTCTTGTTTGTCTAGAAGCCACAACAATAAATGTCAATTATCATTGATCTACAGACCGGGAACTATGCAATGAGTTTTACATCTATTACCTTGGGTTATTTCCTTGTACTTTAAATATGCTTTTTGCCATTTTATATATAAAGAAAAAGTAGCATACATAGTTACATGGCCAAGGAATAGGATAACCAGAGTTTCAATCCTTATCTTGCTGCCCTTCAGTGTTTTACCACCTTGCAAACTGCCTCTTGGCATCTGGAAAGAATTTTAAATAAATATTTTCTATTGTTTCACAATATACACCTAACAGTTCCTCAGTTAATATCTTTCCTATTCTCTTGGACTGCAATAGGACTGTTTTCTCAGAGTGTACAAAGCCCCACTAAGACAAAGTCTATGACAGATACTTCTTACTGTTCCTTTATCCTCCAGTGAAGTGCTTCTACCTACCTACAGAATTGCTCCTGCTTGCCATCGGCCTCAGGCCCAATACTGATCAGCTTCACTTTGGCAGTTTTCCTAGGCATTGTAAGTTTCATATGCCTTACTGTCCTCCTGACTGAAATCTGGCTCGCTTCCCAATTTTTTTCACCCTTATATCTTCCCCCAAATATGATTTGTAGTGGAAATAGAGATGAAATGAGGGAACAGAACTCCCAACAACATGCATGGTTCCTGAAGCTACACAGTCTTCTATGTGACAGTCTGCAAGTAAGGCCAAGGAATGTTACCTTTTTTTAAAAAGAGGCATTTTATAAATAAGAAAATGTTATCAATTTTACTTATTTATTTGTACATTTTTTATTTATCTAGGTCAATTTTTGGACTGTGTAGGCTGAGAACTATGTGATTTAGAATTATTTACTAATGTATGGTGAAGGCAATGCTAATCAATAATACAAGTGCCTACTCTTCACCCAGTCTGTCTGCATACCTATCAATCTATATATCATCTCTTTCTTTCATTCCTTCTGTTAAAACATCAGTGTTATGAGAAATGGTGGCAAACAGAGTTGAGAAGTCAGAATAACATTTGTAGCAATAATTGGTCATGTCATTGAAGGACAGCTTATTCCATGCCTAAAATTTATGCCTGCACAAATTGAGTTCTTCATTTCTAAAGGTGAGTCAAAAGTTTCCAAGAAACAAATAAAAAGAAATCACTTGCATGAAGGGATGAATTTTTTCATCTCACAGTGCTTTAAAAGACATAGAAACATACCTAAGGATAAGCCTAAGTCTTTTCAACCAACCATGTGGGGAAAATGATATCCACATGTAAAAGAGTGAAGTTGGACCCTTACCATATATAATACACAAAAATTAACTCAAAATGGATCAAACACATAAATGTAACAGTTGCTAAAACTATAAAACTCTTAGAAAACATACTGGAAAAGTTTCATGACGTTGGATTTGGCAATGATTTTTGGAAATGACATCGAAAGCACAAGTTACAACAACACAAAAATTATAGATTGGACTACATCAAAATTAAAAATCTTATACATCAAAGGATACTATCAACAGAATGAAAAGGTAACCCATACAAGGGGAGAAATATTTTCAAGTCATGTATCAAGTAAGGGGTTAAGTTGCAGAATATATAAAGAACTCCAATGACTCAATGACAGCCTGGTAACAAAATTAGAAAATATGCAAAGGGCTTCAAAAGATATCTGTTCAAAAAAGATATACAAATAGCCAAGATTTGGTTTCAACCTCACGAATTACTTATGAAAGTGAAAATGAAAACCACAGTGGGATGCTACTTGACACCCTTTAGGATGGTTATTACCATCAATGTGAATGTTTTTAATGTTACAGTCTAGGGATCCCTGGGTGGCGCAGCGGTTTGGCGCCTGCCTTTGGCCCAGGGCGCGATCCTGGAGACCCGGGATCGAATCCCACGTCGGGCTCCCGGTGCATGGAGCCTGCTTCTCCCTCTGCCTGTGTCTCTGCCTCTCTCTCTCTCTCTCTCTGTGACTATCATAAATAAGTAAAAAATTAAAAAAAAAATGTTACAGTCTATACCCTCAAAATGATTACAGTGATAAATTTTATATTGTGTATTTTACAATAAAAATATAAGCCTGAGTTTATATTTAAATATTCAAAAATTATATTTTAAAATTATATATTTATATTATATACTTGACCCATAAGTGAGGAAGTGAAATGCTGGAATATACAATACTTTGGGTGACTTTACTTATTTTATATATGTATATAATTATATATATATATATATATATATATATATATATATAATTTTTTTAGAAAGACAGAAAGAGAACACATATGAGAGGGGGGAGGGACAGAGGAAGAGGGAGAAAGAGGATCTTAAGCAGGCTTCATGTGGAGCCTAATAGGGGTTCGAACTCAAGACCCGGAGATCACAGCCTGAGCTGAAATCAAGAGTCAGACACTTAACTCACTGAACCACACAGATGCTATACTTTGGATGACTTTCTTTTTTTCTTTCTTTCTTTCTTTCTTTCTTTCTTTCTTTCTTTCTTTCTTTCTTTCTTTCTTCTTTCTTTCTTTCTTTCTTTCTTTTCTTTCTTTCTTATTTATTTATTTATTTATTTGTTCATTTATTTGAGAGTGCACAAGCGCAAGCAGGAGCAGGGGGATGGGCAGGCAGAAGAAGAAGGAGAAGCAGGCTTCCTGCTGAGCAAGGAGCAGGATGTGGGGCTTAATCCCAGGACTCTGGGGTCATGAACTGACCTGAAAGCAGATACTTAACGGACTTGAGCCACCCAGGTGTCCATTTGGGTGACAAGATTAAAACAAGATCAGCCTAAGTCTAGCTGACATAGAAAATAAGTTATAATTTAACTACATTCAAAACTATGTCAAGATATAATTATATACACACACATATATCATATATATATATATGTATATATATGGTATATACATATGGTGTGCATATATACACACACACCATATATATACCATATGTATATGTATCATTAATAACTAAAAGTAAACATAATCTTTCAGGAATGAGTCAAGAGCATTGTTTTGAGTGGTAATGAGATTTGTGGTGGGGATCACTTTCCCCTTCCTGCTCAGATTCACATGTGGAAAATTAAAGTACTTAGTTTCTGAAATTGGCAAAATCAGTATATGATAATACAATTAGGGAATCAGCACAAAATATAAGAAAAGAAAGGAGAAGAGTTGGAAATAATTCAGGAAATGTGGGAGAGAGAGAGGAAGAAGAAGGGAAGGTTGGAGAGAGAGAGAGAAGAAAGGACTAGGGCAGCACAGTTTCAAGTTACTATCACTGTCACATACATTTTGCACTGCAACTTCAGTCCTTTGATTCTTTACCAGAGGGCAAAATTATTTTATCTCCTGTTGTAGCTTCATCAATCTAAAACTGCAATGGTGCTCACAAATCAATTCTGATGATACCAATGTTTTGTGACACTTTAATTTAATCAGATCGCCGTAATTAAATTTTCCAAGTCATTAAATCACCTTTTACAAAGCATATTACTTTTATTTCAATTATTAATTCAATTTAATGAACATTTCAAGCTCTCTTTCCTGTGTCTTTCCCTAAGCCATCATATATGCTTCCTTACACCTCATCAGTTCTTTTTAATTTCCAAAGAGCAAGAGATTCAGGACATGAATGCAGTAAACAAATAAGTGGAGTTCAGCCTATCTTGAAATTTGCCCATGAAGAATGATCATAGTAATGGAATAGATCTTAAAAGAATATTTAACACAGTAGAATGTATGTGGATATATAATGGTAAAGATAAAGAATCGAAGTGTTATTTCTGGTGCCATGCATTTTGACTGACATTGAAACTAGTAATTTCATACTGTAAATTTCAAATGGCAAAAGAAGAAGAAGACAGAAGAGGCAGAAACAGGAGCAATTGCTGCTGCCACTCCCATAACATTTACTAGAAAAAAATAACAGGAGATTTTCAAAAGATAATCACAGAATGAGGAAGATACTTTTAAAGGTGACACCCAAACTGTGGAAGGAGCCTCGGTGTCCAACGAAAGATGAATGGATAAAGAAGATGTGGTTTATGTATACAATGGAATATTACTCAGCTATTAGAAATGACAAATACCCACCATTTGCTTCAACGTGGATGGAACTGGAGGGTATTATGCTGAGTGAAGTAAGCCAGTCGGAGAAGGACAAACATTATATGTTCTCATTCATTTGGGGAATATAAATAATAGTGAAAGGGAATATAAGGGAAGGGGGAAGAAATGTGTGGGAAATATCAGAAAGGGAGACAGAACGTAAAGACTGCTAACTCTGGGAAACGAACTAGGGGTGTTGGAAGGGGAGGAGGGCGGGGGGTGGGAGTGAATGGGTGACGGGCACTGGGGGTTATTCTGTATGTTAGTAAATTGAACACCAATAAAAAATAAAAAAAATTAAAAAAAAAATAAAGGTGACACCAAATCCAGAAACCATAAAGAAAGATCAATATACTCAGATATATAAACAAACTACTATTTTTGCAGGATACAATCCATAATAAGCAAAAGCAAAATGACTAACTAGAAGAGTTATATTTTTAACTTGCTTGTGGCAAATTGATAATTTTCTCCAAGGGCCAGTAGGCCCTTCTTCTAGTGCATTAGTTTCTCTGTATACAATGCTGCCAACCTAAGGCTGTATTTCTCAGACTCCTGAGCATCTAGCTATGGCCTTATTTGAAGTTCTGACCAACAGGGTTTGACTGGGAGTGAAGCATGCTACCTTTGATTTTTGCCCTTAAAAAAATTGTAGATCAACTTCTTTGGACCTCTCTATTCTTCTTTATCTCTGGACTCCAATAAAAATACACACACACACACACACACACACACACACACAAAAGAATTAGTGCTTCCACCTCGGGCCCATAAGTGGAAGCCATATGTTCATCCTCTGTCTCTAAGAGAATCATTAGGGAAAAGAATACTTTTAGGTCATTTAAACCACTTTATTTCAGGGGTATTTTTGATACAGCAATGAAAGCTGTCCCCTAATAACACATTATTTTACAAAGTGATGATTTAATTATGTAAAAATCTCCTCAAATTAAAAAAAAACACAAGATAAATTATGCAATAGAAAAATTAGCAAACAGTTCCAAGTAAAGAATATTAACAATAAATCTTAAACAGATAAAGAGTTCCTAAATACTTCATAAAAGTAAGGAATGAAAATTGAGAGTCTATTGAAAGGGCATTTTCAGCTGCCAGACTGAGAAAGATCTAAAAACTTGGTGACATGCTATATGCATGTGCATAAGGGGGAAAAGGCACTCTAATGTATTAGTAATTGAAGTATAAAATGCACACGCATGGACACACATACACACACTCTTTGACCTAGCAACCTCACTTCTAGGAATTAATCATATAGATACACATGCACACATGTGAAATGGCATAAATGAGAGGCAATTTATTTTGGCACTGTATTAGTAAAACATTAAAAGTGATCAAAATACCCATTAGTAAGAGACTGGTTAAATAAATTATGGCATGTCCAGATAAGGAAATACTATCTTGTCATAAGAAAGGTTGAAGGAGTCCCTTATGCACTGATATGGAATGACATCTAAGATGTATTTAAGTGAAAAAAAAAGGGACTATATATAATATAGTCTAGCATTCATGCAAAATTAGGAAAATGTTAATTTAGATTTGATTATATTGTCAGAATACTTCTATTTTTAAAAAAGGATAGGAAAGCAACTGGTAAGCTTATTTATACCTGGAAAAGGGGATTAGGTGATTGGTTGATAGGAGCTGAAGGGGCCATATCATCTACATCTAACTTTTAAATTTTAAATCCTGTGACTACTTTATTCAAAATCAAAAATAAAAATCATAGGAGTATAATTATGTTTAAATATTTTTTGTATTTTTAACAAAATAAAAACCTAACATGATGAAACAGATACTCTCTGTATTCCAAATACTGAAGATAAAATACACCAAATATATCAGTCAGAATGTTGATCATTTTCCTTTGTAAAGTAAGCTAATTAATGATGTTAAACATAACAAAAAGAAAGCAGTAAGAATGGATGATATTTTTAATACATCACTTTAAACACATTAATATGAGAAAGAGATCCTTATGAGTTTCAAGAAACAAATGACTTTTGCAAGTTCAAGAAAAAGGTGAGTAAATATATGAGAGTTCATGTCACCTATTTGTCTCCTGAACTTTCTCATCCTATGTTGGGAAATAGTCTTGTTTTCAGGATTTAGAATTAAAAATGTCTACTTATACAAATATTTGTTGTAGTAATCATTATATGTTAAAGATTTGATTTGTTCTATCATATTTATAAAGAATCAGCAAAGCCCTAAGAAGAATATTTAGAATTTTAAATAACCATATAACAAGTCACATAACTTTGTATTTAGATAACCTAGAAATGTCTCCAAATTATACATATGGATTTTTAATGTGTGATGCTTGGAAAATATACAACACTAGAACTATTCTATATCTAGATTGTGGGGTAGGATGGGGTAGTACCATCCTACAATCTAATAAGGCAAAATTATTACCTTTATAATTATTATAAATTATCTTATGATTTTTCTCCATTTAAATGTCTTCAGTGGCAAAGGTTAATTAAGGAAACTCCCACAAACAATGCAAATTCTCAGGCCCCACTCTTGACCTATTGAATCAGAAACTCTAGGAGTGCTACTATGAAATCTGTGTTTGTTTTTTTTGTTTTTTTTGTTTTTTTTTGAGAAATCTATGTTTTTTTTAAAAGCTTCCTGGTGACTGTGGTTTGAAAACTACTGTTCTAACTTATTAGTAGGAACAGAAATCAACATTAAATATCACCATGCCAATATTAATTGTTGGTTTCAGACCAAAAAATTTACTTAAAAAATTGCTGCCAAAGTTTTAAATATGAGGAATGAATTTAGATTATATGTCTATATCTATTAAATAGAAAATCACATATGACTTAAAATATTTTTGTGTTTTATATATTTTTATGCTAAATTCTTTTATTAAATCACACTAGTAGGAAGTGTTAATAAAGATACATTGACCTCCCGTGGAAAACATCCAGCAAGCAAGCAGGCAGTTATACTGACATTTCTGCCACATCATTTTTATTAGGAAGACACACTCCACTTAAGTTATCCTATTTCACATATTTGTTCCAATGCTTGTTAAGAGTCATCACCATGGAGGTGGCAATGAGGCATTCAGGAACCACCCCTGAAACTTTCAAAATCTTCCTCAGTATTTGAATCCCACACAGTTATAGCCCACATCTACTTATTCTTTTTTTTTTTTAGATTTTATTTATTTATTTATTTGAGAGAGAGAGAGCAAGAGGGAGAGAACCAGCTGGGGGAGAGGCAGAGGGAGAGGGAGAAGCATGCTCCTCACTGAGTAAAGAGCCTGATGTGGGGCTTGATCCTAGGACCCTGAGATCATGACCTGAGCCTAAGGCAGACACTTAACCAACTGAGCCACCCAGGTGTCCCTTATCTTTTCAATAATAATAAATTTAATATAGCATCTCCCCTATTCAAAATATGCAGTTTACTTTTAACATGCTTTTCACACACACACACACACACACACACACACACAGCATTAATGTTTTTCCTTATAGTTTAAATGATGGAAAATAATAAACGCCAAGACATTATAGGATGCTTTGAAAATGGGCATAGGCATTTCAAAAATAGCTATTTATCTGATTTCCATTTTTGATACTGAAGTACAACTGAAGTATTCTATCATTCCTTTTTGTAAAGAATTTATTTATTTATTTATTTATTTATTTATTTATTTATGAGAGACACAGAGAGAGAGGCAGAGACAAAGGCAGAGGGAGAAGCAGGCTCCCTGCAGGGAGCCTGATGCTGGACTCATTCCCTGGACTCCAGGATCAAGACCTGAGCCAAAGACTCAAACACTGAACCACCCAGATGCCCCATATTCTCTCATCTCTATGTCTGTATTTTCCATTCCTGCTCCACCTCCGCCTCTTCCTCTTGATTTTACATTTTGTCTATACATCCCTTTATTTTATTATTCTTTAGTCTTCTTGCATTTTACACAGAATGTTGCTCTTCTTACTAAGTGAAATTCCTGATCCCTGGGCCAACCCACTCCTAGATTATGCTAAATCATTTTAAATGACTTCCTTAGTCACAGGTGTGGTCTTACTACTCTTGGATTTTTAATAAGTTCCCAGTTATTTACTAGGGTGACAAATCATACATTTAAATCTGGAAAGGAATTGAAATTATTTTTTTCAGAACAGCCTCCCTTGATTTATCTAAAACTGAACACCTAGCTAGTTTATAAAATTACCGAGGGCTGTTCAACAAGTTAGTGTTGAGAGCCAGCATCCCAGGGCTTGTCCACTACTCTCACCATATAATACCATCTTAAATTTGAATATAGGAAATTTAATTTCTTCAACAAAAGTGCCAAGGACATACAGTGGGGAAAGATATTTTCTTCAACAATGCTACTGGAAAAACTAGATAACCAAATGCAGAAGAAAGACATGGGATCCTTATATCATATACACAAATCAACTCAAAATGAAATAAAGACATAAATGTAAGACCTCAAACTATAAGCCTCTTTGAAGAAACATAGGGGAAAATCTTCATGACATTGACCATAGCAATGATTTCTTGGATATGACACCAAAAGAACAAACAGCAAAAGCAAAAATACAGGTGGAACTACATCAAATTAAAAAGCATATGCAAAGCAAAGCAAATCAATAGAGTGAAAAGGCAACCTATGGATAGGAGAAAATCTTTACAAAGCATGTATCTGGAAGGGGATTAATTTCCATAATACAGGAGAAACTCCTACCAAAAAATGGCAAAAAAATACAGTAATAATTTAATTTAGAAAATGGGTATAGGACTTGAATAGAAATTTCTCCAAAAACATGCTGGTGCTTAGGGCACCTGGGTGGCTCAATCCATTGAGCATCCAATTCTTGATTTCGACTCAGGTCATAATTTCGGGTCCTGGGATTGATCCCTGTGTGGCGCACCATGCTCAGTGCTGAGTCTGCTTGAGATTTTCTTCCTCTGTATCTGCCCCTTCCCCTACTTTCTCTCTAAAATAAATAATTAAATCTTAAAAAAGCAAAACTTAACAAAACCCCCCCCAAAACCTGCTGGTGTTCATCAAGTATGTGAAAAGGTTTATTAACACCACTAATGATCAAGAAAATGTAAGTGAAAACCACAATGAGTTATTACCTCACTCATGTCATAATGGTCACTATAAAGAAAACTAGAAAATAAAAAGTGCTGGTAATGGTGTGGAAAAAAGGACCACTTGTTGGTGTGCATGTACAGTGGTATAACCACTCTGGAAAAAAGTACAGAGTTTCCAGAAAAAATTAAAACTAGAACTACAATATAATCCAGCAATCCTATTTGGAGGTACTTAGCCCACATTAGTCAAGTCAGGATCTTGAAGAGATACCCGCACTCTGATGTTCACTGTAGTATTATCCACAATAGCCAAGAGGAAGAAAAACTCAAAATATCCATCAACAGATGGATGGGGAAAAAAATACACATACAGTGGAATATTATTCAGCCATAAAAAGAAGGAAATCCTGTTACATGGTACAACATGAACCCTGAGGACATTATTCTAAGTGAAATAAACCCCAGTCAAGGAGGACAAATACTGCATGAGGCCCTTTATTATAAGGTATCTATGTAGTAAAGCTCCACAACACAGAAAGGAGAATGGTGGTTGCTGTGGTTGGGAGAAGGAGAAAATGTTAGTCAGTGGATATAAAGTTTCAGTCAAAGAAGATGAAAAAGTTGTAGTTATCTGCTATAAATTACTGTGCTTATATTGAAGAATACTGTACTCTATAAGATCTCATTTTATGTGTTTTTTTCCTATAATAAATAAATCTGAAAAAATGTACAGGAACTAGAACCCAGTAATAGCCTTACTACTAAGGATAATGTGTATATGCCATACCTTCTACCTCAACATTTTGTTTCATACAATTTCAGGCTCTACAGTAATAGCTCTTTTACCAGAAAAGGATTTAAGCCATTTCCTCACAAATCCCAAACATGTATTCTCTCTAGTGCACTGACACTTCAGTGAAGATGGCAAATAGCACTTAAAGAAATCAGGTGTGGGGGGGATGGCAGTGACACAATTTAAAGTGATACTCGTTGGCTACTATCATAAACACCGTTTCAGAGCACAATTTCACCTTAAAACCAAGTGTATGTAACTGCAGACGTAGAAGAGGTTTAATGTAAGTGTGGATCCTTCTTTCTCTTGATGGACTCTTCAACTGACGATGGTATCATTGGCTATCTTCTTTTTTTCCTACCTAAAAAGACTGGCAGGACTAGATGCTCAATCCAGAAGAGTGATCATTTTCAAATAAAAACTGAAAATCAAATATCACAATCCCCTTAAAGAGAATTATATGTAATATGAATACTTTTGGTAGTAAAACCAGCACAAAGTCAATAAATATAGGGGGACCATAGAGGACTAATTTTTTTAAATTTTAACCTTCCTATCCTTCCGTCTCACTGCAGCAGCATATTTGGCATAAAAGAGGTAATAAATTTGTAAATTTGCCAAAACAAAACAGGCAGAAATTCATTGGAAACAGAAAAAAAAAATGGATACAAAGCAAAAAGCACAGCACCATACAGTAGCAGGAAATTAACAATAATATTTGAAGGCACATGCTTTTTCAATGTTTTTCTCAGAATGTGCTTAAACTCACTTGGAGGAGGGAGCATGGTGTAGAAAAGGAACGCACGTTGCAGAATCTTGCCTTCAAGAATTCAAACAAATCTTTATACCTTCAGTTTCTGTAGCCACAAAATATGGACATCAGCAGACAACCTATCATCTTGTAAGGGCTAGGGATTTTATGTGTTGGCACATCTGGTGATATGTACTCATCAGAGAGGTACAAAATCGGCAATGTGTAATTTTTCACCCAATTGTAACAAATAGTAGGATCATAATTATCATGATTTATTGTCTGTATGAAGAGACCTTTGCCCATTAACATTTTTCGTGTCTTCACTCTTCATGATGCTCCCTAACCCCTACAAAAGACACTTCTTCTCTGAGAAGCTGAATCCTACTTACATTTACAAACAAGTAGCTTGTTCTATTAGTTCTCCTATCACCTAACCTTTCCAAGTCTAGATGTGTAGCCATATACGCTCCATTTAGTAATCTTGCTTGATTCTAATGTCATCCACCATGTCCTCCCTTCACAACTCATGAAGAGTGAATAAAGTTTTGTGGTGCCTGGAGTTTATAGAATTTTAGTGGTCTTGTTTAATAAGGGTGTATAAAATTCTGTATACCAAAATGATTATAAAGAGAATGTTTATAACATGAAAGGAAATCACAACAAACTTGAAAAAGCTGACATATGTCTCAAAAAAACAAATCCAGAAAAAATATTTTCACTAATTCACTGCTTGAAACATCTTGATAGCACTTTTTTTTACAATTTTGTCTGTGAATTGTGATCCTCTCTTAATAGGACAATGGCTTTGTATCCTTTTCTACAGACAGCAACATGAGCACTGATTCCTCTAGGATGTTGACTACTTTTTCTGTATGGTATAAAATGTAATTTTTTTTAGTTTTAAACTCATACTGGTAATATTATTTTCAGTCTAGAATTTTTGTCAAATTTAGAAACCACTTTTAAATGAACTGTACAATTTCAGTGAGTTTCAAATTTTCTTGTTCCATAAGTGACCCTAAATACTTTCAATTGATGATACTCACTAACCAATCTGGTGGCAATACCTCACTGTGGTCGCATAAGTCCTATGCAACCTTTGTTGATATTAGCATTTTACTCTAATCATTAAGAAATTTAGTTATATTTCAATATAATTCATACAACTCACTCCCTTTTCATTAATTGGCTCATCAGACAAATATGAGAACTTGCTCATCACTTCTAATATAAACTGATCTTATCCTGTTATTTTTATTACTTTTTATTATAATGTGTTATTTTTTAAGAACAAAACCAGTTCTATTAAGCTCATGGATCTTTATTACTTTTGTTTAATCGTCCACTTGACATTTACTTGAATTCTACTTCTTTAATAAAAACATTAAGATGCAAAGGAAGAGACACTTCATGTACTCCAAATCAAGAACCTGTTATTTTACCCTTGCTTTATCAAAAAACTCCAAAATAAGCCTTTTCAAATTACAGGGAAAATGACATATTCCTAGTTCTAATAGTCTTTAGCCACATCCCCAACAAATGTATTATTCTCTAACCTAAATGGAAGTATATATGTGTACAGGATGATTTGTAATGAAAAGAAATAGTCATATTAATAAGCTATTTTAATATTTTATATTTGCATTGTTTACAAACACATATGAGCAGAGAATCATTTTGCTAAGGCCTTCTTCCAGCCCTCAATGCTCAAGCTTGCTTAGTTAGCTTCAGAAAAATCTGTGTTGATTCCCACCATCTTTATGACTAAACTTAGCCATACATCTTTTTGTCTCAAACAACTTTACTATTCCAAGAAGTCAAATTTGTTTATTTTTATTTTGTTTTTTATTTTTTTAAATTCAAATATAATGAACAGTTATAATAGTTTTGAGTGTACAATATAGTGATTCAACAACTGCATACATTACTCAGTACTCATCACCATAAGTGTATTATTCTTAATTCCCTTCACCTATTTCACCCATTCCCCCACCTACTTCCACTCTGGGAACCACCAATTTGTTCTCTATATTTAAGAGTTTTATTTATTTTTTTTACCTTGTTTTTTCTTTGTTTCATTTCTTAAATTCCTCATATGAGTGAAATTATATATTTGTCATACTTTGACCTACTGACATTATCTAGCATTAGATGCTCTAGATGCATCCATGTTGTGGCATATGGCAAAGTTTCATTCTTTTTTTATGGCTGAGTAACAATTCATTGCATATAAGTATACCACATCTTTTTTTTATACATTGATCTAATGATGGACACTTGGTTTTCTTCCATAACTTGGTTATTGTAAATAATGCTGCAATAAACATAGGTGCGCATATTTTTTGGGGGGGAATTAGCATTTTCATCTTCTTTGGGTAAATACCCAGTAGTGGAATTACTGAATCCTATGGTAATTGTACTTTTAATTTTTTTAGGAACAACTCTACTGCTTTCCACAGTGGCTGCACCAGTTTGCATTCCCAACTTTGCATGAATGTTACTTTTCCTTCACATCTTTGTCAACACTTATTGCTTGTGTTTTTGATTTTAATCATTTGACAGGAAGTGATATCTCATTGTGGTTATGATTTGCATTCTCCTGATGGTCAGTGATACTGACCATCTTTTCATGTGCCTTCTGGCCATCTGTATGTCTTCTTTGGAGAAGCTCTTTTTATGTCTTCTGCCCTTTTTTAGTTGGATTGAGTTTTTTTGGTGTTGAGTTGTATAAGTTCTTTATATATTTCGAACACTAGTCCTTTATTGGATATGTCATTTCCAAATACCTTCTGCCATTCAGCAGGTTGTCTTTTTGTTTTGATGGTTTCCTTCACAGTGCAAAAGCTTTTTATTTTGGTATAGTCCCAATAGATTAATTTCACTTTTGTTTTCCTTGCCTTAGGAGACATAGCTGGAAAAGTGCTGCTACATACATTTAAGCATATATCTTGTATCCCAGGATAAAATTCCCTTTCTGTTTTGCAAATCTAAGTCTTCTCTCAGTCTTTTCCTTCACAGCCATGCTTTCTCAACAATAGTCCCCTCAACAAATTAAAATCTGCATCCAGATCTTGATGCTATAAATATTGCTTTTAACAAAGATTTCCTACTTAGAGAATACAGCGTACTATTTTTCCTCTCAAACAATGTGACAACACAGTACCATTATACTCTTTAATTGGTTATTCTCTTCTTACAACTCTATCATCCTTTTACTTTCTTTACTCCCCTGCTGCCTAATTCATTACCCTTCTGGTTATTTTTTCTTGGCTCCCTTTACTGGTATTTCTTCCTCTACTTTTCTTTAGATGGAACTCTCTCTCATCACTCATTGTCCTTGATCTTTTCCATTCCTCATTCAAAATATTCTCCCTGGGGATCCCTGGGTGGCTCAGTGGTTTAGTATCGTCTTCAGCCCAGGGCGTGATCCCGGAGTCCCGAGATCGAGTCCCACATCGGGCTCCCTGCATGGAGCCTGTTTCTCCCTCTGCCTGTGTCTCTGTCTCTCTGTCTCTGTGTCTCTCATGAATAAGTAAATAAAATCTTCAAAAAAAAGCATTCTCCCTAGATTTCATCCATTCATTTTAACCACCTATTTTTTGAGAAATCCTCGAATTATACTTCTAGCCAAAACTACTTGCTGTAGCCCATATGGCCTCAGGATATTAAAACCTTAGAATATCCCCAAATGAATTAATCTCTTCTAAATTGCCTCTTCCTTGTATATTTTGTATCTCAGTGAATATCACTGAAATAGTTGTGTTCCAATATGGGAATCATTTTGTCTTATCCTTTTATCCAGCCATCTTTATTTTGGGGGATTCCCAAATACAGAGTTCTCTATTCAGAAGCATAAATATCCTTTTCTCCTGCTCAGCTGCAGAGTACCCTTGAAAATTTCTAGTGGGACCCAGTTCTTTCTTCTTAATTTTGGGGATTAACTTTCACTTTAATGTGTTGGGTGAAATAAAAAGTCTCAACCCAAATCACAGTAACATCTTTAAACAAAGGTATTATTTGTTGCTAAAACAACAATATCTTCTTTTGGGGTAGACTCAGCTCTGAGCTATTAGTCATAGGCTTCTCCCAAAAGCTTTCTAATCCATTATTGCTGCAATCATCTTAGGCCTTGAATGAAATTTCTGAGAAGAGCCAGGAAATGCATTAAAGACCAGCACCCTACTGGTAGCACTTAGAGATCAAGTTCAAGCTTGATTGTTGATTCACCCAATTTCTTCTTGCCTGTCACAGAACTTGGGGTAGGGGCTCGCACAGGGAGGCAGATACCCTTACCACCATATCTGAGGACAATCTGTCTCTGTTAAACTACAACTAGCTGGAGTTTAGGCAATGTGAAAGTTTGGGTTGGTTGCAGATATAGCTACATTAGTGCTTGACAAAAGAAGGTGATGGGAATATAAGCCTTACTGAGAAATATATGCTTCAGGAAATAATAAATTCCTGTCCCTAATGTTTCTAAGATAACTTCCTAATATTATTCATGTTTCAAACCAGGGTCATACATACTAAAGCAAAGGGGAGGATAGATTTGCCATCCTGATAACTCAAAAGGAAAAAATGTCAGAACAGTGTGTGTGTGCACGCACGTGCGTGTGTGTGTGAGAGAGAGAGCATGTACACATGTCTGTTTAAGAGTATATGCGTTTATGAGAGTAGAATTAGGAGGGTGAAAAAAAAGAATTAGGAGGGTGATAAACGTGAGATAGAAAAAGTAAAAAACAATAATAAAGAGAGTGAGAAAAAATATTTCAGACTGCATATCATTAAACACTGTAACCATTTGCAACTCTTCCAAATCATCTCTAAACATCTCTTTTCGACACCATCTGCCACTGCCTTGAGGCTTCCACCATTATTTTGCCTTCATTGTTAGAAAAATCTACTACCAAATATTCCTCCTTTGAGTTTTCTCTATCATCTAAATCAATTTATAACTTTGCCATAAGATTGACTTTTTAAAACACAAATATATAATCCTCCCCTTTTAAAATTATTCAAGCTAATCCTACCAATTTAAAAATAAAAATCCTAAAACTTTGATGTCCTAGGCCTTACATGGGCTTCAATTAATGAAGAACATATGAGGTGTGTTGGTAAAGATCATAAGGATTTCTGAATGTGATAAAGTACTTGTATTAGTTAGGGGCGTATATACAAGAGGTACAATAAAATTGTTAGGAAAACATAAAAATATGTTTTAGTAGTTTCTTAATATTTGAGGCTTCCACTGGCAGAAGATATTTTATCTGTATAGTTTAAGGCAGGAAATGAGCAAAAACGAAACAATAAATATAGTATGTGGAAAAAATATGGGGCAGGAATAAGTCATGTTTAACAAAAGAAAAACTGACAATTTATTTTATATGGTTAGTATATAACTGTGGCTCTATAACATTTTAAAGATAATTAAAAAATTATAGCCTTATTTTACCCATAAGCATAGAAATCATAACTTAGTTAACCAAACCCAATAATAATATTTAAGAAACATAATTTTGAGTGGAGTTTTTCTCAAGAATGCATTGTAAAATCTAGTTTCAACACTAGGAAATTAATAAATGTAATTTCCATATTAGATATGAAAGGAGAAATATAACTATCTAAATAGAATTATCATAATAATTTGAGTCAAGGGAAACTTACTGAATTTAAGAGTTATACACCTGAAGTCTAGAACAAGAATCATGCTTACTAGACAAACTTGAGATACATTCTCTTTAAACCAAGGAACAAGTCCAGGGTGATACTTGCATAATTTTTTACACAGTACTTATTGCCCTCAACCATTGATATGACAAGAAAAAAAGAAATCTGAAAATTAGAATATAAGAATCTTAGTTTTTGTACATGTTACATTAATCTATATGGAAAATCACAAGCACAGACAATCTACGCTCTTCCTGGCCCAAGATTCCACATAGCAAGAGTTGTAGGTGAGAGACCGGAGGTCACATACTCACTGCCAGCCCCATGATGAAAAACTTTCCACAGCACAGAGAAACAAAATGACATCTGCTAATGTCTGCTGGCTACCATAATCACTCTGAATAGCTTTTCCATCCCAGGATGCTAAGGGAGATTAGAACTGCCACTTGGCCACTGAACTTACTGAAACAGCAATTCTGCAAGTCAGTACTATGGAGATATGATTGCAGTCAATAACTCACATGCCAGGGCCTCCTACTTTTTTAACTCTGTTCCCATGGATTTTGTTTAATAAAATCTCAATTTGTGAATGCGAGATTACTTTTCTGATGAATTTCCAGATTTTATGTAACTGACTTTGCTAATTGTTACCAGCTTAAAAGATGTCTCTCCAGGGGAGAATGTTCTCTGAACTCCTCTTGTCCGCTGTTCTAAAAGTTCTACCAAGCCACTACTAAGCATGACTGCATAAGCTACCCCAAGTAGAGCCACCTATGTAAGCCTAGTCAACCCATGGAACAATCAGAGATAATAAGAATATACTGCTGTTTTAGGCAATTAAATTTGGGGTAGTTTATTTCTTAAAGGTATAATGGACATATAACATTATGTTAGTTTCAAGTGTACAATGTAATAATTTGTTAATTGTATACCCTTTGAAATAATCACAATACCATCCACCACCATGCAGTCATACATTTTTTTCTTTTTTTTGATCAGAAAACTTAAGATTTACTCCCTTGACAAGTTTTAAATATGCACTGTAGTTGACTGTAATCACCATGCTACATACTATAATACCATGACTTATTTTATAAATGGAAGTTTACACCTTTTTTTTTTTTTTAACATAGGGCTTGAACTCACAACCCTGAGATCAAAACCTGAGACAAAATCAAGAGTTGGATTCTTAACTCAGGCACCCCAGAAGTTTATACCTTTTGACATCCCTCACCTATTTTTCCCATTCTCCAACCACTCTCCCCTCTGCAACTACCAATGTGTTCTCTGTATTCATGAATTATATTTGTTCTTTTTTTTTTTTAGATATCATATATGAGTGAAGTCATGGTATTGGTTTTTGTATTCTCTAACTTATTTCACTTAGCATAATTACTCTCAAAGGCCATCAATGTTATAGCAAATGGTTACATTTCATTCTTTAATGCTGTGTAGTATTCCATTTCTTTACACACACACACACACACACACACACACACACACACACAACTCGTCTTTATCCTTTTATCCACTGATGGACACTTACCATGTTTCCATATCTTGGTCATTGTAAAGAAACAAAAAACAAACAAACAACAACAACAAAAAACTATCCAATGAACATGGGGGGTGTATATATCATTTCTAATCAGCAATTTCATTTTCTTTGGATAAGTACTTAGTAGTGAAATTGCTGGATCATGTGGTAGTTCTGTTTTTAAATTTTGAGGAACCCCCATACTATTTTCCATAGTGGCTACTCTAATTTTTCATTCCTATCTACAGAAGTGTTCCCTTTTTTCCACATCCTCATTAACACTTGTTATTTCTTGTCTTTTTGATACTAGCCATTCTAAGAGGTGTTGAAGAGGTAGCTCGTTGTGGTTTTGCTTTGCATTTCCTTGATGATTAGTTCTGCTCAGCTTCTTTTCATGTGCTTGTTGGGCAACTATAGGTATTTATTATAAAAAATAATTTTTATTCAGAGGCGCCTAGGTAGCTCCGTTGGTTAAGCATCTGCCTTTGGCTCAGGTCATGACCCTGGATGGAGTCCAGGATTGAGCCCCACATCAGGCTTCCTGCTGAGCAGGGAGTCCGCTTCTCCCTCTGTCCCTCACTTAGCTCATGCTCTCTCTCTCTCTCACTCACTCTACTTCTCAAATAAATAATCTTTTAAAAAATGTCTATTCAGTTTATTTGCCCACTTTTAAATTGGATCATTTGGGGTTTTTTGCTACTGAGCTGTAGGAGTTAATTATATATTCTGGGTATTAAACTCTTATTAGATATATGATTTGCAAATATTTTCTCCCATTCAGTGGGTTGCTAGTCCATTTTGTTGATGCTTTCCTTTGCTGTGCAGAAATTTTTAGTTTAATATAATCTTTTAGTGTTTATTTTGTTTCCTTTGCTTTTGGAGTCCAAAATATCAGCATCAAGACTAATACAAGGAGCTTCCGTCACCACCCATGTTTTTATTCCATGAGTTTTATGGTTGAAGGTCTAACAGTTAAGTCTTTAAGTTATTTTGAGCTAATGTTTGTGGATGGTAAAAGATAATAGTCTAGTTTCAGTTTTTTGTTTTTTTTTGCATGTTGCTATCCAGTTTCCCCAGAAGCATTTTATTGAAGACTGTCCTATTCTCACTGTACATTCTGATGATATATGTATGGGTTTATTAATGGGCTCTCTGTTCCATTAATTTGGCTAGTTTTATGCCAATATTATATTATTTTGATTGTTATACTTAGTAACATAGTTCACAGTCAGGGAATGTGATCCCTCAAACTTTGATCTTTCTCAAGATTCCTTTGGCACTTTGGGTTTTCTTGTGATTCCATACAGATTTTAGGATTGCTTGCTCTTATTCTATGAAATATGGCATTAAAATATTGATAGAGATGCATTTAATCTGCAGAAAACAAAAAAAAATCTGCAGAAGTCTTTGGATATTATAGACATTTCAACAATATTCATACTACTTTTTTTAAAAAAAAAGATTGTATTTATTTATTCATGAGAAACACAGAAAGAGAGGCAGAGACACAGGCAGAGGAAGCAGAAGCAGTCTCCATACAAGGAGTCCGATGCAGGACTCCATCCTGGAAATCCAGGATCACACCCTGAGCCAAAGGCAGACACTCAATTGCTGAGCCACCCAGGCATCCCCAATATATTGATACTTCTAATTCATAAGCATGACTAAATTTCTTTACTTATGTCTTAATTTTTTCATCAATATATTATAGTTTGCAGAGTACAGGTCTTTCACCTCCTTGGTTAAATGTATTTCTAGGTATTTTATTCTTTTTGATACAATTGTAAATGGAATGTTTTTCTCCATTTCTTACTGTGATAGTTCATTATAAGTGTTAATAAAGGCAACAGATTTTTGTATATTTCGTACCCTGCATCTTTACTCAATCTGTTTCTTAATTATAACAGTTCTTTGTTGGGATCTTTAATGTTTTCTATAAAAAATCATGTCACCCGCAAATAGTGACAATTTTACTTCTTTCTTTCCAATTTGGATGCCTTTTATTTCCTTTTCTTGCCTAATTGCTCTAAGACTCCCAATACTAAGTTTGCTAAAAGAGATGAGAGTGGGAATCCTTGTCTTGTTCCTGATCTTAGAGGTAAAGCTTTCAGTTTATCACTGCTGAGTATGATATTAGCTGTGGACTTATCATATATGGCCTTTATTACATTGCAGTAAATTTCCTCTCTACATTTGTTGACAGTTTTTATCATAGACATTGATTTTTTTCAAATGCTTTTCCCACATCTACTAGGATAATCATATAATTTTTATCCTTGATTTGGTTAATGTTGTATAGTACATTGATTGATTCTTGGATATTGAACTATCATTGCATCCCTGGAATAAATTCCACATGATTGTGGTGTATAATCCTTTTAAGGAATTGTTAGGTTTGTTTTACTAGTATTTGGTTGAGGATTTTCTTTAAAAAAATTATTTATGAGAGAGAGGGAGGGAGGGAGGGAGGGAGGGAGGGAAGAAGGGAGGGAAAGAGGGAGAGAGAGAGAATGAGCAGGGAGGTTCAGAGGGAAAGGGAGAAGCAGACATCATGCTGAGCACAAAGCCTGCTGTGGGGCTTGATCCTAAGACCCTAAGATCATGACCTGAGCTGAAATCGAGAGCTGGACACACAACTAATTGAGTTACCCAGGAGCCCCTTGTTGAGGATTTTTGTATCTATATCTATCAGTGAAAATGGCCTATAATTTTTTTGTGTGTGTGATGTCATTGTCTGCTCTTGGTATAAGGTCCTGCTGGCCTCATAAAGTGAGTTTGGAAACATCCCTCCTCTTCAGTTTTGTAGAAGTGTGTAAGGATAGGTATTAAACTGTCTTTGGATGTTTGGTAGAATTCACCAGTGAAGTCCTCCGGTTCTGGATTTTTATTTGTTGGGAGACTTTTGATTACTGGTTTAATTTCCTTACTAGTCTGTTAAGATTTTCTGTTTCTTCATGATTTAGTCTTGGAAGACTGTATGCTCCCAGGAATTTATCCATTTCTTCTGGGTTTTCCAATTTATTGGCATATAATTTTTCATAGTATTCTCTTAAAATCCTTTGTATTTCTGTGGTAGCAACTGTATCTTTTCTTTCATTATGATTTTATTTATCTGGGCACTTTCAGTGACTCGAGCTAAAAGTCTGTCCATTTTGTTTATCCTTTCAAAGAACCAGCTCTTACTTCCAGTGATCGTTTATCGTTTTAGTCTCTATTTCATTTATTTATTCAATCTGACCTTTGTCATTTCCTTCTTTCTACTAACTTTAGGCTTTGCTGGTTCTTTTACTAGTTACTTTAGGTGTAAAGTTAGATTGTTTATTTAACATTATTCTTATTTCTTGAGGTATGCGTATATTGTTATGACTTCCCTGTTAGAATTGCTTTTACTACCTCCCATGAATTTTGGTATGTTGTATTTCCATTTTTATTTACCTCAAGTTATTTTTTGAGTTCTCCTTTGATTGATTAAATTAACCCATTGGGTGTTGAGTAGCAGGCTGTTTAATCTGTTTACTTGTGATTTTTCCAATTTTCTTCTTGTAATTGACTTCTAGTTACAACCAATGTCATTTGAAAAGATGCTTGCCAAGCTTCCCATCTTCATAAATTTATTGATACTTATATTTTGTGGCCTGATATATGATGTATACTGGAGAATGTTCCATGTGCATTTGGGAAGAAGGTGTATTCTTCTGCTTTTGGATGGAACGGTCTGTATATATCTATTAAGTCCATCCAGTCTAATGCATTGCTTAAAGCCAAAGTTTCATTATTGATTTTATGTCTGAATGATCTCTCCATTGATGTAAGTGGGGTATTAAAATACCCCACTATTATTGTACTGCTGTCAATTTTTCCCTTTAGGTCTGTTATTTGCTTTATATAGGTGCTGTTATGTTGGGTGCATAAGTATTTATAAATGTTATATTCTCTTGTTGGATTGACCCTTTCAGCATTATACAATGCTCTTTGTTTTAAAGTCTATTTTGGCTGATAGAAGTATATCTATTCCAGCCATACCAACAAAATAATTATTTTGCATATTTTTAGAATACCTATATTCACATATTCTTGAAAATTATATATCATAACTAGATTTTTTGCCCCTCCTTTTATTTTTTAAAATTTTAAATAAATATTTTATTTATTCATTCATGAGAGACCAGAGAGAGAGAGAGAGAGAGAGAGAGAGAGGCAGAGACACAGGCAGAGGGAGAAGCAGGCTCCATGCAAGGAGCCTGATGTGGGACTCAATCTCCGGTCTCCAGGATCATACCCTGGGCTGCAGGCAGCGCTAAACCGCTGTGCCACCGGGGCTGCCTCTGCCCATCCTTTTAGAATAAAGAAAATCAAGGCAAAATATATTTATAATTTTGTTCTAAACAACAAATGCTGGATTGCCTATGAAATCAATCATATGAAGTGTCAGGATTCTTCAGAATAGTAATCAGTCTTTATTCTCTATCTATCTTGTTTCATCCATTACAACAAAGGGCACAGTGACAGTCCTTCTTAAAAATAAAAAAAAAGGAAGTTCTTGGCAGTAGTGTCATGTATTCCTTCTCCTTTATCCTGTAGTTTCCACGGCTTGTAAACAGAATTTCACACATGTACCTGCCTACCACTTTAAAGGGGGAACACATAGATTTTAACTGCCTATTAAATGTGAATGAACTCCACGGTGGCAGAAAATAACTACTGTATTCAACTTTGATAACATTCTTTTCCAACACATTCCTGTAGATTTCAATTTACATCGGGTTGTATACAATCAAGATACTCTTTGTTAATTCTTAAACTCACAATACTTGTTGAAAGTATTTAAAATTCTATGTGTATATTTTCTACAAGGAATTTCTGATGTGTAGAGTTTATTTTTTTCCCTGACATTACATTTCTCCTTTGAAGTAAATCAAGAGCTGGCAGATGTGCTGTTAGCGAGTTTGTTAGCAAGTCAGAGAGTGAGATATCCACTGTTTTTAAAAGTGGAAATTTTATATCATTATTTGGAGTAAGCTTTACTAATGAGAAAAAAAGTGCTTTGGGATACCTGTGGCAGGTTAGCCTTATCTATGCATGGTTAAATAGCAGAACTGTAAGTATGGATAAAATATAACCAAATTATGTGACTCAAGGGATACCAAAATATAATTATGAGTTACCACAGAATACAACAGTTTTTGAAATTCTCTCAGAAGATTACCATGAAGGATCTATTCAAAGAGAAAGAAAAGCATAATTCAATGGCTTTCAGCATAAGAAACACAGAACAGCGAAAGAAAACATGTATGTACTAAGAGCAATTTATACCCCCTTATTTTCCAGTTCTGTACTTTTTAATAGTCAGTTTCTATACTTTAAGGTGACTATACACATAAAAATGAATGTTAAATGTAAAAGGAAAAGTGGAATGTTATAAAAGATGCCCCTTCTAGGATGACTTACTAGAGTTTTTTAATGTCAACCTGATTGAAGGAAATATCTCATTGAGTTAGGTAAAAATTCTCAACTTTTATGCACAATACCTGTCAGGTTGTTGTTTTTAAAACTCACATTGCAGGCATAAAAACATCAGAAATCCTACCAAATCTGTGAGACAGGCCTACAACACAAAGAATTCCAGGAGACCCACTAAAAGCAGGACAAGATCCTTAGAATATTTTCTTAAAATATTAATCTGAATATAAATTTTATTAATAATTTTGTAACTCTCAACTATCAGTTATTTTTTAAAAGTAGATATAAAATTTAAAGAAAACATCTATTTTTAATCTACAAGATGTTAAAAACGTACCAACCACAATGCTGACATATAAAATCATGTGATGCTTCCTAAAAGTCACAACAAAAGATCCCTAAGAACTAAACAACTTATTAGAACATACATATTGTCCTCCTTCCCATATGTGAATTTGTCACTTTGGAAGTTTATATCCTAAAATTCAGATTATGCTCAGCAAGGAACACATAGCTATCTGCAAAGAAATATGTGAATTCACAATAAAATATGTTTTTTCCCATATCAAGGATCCTAAAAGGGAAGAGTTTCTAAACACATGTATTCAGAAAATGATACTCAATTATTTGTTTAATATCTGAAGTATTAAAAACTAGATATGTAAAAAGTTGATCAAGACTTCCTGTCTTGTAGTTATACATAGTAAACAAGAAAACAGAATGCCAGCCTATAAACTGAGTTAAGAAAAAAACATAAAAAATAGTAAAGAAATAATTGAAAGGGTAATTTAAATCATTGTTACATATGTCCACATATGTACCACACTGGTGTATAATTGAAAAACATGATCTTTAAAGATAAAAAACCCAATAGAGGAAGGGGTAGGTGGGGGGGATGAGTGAAATAGGCAATGGGGATTAAGGCGTGCACCTGTCATGATGAGCACAGGGTGGTGTACAGAAGTGTGGAATCACTATATTATACACCCGAAATTAATATTATGCTGCATGTTAACTGGAATTTAAATAAAAACTTAACCACACCACTTCAGCAGAATTTCTTTTGTGCTCTGTGCCTACATTTTGATAGGTCTTTGAAGTACTAAAGGGAGTATGCTTGGGCCGGGGGAACAACAACATAAAAAGATACAGCACTGACAAATTTCAACTCTTTTTGTCTAAAGTATTTTTAACAATAATTTCTCTTTGATATTTTCTTTCTGAATACTAATGGCACCAAACTCGCACCCATTAAAGCTAGATTTGAATTGGAAAAGACAAAAATCAATCAGTCAAAGATTACTGAAGAACATGAATGATTAATTCATGAATGATACAGTCAGTGTAATTTATAGTTAAGAGCTTGTTTCTTCTATGTGGATCAAAATTATACCAAAAATAGTTTCAGTAATGGAATTCCAGAAATAGTGAATAACTGTCACATAAGTAAAAGAAATGCTTCACATTTTAAGACAAATATTTTGAAAAAGAATCTTCTAACACTTAAGCTGGATTGGCTTAGTGAATGGTCAATGATTTATTACTTTAATTTCATATGTATAGTGGTAACGATGAAAACTAGATTGCTATTGTTATTATTATCACCAAAAATGCAAAGCATGTTATTTGTGTACTCTGTAAAAAGTACCAGCAATCTAGGGATTTTTGTGAAAGTTTATGTTTTACCCATATTAGTACAACTGAACCTGTTGCTGTATTCCCATCTGTTTCTAAATGTTACTCCTGTCAGCTACAGGGACCATGTCTTCTTAGTAGTTCATGGAACTCCACTGTGGATAAAACTCTTCTTCCCTCGCTCTAATATACTAACAAATATCAAATATATTACACAATTTCATGTTCATTTTAATATGCTAGGGAAATTTGCACAGAAAATAAAACATCAGATACTATAAAGTCATTTCTGCTTAAATAATTCCAAACTTAGTGTCTCTAGGTAAGTACATAAACTACATGAAATTCTTGAGGATATTCTCAGCACACCTACTGCCTCTCTGCTTCTAGTTTTCTTTGATCTCCCTTCTCTCTAGCTTACTGTGAATATTTAAAAAACCTTCTAACTTTTATCAAAGTGTTTAGCTGTGTCTTTCTCTTACTTTTACAGATTTAGGCTCTACCCCAAACATAGATGTAAATGTGGTGTCAGCCTTTGTACATGAAAAAACTCATTCCAGCTCAACAAGTTCTCATCTGCCAAAAGAACATCACTCATAAGATTTATTGCACCAATCCCACCAAAACATTATCTTGGGATTGCTCTTTCCTTTTTATCTTGTTCTATTGCAAATATTTACATTACTAATGCATTTCTTTATTCATATTCCTTTCCTTGGTTTAAATAATTGGACAGATGCAGACAACAAAAATCCCTGCATTTTACTTCATACATTTACAATAAAACAGATCCAGCAATGCAACTCGATGAGTGCTATTAGAGAAATATAAAGTGCCTATTCTGTCCTAGAATAAAGAGCATAATTCTGTAGGAATCAAAGACTTCCACTCTTGGCCACGATGGAGTAAGAGGAAGTAAACTGATTCTCTGATCTGAAACTACCAAAATTGGACAAAATATACAAAACGATGGTTTAAAGGCATTAGACATCAGGCAACAAAAATCAGTGACTCCTAAGAACAGGAAAATTGTAAAGTGAGCCTTATGATTTGCCCCAGTTTAGAGTTTCTAGGCTGTGGTGCAAGGTTGCAGACTCCAAGCAGAAACTGTTCAATCTTGCGAACATGAGAAAATAGAGCTATGATTCTGGAGAAGCCAACCTGCTAGCATTAGCAGGGCTAGTACTGAAAAGGAAAGAGTCTGCACAGATAGAAAGCTCTGGAGATGTGCAGATACCCTAGAATGTTTAGCTGAGTATTGATAAGTATATATGATTAAGAAAAATAATAGAGACGTGGGGAAAACAACTCAAAAAGATTTGAGGAAATAATAACCAAAACTAACACAGGACTCGTGATAGTTCATGTTTCTGCTGGACCAAATAGGAAACTTCATAAATCATGGGGGATCAAGCAGAGTACCCAGTAGGATTTTACATTAGTAGTAAAGCAAAATTTGCTTTGACAAAAAGCTGGTCTACTGTTATAAAACAAAGATGAGAAGTAACTGAACTGCATTCTGGAACAAAGTTCAAGGATATTTATAATAATATATGAATTAAAAAAAGAATATAGGAATTTATATGGATATTTACATGAATATATCTCTCACTCAACAAAGTAAAACTCCCTATATTTTGGAATTAATCAAAAATTATCAGGCAGGCAAAGAAGCAAGAAATACATAATATGGGGAAAAAATAACCATAACTGAACCAGAATTAATACAGGTGACAAAATTAGTAGCCAAAGTGTTTAAGAAGCTATACAGATAATACTAATTGGAACAAATATTAAAAAAAACTAAACTAAATTGTATTGATGAAAATGAATGAGACAGAAAATATACTGGGGTTAAAGACAGGATAGAGAATAAGGAAGGAATAATGAACTTGACGAGCAACAAAGGGAGACTATCTAAAGTGAAACACAGCTAGAGGTACTTGGGTGGGCTTAGTCGGTTAAGGTCTGGCTCTTGATTTGGGCACAGGTCATGATCTCAGAATCCTGGGATCAAGCCCCGTGTTGGGCTCCCTTCTCAGTGGGGAGTCTGCTTCTCCCCTTCCCTGTCTCTCTTACTCTTCCAATCTCTCTCTCTCTCTCTCTCTCAAATAAATAAAATCTTTAAAATGAAACTTACAGCTAAAAAAACTGAAAATAAAACGAAAGAAAAAGACTGACACAACTTAACAAAAATTAATACATATGTGTTTGAAATTCCCAAAGTTGAGAAAAGTTAAAGGAAAAAAAAGTTTGAAAAAATAACCGTTTTTTTTCTTTTAGGGATAGAGCATACAATTCCAATAATTCAATAAAAGTCAACACAAGAAAGTTGGAAACAACTCAAGCAAGGAATGTCATAATTACAACAAATAAAAATTTTAAAACAGAAAATAAAAGACATGTTACAAGTAAAGGAACTAATATAAGAATGAGAGCAAATTTTTTTTGTCATAGCAATGCTAAGAAGAAGGCAACAGAGCACAATCTTAAAAGCTGAAAGAAAATACTGTTATCCTGTAATTACATAACCAGTGAAAATAGTTTTCAAAAACAAAGGTGAAAGACAGATACTCGAGACATACACGAACTTTTGATAGCCAGTTAATCTGCACTATGAGAAATCTTAAAGGAACTACTTCAGGCTAAAGGAAAGTATTACCAGGTGGAATCCTCATGATCTATGCCAACAAAATGAAGAATATTAGAAATTGTCACTGTGTGAGTAAATCTATAATAAGCACTTCTCATTATTTAACTTTAAAACATAACTGATTTGTTAAAGCAAAAATAATGATCTGTGATGTGAGGTGTTTTTAATGCATATAAACTGTATGACAATGGTAGCACAAACTCTGGTTAGGAGAAAAATGGAAGGGTAGCATTCTAACATTCTTTGCTTCTCCCTAAGTTTCTCATACAACACGTTAAATGCTATAATATCCCTTGAAAGTAACTATTATAAAGATGTACACTATAACCCATACAGATGTCTACTCTAAACCATATATCATAACCATAAAATGATGCAAGAAATAATTATAGTTAATAGAAAATGAAGTGAAATAAATGATAAAAATGAATAATCAAGACTAAAGAAGAAAAGGTAGAAAAAGAAAAAATAAATGTAGAAAGTCCCACATGATAAATTTAACACAATCCTATCAATCATCAAACATAAATGGTGTAAACAACCCAATGAAAAGACACTGTCAAATTGGATAAAATACAAAATCTAATTATGTTCTGCAAAAGAAATCAATTTCAAATATAAAAACACAAATAGGTTAAAAGTAAAAGGATACAAATGATTTAACATGCTAACACTAATCATAAGAAAGTTAGAGTACCTCTATTAATACTAAACAGAATAAATTTCATAGTAAAAAATGTTATTAAGGATAGGAGCGCCTGGATGGCTCAGTGGGTTGAATGATAGACTCTTGGTTTTGGTTTGGGTCATGATCTCAGGGTCCTGAGATCTAACCCTGTGTTGGGCTCCATGCTCAATGTGGAAGATGCCTGGGACTCTCCCTGTCCCAGTCTCTCTCTGCCCCTCCCCCACTCACTCTTTCTAAAATAAATAAATAAAGTCTTTAAAAAATTTTTACTAAGGAAAGGGAATAAAGGGAAAGGAGAGAAAATGAGTGAAAATATCAGTGAGGGTGACAAAACATGAGAGACACCTAACTCTGGGAGATGAACAAGGGGTAGTGGAAAGGGAGGGGGTTGGGGTGACTGGGTGATGGGCACTAAGGGGGGCACTTGGCGGGATGAGCACTGAAATGTTAATGTTAAATGTTGGAAAATTGAACTCTAATAAAAAATTTTTTTAAAAATGTTACTAGGGATAAAAGGGGCCATTTCTCAATGATACATGGGCCAAGTCAGCAAGAAGACATAATAATCCTTAATATTTATGCAACATATAATGGAGTTGAAATAAGTGATATATATTTGAGTTGCAAGGAGAAATAGACAAATCCATAATTATAAATAGGAATTTCAATGCTCCTCTCTGCATATGTTATAGGACAAATAGAAAATCATAAATGTTATGAATGTTATGAAGTCTTGATATTGTATTATTTTTGGTGCAATTGCAAATGGTGTTTTTTATATTTCTCTTTCTGTGACTTCATTGTTACTGTATAGAAGCACTATCAATTTTTGGTATTAATTTTGTATTCTGCCACTTTAATGAATTATTTTATTACTTCTAATACTTTTTTGCTGGATTCTTTAGGATTTTCTAGGCATAATAGCAGGTTGTTTGCATATATTAACAGTTTAACTTCTTTTTTTACCAACATGAATGCCTCTTATTTCTGCAATGAGATATCACATCACACCTGTTAGAATGGCCAAAGTCAAAAATACAAGGAACAGCAAATGTTGGTAAAGATGTGGAGGAAATGGAAACCTCATATACTGTTGGTGAGAATGTAAATTGGCACAACTACCATGAAAAATAGTATAACCGTTCTTCAAAAAATTAAAAATAGAAATATTATTTGATCCAATAATTCTAGTATTGAATATTTAACCAGCAAAAACAAAAATACAAATTCAGAAAGATACATCCATCCTGATGTTATTTGCAGCATTATTTACAATAGCCAACCTGTCTATCAACAGATGAATGCGTAAGAAAAATGTATATTTTTATACAATGTAATATTACACAACCATAAAAAGGATGAGATCCTGCCTTATAAGATAACATGGATAGACCTAGAAGGTATTATGCTAAGTGTAACAGGTTGGACTGGGAAAGACAAATAAATATCCTATGGTTCCACTCACAAATGGAATCTAAAAAAATGGATAAATAAAAAAAAGCAGAATCAGAACTATAAATACAGGAAACAATCCGATGGTTGCTGGGGAGAAAGAAGTACAGGTTGGGCAAAATGAGTGAGGGGGAGAAGGAGATACAGGCTTCTAGTTATGGAATAGAAAGTAGAGCATAAGGAATAGAGTCCATGATATCATGATAAGAATGTAATAGACTAAATTTTTTATAAACATTTTTTAAAGATTTTATTTATTTATTCATGAGAGAGAGAGGCAGAGACATAGGCAGAGGGAGAAGCAGGCTCCATGCAGGGAGCCCAATGCGGGACTCAATCGCGGGACTGCGGGATCATGACCTGAGCCAAAGGCAGATGCTCAACCACTGAGCCACCCAGGTGTCCCAAGATATGAATGTAATGGGACACAGTAGCTATAGTTGTGGTGAGCATAGCATAATATAAGAACTTTTTAAAGACTAAGTTGTACACCTGAAACTAAGTGTTGTGTGTAAAGCCTTTTTTAAAAAAAAGATTTTATTTATTTATTTGAGAGAGAGACAGAAAACACGAGTGAGGTGGAGGGGCAGAGTAAGAGGGAGAAGCAGACTCCCTGCTGAGCAGGGAGCTGACATGGGACTCAATCCCAGGACCCTGAGATCATGACCTAAGCTGAAGGCAGACACTTAACTGATTGAGCCATCCAGCCCCCCCAATAAAGTCTTGATGAGCACAATAACCACATTAAGTGACATATTAGAACATTCTCTCTTTTTTTTAGATTTTATTAAAGTTGGTTTATGTATACAATGGAATATTACTCAGCTATTAGAAATGACAAATACCCACCATTTGCTTCAACGTGGATGGAACTGGAGGGTATTATGCTGAGTGAAATAAGTCAGTCGGAGAAAGACAAACATTATATGTTCTCATTCATTTGGGGAATATAAATAATAGTGAAAGGGAATATAAGGGAAGGGAGAAGAAATGTGTGGGAAATATCAGAAAGGGAGACAGAACGTAAAGACTGCTAACTCTGGGAAACGAACTAGGGGTGGTAGAAGGGGAGGAGGGCGGGGGGTGGGAGTGAATGGGTGACGGGCACTGGGGGTTATTCTGTATGTTAGTAAATTGAACACCAATAAAAAATAAATTAAAAAAAAACAAAAATAGAATTTAAAAACTCAGAAAAACAAACAAAAAAAAGATTTTATTAAAGTTCAAGTTAATTAACATATATTGTGTTATTAGTTTCATGGGTAGAATTTAGTGATTCATCACTTGCATATAACACCCAGGGCTTATTACAAGTGCCCTCCTTAATGCCCATCACCCATTTAGTGTATCCCCTAACCCCACCCATTTAGCGTATCCCCCTCCCCTCCAGCAACCCTCAGTTTGTTCCCTATAGTTAAGAGTCTCCTATAGTTTGTCTCCCTCTCTGTTTTTATCTTATTTTTCATGACAAAATGATATAAACTGTTTTCAAGTGAACACAAAAGCACCCTGAAACAGAATATATTCTTAGCCATAAAAGCTATTATCAAATTTGCAAAGATTAAAATCATACCAAGTATGTTTTCTGACAGCAATTAAATTCAGTTAGAAGTCAATTATAGAAAGCTATCTTGAAAATCCCTAAATATTATGTGTTTAGATAACCTTTGCATCAAGTAAAGAAATTGGAAACATAATCAAATTTATTTTTAACCGTATAAAAATCAAAACTAAACATCAAGATATGTGGGATGCAACTAAGGAAATGATTAGAGGGTATTTTTTAAAGAGAGAGAGAGAGAGAGAAAGAATGCATAAACAGTAGAGAGGCAGAGGGAGAGTGAGAGAATCTTAAGCAGGATCCATGCCCAGCTTGGAACTGGATGCAGGTCTCCATCTCATGACCCAGAGATCATTACCTGAGCCAAAACCAAGAATTGAATGCCCAATCCACTTAGCCACCCAGGTGTAGAGTGCAGTTTTTTTTTTAAGCATAAAATGCCTATATTACCAAGGAAGTCATGTGCCAAACAACATTGCCAGTTCTTACCTTAAGAAACAAACAAAAGAGCAAATTAAATCCAAAGTCTGCAAAAGAATGGAAATAATAAGAATAAAACAGAGTGAAGGGACACCTGGGTGGCTCAGTGACTGGGCATCTGCCTTCAGCTCAGGGCATAATCCCAGATCCAGGGATCGAGTGCTGCATCTAGCTCCCCGGGAGGAGCCTGCTTCTCCTTCTACCTTTGTCTCTGCCTCTGTCTCTGTGTCTCTCATGAATAAATAAATAAAATCTTAAAAAAAATCAGGGTGGAAATCAATGCCATAAGTAATAGGAAAATAAAGAAAATACATGTAATAAAAATTTCATCTCTGAAAACACATATGGATGGCAAATTAGCACATGCAAGTATGGTCTACAATGCAAATTAAAAACATAATAAGATGCCATGATATACCTTTTAGAATAGCTGAAACAAAGACTCAATAAAACTGCCTATATTAAGTATTGTCAAGAACGTGGAGGCGGACATTCCGAAGATGGCGGAAGAGTAGGGTCCCCAAATCACCTGTCTCCACCAAATTACCTAGAAAACCTTCCAATCATCCTGAAAATCTATGAATTCGGCCTGAGAATTAAAGAGAGAACACCTGGAATGCAACAGTGAGAAGAGTTCGCGCTTCTCTCAAGGTAGGAAGACGGGGAAAAAGAAGTAAAGGAACAAAGGCCTCCAAGGGGGAGGGGCCCCGCGAGGAGCCGGGCTGAGGCCGGGGCGAGTGTCCCCAGGACAGGAGAGCCCCGTCCCGGAGACGCAGGAGCTGCACCGACCTTCCCGGGCGGAAAGGGGCTCGCGGGGAGGTGGAGCAGGACCCAGGAGGGCGGGGATGCCCTCGGGCTCCCGGGGACAGTAACAGCAACTGCGCGCCCAGGAGAGTGCGCCGAGCTCCCTAAGGGCTGCAGCGCGCACGGCGGGACCCGGCGGGACCCGGAGCAGCTGAAGGGGCTCGGGCGGCGGCTCCGCGGAGGGGGCTGCGCGGCCCCGGGAGCAGCTCGGAGGGGCTCGGGCAGAGGAAGAGGCTCCGTGCGGAGGGGCCTGCGCGGTTCCAGGAGCAGCTCGGAGGGGCTCGGGCGGCGGCTCCGCGGAGGGGGCTGCGGGGCGGGAGCGCGAATCCACCAGCGCAGGCCCCGGAGCACAGGGCGCCGGGACACAGCCCAGGATCCGGCCTCCCCCGGGACAGGCAGAGGCCGGGAGGGCCCAGGACAGCAAGGACGCTCCTGCCCCAGCTGAGCACATCAGCGGCCCCGCCCCGGAGCCTCCAGGCCCTGCAGACGGAGTTCCTGCCGGAGCTGAATCCAGGTTTCCAGAGCTGCCCCGCCACTGGAGCTGTTCCTCCTGCGGCCTCACGGGGTAAACAACCCCCACCGAGCCCTGCACCAGGCAGGGGCACAGCAGCTCCCCCAACTGCTAACACCTGAAAATCAGCACAACAGGCCCCTCCCCCAGAACACCAGCTAGACGGACAACTTCCAGGAGAAGCCAAGGGACTTAAAAGAACACAGAATCAGAAGATACTGCCCCGTGGTTCTTTTTTTTTGTTTTGTTTTGTTTTGTTTTGCTTTTTGATTTGTTTCCTTCCCCCACCCCCCCTTTTTTTTTCTCCTTTCTTTTTCTTTCTCTTCTTCTTCCCTTTTTTTTTCTTTTTCGTTTTTTTTCTTCCCTTTTTTTTCTCTTTCTCTTCCCTTTCCTTCTTTCTGTCCTCTCTTTTTCTCCTTTTCCCAATACAACTTGCTTTTGGCCACTCTGCACTGAGCAAGATGACTAGAAGGAAAACCTCACCTCAAAAGAAAGAATCAGAAACAGTCCTCTCTCCCACAGAGTTACAAAATCTGGATTACAATTCAATGTCAGAAAACCAATTCAGAAGCACTATTATACAGCTACTGGTGGCTCAAGAAAAAAGCATAAAGGACTCAAGAGACTTCATGACTGCAGAATTTAGAGCTAATCAGGCAGAAATTAAAAATCAATTGAATGAGATGCAATCCAAACTAGAAGTCCTAACGACGAGGGTTAACGAGGTGGAAGAACGAGTGAGTGACATAGAAGACAAGTTGATAGTAAAGAGGGAAACTGAGGAAAAAAGAGACAAACAATTAAAAGACCATGAAGATAGATTAAGGGAAATAAACGACAGCCTGAGGAAGAAAAACCTACGTTTAATTGGTGTTCCCGAGGGTGCCGAAAGGGACAGAGGGCCAGAATATGTATTTGAACAAATTCTAGCTGAAAACTTTCCTAATCTGGGAAGGGAAACAGGCATTCAGATCCAGGAAATAGAGAGATTCCCCCCTAAAATCAATAAAAACCATTCAACACCTTGACATTTAATAGTGAAGCTTGCAAATTCCAAAGATAAGGAGAAGATCCTTAAAGCAGCAAGAGACAAGAAATCCCTGACTTTTATGGGGAGGAGTATTAGGGTAGCAGCAGACCTCTCCACAGAGACCTGGCAGGCCAGAAAGGGCTGGCAGGATGTATTCAGG
Source organism: Canis lupus familiaris (assembly GCF_011100685.1). Taxonomy (NCBI): domain Eukaryota; kingdom Metazoa; phylum Chordata; class Mammalia; order Carnivora; family Canidae; genus Canis; species Canis lupus. The sequence goes on from NC_049260.1 coordinate 28,734,167, forward strand.
GTCCTAAATGAGAAGAACATGCAACCAAGAATACTTTATCCAGCAAGGCTCTCATTCAAAATGGAAGGAGAGATAAAGAGCTTCCAAGACAGGCAGCAACTAAAAGAATATGTGACCTCCAAACCAGCTCTGCAAGAAATTTTAAGGGGGACTCTTAAAATTCCCCTTTAAGAAGAAGTTCAGTGGAACAGTCCACAAAAACAAGGACTGAATAGATATCATGATGACACTAAACTCATATCTGTCAATAGTAACTCTGAATGTGAACGGGCTTAATGACCCCATCAAAAGGCGCAGGGTTTCAGACTGGATAAAAAAGCAGGACCCATCTATTTGCTGTCTACAAGAGACTCATTTTAGACAGAAGGACACCTACAACCTGAAAATAAAAGGTTGGAGAACCATTTACCATTCGAATGGTCCTCAAAAGAAAGCAGGGGTAGCCATCCTTATATCAGATAAACTAAAATTTACCCCAAAGACTGTAGTGAGAGATGAAGAGGGACACTATATCATACTTAAAGGATCTATTCAATGAGAGGACTTAACAATCCTCAATATATATGCCCCGAATGTGGGAGCTGCCAAATATATAAATCAATTATTAACCAAAGTGAAGAAATACTTAGATAATAATACACTTATACTTGGTGACTTCAATCTAGCTCTTTCTATACTCGATAGGTCTTCTAAGCACAACATCTCCAAAGAAACGAGAGCTTTAAATGATACACTGGACCAGATGGATTTCACAGATATCTACAGAACTTTACATCCAAACTCAACTGAATACACATTCTTCTCAAGTGCACATGGAACTTTCTCCAGAATAGACCACATATTGGGTCACAAATCGGGTCTGAACCGATACCAAAAGATTGGAATTGTCCCCTGCATATTCTCAGACCATAATGCCTTGAAATTAGAACTAAATCACAACAAGAAGTTTGGAAGGACCTCAAACACGTGGAGGTTAAGGACCATCCTGCTAAAAGATAAAAGGGTCAACCAGGAAATTAAGGAAGAATTAAAAAGATTCATGGAAACTAATGAGAATGAAGATACAACCGTTCAAAATCTTTGGGATGCAGCAAAAGCAGTCCTAAGGGGGAAATACATCGCAATACAAGCATCCATTCAAAAACTGGAAAGAACTCAAATACAAAAGCTAACCTTACACCTAAAGGAGCTAGAGAAAAAACAGCAAATAGATCCTACACCCAAGAGAAGAAGGGAGTTAATAAAGATTAGAGCAGAACTCAACGAAATCGAGACCAGAAGAACTGTGGAACAGATCAACAGAACCAGGAGTTGGTTCTTTGAAAGAATTAATAAGATAGATAAACCATTAGCCAGCCTTATTAAAAAGAAGAGAGAGAAGACTCAAATTAATAAAATCATGAATGAGAAAGGAGAGATCACTACCAACACCAAGGAAATACAAACGATTTTAAAAACATATTATGAACAGCTATACGCCAATAAATTAGGCAATCTAGAAGAAATGGACGCATTCCTGGAAAGCCACAAACTACCAAAACTGGAACAGGAAGAAATAGAAAACCTGAACAGGCCAATAACCAGGTTGGAAATTGAAGCAGTCATCAAAAACCTCCCAAGACACAAGAGTCCAGGGCCAGATGGCTTCCCAGGGGAATTTTATCAAACGTTTAAAGAAGAAACCATACCTACTCTCCTAAAGCTGTTTGGAAAGATAGAAAGAGATGGAGTACTTCCAAATTCATTCTATGAGGCCAGCATCACCTTAATTCCAAAACCAGACAAAGACCCCACCAAAAAGGAGAATTACAGACCAATATCCCTGATGAACATGGATGCAAAAATTCTCAACAAGATACTAGCCAATAGGATCCAACAGTACATTAAGAAAATTATTCACCATGACCAAGTAGGATTTATCCCCGGGACACAAGGCTGGTTCAACACCCGTAAAACAATCAATGTGATTCATCATATCAGCAAGAGAAAAACCAAGAACCATATGATCCTCTCATTAGATGCAGAGAAAGCATTTGACAAAATACAGCATCCATTCCTGATCAAAACTCTCCAGAGTGTAGGGATAGAGGGGACATTCCTCGACATCTTAAAAGCCATCTATGAAAAGCCCACAGCAAATATCATTCTCAATGGGGAAGCACTAGGAGCCTTTCCCCTAAAATCAGGAACAAGACAGGGATGCCCACTCTCACCACTGCTATTCAACATAGTACTGGAAGTCCTAGCCTCAGCAATCAGACAACAAAAAGACATTAAAGGCATTCAAATTGGCAAAGAAGAAGTCAAACTCTCCCTCTTCGCCGATGACATGATACTCTACATAGAAAACCCAAAAGTCTCCACCCCAAGATTGCTAGAACTCATACAGCAATTCGGTAGCATGGCAGGATACAAAATCAATGCCCAGAAATCAGTGGCATTTCTATACACTAACAATGAGACTGAAGAAAGAGAAATTAAGGAGTCAATCCCATTTACAATTGCACCCAAAAGCATAAGATACCTAGGAATAAACCTAACCAAAGACGTAAAGGATCTATACCCTCAAAACAATAGAACACTTCTGAAAGAAATTGAGGAAGACACAAAGAGATGGAAAAATATTCCATGCTCATGGATTGGCAGAATTAATATAGTGAAAATGTCAATGTTACCCAGGGCAATATACACGTTTAATGCAATCCCTATCAAAATACCATGGACTTTCTTCAGAGAGTTAGAACAAATTATTTTAAGATTTGTGTGGAATCAGAAAAGACCCTGAATAGCCAGGGGAATTTTAAAAAAGAAAACCATATCTGGGGGCATCACAATGCCAGATTTCAGGTTGTACTACAAAGCTGTGGTCATCAAGACAGTGTGGTACTGGCACAAAAACAGACACATAGATCAGTGGAACAGAATAGAGAACCCCGAATTGGACCCTGAACTTTATGGTCAACTAATATTCGATAAAGGAGGAAAGACTATCCATTGGAAGAAAGACAGTCTCTTCAATAAATGGTGCTGGGAAAATTGGGCATCCACATGCAGAAGAATGAAACTAGACCACTCTCTTTCACCATACACAAAGATAAACTCAAAATGGATGAAAGATCTAAATGTGAGACAAGATTCCATCAAAATCCTAGAGAAGAACACAGGCAACACCCTTTTTGAACTCGGCCACAGTAACTTCTTGCAAGATACATCCACGAAGGCAAGAGAAACAAAAGCAAAAATGAACTATTGGGACTTCATCAAGATAAGAAGCTTTTGCACAGCAAAGGATACAGTCAACAAAACTCAAAGACAACCTACAGAATGGGAGAAGATATTTGCAAATGACATATCAGATAAAGGGCTAGTATCCAAGATCTATAAAGAACTTATTCAACTCAACACCAAAGAAACAAACAATCCAATCATGAAATGGGCAAAAGACATGAAGAGAAATCTCACAGAGGAAGACATAGACATGGCCAACATGCATATGAGAAAATGCTCTGCATCACTTGCCATCAGGGAAATACAAATCAAAACCACAATGAGATACCACCTCACACCGGTGAGAATGGGGCAAATTAACAAGGCAGGAAACAACAAATGTTGGAGGGGATGCGGAGAAAAGGGAACCCTCTTACACTGTTGGTGGGAATGTGAACTGGTGCATCCACTCTGGAAAACTGTGTGGAGGTTCCTCAAAGACTTAAAAATAGACCTGCCCTACGACCCAGCAATTGCACTATTGGGGATTTACCCCAAAGATACAGATGCAGTGAAACTCCGGGACACCTGCACCCCGATGTTTATAGCAGCAATGGCCACGATAGCCAAACTGTGGAAGGAGCCTCGGTGTCCAACGAAAGATGAATGGATAAAGATGTGGTTTATGTATGCAATGGGATATTACTCAGCTATTAGAAATGACAAATACCCACCATTTGCTTCAACGTGGATGGAACTGGAGGGTATTATGCTGAGTGAAGTAAGTCAGTCGGAGAAGGACAAACATTATATGTTCTCATTCATTTGGGGAATATAAATAATAGTGAAAGGGAATATAAGGGAAGGGAGAAGAAATGTGTGGGAAATATCAGAAAGGGAGACAGAACGTAAAGACTGCTAACTCTGGGAAACGAACTAGGGGTGGTGGAAGGGGAGGAGGGCGGGGGGTGGGAGTGAATGGGTGACGGGCACTGGGGGTTATTCTGTATGTTAGTAAATTGAACACCAATAAAAAATTTTAAAAAAAAAGAATGTGGAATCACTGGAACTCTTATCTAGTGTGAATTCAAAATAGGTACAATCATTTTCAGAAGAAGTTCCAAGCACATGCATCTACCATATGGCATCCATTCAGCTTAGTTACTTACCCAAGAGTATCAACTCCTATGTGTACACACACTTAAATACCAATATTGATAGCAGCTTTATCTTTAAGAGCAAACACATTAAACAATAAACATTAACAACAACCCAAAATCTAAATGTGGCCATCAACAGGAAAATGGATAAGGTAATTTTGGTGTATCTTTACTATGAAGTTGCCACAAAAAGCAATGAACTGTTCATATAGGCAACAACATTGATGGATCTCAATATAATTATACTGAAAGAAGCCAGATAATAAAAAGGGCACATACTGTGTGATTCAATTTATATAAAATTCTAGAAAATGCAAAGTGACAAAGAACGATCAGTGGCTGCCTGGGTATGGGGATGAAATGAAGTAGTTGGAAGGATTAAAAACTTTTCAAAAAATGTTAAGTTTTTATAATTTTCATTGTGATGGTGGTTTCAGTTATATATACATATACACACACACTTGTAAAAACTTACAAAGTATAATACTTTAATATGTACAATTCACTTTATACCAGTTATGCAACAGTAGACCTGTAAAAATTTTAAAAGCATCAGTCACACAACTTAATCTTTATATATATAAAATCTATAAATGCCACATAATCTAACAGAGTGGAGCATGATAGGATGTGTGTCGTGGGCACAGGGAGAAATAGAAGAACTGACTTTTTAAAATTGTATAATCCTCACCATGTCTAGTTAGTGTAATATAATTGAATGTACAATATCAAAGAATTCAAAGCACCTGAATTGTAGTTACTTGCTCTCAACTAAGTAGCCAAACAAACTTAAGGTACTTCATTTTTCTTCCCCATAGCTCTGTAAAATACAGGGCTTTCCTCGAGGAACTCTGAAGTTCCTCTGGACCTTCCATTTCATTTCTAAGTCTAGGCAAGGAAATGAATTTCTGGTTGAGCTAACCTCAGCTGAAGTGTGATAAAGTCAATAACTTCCCACAAATAAGATATAATGATACCCTTCATAAGTGTTAAATTTTCCAAGGACTCAAAATATTCATTGTGAGGTTAATAAAATAAACAAGAAGATTTAACAAAACAGCCTATTTCCTGTAAAGCAACACTCTAAGCATCTGCACATTTCTCTGTCCTCCCTTAAATATTTCTTTTTTATCTGAGGGTATATGTGCTCCTCTGGATTTCCCCCCAATACTTTCCATTTTAAATGTTATTATAGGATTAGATTTCAAGTTATATAAGTTTGCAACAATCAGAGATGAAATCACAAACTATTATTATGAAGTTTGTCCATCTGAGTATCTCATGATCAAAAGTTCATAGTTATAAGTATTCAAAAGTGAATTGACAATTACAACTTTTTAAAATTTTGAACATTGCACAAAACCCTGTGATGTAGATATTATTTAATCAACTGTGCAGATTAACAAACTGAGGGAATAACTACAATGTTTTCTTTCTTATATGATACCCTATCCAGTACTTTTTCTTTAGATTGAAATCAATTCTATCCCTGCACACAGTTTCTTTTCTCTTATACTCATATATCATAAACTATAATAAGATAAAAGCTTATAGATTTTGATTCCTAGCCTTCACCTTCCTATCACCATTATGTACAAAAGAAAAATTGATTTTGACCTTGAAGTCAGAGTGTTAAAAATAAATCTCTGCTTCACCAATGTTCCTTTTCTTTTTCTGAAATAACTGTTTAAACTTACTCAGGGGATTACTTTAATGATCCACTAGATTTTTATAAGTACTAAAAATAAGTAAAAGAGATGTTTGTGCAGGAAAGTGTTTATCAGTTCCTAACACATTTGAAGGGAAAATATAAGTGTGTTTAAAAGATGCTGAGCCTCCAAACACAAATATTCCATGTGGCCTCAATTACTCAAGATCCTATCTACTACTAAGAGAACTTACCATAAGGTGCATGTAATTCATAGTGCTATAAATATTTATTTAAAACAAATATTTAGGTTTGCTCTACCTAAAAGCAAACATGGTTTTCATATTTAGGTTTGCTCTACCTAAAAGCAAACATGGTTTTCAATTGACAGAATACAGAAAAGACATAACAAATCAAACCTAAAGGAAAAAAAATTCCATGTTTTACAGTTTTCTAATTATAATCCTTATTTAAGCCTCGATGTAAATTTAAATAGTCACACAATATTTGCATAATTTATTTTTGCAATACATATTCACCATGACGTATGGAAGTTTTAGATTTTTTAAAAGTTTAGGTTCTATAAACATTTTATATTATAGAAAATAGTAAGATCGCAAAAAAAAAACAGTATAAGAGAAGAGAAAGTACAAAACACATTCTTGTAATTAATGATAGGCAAATCCTACATAAGAAGTCAATTGAAATTACAAAGAGAATAGAAACTGTCATGAAAAATTACTGTAGAAATGTAATCTTTGAATCTACCATAACTTTCAAAAACAAATGTATTGAATCTTGAGGATCTCATTAGTACTGATACTACAAGACCTTATCAGAATAGCTCCTCTGTAGAAAACAAATAAAAAATCTGGACCTTATACTCAAGATACACATATACAGGCAGAGGAAAGTGAGCAGAAGCTGTCAGAATTTAGTGGTGAATAATGCAGAGGACTATGGGAGGTGAAAGTCCTCTTCTCTGAATTTTCACCTCAAGTCTGGTGCAGCCATTCAAGGGGTGAAATAACAAGGTATTGGAAAAACTGCAGCATTTCTGGTGAGCCAAAGAACTGAAGACAGGGAAAATGTTGCTGAAGAACAGAGTGAGGGAATCTCCAAAGGGAAAGTCCTAACTTTGTCTATCCACATTTCTCCCTGACCTTTGACATATGCATGCACAGAGAAGACCAAATGCAGCTGACCTAAATAAAGATATGAAGGCCAAAGCTGCCACTTCCAAAGCAGTTTGCAATTAAAATCCAACTAAGATAACTGTTTGTTAAAAGAACCATCACATTTGACAAAAGTGTAAAAAATCCAAAATCCTTAACACTGAGTATCTGTGTGTCCAAGATACAATACAAAATGAAGCAAAAGTAGGCAACCAGGGAAATGGAACAAAGAAAAGTCAAATTAAACAGACACCCACTATGCAATGACCCAGATTTTGAAAAATAGCAAAAGGATTTTAAAGTGGCTATTTTAACAATCCCCAATTAAAGAAAGCATAATATGTTCACAATGAATGAAAAGATGGCAAGTGCCACCAGAAAAATAGAAACAATAAACTAAAATAGACATGCAGAACTTAAAAAAAACGGAATAAAAAATCATTGAATGGATTTGTCAGCCAAATGGAAATGACAAAGGAAAGAAAAAGTTAACTTGAAGAAAAATCAATAGAAGTTATGCAGTTGTGCAGAAAAAAAAGGATATAAGATAGAAAATAAATGAGCAGAGCCTCAAAGACCTGTTAGGTCATATAAAACAGTCTGCCCTACATGTAAATGGAACAAATTCAATAAAGTCGCAGGATACAAAATCAACGAACAGAAATTTGTTGTGTTTCTATATACTAATTAATAATGAAGCAACAGAAAAAGAAATTAAAGAATAAATTCCATAAGGAATTGCACCAAAAATGTTGAGATTCCTAGGAAAAACCTAGCCAAAGAGATAAAAGAACTATACTCTGAAAACTATAAAATACTAATGAAAGAAATGACACAAAGAAATGAAAAAATATGCCTTGCTCATGGATTGGAAGAATAAATATTGCTAAAATGTCTATACTACTCAAAGCAATCTACACACTTAACTCAATCACTATCAAAATACCAATAGCATTTTTCACAGAGCTGAAACAATTTCAAAATTTGTATAGAATCACAAAAGATCCCAAAAAGTCAAAGCAACCCTGAAGAAGAAAGGCAAAGCTGCAAGCATCACAATTCTGTACTTCAAGTTATATTAGAAAGCTATAGCAATCAAAATGGTATGGTAGTGGCACAAAAACAGATACATAGGTCCATGAATCAGAATAGAAAACCCAGAAATGGACCCACAACTATATGGTCAATTAATCTCTGAAAAAGCAGGAAAGAATGGGAAAAAGAATGTCTCCTCAACAAATGGTGCTGGGAAAACCGGACAGCTAAATCCAAAAGAATGAAACTGGACCACTTTTCTTTACATCAAACATAAAAATAAGTTTAAAGTGGATTAAAGACCTACATGGGATACTTGAAACCACAAAAATCCTAGAAGAGAGCACACACAGTAACCTCTTTGACATTGGCCATAGTAACTTCTTTTCTAGATATTTCTCCTAAGGCAAGGGAAAAAAATAAACTATTGGGACTACACTAAAATAAAAAGTTTCTGCACAGGGAAAGAAACAACAAAACTAAAAGGCAACCTACTGCATGGGAGAATGTTTCTTTGGAAAAATGTCTATGTCTATTATTTGCAAATAATGGATCTGATAAAGGATTAATATGTAAAATCTATAAAGAATTATACAACACCCCAAAAAAGAATAATCCAATTAAAAATGGGCAGAAGACATGAATAGACATTTTTCCAAAGAATACATATAGATGGCCACCAGACACATGAAAAGATACTCAATATGACTCATCATCAGGGAAATACAAGTCAAAACTACAATATCACCTCACACCTGTCAGAATGGCTAAAATCAACAACACAAGAAACAGCAGGTGTTGGTGAGGATGCAGAGAAATGAGAACACTTTTGCACTGATAGTGGGAATGCAAAGTCGAGCAGCCACTCTGGAAAACAGTATGAAGGTTGCTCAAAAAGTTAAAAACAGAACTATCCTATGATATAGCAGTTGCACTACTATGTATCTACACAAAGATTACATAAATACTAATGTGAAGAGATACATGCACTGAGACATTCATAGCTACATTATCTACAATAGGCAAATTGTGGAAATAGCCCAGTGTCTGTTGACCGATGAATGGATAAAGAAGGTGTATACACACACACACACACACACACACACACACTGGACCACTCAGCCATCAAAAAGAATGAAATCTTGCTATTTGCAACAACACAGATGGAACTAGATAGCATAATGTTAAGTGAAATTAGAGAAAGACAATACCATATGATTTAGCTCATATGTGAAGTTTATGAAACAAAACAAATAAACAAATAGGAAAAAAAGAGAAAGAGGCAAACCAAAATACAGACTCTTAACTGCAGAGCACAAACTGATGTTTACCAGAGGGAAGGGGGTTGGGGGATGGGGGATATAGGTGAAGGGGACTATGGAGGGCACTTGTTGTGATGAGCCCTGGGTGTTGTATGAGCCCTGGGTGAAGTACTGAATCACTCCTCTGTTGTACATCTAAAAGTAATACTACACTGTATGTTAACTGGAATTTAAATACAAAATTGAAAAAGAAAAAAAAAAGAATCCCAGAAGAGGAATGAAAAAAAAAAATGGCAGAAAAATCTAAAGAAATAATGTCCCCAAATTTCCTACATTTGCTTAAAAGTAAAAAAAAAAAAAATTAACAGAACATATGAAAGTACACAAATCAAACTGTTGAAAGCTAGAGAAAAGAGCAAAAAGAAGAGAAAACCTATTATCTACAGGGAAACAACAATTCAACTAACAACTTACTCTTTTGCCAGACATTATAGAGAGTGGAAGACAGAGGAACAGGACTATTCAAGTGCTAAAACAAATAAAAATGTCCACCCAAAATTCTATATAAAGGATGTTCTATAAAATAATCTTTACCAGTCATAGCAAAATAAAGACACCGTCAGATTAACCAAATAAATAAGGAGAGGAATAAATATGAAAATTTGTTGCCAACAGACATATATTATAAGGAAGGCTAAATAAAGTTCCACAGGATGAAGTGGAGTAGTACCAGATGGAAACTCAGATGCTCTGAAAGCAATAAAACATACATTTGAAATCATAAGTATCTGGGACTATGCAAATGAATATTTGCATTATTTTCCTCTTAATTTAAATATTATACATATAACTGATTAAAGCAAACATTATGTCATCATCTTATGGGGTTTCTGTTACAGAAATATCACACATGCAGTAACCATAAGGGGTCTGATCGTAAATATGTTAGGTTTTGTAGGCTCTTTTGCAACTAGTCAATTCTGCCACTGTAGCACTGAAATAGCCACATGTAATATTTAAGTGGATAGTTTTGGCTGTGTTCTAATAAAGCTTTGTTTACAAAACAAGCAGTTGAAGCATTGATCATTGTCAACTCTAGCATAAAAGTTGAGGGATACATGGACCTATAGGGTTTCAAAAACTTTACAATTTATGTCAAATGCTAAACTACTTACTGTTACTGGAGAAAAAAGTAAAATTTATTTTAGTTCTCAGAATAACTATTAAAAATTCAAAGACATATAGTTAAAAATCCAGTTGGAAAATTAAAATTCTCAAAATATTTCAAAGAAGGGTGTCAGAGTGGCTTAGTTAGTTAAGCAAGCAACTCCTGGTTTCCACTCAGGTGATCCCAGGGTCATGAGATTGAGCCTGTGTTAGGCCCTGAGCTCAGGAGAGAGTCTGCTTGGGATTCTCTCTCTCCTTTTTCTCTCTGCCCCTCCTGCACTGCTCTCTCTCTCTCCCTCTTAAACAAATCCTTAAAAAATGAAAAAGGAATAAAAATATTTCAAATAATCTTTAAAAAATGAGGAACGATGAAAGAAGTAATGGAAAGCAAACAAACAAAAAGGAATTATAGAGGAAATAAACAATAAAATGGTAGATACCAAATTATATAAATATTTGTATTTAATGCTAACAGGCTATAACAAAATGGTGGAGATTTTAAGAAAGGATTAAAAGAGAGACCTAACTTGCTGTCCATAACAGATGTACTTTAAATAAAGTCACAAATAGGTAGACAGTAAATGAATGGAAAATAATGTACTATAAAGACAGGAAGTATAAACAGGCTTAAGTGGTCAAATTAACAACAGATAAAATAGATAATAAGATACAAAACAGTACCAGAGATAGTGAGGAATACTTCACAATGATAGTGTCAATTTCAAAGAAAACAATCATGCATTCATGAAGCAAAACTGCTATCATTAAAGGAATGAATCAACAATTCCAGAATCAGAATTGGAGACTGTAACATCCCTCTCTCAGCAGCTGATACAACGATGTCAAGTGAAATAAACTAGACACATTAAGATAAATATCGTATGATCTCACTTACATGCGGGCTCTAAAAAATATATCTATCAAACTCATAGTATCAAAATAGTGGGTAATAGGGGCTGGACAATCAGCAAAAAAGGAAGCTATTGATGAAAGGATAAAAATATCAGTTATAAGATGAACATTCTAGAACCTAATGCACAGCATAGTACTATAAATATTAATAATATATTGCATCTTAAAATGTGCATAGAGAAAAGATCTCAATTGTCTTACTACAAAAAAATGAACAGGTAACTTTGGCAGATGATGGCTATGTTCATTAGTTTGAGGTAATCATTTTAAAATGTATATGTATAGCAAAACATAATATGTACCTTAAATATAAACATTTTGTCAAAAATAAATTTAAAAATTTTTAAAAGAATTATGCAAAAATTCGACAGACACAGAAAACTAAAAAAAAATTACCAACTTGATTTGATTCATATTTATAGAAGTCAAGCACGACATTAGAATACAAATTCTTTACATACCCACATAGTACATTACTGTGATAGACAATATGGTGAGCCATACATGAATTTCTAATGTATCATTATATTTTAAAGTATGAGATCACCCAAAGTGTGTTCTCTGACCACAACATAATTAAAGATCAGTATGAATAAAGTAACTAGAAAATGCCCCATTTTGGAAATCAATTTATATATTTTTTTCTTTTTTTGGAGAGAGAGCACACATGCATGTGTGTACCAAGGTGGGGAAGAAGCAGAGAAAGAGAAAGAATCCCAAGCAGGTTCCACACCCAGTGCAGAGCTAGATGCAGGGGTCTTTCTCCTGACCCTGAGATCATGACCTGAGGTGAAATCAAGAGTCAGATCCTTAACCAAATAAGCCACCCAGGTGTCCCCAAACATATATTTCTAAATAATAGACTGGTCAAAGAATAATCTAAAAGGAATTTAGAAAATATTTTGAACTGATAATAAAACATAAAATTTAGGAAATACAGCGTAAGCAGTTGCTTAGAGGGAAATTTATACCTTTAAATACCACGTTAGAACAGAAGGAAATCAAATCAATTACCAGAAGCTCCACCTAAAGAAATCAGGAAAAGTAAAGCAAATTAAATTCAAAGTAGATGGAAAGATTTAATAAAGCTAAAAGCAGAAATCAATACATTCAAAAAAATAAAAAGAGAAAATTTTTAAAAATCTAAAGCTAGTTCTTTAAAAAGATAAATAACATGTATGAGTTAATACCTAGAAAGAACGAAGATTAAAAAAAACATTGGGAATTAAAGATAATACATCACTGCAGATCTTACATAAATTAAACAGGTGAGAACATAATGAGAGGCACCTGGGTGGCTCACCTGGTTACGCATCTGCCATTAGCTCTGGTCATAACCCAAAAGTCCTGGAATCTGCTGGAGTTGGAGTTGGGCTCCCTGCTTAGCAGGGAGTCTGCTTCTTCCTCTCTCTCTGCCCCTCTCCTCCACTCCTGCACTCTCTGGCTTTCTCACTTGGTCTCATATAATTTTTTTTAAAAAGAGAACATAATGAATAACATTGTGTCCTTAGTTTGATAACCTGAATGAACAATTCTTTGAAATATATAATGACCAAATGATCCAAAAAACCAGAAAATGTAATTAACCTTATGCAAAATATTGACATTGCAATTAAAAATGCTCCCATAGAGACAGAACATGAAAGACTCCTAACTCTAGGAAACGAACTAGGGGTGGTGGAAGGGGAGGTAGGCGGGGGGTGGGGGTGACTGGGTGGCGGGCACTGAGGTGGGCACTTGACGGGATGAGCACTGGGTGTTATTCTGTATGTTGGCAAATTGAACACCAATAAAAAATAAATTTATTAAAAAAATGCTCCCATAAAATCCAACCAACCAACACCAAAAAAAACACTTTTGGAAGAATTGACAGATGATTTCCATCAGACATTTAAGGAGAAAAAAATACTCCTGCTGAACTCCTTCTAGTAATATAGGAGAAAGAAAAATGCCCTAATTTTTACCAAGCCAACATTTTCTGCTAGCAAAACTAAAGCTATCCCATGAAAAAACCATACACAGGTAGCCCTAATGAACCAAAATTCAAAATGGCTTTTAAAAATATCCAACAATACGTGAAGATAATACACCCTGTCCAAACACACTTTATCCAAGTAATGCAATGCTGTCATACAACTCAGTAAAGATGACAGACAATTCAATTTTTGAAGTGGGCATATGCTTTAAATACTAAACCAAAAATGTATGCAGATGGACAATAAGCACATGGAAAGGCATTCATATTTTCTAGTCATCGTGGAAGTAAAATTTGTCATTGATATATTAACACCGCGCATTTAATAGTACAGCTAAAGGTAGAATTATTGATAACAAGTTCTATGGAGGGTGTGGAGCAAATAGAAATCTCATACATGAGTGGTGAGATTGCAAAGATGTCAACCAGTTTCAAAACTAGGAAGGCAGTGGTCTCTCAAGTAACTGAAACACAGAGACCCAGAAATTGTACTCCTAGGTTTTTGACTAACAGAAATGAAAATGTATGTACATATAGCACACATCCATTATTCAAGGAGCTCCAAATTGGAAACAACCCAAATGTCCACCATCTGATGAACAGAAGTATGGTACATCGACACTATGGAATACTACACTGTGATGGAAAGGCATAACATAGTAATACAGGCAAGTACTGGATGATTTAGTGAGGGAAATCAAATACAAAACACTACATATTGCATGATGGTATTCAAAGGAATTTCTAGAAAATCTATACTGATATAAAAATGATAAATGGTTGCCTGGGGCCTATGGTTGGTGGATGAAATCAAAGGACAGAAGGGAAAATTTCAGTGTGATGAAAATATTCTATATTTGAATTGTGGTAGTGGTTGTATGTTGACGCAAAATTACTAAAATTCATCAAACTGAACACTTAAAAAGGGTGAGTTCGTAAGTCAGTCAAAGAAAGACAAACACCATATGACTTTACTCATGTGGAGTTTACCAAAAAAAAAAAAAAAAAAAAAAAAAAAAAAAAAAAAAAAAAACAGGCAAAGGGAAAAAATAAGAGGAAGAGACAAAACAAGAAACAGACAACTCTAGAGAACAAACTGATGGTGACCAGAGAGGAACAGGGTGGGGGGATGAGGTTACGGGCACTGAGGAAGGCACTTGTCATGACAAGCATCAGATCATGTATGGAAGTGTTGAATCACACCATACCATAACCGGAAACTAGTGTAACACTGTATGTTAACTGGCATTAAAGTAGAAACTTAAGAGATAAAAAAAATAAAAATAAAACGAGTGAATTCTCTTACATATAAACCATATATCTGTAAAACCAGAATGTGTTTTTAAGTCTTAAAGTGCTTCTCTTTGTGTTCCCTAGATTCTCTACATTCTACCCTGCGTATCGTGGATACTTTTATCTTTTCAATTCCGAGCCTCTCCCCCTTCCCCATCTTGGTAACATCATCAATTCTGGGGCTTCAGCTATTTGAAGTTGTGATGTCTAGGCCACAGGACTCACATAAAGACCTTAGTTTCTATGTATCTCTTGGGCCTTTCAAACTCAGCATTTAAAAAATTTATCTCCCCACGTGATGCCAGTATGGTCTTTCCAAAGAGCTCCTCTCATCATTTAATTCCCCTTGTTATAAGCATCAGTGGCTCCCTGAAGCTTTCAGGATACAATATCAATTTTTCCAATCATAAAGAGTAGGCCCTTTATTATTTTGACCTTGGCTTTGCTCTTTATCATCTACTTCAGCTATTCCCTGTAGGATCCCTTTCATCACGGGTCAACAACTAAAATGCTTCAGGGTGTGTGTAGAGGAGGAAACAGGAAAGAAAAAAAATAGCAGAAGCCCATTTTATCTGAGTCCCCAGTGTCAGGAGGCTACAAGTGTGCTGGTGAAATGGAGAGTGAAGACCCCATCTAAGGACCTTATGCAGCTGCCCTACTGCTCCAACCAACTGCTGCCATCTGGGTACAGGTTTAATAGTTCTGACTTATCAAGATCTGGTTTTTATGTGAAATATGATAAATATTTGAAGATACTATTTAGAAACTTAAAACACTGAGCACATCCAATGAAACCTTTCAGCAGTCTGGTTTCTTGTTCACAAGTCTAGTAGAACATTAGTGTTTCATCACCTAGAAAGTTCCTAAACAGTCTTTAGCATTCAAACTTATCACCTCTAAGATAACCTCCCTTAAATCTCTCTGTACTTAAAAAAATGATTCAGATGACCTATGTTTATACTTCCAGCATAAACACCTAATATATTTTTGAACACTTACTTATTTTAGAGAGAGCACATGTGAGCAAGGGAAGGGGCAGAAAGAGAGAGGGAGAGAACCTCCAGCAGACTCCCCTGAGTGAGGAGCCCAACACAGGGCTTGATCCCAAGACCTTGAGATCATGACCTGAGCCAAAACTAAGAGTTGGATGCTTAACCAACTGAGTCACCTGGACATCCCCTAATAATTATTATTTACTTTCTGCCAAACAGTATTCTAAGATATTAACCCATTTAATTTCTTCAATACAGTGAGGCAGGTGTTTAATTATTTCTACTTTACAGATGGTGCCAATGGGGCACATAGAGGTTTAAATAACATTCCAGATATACAGCTAGTAAACAATAAAGTCAGGATCCAAATCTATATAATATTACAACACAGCCCTCATTATTAACCACAGTAGTGTAATGATTCTCAGATTTTATGACACAGTACTGAATTATTGTTATATCTGTATGTTTGCACTCTGGACTGTTAAATACTTGAAAAACAGCAATTATGTTTTATTTTTCCTCTTATTAACAGACCAAGAACTTATTAAGTACCCAATGGGTATTTGGTGAATGAAGGAAAAAATGAATGAGGTTATGAGTTAATGAGCATTTTAAATATTGTTACTATGATTTTTAATTTCAGAAGGTTATATACAGTCACTGTAAAATTTCAAACAGTACTCTGTAAAATGTAAATTATATAAAGTTCTTCCATCTTCTTATTTCCTCTTGTCCCTATCTGTAAGTCCTAGGGATGGACAGTTAACAGTTTCATGATTTTCTGTATTCCTTTAGAATTTTGTCATAATCCCTATAATTTGAAAAAGGGACTATGGAACCAACATGACAAAAAAGTAAGCTTGATTTTAAGAAAAACAGTCAAATGTACAATTCCCAGATGGGGCTAGGCTAAATCCTCAATAGCTATTAAGATAAAATTTTTCTCCAAACCTTGTAAGAAGTCATATTGTGGCTTATCTGAAAGATTCCACGTAGGAAAACTACACTATAATATTTATTTAAATATTAATTTAAATTAAATTTAAATAAAATCATGTGTCATAGATGAGCTACAACATGGAAGAGAAAGCAAGAGGGATCTGGTCTCACAACAGTTGTTTGACAAATTTCAACTGCAAGTTAAATGGTGGCAAGGAAACTGATGGACTTTTGTATACAAACTCTTATGGCAGGTGACCAATAGAATATAGATGATCAAGATTCTACATGGTTTGATGAGAAAAGTGAACTGATAAATAGAGAGGGACAAGGCTGGTATATGCCCTTATGCTACAGAATGAATGGATCCACGTAAATTCATAGATTGAAACCTAATCCTCAATGTTATACTGTTTGGAGGTGGGTCCTTTGGGAGATAATGAGATCATGATGGTGGATCCCAGAAGAATGGAATTAATGCCTTTGTAAAAGAGAACCCAAAGAGCTCCCTTGCCCATTCCTCCATATGAAAACACAATGACACAGCAACCCCTCTTTGAACCAGGAATCCAATGGCACTCAGATCTTATACTTCCTAGCCTACAGAACTTTGAGAAATAAATTTGTTGTTTCTATGTCACCCAGTTGCCAGTCCTTGTTATCACAGCCTGCATGTGCTACACAACACCTTACATAAAAATCAGATGGAGAAGGACTTCTTAACATGTGATTCAGAAAGTAATGACACTGAGCAGAAGGCAGTATCACTGCTAAATCAAATCTCCAACAACAAACCTATACTTCTTCGTAATGCCAAGGTCTGAAGGTTCCTAGACCATATTCCGAAGGTGCCTAGGGCCTGACTTTTTCTGGTTATTCATTAATCAAGTAATTACTTCCCACCAGGATCCCCTACAGTTCACCTGCACAGGGAAATAGAGCAGGTCTGCATCTGAGCAAAAATAGGTGGCACAGACCGTACATTGCAAACAGAATGCCGGTTCTGCCACACGCATGCCTAGGACCTCAAGCACATTGCTCTCTTTTTATAGTCAACACCACAGATAATCAGCACTTGGGACTTCTGTCAGGGATTTCAACCATAAACTGAAAGAATCCAGGGCTTGCCAAAACCTTGTTGGCAGCATCTGTTATTTGTGGGAGACATTTAACTATTTATTAAGTGTCAATTAGGTACCCAGCCTCCTGTTGTGAGAAAGCATTATGGAATATCAGGAATATGAAAACTCTGGGGAAAATAAAAGTCCAAGTTCACACTGTTTTGAGGAAGGGCTAAGAGAATGAGATAGGTGTGGCTCAGGAGGAAAGTGCCTGCTATAATCCTACTAATAATTATAATTGTTAAAATCATTTGAGATAACTTATTACATCTTTTTACTAGCAAAATTAAAACAGATTGCCATATGTCTGCAACACTTTCTACAGTGATTTAAATTCATGCGTAAGTTTCTTGTGGATATGATCTATTCATCATACTATTCCTCTCTTTGCTTAACATATTGTGTGAAGCACTTTTAAAAATGAAACAAATATTTCCTTAAGAGTAGACCTCGATTATAACATCCTGGAAATATTCATTCATTCAACAAATGTTTATTGATTAAGCCTTATGTTCCGAGCAATCTGCTATACAGTGGGTGTGATGACATTTAAGCATAATCCTGTTTTCATGCAACAAACAAATTAGTAATGGAGATACAATGCACAGTGGTGGTTTAAGAAATGTGACATAAAGGAATAATGAAATTCTATGATAAGTAATAATTGTGATTGAGAGGCGTCTATTGGAAAGGAACTTCTCAGGAGTTTGCCATTTAAAAGGAGTCGTGGGTGCCAAAGCATTAATGGATAAGGAGAACTTAAAAGGTTACATGAGACATTTTTATAACTGAAAGATATTTTCTAACAAAAAAAATCAAGTCTAAAAATGATGCTAGTGTACATGTTTTTTATCTAAAAAAAAAAAAACAGAATAAGCTTAGGAAACATGAAAATGGAGGCAGAAAGATGTCTTCATCAATGCCCATGCCCACTTTTTTTTTTTTTTTTTACCACACTCAGGGTTTGTCATTTATAGGAATCAGTGTTGTCAAGAGATGCTGGAATTGGCTACCACTAGATACATCTTCCTGATGATACAGGTAGCACAAAAGAATGGTGAAGCCAAGGATTTTGGAAACCACCTGTCATCTGCTGCCATTTTAAAAGGGAGAATATGCTGAAATTAGGAAAATCAGTGGTTCCTCTTTACTTCTGAAATTTGATTTCCTTTTACACTTGGCTTGTTATTGTGCCTATATCCAATCTGTTGACACTCTTCATGCTCCTCCCCATGCAGTAGCTGTTTGTACATAAATATTCTCTTTTCCAATAGATTGGAAACTTGATGAAGGTAGGGATTGGGTGTCAATCCTATGAGAAAGAACAGTGACTGAGGGAAGACCATTATTACTTGGTTACTAGCTACCTCTAAAGATACCTGGTTAGGTGAAGAATAATTTCTACAAAAAAAAACAGAGCTTTTATTAAAAATATTTTTTGCTATTAAAAGAAGGAAAACAGTAGCCTGGAAATAGAGAAAAATCTACCTCTAAGTTTCATCATAAGGTTAAAAATTCAGTAGACTTGTTTCAAGGGAAGGGAAATTAGGCTTTTTCCCTTTTATTTGCTTTTCTGTTAACATTTCCAGCAAACATGAAATTTACAGCTGGTCTCTTATGCTGTCAGAGCAATTTAGGTTCTCTCTGTGGATTTGATAAGAGGGAATATTCCTGTCTTGATTGCCATTAATAGCAATGTTACATGTACATCAACTATGAAAGAATCCCAAATGTTTTAAATAGGTCTATGTAAAGAAATGCTTGAAACAAAGTATGAAAAGGGATCACTATCAAGGGAATGGGAGCTGCATTTTTATGCTATTAAGTTCTTAAACATCAATTGATATTCAAGTTCTTCATGCCTAAAAAAACTAATACACTCATCCTCTGTGTATGAACTATTAAGAAATAATCACCTTAAGACTGGCTTTCTTTTCTTTTAAAACAAGGATGTAAAAAACTCTGAGAATAAAAATTTTCACTACCTTTAAGAAAACTGCAGTCTTTTTCATCAATTTTATTATTCATAATAAACACCACTATTTATCCAACATGGCATTCCCTACAATCGCAGTGCTAAATTGACCAATGTTTAATGTATTAATATATCCCACACATTCAAATATACCTATCACAAAGAGTGATATTTATCTTTTTTATTAAACACAGCAGCACATTTAGAAAATATATGCTTGCACTTGATTGACATAATACTTGAAATGTTTTCCTCATCTACTCATCAAGGATATAAAACTGTTGGAGCATATATCTAGGTTAGGGAGCATTTTGGTCATGTCTTCAAACTGAAAAATTACTTTAGTTTTGCCATCAGGTGGACCAGATAAATTCATTCCTAGTCTCAGGAATTTTAGACAAGTTCAGTGTATGTTGCACTGTAGGTATTGGCTTCCAGAACACCAAGTTCTTTATTAAGGTACTTATCTCACATGTCAGGCCCTCTACATCCCTGGTTACTTTAATTAGATTTTCCAGTTCCCTCTCCGGTTCTTGAGTTGTCTGTTTGTTTTAGGGTTTTTTTTTTTTTTTTTTGGAATATTTGAAAGCAATATGTCCTAGGGGTCAATAGTATATATAAACTTATACCTAATCCCTAGCTCTTGCTGTGTGAGCTGGATTACTTAATGTCTCCACCATTCCATTTCCTAATCCATACACTTGGGAAATAGCAGTAACTTCCCTCGAGAGGTAGTTGTGAAGGTCAAGAAAGGCAACAAAATGAAGTGTTCAGTGTAGGGAATAACTGTAAATGTTGTATTAAATTACCTACAAACTTTAATGTTATTACTATTCTAAGTGAAAAGTTGAATGTCATATAAATGGAAGCTATATTCAGAATGTGTTTTAGGAATGCACAGTTAGGGCAGTCTGGGTGGCTCAGCGGTTTAGCGCCATCTTGAGCCCAGAGCCTGATCCTGGAGACCCGGGATGGAGTCCCATGTCAGGCTCCCTGCATGGAGTCTGCTTCTCCCTCTGCCTGTGTCTCTGCCTCTCTCTCTCTCTCTCTCTCTCTCTCTCTCTCTCTCTCCTCTCTCTCTCTCTCTCTCTCTCTCTCTCTCTCTCAGTGTGTGTCTCTCATGAATAAATAAATAAAATCTTTTAAAAAAAGGAATGCATAGTTAATTTACATGTGTAAGATTTCTACTCCACATACGAGGGGAATGATTTGGAAACAAGTCAGATTTTGAATAATGTGTTTTTGCAGATCTTGTTAAATTTACTATTAGAACCACTTTTATTTAAGAAGCTGATTTTGTGGTAGAAGAGGTATATTGTTTTACACTAATCCTCATTTTCTACATGTTACCAATATTTAAGAAAAACAGGGATCATTTTTCAAAAAGTAGAAAGTGAGACCAACTCTCTGGTTTCCTGAAAAGCAGTCAGGTTTCCTTTCATCCATTTACATATCATTCAAGTTTTTAAAAATCATTTGGGGATATATTATATTAACGAAGTTTAAATAAAACATTAAAAAATATATAGTTTTCTCTTTAACACATATTTGCATTCATTTCCAAAGAAAGAATGGGAGTTAGCACTATCTAAATCAGGTAATACTCTTCTGATTTTAGAAAAAGCAAGTATTTCTTTTTATTTAATGGGAGCAATAAATATTTGTAGAAATGTGGTATCTTACATATTTTTAAATTTGTGAAATCCTTAATAAAAATGGTTAAATTTATTGGCAAGTATAAGCTTATAATACAGAACTATACAATAAAGATGAAAAACACGGCTGCTAATTTAACAGATGATTTTACTACTTTTTTAAGCATTTTTTTCTACTTTGTTATTTTTTATTTTTTTAAAAGTCTTTAAAAGACTTTATTCATGAGAGATACACACAGAAAGAGAGAGAGAGAGAGAAAGAGAGAAAGAGAGAGAGAGAGAGAGAGGCAGAGACACAAGCAGAGGGAGAAGCAAGCTCCATGCAAGGAACCTAACGTGGGACTCAATCCCGGGATTCCAGGATCATGCCCTGGGCCAAAGGCAGGCGCTAAACCGCTGAGCCACCCAAGCTGCCCTCTACTTTGTTATTTTTAATTAACTATTACAGTAGGAAATGATTTTCTATTTCTTTCTGATAATGTGTTGTCAATATGGAAGACACAAGTAATGTGACTTCATAAGAGTTGCCCAAAAATTCACAAATTATCATATTTAGTGTTCAACCCACTAGACCAGAAAAGATCAAAATATGATCTTTTTATTTATTTTTTTATCTTATTTCTACCAAAATATGTAGAAGTGCTGTTTGAATCAAGAATTGTGAATCTATAAGAGATCCAGAGTTTAACAATGGATGTCTTAAAAGCTATGGTCCTTTGTCAACAATGTAACTGCTAGTGAAGAAGGTATCCAGATGGTATAGCGCATTCTTGGCCATGCTTCCTTCCTCAAGGATAAAACAGTAAGAGTGTATGCTGCATTTTTTTTTCTACAACTGAGGGGCCCTGGCACATTTCCTTGGACTCTGTATCCAGCTCAGGTACCTTTCAAGGCACCAAGAAAAAGGTCACTCCCAGCCAGTCAGCCACTTGGCAATCTTAAGAGCTGAAAGGATGAACATATTTTATCTTGCCAATCATTCATGCATGGTTTTCTGCAGTGTGACATGTTGGCTGAAAAGATTTGGTCCAACTTACAATAATTATTAAGCATCATTTACTGACCAGTGATGTTGATTATCTTAGTATTGATGATCCATACAAAGAAATTGCTATAATCTACCAATTTCAGGATGTCTCTTGAATTTCTATAGTTCCTTCTTCCCTACAGCATAATCTATTATATTATACACGCGTCTATCTTTTAAAGGAATACACTATAATTCCTCAAGTGTCAGGCCTGGGCTCTCTAGATTTATTTCATATGCCCCACATCTCTGTGGAGTGGTGGCCCCAGCAGGTCTTAATAATCTTGTTTGATGATTATTCCTCAAGTCTATATTAAATGTTCCATCATTTATACCCAAGACGAGGTTAATGCTTTGGGATTTTTTTTTCTTAACAGTGGGAATAAATATATTTTTTGTGTTGGTTTGTTTTTTACTTGCTTTGAAGCAACGGCTCCCATTTTTAAGGCACTGGAAAAATGTGGAATGCACTCTTTTATAATAGAACATGGCAAAACCCACCCACTTACAAAAATTCACTTTTTCAACCAGGATGTAAAAGTAGCCACCATGGGTTTGTCACTATAATTGGTACTAAAAGTAGTAAAAAATACACTGTTAGGAATCTGCGATCTCATTTGAGAGCTCTGTAATACTTCAGAGAAACAAACTACCAACACTGTAGCATAAAGCAAAAGCAGATATGCACAATGTAATATAAATATGTTACCGTGGACTGACATAACATAATATGCACCTACTTAAATTTTTATGACACATTATGGTCAAAGCTTATAGTTTTGCCTCACAGAACAGGTCATATTAGCTTGAACCCTTTTTGTCTTTCATATGGTAGTTCAATTCTATCAGGTTAGAGCTATGTGCTGGAAGTCAAAAGCTAAGTCCCATTTTTAGTTGAAGCAAGTAAGATGATGTCCCAGAACTGAAAGTCAAAACAATTTTCCATTATTCCTTTTTGTATAATAATTTAGTTAGCTTTTAAAAAGTATTTTCTAAGCTTTATTAAGGTATAGTTGTGCACATTTAATGTATACATCTTGATGATACCGGACATATGTATATGATACCATCAGCTCAATCAAGGTACTAAACATATCCAACAGCTCTAAAAGTTTCCGTGCATTCTTGTATGTATGTGTGTTTTCTAGTAAGAACTCTTAACATAAGGCCAAGTTTCAAAATATATAATACAATATTGTTAACTATATGTACTATGTTGTATAGAGCAGATCTCTAACATGTGTTCATTTTGCTTAAGTGAAACTTTATACTCATTGAGCAACAATTCCCTATTACCCCCTCTTCCCAGCCCCTGGTCGTCACCACTCCATTTTATGTTTCTATAACTTTAACTGTTTTAGATACCTCATAAAAGTGGACTCCTATACTATCTGTCCTCCTATGACTGGCTTATTTCATTTAGATAATATCCTCCGGGTTCATCTAGGTTGTCACAAGTGACATGGTTTCCTACTTTTTTAAGGTTGAATAATACTCCATGAGATGTAATATGCCATAGTTTATTTATCCATTAATCTGCCAATGGACATTTGGGTTATTTGCATAACTTGGTGGATAATGCTGAAATAAATATGGAGGTCCAGATACCTCTTTGCAAGCTTCATGTCAATTCTACTGGGCATATACCCAGAAGTGAGACTACTAAATCATGTAGTTCTAGATTTAATTTTTTAAAGAACCTCCCTACTGTTTTCCAATGTACTCTTGTACAGCACTAATGGGACTATAAACTGGTATAGCCAACTTACTGAAAACAGTAAGGAGGTTCCTCAAAAATTAAAAACAGAACTACCATATGGTCCAGCAATTCCACATCTAGGTATTTATCCAAAATAAAATTGAAATCAGAATCTCAAGATGGCATGTTGAATTTGGAGAATGCCAAAGGTAAAGACAAAATTTTAAAAACTGCCAGAGACACAAAACCTACAGAGATACAGATTACTAACAACGGAATAAGAATTGGACTACATTCAGACTTATAACTAGCATTACTACACAGTTGCTTTCAAAGCTCTTGTGGCAATGACTGAAGCTGGATTTTAGATGCATATAATTTACCTACCAAATTCGAGGACAGAGAGCATTTTCAGAAATTCAAAAACTGAAGCAAGTTATGTCTTAGGTGACCCCTCCAAAGACATTGCCTGTGGCTACACTGAACAATTAGAGAATGAAAACCAAGAAAGAGGAAGAACATAGGATTAAATAAATGGTGGAATTCACTCTGTAGTCTAGTGGCAAAAGAAACCCCAAGGTGACATCTCTATAGTACACTTAGAAAGTTATTAACAGAAACACAATACTGCATTGCAGGTGACAGATACATGAAACCAAGGAAGCCACAGACTTGCTGATCTACTGATAAAAGTTACATTATCCCACTAAGAGTCTGCCAGTATTTATAATGTAAAGCTAAGAGTTGCTTTATTCAAAAAAATCCTCAATTAATCTTATGATATAGAATCATTGATTAAACCTCTAAAAGGTCTTTTTTTCTGATGTACAGCTTCTCAACTGAGTTCCCTTCTATGTTGATCCATACAATTCAATCAAATAGCAATCTGAACCTGGTTGCTCCCCAATATTAGTGGTTCATGCCATTTTCACACCATATCAGAAAGAACTATAGATCTCTCCATTCCTTTAACTAGGGTTTCAACCTATCCCAATCCAAAATTATCTTAAATAATGGCCACACAAAGCTATTTTCCTCATTTTAGGTTGCTGTTTTGCCTCATAACTAACTAACTTTCAGAGAGTGACCTCTATAATAAACTTCATGACCCCCTTATGAGAAGTAATAACTGCAAACTAAATGGGCAGTCAAATGTCTCTAAGAATAATTTATTCAAAAACAACTAGAATGGAATACACAATGGACAGAGTGTGACTAAGAAGATGTAAGTTATTAGGGATGCTATCAAACAGTTTTTTTTCTTCCAATCTTAAGCAGGAAAAGAAATCCAATGAATTCAGGAGTGGAGAGTAGTGTTAAAAACCTATCATGGCAGCAAAAGTATAATGGCTCATAAAAAAGTAACAATATTTGAAACTTGATCATTTTTACACACTTATTTTAAAGTAAGAAATCGCTTAACAAATATTTTTCCATAACCAAGTATACATGTAAAATGAAAACCCAGGGGGTTTTCCTATTCTTAATCACACTAAATAAGGACTACTGAGGAAAGTAGGCAACTGTATTAAACAGCCAAGAAGTATATTATAGTCATACATGTAGGCAATTGTCCTGACACTATGAAATACACTGTCCTTTAATGCAATGGCATATGTCTCATTTAACATGAAGACATATATACTCACTCCCCCTCATTTCTACAGTCTTGATTCTATTCCATTAATGTATCTATGTCACCACAAATACCATATTGTTTTTAGTAAAGTAGTTCCACATCCTGTTTTGATAATCTGGTAGGTAGCTCAACCATCACAACCACTCCTGTTTCTTTCCTAGTTCTATCACTCATTCATTTATTCTCTTATTCATTAATCCATCCATTAGTGCTATTCTTTCACACTTATTTTCCTGATAAAAGTTAGACACAATGTGTCAATTACAAATACCTATTATGTTTTCGAGGATTTTATTATCCATCCAATTTTTTTCATCTATGTTTATTGAAATATAATTGACAAATAAGAGTACATATATTTACAGTGTATCACTGGATGTATTGGTACACATAAACAATATGAAATAATTTCCACAATCAAGCTAATTAACATACCCACCACCACACAGTTACTATTTTTATTTGTAGTGAGAACACTTAAGACTTACCCTCTTAATAAATTTCAAGTATATAATATTAACTATAGTCATGTTGCTGTACATTAGACCTCTAGAACTTACTCATCTTGTTTAACTGAAATTTGGTATTCCTTGAGCAACATTTCTCACTTTCATCTTCTTCCTAATCCCTTGGCAACCACTGTTCTACTCTCTACTTCTATGATGGACCATTTTAGATTCTACATATAAATAACATCAAGCAGTATTTGTCTGTGTCTGGCATATTTCACTAGGCATAATGTCCTCCACATTCATCAATATTGTAAAAATGGCAAGATTATCTTCTTTTTAAAGACTTAATCATATTCCATTGCATATACATACCATATTTTCTTCATCCATTTATCTACTAATGAACATTTAGTTGTTGGATGCGAATATATTTTAAATCACTATATCTTTCTGTTGAATTGACCCTTTTATCATTATGTAATGTCTTTGACTCTAGAAATAGTTTTTGACTGAAAGTATGGCCATTCCTGCTTTCTTTTGATTGTCATTTGCAATGGCTATCTTCTTCCATCCTTTCACTGTCTCCCTATGAATGTTTTTTTTAAAGTGAATTTCTTGGAGACAGAATATCACAGGATTTGTTTTTAATCCATTCAGCCACTATATGCCTTTTTATAAAGTTCAACTCATTTCCATTTTTTTCAATCCATTTTCATTTAAAGTAACTATTGATAGGTGAAAATAATACTGCCATCTTGTTCTTTGTTTTCCGCAGGTTTTGTCCCTCTCTGATTCTCTTGCTGTCTTCATTTGATGAATATTTGTAGTGATTTGCTCTCTTTTCTTTTTATCTTTTGTTTATCTATTAGGGATTGTTTTCTTTGTGATTAGCTCGAGGCTTGCATAAAAGATCTTATAGTTACAATTATCCATCTTACATTGATTACAACTTAACTTCAATTGCACATAAAACTCCAAATGGTAGCACCTCTCCCCACATGCTTTATGTTCTCATAGTCACAGTATGCTTCTTTTTATACCGTGGATCCATTAACACATTTTTATCATTTAACTTTTAAATTAGAGTTAAATGTTATTTATGCACCTATATTATTTTGTATTTGTCTATACATTTTTTACTAGTGGGATTTAAGCTTTCTTCAACTATCATGCTGCTATGTAGCATATTTCTGTTTTCATTTGAAGAACTCTCTTACATATTTCTTATAAGACAGGTTGATAGTGGTTATAAACTCCTTCAGTTTTTTTTTATATGCCAAGTACTTTATATCTCCTTCATTTTTTTAAGTAGGCTCCATGTCCCACATGGAGCCCAACATGGGTCTTGAACTCACAACCCTCAGATCAACACCTGAGCTGAGATCAAGAGTTGGACACTTAACTGACTGAACCACCTAGGTTCCCCTCTCCTTCATTTTTAATGGATAATTTTGCTGCATATGTTATTCTTGGTTAGCATTGCTTTTCCTTTCTGTACTTTGAATATAACCTCTTGGCCTACAAGTTTTCTACTGAGAGATCCATTCGTTATCTTCTAGGGGCATCCTATAATATGATGAATCATCTTTCATCTGCTTTCAAAATGCTTTGACTTTAACTTTTCATAATTCAATTATACACAGTCTCAGTGTAGTGTTCTTTGTGTTCATCCTATTTGGGATCTTTTGAGGTTTTATATCTGAATGTCCATTTCCCTACCAAGATTTGTGAAGTTTGTAGCCATTATTTTTATATATAGAACTTAAAAACTCAACATTCAAAAAAATGAATAATCCAACTAAAAAAATGAGAAGACACGAACATATATTTCCAATGAGGACATACAGATTGCCACCAAACACATGAAAAGATGTTCAACATGACTCATTACCAGGCAAATACAAACAAAAACTACAATGAGGTATCACCTCATACCTGTCAGAACGGCTAGAAGAAGCAACAGGTGTTGCTGAGGATGTGGAGAAAGGGGAACCCTCTTGCACTGTTGGTAGGAATGCAAACTGGTGCAGCCACTTTGGAAAACAGTATGGAGGTTCCTCAAAGGTTAAAAATAGAAGTGCTCTACAATCCAGCAATCACACTACTGGCTATTTACCCAAAGAATACAAGAATACTAAATTCAAAAGGATATATGCACCCTGATGCTTCTAGCAGCATTATCTGCAATAGCCAAATTATGGAAACAGTTCACTTTCCACTGACTTATGAATGGAAAAACAAGAGGTGGTATATATATGCAATATAATATTAGCCATTAAAAAGAATGTAATCTTATCATTTGGATGGATGGAGCTGGAAAGTATCATGCTAAGTGAAATAAGTCAGTCAGAAAACGACAAATACATATTATTTCACTCATAGGCGGAAATTAAGAAATAAAACAAAGGAGGAAAAAGAGAGAAGGAGGAAAACCAAGAAGTAAACTCTTAACTATAGAGAACAAACTGATGGTTACCAGAGGAAAGATGGGTAGGAGGATAGGCAAAATAACTGATGAGGATTAAGGACTACACTTGGTGTGATGAGCACCAGGGGTTATAGGGAAGTGTGAAATCACTATATTGCACACCTGAAATTAATAGTGCATTGTACATCAACTAGAATTTATATAAAACCTTTTTTTTTTTTACAAAAGCAAAATAAAATAAGCTACTTCCTCCTTTTTCTCTTTCTCCTTCTGGGACTCCCATAATGTATATATTAATCATCTGACTCTTGATTTTGGCTCAGGTCATGATCTTAGGGTTATGGGATCAAGCCCCACATCGGGCTCCATGCTCAGCAGGGAGTCTGCTCTTCCCTCTACCCCTCCCCTGCTCATGCTTGCTCTGTCTCTCAAATAAAAAAAAATCTTTTCAAAATACCCTATAAATCCCAGAGGGTTATTTTAACTTTTTCACTGTTTTTTTTTTTTTCTTCTTTCTCCTCTGACTGGATAATTCTGAATGTCCTATGTTTGACGTTACAGATTCTTTCTTCTACTGACTGAATCTGTTGCTGAAGCCCTCTATTTCATTATTTCTTTCATTCTTCTACTGACTGAATCTGTTGCTGAAGCACTCTATTTCATTATTTCTTTCATTGTACCCTTCACTTCCAGAATTTGATTCTTTATTCTTTGTTAATCTTCCTGTTTTGTTCACATACTGTTTTCCTGTTTTCACTGAGTTGTCAATCTGCTCTCCTGTAGCTGAGTTTCTTTAAAACAGTTACTTTTTCAGGCAATGAAATGTGTATCTATTTAACTAGGGTTTGTTACTGAAAATTTATCATGTTCCTCTAGTGGTGTCATGTTTCCTTGATTTTTTGTGGGGGGATTCTTTGTACCCTCGCATTTATGTCTGCATGTTTGAATGAACAGTCACCTCTCCCAGGCTCTGTGGACTGGCTTCAGTGGGGAAGGACCTTCACCTATGGTTGAGTGTGAGGGTGCTGGCTATGTAGGGTACAGTAGCTCTAGTTCTTAGTGTGGGGGTTTGCACAGCAATGATAACTCCTGACAGCAACACCAGTTGAAGTCAGTCTCAGTGAAGATTGTGTGTGTCCTTGTTGATGAAGGCAATGGGCATCCATGGAAGCAGCTAGTAGAAGCTACTGGGGTCCTTGGTGGTGAAGTCTGCTGTGGTCTTCCTCCTTTTATCCTTGGGGGAAGTTGCCAAAAAGGGGATTCTTCTTGGAACTGGGGCATTGGTGTACGTTCAGCAGTGCCAGAAGCGTATGTGATAACTCTTACCATCAACCCAAGGGGTTTCAGCGATGTAGACTTCAGGAAGCTTCATCAAGTGAGGTCAACATTAATGAAAACTGTGGGGGACTGGCAAAATCTGTGGGTGTCTGTGGTTATTTGATGAGGACTGATAAGGTCATCTTGCTCTCCCTCTCCCCTGTAGGGTGGTCATCCACTGTGGCAGCTGCGGCTGCCGGATTCACTTCTAAAATACTTCACTTCTAAAATATCTTATAATACTGCTTGGTGTCTCAGGGCACTCTGCTCTGTTTGTCTCTATCCCTGTCTCTATAGTATATCATCCCCCAGTTCTCTCTACATGTCCTGTGATTCTTACAGCCTGATAGTCTCATGATAGACATACTTCTTACATGGGGAATCCAAGAATAAATAGTTCAACATAGAGGACCACCACCTTTTGGTATCTTAAAGCCTGGGCCAAGAAACTACTACAGCATCCCTTCTGCCATGTTCTATTGCTAAAAAGCCATCATAGTGCCCTCTTCATTTCAAGGGGATGCTAGACCTCACATATTAATTGGAGAAGTTTCAAATAATGTGTGGCCCTCTTTAATCTACAATAACTTCCTAATACTTACAATATAAAATGTAAGCTCCACACAAATCATTCATCATTGGGCCACTGCCTACATTTCCAGCATCATTTTGTGACAGCCCTCCCACTGTATCTGCTGCCTCTCCCACAATGACTCTACTAATAGTCCCTCCAGTGGACCATGCTCTCACATCCATTCTTAAGTATTTACACTTTCCTGGGCAGCCCGGGTGGCTCAGCGGTTTAGCACCACCTGGCCCAGGGCCTGATCCTGGAGACCCGGGATCGAGTCCCATGTCAGGCTCCTCGCATAGCGCCTGCTTCTCCAACTCTGCCTGTGTCTCTGCTTCTCTCTCTCCTCTCTGTGTATTCTCAGAAATAAATAAAATCTTTATAAAAAAAGTATTTACTCTTTCCTGTTGCTCTGAGGGCAATGATTAGCTAGCAACCACTCCATCACCAGAATCAATATTTTTGCCAAATGAGCTATATTCAATTTTCAACTTAGAACTATATATTTAAAAAAAACTATTCCATCTGTGTAAAAGCACTTTTAAACCAATAAAGTTTAAGCTGTTAATATAAGCATCCAAAACAACAAATCAGTAATGCTGAAATAGATTTTTAGCTATTTCAGAATAGGAGACAGATTTTGAAAAATATATAACCTTTACATATGGCTATGATGGGTCTTTATGGTGTCATTTTTATAGTCATTGTGAACATGTGCATCTTCTAAACACACATGCCTGGAATGCCAGTGAGTCACCTTGAAATATCACCAAGAAGCAGGGAGAGAGGAAGAGCCTTGAGTTTAATATATGATCTTTATGAGCTATGAGGGCAATGGTAAGTGCGTAGGACACTGTATCCTTTGTCACTACATAAAACTTAGTGCTCCTGAATATGGAAATATGCCTAGAGTCCTCAATACTGCATATACAAATGCTAGCCAATGCCCAATACCTTATGGAACCCTAAACTTCCTTTTTCCTTTGCTTTTATCACAATCTACACTGAAAGAGAAAAGGATCCTATACACCTTCAAAATGTACAAGAATAACTCAGTGGCAGAATAGAAAGTTCCTAGAAACTGGGAAACTTACAGAGTTAGATTTATTATTTCATATGAATGCTCATACAATCTTGGGGGAGGTTAACCAGAGCAACAAAACCCTCTCTGGTTATAATATTTCATGTTACATAAATTCTCCCTTGAAGAGCTTCTCTCTGCTGTGAAGACAGCCATATAGCTACACACAAACACTACAGAAAAGCAATTACCTACATATGAATTAAGCAAATAAATTCTCTTATCTGCCCCTAAGGTGTCTCAAATTCTCTTGTCAGGGTGCCTGGCTGCAATGAAATGGCACTGTAACTCAAATCTAGATTTTGAAAAGTATTATTTTCAATTATCTGCATAAATTAAAACACCAATAATATATTTGATCAAAAAATATGAATTGATGCTCACCAAATCAGAATGATTTCCAAAATTTTTAGCTCTACCCCAAACATACCTCAGAACTGTTGCAAAGTTTATTGAACTGTCCCAAAAACTCAATAGTAAGGAAGACTAGGACACTGCTATTTTACTATATTCTCCAGGTGGATAACTGAGTTGAAGAACCACCTCTTATATATTATCAGGCCCCAGAATCAGACTGAATGAGTTCTAATCCAACTTTTTTCTCCTACTGGGTATATGAACAGAAGCAAATTATTTCAGTTCTCTATACCATAGTTTCTCAACTCTAAAATGTAGATGTTATTTAAATTATTGTTGTATTTAAAAAGGTAATTCATATTAAGCAGTCAGCATCTAGGAAGTATCAACAGATATTTTATATTTATTTTTCTGACTGTATTTTCTCAGTCTCTTTTGTGGCTATAACCTGACTTTTCTCAGAGAAAACTAAGATTATGTATTTTAAAAATGTGTAGCTTTACTATATAAGCAAACTCAGTACATTCTTTTTCAATATCTTAATTTTTTGAACATATAACAGAAACAGTATTTATGTACTCTGATTTATTTACCATGTACTATGTACAAGGTACTGAAGATAATATAATGTGTAGTACAAATGTCCCTGCTCACCACGAAGTAATAGCTAACAGGTACAAACAACTGATTTACAAAGGCTGACTGCTTTTGATGCTCACTCCCAACTAGTCATAAAATTTATTATTATCATGATGACTTATAGATGAGAAGATGGCCGCATACATGTGGACACTTGTCCACAATCTCATAGCTAATAAGTATTACAAATAATTAATGCATGGGGCACCTGGGTGGCTCAGTCAGTTAAGTGCCTGTCTCAATTTCAGCTCAGGTCATAATCTCAAGGTTGTGAGATCGAGCCCTGCGTTGAGCCTCACCTTGGGCTCTGTGCTGAGCATGGAGCTTGGTTTAAGATTCTGTCCTTCTCCCTCTGCACCACCCCCTGCCGCTCATGCATGCACTCTCAGAAAAAAAGTAAAAGAAATAAATGATATACCTTATTCTAGTCCACCCTCTTTCCATCCCACCCTTCTGATTTTGACTTCCCCAGCAGAGATAGCTAGCTACCTATCCATAACTGTGCTCCCCTTCCACAAGACAGAGTCACTGCTGGGAGAAGGCTGCTGAACAAAGGGTTAGAATTCCTACCTCCTAATGGTTGGGTGGGATCACGTGTCTTGTTCTGCCTTATTAAATTTTAGTCAAGCGATGTGTATCCCTTTTGATCAAAAGGGAGATGGAGCCTTCTCCACACTTATTCTTTAAGTAGCAGCTTTGGAGATCATGGTAAAGAAGGCAGCATTATGAGATGAAGAGTAAAAATTCCTTAACAAACTGGACAAAATCAAGATGAAAAAATAATCAGTCCCGGGACGCCTAGGTGACTCAGTGGTTGAACGTCTGCCTTTGGCTCAGGCCGTGATCATCGGGCTTCCTACGAGGAACCTGCTTCTCCCTCTGCCTATGTCTCTGCCTCTCTCTGTGTGTGTCTCTTGTGAATGGATAAATAAAATATTTTTAAAAAATTAGTCCTTGACTTCTACTTAAGACTATACTTTTTTTTTTCTTTGTCCCTAGTACCAAGGGTACATAGCTTGGAAAGGGTCAGAAAAATCAGGAGATTTCAACAAAGGACAAGCACTGTAATAAAGTTGAACATAGAACACAGGAAGAAATCAATTTGGGGGATTTATAAAAGGCTCTAAAAAAGAAAAAGATAGAATAACGAATAGGTTTTGCCTGGTAGAGAAAGCACACACTCAATGTAACAGGATTCAAACAGAATGCACTCTGCAATGCTCTGATAGACTACCATGCTCAAAGACCAGACAATTTGAAGGTGGTTACATTTACCTATTGAGATGCAACAAATCACACCAAAATCTAGTGGCTTTGAGCATCAATCATTAACTAGCTCATGAATACAATTTAAGCAGAGCTTAACTGGGAAGGATATCTGCTCAATATGGTATCAGCTGAGGGTGACACCACTAAGGGGCAGGAGAACAGAGGAGCCACGTCAAGATAGCTCATTCTCATAGCTAGAAAGTTTGTGCTGGCTACAGAGTGTTATTCAGCTAAGCCAAAACCTTCACTTCCTCTTTTTCCAGGCTTCTCCATATATTCTCTGATACCTTATAGCACGATGACCAAGTTCTAAGGCCAAGGCTACCAAAATATAAAGCCTTTCGGAGGCTGTATCATCTTTTAGGATCAAGCCTGGTAAGCCATACAGTGTCGCCTCTGCCACATTGTAGTAGTTGAGACAGTCATAAAGGCCCATACAAATTCAAGGGAAGGGGACAGAAATGGTAACTCTTGACGGAGGAGTGGCAAGGTACTGGCAATCACAGTTTGCTGTAAAAATACCAGAGAGTGTGTGTGTGTGTGGGGGGGGGAGAATCTAAGTGATAAGATAAATGATTATCTATATTGAAAATCTGTTTTGATCCCAAAATATTTTGTCAAGTTGACAAAAATGAGGCTAAGTACGTGTTTCCACCTAACCGCAGAGTTTCAAGGCTGTCTCCTATTACCTTTTACCTACAGTGTATGGGATTGATAATAACTGAGACAGCACTGAAAGCTATCGATGTAGACTTTCCAGTTTGATTTGAGGCCAAGCCAGGGGCTTTGAGAAAGTTGTGGCTGATGGTTCTCAGTTTCCAAGAGGACAAAGTAAATATCGTCATTTAACAACAATGCCCAGTTGAGTTGGAGAATTTACAGAGTAAGGAAGCTGTAAGGCTCCTGGACACCCTACTGAAATACGCTGACTTCTAGATACCCTCAGGAAAATCTATAAACTCTTTTGTTGAATTGTTTCAAATATAATCTAAAATAGAATCAAAGAGTAGACGCAATAGCCTTCATCTTCTTAAGAGTTTCATCTTTTACATCTTAATTACACTTTATGTGCATACTCCAGATTATACAGATTCAAGGATACAGAAGACCTAGGACCCTCCCACCCCACCTTTCGGCTTTATAGTTTGGGATGGATAGGAATAAACTATGTAACTGCAGGAGAAGGTGCTAAGCACTATGGCAATGAAAGGTATTACAGGGAACAGGAAAAAAAAGTGGTTATCGTTGAAGGCTTGGCAAAGGCTCTAAGAAGAATAGACATTTCAGCTGACCCTCAAAGAATGAACAGAATTTTCCAGGTAAAGAAGGGAAATGAACACTTTAGTAGAAGAACGGACACAACACAGGCTGCATGCTACAATGAATTCGTGTGATAACCAGCTAAATACATGACATGAAGCAATTTTATTAACATTACTATTTTTCACCAAATAGTAAAAAGGAATCCTTTGCCATGAGATTATGGAACTTTCACAGCTCTCCTGTTCAGAGGCCCTGTTTGATCTGAGTCCTCTCTGTGGTCCTGGACATGCAGATAAGTATGCAGTGTGTAGATGTACCCATAATGGCTGGGAAGAAATGCAGGCTCACAACTGTGGAAACAAAATCACATCAAGCAGCTACAGAAAAAAAAAAATGCAGTGCCTTGAAAAGAGATACACCCTTCAGCTCCTAAAAGGACCTATTGTGTTATCAAGAAGAAACATATTGCCAATCATGTTGTCACAACCACATCTTCTGGACAAAGGAAAAATGTACGGATACAGAGATGTAAGCTGACCTGTGTGACAGACATGTAAAGTCACATAGACAAATGGCAAATAGTTAACATTCATTTTTTCTTTGCGTTTAAAAAGGCGAAGAGGGAGAGTTTGAATGCCTTTTAATTCTTTTTGTTGTCTGATTGCTGAGGCTAGGACTTCCAGTACTATGTTAAATAGCCGTGGTGAGAGTGGACATCCCTGTCTTGTTCCTGATCTTAGGGGAAAGGCTCCCAGTGCTTCCCCATTGAGAATGATATTTGCTGTGGGCTTTTCATAGATGGCTTTTAAGATGTCGAGGAATGTTCCCTCTATCCCTACACTCTGAAGAGTTTTGATCAGGAATGGATGCTGTATTTTGTCAAATGCTTTCTCTGCATCTATTGAGAGGATCATATGGTTCTTGGTTTTTCTCTTGCTGATATGATGAATCACATTGTTTTACGAGTGTTGAACCAGCCTTGTGTCCCGGGGATTAAATCCTACTTGGTCATGGTGAATAATCTTCTTAATGTATTGTTGTATCCTATTGGCTAGTATCTTGTTGAGAATTTTTGCATCCATGTTCATCAGGGATATTGGTCTGTAATTCTCCTTTTTGGTGGGGTCTTTGGTTTTAGAATTAAGGTGATGCTGGCCTCATAGAACGAGTTTGGAAGTACTCCATCTCTTTCTATCTTTCCGAACAGCTTTAGTAGAATAGGTATGGTTTCTTCTTTAAACATTTGATAGAATTCCCCAGGGAAGCCATCTGGCCCTGGAGTTTTGTGTCTTGAGAGGTTTTTGATGACTGCTTCAATTTCCTCCCTGGTTATTGGCCTGTTCAGGTCCACCTGCACCCTGATGTTTCTAGCAGCAATGTCCACAATAGCCACACTGTGGAAGGAGCCTTGGTGTCCATAAAGATGAATGGATAAAGAAGATGTGCTCTATGTATACAATGGAATATTCCTCAGCCATTAGAAACGACAAATACCCACCATTTGCTTTGACGTGGATGGAACTGGAGGGTATTATGCTGAGTGAAATAAGTCAGTTGGAGAAGGACAAACATTATATGGTCTCATTCATTTGGGGAATATAAAAAATAGTGAAAGGGAATAAAGGGGAAAGGAGAAAAAATGAGTGGGAAAGATCAGAAAGGGAGACAGAACATGAAAGACTCCTAACTCTGGGAAATGAATTAGGGGTGGTGGAAGGGGAGGTGGGCGGGGGGTGGGGGTGACTAGGTGACGGGCACTGAGGTGGGCACTTGACGGGATGAGTACTGTGTGTTATTTTATATGTTGGCAAATTGAATACCAATAAAAAATTTATAATAAAAAAAATAAAAAGGGAAACAAACAAAACCTGAGGAGGTTCCAGTTGCAGAATGAACACTGTATAATGTAGGGTGTAAGACTAATGGTTTTCAAATTTGAGAGTATATCTGAATCACCTGCAGGGCTTCTTCAAACACAGATTTCTGGGGCTCACCCTGAAAATCTATTTTACCACGTCTGGGGTAGAACCCAAGAACATGTATTTTTTAAAAAAGTTCCCAAGAAATGTTGAGAATGTTTGGATTTTATTCCTAAGTGACAATGTTGATTTTACCATTTAACAGTGGTTAAACTTTGGGAAAGTTAATCAGTTACTCTGTGCCTCAATTTCCTTATTTGTAAACCAATTTCCTTATAGCACAGCGGGAGGCTTCATCCATATTCACCCTCCCCCCACCAAACTCATCATCCTAGTTCACACTGGGATCCTGTTGCAAAAACCTCCCCCTCTCTACCTAAGGCTCTATGTTCTGGGTATCCATGCTACTGGCCTGTAGGGCTACCAAGTTAATAGCCAAGGAGCAGCCTTTGGGTAATAACGGATAGAAAGTAGAAAATACTATCTTCAGGTGAGACAGCTCTTAGTCATGCTCTTACCAGTTTTCAAAATGTGGTCCTCAAACCAGCTAGCAGCACCAGGACCTAGGAACTTGTTACAAAAACTGCATGTTCTCAGGTCCAATCCCTGATATCCCATGAAATCAGACTTGCTGAGGATAATCCCCAGTACTACAGTCTAACAAACCCTCCTGAGGACAATGCTGCATGCCAAAGTTTGAGAAGCACTGCTTTACACCATCTTCCGAAGACCATAAACAGAACTGAGCGCAAGATGCTGTGAAGAACAACTGTCTTGTTAAATATCTTGTTAAAATATCATTTTCTTTGCTGTCTTAACTCTCTGCCTCCCTGCTTCCTAAAATCGCTACACACACACACGCACGCGCGCGCGAAAACACATATAATAAAAAACTTGTTTCACTCTCTGCTTCTGTGGTAACTTATTCTGTAAAAAATATATTAATATATATGTGTTTATATATTAATAGTGCCCATATTTAATAGGACTCCTATGAAAATTAAATGAAATAACACATAAAAAGTGTTTAAAGGGATGCCTGGGTGGCTCAGTCGGTTGGGCATCCAACTCTTGATTTCAGCTCAAGTCATGGTCTTGGG
The DNA here is from genome assembly GCF_011100685.1 of Canis lupus familiaris. Classification (NCBI taxonomy): domain Eukaryota; kingdom Metazoa; phylum Chordata; class Mammalia; order Carnivora; family Canidae; genus Canis; species Canis lupus. Next base: position 28,772,447 of record NC_049260.1, read on the forward strand.
GTAGTGGGATGGGGCCCTGCATTCGGCTCTGTACTCAACAGGGGGTCTGCATGAAATTCTCTCTCTCCTTTTGCCCTTCCCCCACTCAAATAAATAAGTCCTTAAAAATGTTTCAAACTGTGTCTAGCACAGGTTGAGATTCTAAGGAAAAATAAAGCTATAATTCTGATTACTAATTGAAAGGTACTAAACTAATAAGAACAGTTTTAATATTTGAATGTTCTTTTTTAGGATTTTATTTTTAGGCATGCTCCACACCAGCCATGGGGCTTGAACTGACAACCCTGAGATCAAGAGTCATGCTCTACCAACTGAGCCAGCCAGGCACCCCAATATTTGAATGTTCTAAATAAAATGAAAAGAAAATCAAATAAGAAATGTCTTTGGTTTCGCAAGTTAGGAAGCACCACAGTCTAATCATAGGATCTTATTAGGTTCTTTTCCCTTAAGTTTCATCTTTCTGATGTATAAAATCTGTTGCCATTTAAAGAACTTTCCATACTCTTTTACTGCAGGCATTCTGTGATTTAATAATTGTGGCCACTGGGGCACCTGGGTGGTTTGGTCAGTTAGGTGTCTACCTCTTGATCTCACCTCAGGTCTTGATCTCAGGGTGGTGAGTTCAAACCCCACATCAAGCTCCACACTGGGTGTAGAGCTTACGTAAAAAAATAGTAATACCTATGGTCACTTTCATAGGGATGATGGCTCCCTAAACACTCATCTATACTACGCTTGTAAACTTGTGCCCATCAATAAAGTATTTAAAAATCTACTTTAGTTAGGATATATTCCTTTCTGCTACTGAGGTATTACTTAGACTAAAGCCCAGGGCAATGTCACTGTGGCTTCCTAAATACAACTGACATCTGAGTAATTCGACATGATAATAAATAGTAATTACTTTATAAGTGAGTCCCAAAGTTGTCACATCTCCTTTTCTGACATAATGATGCTTTCCTGTTAGCTCTGGCTTGAAGTCCCACACAGACATTTGCCAGAATGACAATTCACCCCTGGGAATGGTCTCCAGTAGGGCTCTAGCATCTATTTCATCATCAGCACAGATGATTCAAAGAAAATGCACTAGATACCAAATGAACAAATCCTCCAAAGTCAGAAATGGATTTCTTAATTTAGCAGCTTAATATATCTCAATATATTAATATCGTAATATATTGAGAATTGAGAATTTTATTTGGAGATGTAAAAATAGTACAATGAACTGTTTCTCTTCAAACTAGCTTCATTAATTGCTATTTTGCTAAATTTGCATTCTCTCCCTCTCCTTATTAAATACACAAATGTGATAAATACTAAACCATCTGAGCAGCAAAGATATCTGGACCATTTACCTATACATTCTGGAAAATGTATCTCTGAAGAACAGGACATCCCTCCCCTTTTAAAATAAATATTTTGTAATGATTTTATCATTAAATTCATAAATAAAACATCTGACTAGACATAAAATTAGGGAAAACACTTTTTTAAATACTATTTAAATTTAAATACTATTTAATACTACATATTTTAAAATATTATTAAATTTAAATGCTATTTATTTAAATACCATATGAAACACTTTTTAAGTTATGGAGAAAAAAAGCTTCACTATTATAGAAAAATATAAGAAGAATAAGTACCAGGAAAAAATTAAATAATAATCATCTATAGTAGAAGTCCAAAAGAAAACATCATATTAGTGATTCAAATGTTATAAGCTATATTATCCCTGGTGACATTTTCAAAATCCTAAATTCCTGAGACACTTCTGAACAAAACTAAGTACACATTTCTTTGATTATACAAAATCACTGAATGGTTGAAAAATACAGGAATATTAAGAGAGTGGGAAAGTGTTTTGTGTTGCTATAGAAAACACAGTATCTCTGCTCAGATATATATGAACAGGCTACCCACCTGCCTAAGTATCTGGATGCAGAACATCATAAACTTCTGTGCAATGGAGAGGCAGTTCTCTACTGCACAGGACCAAGCTGTGCATTACCATGTGCCTGGCCTACCTGCCTTGCCGACTTATTTCCTCCACCTTTCCCCAGATACCTCCTAGGGAAGTACAACTCTCAATGATAATAAGTGATTGAAACAAAGCAGGACAAGCACAGCAACTATTTGAAGCTATATGCCTTTTGCAAACTATTGCATTTATTTATTTTTTTTATTCAACAACTCATTAACAAAATCAAAACTGTATTCATTTGATCAAAAAATGGAAGGCCTAAGAATTTACCTTTTCATGATCCCTGTAATACTGGTACACTCAGAAATTTTTCCAAGATTTTGAGTACCAGTGATGAGCCTCCAGATGGAACATTAATACATTAAATTTGAAAAACAAAATATTCAAGTTAACCTTGATTTATTTGCTAAGATTTTGCTATCCATTTTGCCTTGCCTGCAACAATTCCTGTAGGGAGTATTAATATAAAACTTAAAAAGAAATACTTCCACTTATCCTTAAGTAACTCCAATGTCAAAATAGCATGGCCATACAAACATGAGCTATTTTATATCAAATGTCTCTAGTAATTTACCACTAGGACATTAAGTCAAGTGGATAATGAACTTAAATACTAGCTATGCATTTTCTTAAATTATAACTACATCCTGAGTGATCATGGGTAACAATACTTGTTTAAAGGCGAATATGCCAGTTATCTGAAATTAACTTTATTTGAATCATGATGATTTTAAATTAGGTTCCCTCTCAAAAGTACATTTTAGACTTCTGGGAAAATGGCAGAGCAGGAGTATCCTCAGCTCATCTGTTCCAGGGACACCAAATAATAGTGTCATCCCAGATAACAATCCCATCAGTGAAACTAAGTCAGTAAATAACCCACAGACTGGCAGAACAGACTTTCCATCATTCACTGTAGAGAGGAGGCCATGTTGGAAGGGGCCAGAGGAGCAAAAACTCAGTCTGTAACCAAACCCCTAGCGAGAAACCATAAATGGGAAGGAAACTACAAGCGCCAAGAAGGAAGAGAAGCAGACCCCACACCAAGCACCCTAGGCAAGAGGGAGCTGTGCTGGGAAGACAAGCTCCCATAACATTTGGTTTTGAAAATCAGTGAGGTTTAATTTCACAAGTTTTTGCCATCCATGGGCTTAAGTCTGGGATCTTTAAAAGTCAGAGAGTTTAGCTCCACGAGAGCCAGAGGGCAGTTGGAAACTGAGTTCCTGCCCTTTAAGAGACAGCAAAACAACTAACCCAGGCAAGATATAGCATAGAAGCAACAGTTTAAAAAGCACCTGGGGTATACATGCAGATTTACTTAATAATCTCAGAGCGTATGCTGGAGGGGCAAGGATCTTTAGGAGACTTCTCTAAGAACAAAAGGCTAATAAATACAATTTCTCTCCATGTCTCCACATTAGATAATCTGATGTTTGAGGGACGTGGAAGAACACTCTCCAACTATCTTGTTAGGGACTGTGTCCCTAGGAACTGTCCCTGTATCCCCGAGGGTCTTTCCAACCCAAAATACCCCACCCACAAAGTGTTCCCCTGAAGGAGCTCCTACCCCTCCACACACTGCAAGCAACTCTGGCAAGGACTGCTGCCACTCCAAAGTAACTCCTGCCCTGGGAAGAGTGGAAGATAACCACATACATCAGTGTATCCATAGTCCCAGCAGCTCAGCTTTATAGCTGGCAGCATAGACAAAGTTCTGTGCCTATCAGTGCAATGGCAGCCCTGGCGGATGGTTTGGGGGCATGCATTTGATCTGACTGCTGGCCTAGTTCACCAACAAAAATCTCTTAGGGGGCCGCAAAGAGAGAGCCCTGAAGTTTGGTATGACTGTAGCCTGATCGGCTAGACTGCAGGTAGGCACTGGGTCTGACTGATGGTCTCACCTGCTAATGAATACCTCTCATGGAACAAGGCAGGGCAGCACCCTGCACACTGGTACAACTGCAGCCTCAGCAGATAGGCTGAGGGCAGGCATGTGGTCTGACTACTGACACTGTCTAACTACAAAGCTGTGGCAGCCCCAGACTGCCTTTTAAATAGCACAAGTTCCAGTCCTGTCCACAAAGGTAAGGTGGGCCATTGCAGCCGAAGGGACTCAAGGTAAATGTGGCTCAGCCTCAACAGTAGGGCACACACAACCCACATATTAGGCATCTTTAGGGCAATGGTTCTAGTAATCTGGGGCACTGTGCTACTGGGGGCTACTGGACCTCTTCCTCATGAGAACACAACTTTCAAGATGAAACACCACAACATAGGTGAGGGGCACCTGGGTGGTTCAGTGGTTGACCATTTGCCTTTGGCTCAGGTCATGATCCCAGGGTCCTGGGATCAAGTCCTGCATCAGACTTCCCACAGGAAGCCTGCTTTTCTCTCTGCCTATGTCTCTGCCTCTCTCTCTCTCTCTCTCTGCATCTCTCATAAATAAATAAAATCTTTGAAAAAAAAATAAAACATAGGTGACTTTTTTATGGGAGTTCAATTTGCCAACATATAGCATAACACCCAGTGCTCATCCCTCCAAGTGCCCTCCTCAATGCCCATCACCCAGTCACCCCAACCCCCTGCCCACCTCCCTTTCTACTACCCCTTGTTCGTTTCCCAGAGTTAGGTATCTCTCATGTTTTGTCACCCTCACTGATATTATCACTCATTTTCTCTCCTTTCCCTTTATCCCCTTTTATTAATTTTTATACTCCCCAAATGAATGAGACCATATAATATTTGTCCTTCTCTGATTGACTTATTTCACTCAGCATAATACCCTTCAGTTCCATCCACATCAAAGAAAAATTTGTTGTTTCTAATGGCTGAGTAATATTCCATCGTATACATAGACCACATCTTTTTTATCGATTGCTTAGGTGACTTTCTTAATAGAAACAGACACATAGAGCTAGACAAAATTGAAAACAATGGAGTATGTCCAAAACAAAAGGCAGAACAAAACCACAGCAAAAGAGCGAAAGGAAATGGAGTTAAGTAATTTGCCTAATAAAGAATCCAAAGTCATGGTCATGAAGATACTTATTAGACTTAAGAATGTAGGATCTCAGTAATACCATCAACAAAGAAGTAGAAAATATAAAAAAGGAACCAATCAGAGAGGAAGAGCTCCATAATGGAAATACAAAATACACTTGAGGCCATCAGTAGCAGATTAAAGCAGAGGAATGGATCAGTGACCTGGAAAATGGAGTGATGGAAAACAGACAAGCTGAATAGCAAAAAGAAAGAAGAAGAAGGAAAAAATGAGAATAGATTAAGGGAATTCAGTGATATCATCAACTGTTGTAACACTGTATTCTGGGGATCCCAGAAGGTGAAGAGAGAGAGAAGCAGGTGGAAAGTATTTTTTAAAGAAATATTAACTTCAAACTTCCCTAACCTGGGGCAGGGAACTGAAATCCAGATCCAGGGGGTACAGAGAACCCCCAACAAAATCAACCCAAGAAGGTGCACACCAAGACACATTATAATTACAATGACAAAATGTAGTGATAAAGACAGAATTTTAAAAGCAGTAAGAGAAAAAAAAATGGTTACATTGAAGGCAAACCTCACATAAGGCTAGCAGCTGATTCTTCAGCAGAAACTTTGCAGGCCAGGAGAAAGTAGCATAATATATTCAAAGTTATGGAAGGGAAAAACACCTGCAACAAAAAACCCACTTTCTATCCAGCAAGGCTGTTATTCATAACAGAAGGAGAGATAAAGAGTTTCCTAGACAAACACAAGTTTAAAAAGTTGATCAACACTAAACCAGCCTTACTAAAAAATTTTATTCTTTCATGGCAAGAAAAGAGTATAATCAGGAGTAAGAAAGTTATGAAAGGAAAATCTTTCACAGGTAAATGGAAAGATATAATAAAACTAGTAGATTAATTACTTTAAAATCCAGTATGGAGCTTAAGTAGAAAAATCAATTACATCTATGAAAATTAGTGAAAGGATTGACACAGTAAAAGAATATAAAGTAAGATACCATATACATAAAAATTGGGGAGAGAGGAGTAAAATTTTAGTGCTTTTAGGATGGTTTTAAACTTAAGCAATCATCAACTTAGAACAGACTGCTATATGCTTAAGTTGTTGTATATGAACCTAATGGTAACCACAAAATCAAAAACCTGTAACAGACACACAAAAAATAAAAAGAAAGGAATCCAAGCATAACACTAATGAAAACTATCAAACCTCAAGGGATGAGAGAAAGAGAAGAAGGAATAGCAAATGACAACAAAAACTACCTTAACACAAATAAGAAAATGACAATAAGGATCAGAGAACTTCTTCAGAAACAACAACAAAACAAGTAATAAAATGGCACCAAATACATACATATCAAAAATTACTTTGAATGTCAATGGACTCAATGCACCAAATCAAAAACAAAGCGTGAATGAATAGCTAAAAAAAGAAAAAGACCCATCTATATGCTCCTATAAAAGACTCACTTCAGACCTAGACACATGCAGAATGAAAGTGAAAGGACAGAAAGCTACCATGCAAATGGAAATAAAAGAAAGCTGGAGTAGCAATGATTTTATCGGACAAAATAGACACTAATATGAAGACTGTATAAAGAGACAAAGGAGGACACTATGTAATAAAGGGAACAATCTAACAAGAGGATATAACAATTATAAATATTTATGCACCTAAATTCATAAAGCAACTATTAAAAGACATAAAGAAGAATTTGACAGTAATTCAATAATAGTAGTAAGACTAATAGGGGACTTTAACACCCCACTTACAACAGCAGATGGGTAATACAGATAACAAATCAGCAAGGAAATAGTGACTTTGAATGATACATTGGACCAGATGGACTTAATAGAAATATTCAGAACATTTCATCTACAGACAGCTAAATACATATTCTTTTCAATTGCACATGGAACATTCTTCAGCACAGATCACATTAGGCCACAAACAAGTTTCAATAAATTAATAAAGACTGAAATCATATCATGTATCTTTTCTTCCCACAATGGTATGAAACTTTAAATCAATCTCAAGAAAAAATCTGGAAAGAACACCAACGTATGGAAAGTAAATTAACATACTACTAAACAATGAATTGGTCAACCAAGAAATCACAGCAGAAATAAAAAAAAAATACATGGAGATGAATGAAAATGAAATCAATATTTCAAAGTCTTTGGAATGCAAGAAGAGCTGTTCTAAGAGGAAAGATTATAGCAATACAGGTCTACCTCAAGAAACAAGAATCTCAAATCAGCAACCTAATCTTACATCCAAAGGAGTTAGAAAAAGAAGAAAAAACAAAGCCCAAAGCCAAGGAAATCAGAAAGATTGAAGCAAAAATAAATGAAACAGACTAAAAAAGAAAAAAATAATGTATCAGTAAAACCATGATCCGGTTCTTCAAAAATATTGACAAAATTTATAAGCCTTTAGCTAGACTCATTGAAAAATAAAGAGAACTCAAAATCAGCAATAGTAGCAGAGAAATAACAACCATCACCATAGAAATACAAAGACTTATAAGAGGATATTATGAAAAACTATATGCCAACAAATTGGACAACCTAGAATAAATGGATAACTTCCTAAATATGCATAAACTCCCAACACCGAATCAGGAAGAAAAAGAAAATTTGAACGGACCGATTACCATCAATAAAATTGAATCAGTCATCAAAAAATCCCCAACAAACAGAAGTCCAGGACCAGATGGGCTTTACAAGTGAATTCTACCAAACTTTAAAGAAGAGTTAGTACCTATTCTTCTCAAACTATTCCAAAATACAGAAGAGGAAGAAAAGCTTCCAAATTCATTCTATTTGGCCAGCATTACCCTGACAGCATAACCAGGTAAAGATGCTACTAAAAAGGAGAAATATGAGCCAATATCTCTGATGAACACAGATGAAAAAATTGTCAATAAAATGTTGGCAAACTGGATCCAATAATATATTAAAACACACACACACACACACACACACACACACACATTCTTCACCACGATCAAGTGGGATTTATTCCCGGCATGCAAGTGTGATTCAATATTCATGAATCAATGTGATACATCACATCAATAAGAGAAAAGAAAAGAACCATATTATCATTTCAATAGATGCAGAGAAAGCATTTGACAAAGCACAACATCCATTCGTGATAAAAGCCTTCAAAAAGGTAGGTTTAGAGAGAATATACCTCAACATAATAAAAGCCTTAAATTAAAAACCCACAGCTAACATCATACTTAATGGGGGGAAATAGAGCTTCTTCTCTAAGATCAGGAATTCAACATAATACTGGAGCTCCTAGCCAGAGGAATCAGACAAGAAGGAAAAAGCATCTACATTGGTAAGAAAGTAGTAAGATGTCCACTCTGTAGAGGACATAATACTATATATAGACAGCTCTACATATAGACTCACAAATGACTCCACCAAAAAACTGATAAATGAATTCAGTAAAGTTGCAGAAGACAAAATTAATATGCAGCAATCTGCTGCATTTCTGTGCTCCAATAATGAAGTATCAGAAAAAGAAATTAAGAAAGCCATCTCAGTTCAGAATTGCACCAGAAAGACTACAATACCTGGGAGTAAATTTCACCAAGGAGGTAAAAGATCTGTACTCCAAAAACAATAAAACACTGGTAAAAAATATTGATGATGACACAAATGTAAAGATATTCCGTGCTCTTGGATTTGAAGAACAATACTGTTAAATTGTCCATACTACTCAAAGCAATCTACAGACTTAATGCAATCCCTATAAAAATGCCAACAACATTTTTCACAGCACTAGGACAAATAATCCTAAAATTTTATGAACCACAAAAGGCCCTGAAATAGCCAAAGCAATCTTGAGAGAGAAGAACAAAGCTGGAGGTATCACAATTCTAGATTTCAAGATAGACTACAAAGCTATAGCAATCAAAAGAGTATGGTACTGGCACAAAGACAGATACATAGATCAATAGAGCAAAATAGCCCAGAAATAAAGCCATACTTCCACGGTCAATTAACCTATGACAAGGAGGCAAAAATATATAATGGGGAAAAGATTGTCTCTACAATAAATGGTGCTGGGAAAATTGGACACCTACATACAAAAGAGTGAAACTGGACCACTTTCTTACACCATACACAAAGATAAACTCAAAATAGATTGAAGGCCTAAATGTGAGACCTGAAAAATAAAACTCCTAGAAGATAACATAGGTAGTAATTTCTTTGACATCAGTTGTAGAAACGTTTTTCTAAATATCTCTACTCTGGTAAGGGAAACTAAAGCAAAATTAAACTATTGGGACTACATCAAAATAAAAAGCTTTTGCACAGCTACAGAAACTATCAACAAAACAAAAAGACAAACTACTTAATGGGAAAAGATATTTGCCAATGATATATCTAACAAGGGGTTAATATTCAAAATACAGAAAAAATTATACAACGTCAAACAGCCAAATAATCTGATTAGAAAAAATAGGCAGAGGATCTGAATAGATATATTTCCAAAGAAGACATACAGATGGGCAACAGATACATTAAATGATGCTCAATGTCACTAAGGAACAGGGAAATGCAAACCAAAACAACAATGAGGTGGCACCTCCTAATCTGTCAAAATGGCTAGAATTAAAAACAGTGAGAACAAGTGTTTACAAGGATGTGAAGGAAAAGTACCCTTGTGCAATGTTGGTGGGAATGCAAATTGATGCAGCCACTGTAGAAAATGGTATAGAGGTTCTTCAAAAATTTAAAGAACAGAGTTACTGCCTGATCCAGTAATTTCATTACTGGGTATTTACCCAAAGAATATGAAAACACTAATTTGAAAAGATAATGACCGCTATGTTTACTGCAGTATGATTTATAATAGCTGCATTGTGGAAGCAACCCAAGTGCCCATCAATAGAAGAATGGATAAAGGAGATATGATTTTATATATATAATACCACACACATATATACATACACATACATACCATGGACAATTAGTCATAAAAAATAACGAGCTCTTGCCAATTCCAACAATGCAGTTAGACCTAGACAGTATAATGAAGTCAGTCAGAGGGAGGAAGACCATATGACTTCACTCATGTGGAATTTAAGAAAGAAAACAAAAGACCAAAGGAAAAAAGACCAAAAAAAACAGACTCTTAAATATGGAGAACAAAATGGTAATTGCCAGAGGGGAGGGAGGTGAGGGGATGGGTGAAACAGGGAGAGAGGATGAAGAGTATACTTGCTATGATGAGCACTGAGCAATGTACAGGATTATTGAATCATTATATGGTATGCCTAAAACTAATGAAATATTGTATATTAATTATACATCAATTTTTTTGAGAGTGAGAGGGTACACATGTGAATGAGGGTGGGGGTAGGGAGAGAGGGAAAGGAAGAGAGAGAATCCCAAGCAACTCCATACTCAGCACAGAACCCAACTCAGGGCTCCATCTCATGACCTTGAGATCATGACCTGAGCCAAAATCAACAGTGCTCCAATTATATTTCAGTTTTTTAAAGAACATTTTAAAAAGCTAGTTTTGGAATACAACATTAGTCTTTAGTAATCTTTTAAAATGAAAAACAGTACAAAAAATATATATACACAATGTATGCATACTAGGTAATATCTTGGTAATATGCTCTTATCTAAAAGCATCAAGGAGGTAAATTATGAAAGACAATACTCCGAATGTCTACTTCCAAATTTAGCAAACATATTACAGATACCTAATAAAATTAAAACACAAATCTTAATTACAAAAGAGTAAAAGGTGTCCTCTAATCTAATTTAGGGGTGGCTAGATAGGACAAATTATGCTCTGTAACTTACATATTATGTAAAAAAAAATTGCAAAGTTGAAAAAATGTTTCTAATGTTTTTTTTTCAAAATACTTTAAAATGAAAAAAATGTCTGTGGTATATTTAGCCACTGACCTCTATTCTTTCCTAGTTATGAACAAGAAAAGGATGAAATCACAAATGCAATGCAATTCCTTTTTCATCCAGGTTAGTAATGTGGATAAAAGAGAAAATAAGACTTTGTTTTATACCCAGTAGTACAAGTGTCAATACTTGAGACACTATATTTTAAAGCAATATAAAAGTAAAATACATGCTCTAAAGAAAAATTCTGTAACAGGAGGAGATGAGATTTATTCAAATTCCTGCTTTAATTCTGTTGTAGGTATTTTTTTAAGTCATTTGGCTTCAAAACATGTATCAACTCTACCAAAACATGAAGTTCACTCACATATCCTATATTTAGGAGTCCTTGTTCTGTTTCTTCCACTACAAACAAGTGAAGAAGGTATAAGCTTTTAAATTAAGTATGTATATATCACTAAATTTTACTGAACGACACCCTCAGGAAAACCAAACTGTCCAGAAAACATCACCTTTAACTACATATATGCATGTATATATGTGTGTATGTATGTGTGTGTGTGTGTGTATATGTAGTGTATGCAGCATATATGCACTCTTGCAATCTCTGTATTGAGAGAGAGAGAGAGACCAGAAAAAGCACATAACTCAGTCTCTCATCCATTGTACAGAGTGACTTTCTTCATCATGTCAAAAGTGATTACATTTTGTGTCGTGTTAACATTGGACAGTAGATTGAGTGCACCAGTATTTAGAGTGCAGGTTTTGACACAGCTGTCAAATACCAACCAGAATCGCATTTGAATTTACAACCCAGAACAGAAAGGCCTTTTCAACCCTTTGAACTGAACACGGGAAGCAAACAGTTTAGATAGAATGCATTTTGACTTTTGAGGACTGATGCATTTAATAAAGCTTTCTGAGAATCAAACAGCCATGAATAAATATATTCCATGGCGTGACTAAAACAATTTTTCTCAAGAATCCATTTATGGAAGAATGTCATTTATCACTAAAACTCTCAAGATTCTATAGTTAAAACTACCCCCAAGAACAATTTTGAAAAATTAGATGGGTATTATTTGTTTAAAAAATACCAAGATTTGTCAATAGTCACAATATTATTTACAGCTATAATATTTCACTTTAGTTATAATTAATGTGTTTACACTTGATGATGAACTTAAATACTAGTTATTAGCATAGCCTTAAAATCATAATATTTCAATATAGAACTGATCTTTTTTTTTTTTTTTTTTTTTTAGTTTTTATTTATTTAAGAAATCTCTGCACCCAACTTGGGGCTTGAACTCACAACCTCTGATCAAGAGTTGTGTGCTCTTCTGACTGAGCCAGCCAGGCACCTTTCATTGTAAAAAATATTATAAAACAACATGCAAAATAGGATATTTTAAAACACAATACTCAAAGAGAATATGTAACATATAGACAACATAAAACATCGATGAAATGTCCACATAGTGCTGAAATTATAGGTAATCTTTCCTTCCCAAGCTTATCTGCATTTTCAACATTTTCTATAATAAGCTCCTATTACCTTTGTAACAAGAAAAAAGCAAAATGTGTAAATATGTTATGAAATTTTATTCCTGCTTTCTGGTTATGCAAACTTTCATGGATATCTCTAGTTGGTAATAAATCTACCAAAAATTATCAGGGCAAAGGAGAGAACAATGAAATTAGACAGGTTTAAATTTTGTGTCTATATTATGGTGAAAATCAACGTGTTCCCCTTGCATTCTGAAAAACAAACTTGCAAAATAATGGCAAGTTAAAAAGTAAAGATCTAATTTGTCCTAATGGTCTATTTCCTATATATATGTCCATCTTAACTTACTCCCGTCCTCCCCAAATTAGATCACTTTCTCAACTTTGGATCTCCTGTTAGTAAACTCTTATTTTCACTTGGACCAGCAAGTGAGTTTTGCACTTCAAGAGAAATGTAAGCAACGTATTACATTTGCTTACATTCCCCAACCAGTGGGAAAAAAGTGGAATTGCTGTAAAAAAGCCTCTTTTAGAGTATTAAGTGGGAGTTTTAGTAGCTTCCCCAAAATGGCCTCAGTATTTACCATTGGATTGTGGAAAACCTGCAGAATTCTACCACCAATTAAATTCATGTAAAGCAGCTCCAACAGAACATGCTGTGATGACAGAAATGTTATACGGCAGCCCTGATCAGTAAGATATTCGCTAGATACATGTGGCTCTTGAAGGAACCAATATGAAACCAGCACTAAATTTTATATCCTACATAATTTTAATTAGTTTAAAATGTAGATGGGGGATGCCTGGGTGGCTCAGTGGTTGAGTGTCTGCCTTTGGCTCAGGTCATGATCCCAGGGTTCTAGGATGGAGTCCTGCATCGGGCTCCCTGTAGGGAGCCTGCTTCTTTCTCTGCATCTCTCATGAATGAATGAATGAATGAATGAATGAATGAATATCTTTTAAAAATGTAGATGGCTACATGTGACTAGCATATGGAAAATATTCAACTTAACACTTACTTTATGTCCTTGATCCAAAGGAGGGAAGTTAGTTTGAGAGTAAAATAGAGTAAACGTCAGAATGTGTTTTAAAAGCTTTACTGAATTATATTACACATACCACAAAACCCATCCATTTTAATTGTACAATTCAGTTTTTAATATATTCAGAGAGATGATAACTGCAATCTTAGAATATTTCAGCATCCTAAAAGGATGTACACATTAACAGTGACTCTGTCTCCCAATTTCCAGCACTACGCAATTGCGTAGCCCACTGTGTCGCCACACATTTGTTATTCTGGACATGTGATAAGGAATCATGGATTGTCTGTTCTTTTGTAACTGGCTCCTTTCACTTAGTATAATGTTTTTAAGTTTTGTTCATGCATGCATCAGTATCTCGTTCTTTTCATTGCCAATATTCTATTGTACGAATATAGGCACATTAAATTCATCCACTTGCCAGTTACTAAACAATTGAGTTGTTCACACTAATATGAAAAATGCTAACTTGAATAACTCTGCACGTTTCGTGTGTTTTCATTTCTCTTGAGTATACACTTAGAAGTGAGATTGCTGAGTCATTTGGCAACTCAATGTTTAACATTTAGAGGACTACAAACGTGTTTTTCAAGGCAACTGCACCATTTTTCCTTGCCACCTATAATGTATGAAAGTTTGCATTTTCCCACACATTCATCTCACTTGTTTTGTCTGCCTTTAGTTACAGCTCTCCTGGTGGATGTGGAGTGGTGTTCCATAATGGTTTTGATTTGCAATTTCCTATTACTAATGATGCTGACCATCTTTTCATATACTACTTAGAGCAATTTCTTTTTGAAGAAATTTGAATTCAAACAATATACCCATTTTTAATTGGGCTATTTTTCTTTTTACTTATGAGTTCTTTATATATTTTGGGTAGAATCCCCTTATCGAATTTGTATTTTGCAAATATGGCCCCCTCTCTGTGGGCTGTCTTTCATTTTCTTGACACTATCATCTGCAGTTACAGAAGTCTTACATTCTGATGAAGTCCAATTCATTAAATCTTTGCCACTTATATTTTTGTTGTTGTATCTAAGAAGCCATTATCTAACCAAGGTCAGGTACATTTACTCATGTTTTCTTCAAGTATTTTGTACTTTTAGCTCTTATATGTAGGTCTAGCATCCCTTTTGAGTTGCGTATAGAGTGAGATAGAGATCTAATGTTATTCTTTTTTCACATGGATATCCTGTTTGGCTCATTTGTTGAAAATGTTTTCCTCTCATTCATTGAATTATCTAGACATCCTTGGTGAAAATTAACTTATCATCAGGGTATCTGTTTACTTCTCAACTACCAATTCTATTTAATCATTTTATGCTTATCCTTATGCTAGCATCACACTCCATTATTACTGTGGCTTTCTGGTAATTTTTGAATTCAGAAAATGTGAGCCCTCCCCTTCCCCCACATCTTATTCTTTTTCTTGCAAGTTCATTTTGGCTGTTGTTATTATTACTTTTTTTGAGAAATAGAGGGTGGGGAGGGGGAAAGAGAGAGAGAGAATATTAAGCAGGCTCCACACCCAGTAGAGCTCAAGGCAGGGCTCAATCTCACAACCCTGAGATCATGACCTGAGCCGAAATCAAGAGTCAGACACTTAACCAACCGAGCCACCCAGGCGCCCCTCATTTTGGCTATTCCTGATCCCTTGTTTTCCATATAAATTTCAGGATCAGTTTGTCAATTTCTTAAAAAAAAAATTGCCAACTGAGATTTTGGTAGGGAACGCACTGAATCTAAAGATTAAGGTGGGGATTGGTATCATGCTAACAACGTTAAATCTTCTGATTAATATAGATGCCTTTCTATTTATTTACATCTTTAATTTCTTTTAGCAATGTTTGCAGTTTTCATGGTACAAGTATCATACTTTGTTAAATTTATTTATTCTCCTTGGTGCTACTGTACACGGTGCTAATGCAAATTAGTCTCAGTTTCACTTCAATCTCTGCTAGTGTGTAAAGTGGAATTAAATTTGGGGTACTAATAGCGTGTTCTGCAACTTGGCTGAACTCATTTATTAACTCAGATATACTTTTGGTATGGATTGCTTAACATTTTCTATACACAAAAATCAAGGCATCCACAAATGGACATAATTTTACTTTTTATTTTTTGTGTAAATGCCCTCTTTTTCCCTTTTCTTGTATAACAGCCATGCTAAAACCATCAACATAATGTTGAATACAGGTATCAAGAAAAGACATCCTTGTCTTGTTCCAGATCTTTAGAGAAAAGAGTTAAGTCTTTGCCATTAAACTGTGTTCTTGTAGATGTTTCTGCATCAAGTTCAGGAAGTACCCTTGTATTCCTAGTTTGTTCAATTTATTTTTTTATCAAGAGTGTTATTGTATTTTTTTAAAAAGGGTTTTATTTACTTAACAGAATGAAAGCACACAAGCAGGGGGAGGGGCAGAGAGAGAGGGATAAACAGGCTTCCCGCTGAGCGAGGAGTCAGATGCAGGAGCTCAATCCCAAGAACCCTAGGATCATGACCTGAGCTGAAGGCGGATGCTTAACTGTCTTTAATTTCTTTATACAAAGGAGTATTTACAACAATTAGGACTTTTAAATCTGTAGGTGGAACTCCAGCAATCAGACAGGAAACCTGTTTTTAATTTCTTTATATAAAGGAGTATTTACAACAACTAGGACTTAAAATCTGTAGGTGGAACTCCAGCAATCAGACAGGAAACCTAAAAGCTTTTTGTTTTGGGTTTTTAAAAAATTCTTTATTTAAATTCAATGTAGTTAACATATACTATATTATTAGTCTCAAGGGCAAAATTTAGTGAATTATCAGTTGCATATAACACCCAATGCTCATTCTATCAAGTGCCCTCCTTAATGCCCATCACCCAGTTACCCCATCTCCTAACCCACTTCCCCTCCAGCGACCCTCAGTTTGTTTCCTACAGTTAAGAGTCTCTTATGGTGTGTGTGTGTCTCTCTCTCCCTCTCTCCCTCTCTCTCTCTCTCTCTCTCTCTCATTTCATCTTATTTTATTTTTCCTTCCCTTCTCCTATGTTCATGTTTTGTATCTTAAATTTCACATGAGTGAAATCAAAGCTTTTTAAATGAATTATTCTATTTATTTTGATCCTGTTGTTCCTACAGCTGTATGAAATAATATTGTGCTTATCTTCTGTAGTTAATATCTGTAACTCTTTAAGCTGTATCAGAATTCTCTCAGATCAAACCCCAAGGTCTTACCCTGGAAAGTGCATGTTTCCACACTCTAAACCATGTTTTCACATTTCAACTGCTTTCCAAAAACTCTGTGCTACCCGAATAATAACTGCTTTATTACCATGCTCCACCTCTGGCCACATGCTAACTTCACATAATTGTGCTGTACTTTTCTAAAAATTTTTATGGTCAAGTCAAATCTCAACTGCCTCCTGGAATTCTTCCCTTCTAACGTGTAACTCTCTCGGCCCATTTTCTCTGCATCCAAAATGCAATCAACTGCATTATCTCCTGATCTAGCCACTAAACTAACACTATATGTACATAAAATGTAAATAAAATTCATTATATGAACTCTCTCAGCAGCTAGAAATAAAGAACAGGAGGAACATGTGTTTTGTATTTCCTTATATCCCCTGTAACGAAATTTACTGCACCTGTCTCCTCCCAACACATAGACAAGAAAGAATATGAAGTCATTGAAAAAGCAAAATACATGAAGAACAGTTCAATTGATCTCAAGCATGTTAAAATTATTCCTTAAAAAGATAAGAAACCAAACTTTTCTAAATAGTTGGTTCTCTGTCTTCAAGACCTACTAAAAAGAAAGCTCCTACTTTTAACAATGTAACATTTTTTATTCCTTCTCTCCTTTTCTTATCTCTACTTATTTTTGATTATCCTCACCTTTCTCAAAGCAAAGGCAAATTTAAAAGTTCAAAACTATAATGGGATGGGTAAAGCAAGCCATAATTTATATCAATAAATTATCTAAGTAGAGCAGCTCTGTAACTCCACTGATTTGCTCTTTTTTCTGCACAGAAGCTAAAGGCTAGATTGATAGCAGTAAGATTGATAGAACATCTACATATAACTGATAAAACTGAAGGCTCTGTGTTCGGTCTCCGTTCGATTGTTTCTCATCAGACAGAAGTTTTTTTTGTTTTGTTTTGTTTTGTTTTGTTTTGTTTTGTTTTCCTCTAGTCCCTGATCTGCAGCCTCTCCGTACTCTGTCCAGGTTTCAAATGCTCTTCACTGAGCATCAGTTTTATTCAGCGCCCAGGATTCTCTTATCTACCGATTAAGACTAACTTACTTAGCTGCATTTTTTTTTCTGGAAGAAGCATATCATTAAGGGGGAGAATATAGTTTTTTCGGTTTCCCGTTGGGAAGATAAAACTCAGTAATCTTTTTGCATAGCAGAGATAAAAACAGACAAATGTAGTCAAGACAGAACAATACACAGGAGAATTCAATTTGATGTCCCATGAGGGCCATGGAAGAGAGATGCATGCATTCTCTTTGCTCAATAATTTAGATCCAATCAAGACAAACTGTACATTTACATGAAAAGACATACGAGATAAAACAGAGTATTTACTTTTACTTTTCGGATGCTCCTGATGCAGGGATAACAGGAATATTAGTCACAATATACTTCAAAATACAATCCATTTAACAAACCCTTACCGTAACACACTGAGGCCTCTCAAAGAGGAAGTACTGCAGGTTTTGAAAAATGAAATTGCATCATGCCTTTCATGTAACTCCTATGTTTTATCAAGTGCATAGTCCATCACTGACATTCAGTACTAAAAAACCATGAGTGTCACTACACATCCAACAATATCCTTTCTCCGTCAACCCCGACCCACCTGTAAGTTAAACCATAGCAGAATCATTAACTCATCTGGAGGAAAACAGACCTTTCATGTTTCTTTTATTCCAGATGGGTAGGATCTGAAAAATGTCCATCTCCTCTGCAAGCTTTCTTCCAGGGCTCCTTTAAAGGAAATTACCATAAAAGCCAAACCTGCATGAATCAATAGGCTTTACCCAACATACCAAAAGTGCTGAAATGGAGACAAATAAAAAAGCATCACAAGTCATCAATAATAAATTAGTTTGTCTGCAGTAGTGACATCAGGCCAATGTGAGAAAGAACTTACTTCTGAGCTATTTAGCAGTTCTAGCGTAAGACGATTCCACTGATGCAAGAGATGATTGAAAGAACAATAAAACATTTTCATTTACCCACTGAAACTTTCCTCTTACCTTCATCAACTTACTAATTAAAAAAAAATCTTTAAGTTGTTTCTTCCACTTGACTTTGTTTTGTAGGCACTTCTGACAAAATCAGTAAGACTACACGTGAGAAAAGGATTGTGACACAGTTTCCTACATGATCATCCAAGGTTCCGTGAACCCACAGAACAAATACTGAAGTTAGGGGGAGATTTTGAATTTCAAAATGAAGTAAGGTCTTCAGGAAATGGTGGGTAGAGGGGTGATTTCAAAACTATAAAACAAGCTGTAGGGATCCATGAGTCAGAGATGGGCGATTAAAAGACATTGCTTTGAATGAATTATAATTTTAATAGTTTCTCAGCTGCTAGTCACTCTTCACCCTTGTCAGAGATTTTCATTGGTGTTCTATTTAATACTCTGAACACAAGCAGAACGACAGCCAACATAGTTAGGCCTCTGGCACATGGCAGGCACGGACACAGAATCAAGTTGATTAAGTTCCCTTTGGATATGACATCTTCACATGCTTCACATCCATGTAATTTTTTCAACCACAAACAAATCCAAGTCTTTCAGGCCTCCTTGCTAATCATAGCTACTGTCTCCACAAATGTTCATCAGATTTGCCTTCTGTAACCTGTCTCCAGGGTCCGTGAATATCTATTCCACAGCAAAAAAAAAAAAAAAAGAAAAGAAAAAAAAAGGGCTTGCATACCATAATTTCTAGAATGCTCCTTCCCTCATTGCTTTAACTGACTCTAGAGTTCCCAGAAGACACAACTTTTCCAACTGTCCCTCAAAAGTAGAGGCTGCCTCCCGCATACCTCACTCCCATAGGACTGTGGTTCTTTTTTTTTTTTTTTTTTTTGACTGTGGTTCTTCTATTGCTAAACTTCTTAATGTCTATTTTCTATTATTATTCATACACCTTCATATAAAAAACCTTAAGACCTTGATCACACCATGTGACAATACTGTTCATTCTCATTTTACTTTCACCTTTAGAACTTCTTGTTACTCCATTTTTATCTAGGGCTTGTGACCCTTAATGGTAGCCTTTCCACCAACTTGAAATCTTTCCATCAAAACAGAGAATTCCTTTGTTTTTAATTTAAATCAAAGAAAGTTTGTCTGCATTCCAATTTGCCAACATAGAGTATAATACCCAGTGCTCACCTCATCATGTGCCCTCCTTACTGCTTGCCACCCAGTATTTTATTCACTGGATCCACGTTATCAACTCATTCAGTCCTCACTCAATCCCTTCGAACCTGTCTGGCCAAGGTCACATGCCAATCGCTTACTGTGATACCCGTGCTTTAGTTACTGTTCTATTCAACTTCTCTGCTCTGTGGATACTGCAGGCCACTCCTGGCTCCTTCAAACTCTCCCATATGAGCTGCGGAGACATCCTTCTTCTGATTTCTTTCCTTTCCCTCTGAACGCATCTTCTCTTTTGCATTAGTTGACTCTGGTGGCTCCCTATCAACCATAATGTCCAAGCATTCCATCATCATACCTCATCTTTCTCAACCTATGCATTCTTTTTGTTGTTGTTGTTTAATTTATACCCAAGGCTGCAACAATCACCATTATGCTTGCTGTTCCTAAAATACAGCGATGGTCTTTACCTTTTTCTGAGCCTCAGACATACACAGGTACCTCTTCGGTTTTCAAAAGTTTGCATTATGCCACTTTACTTTTATAAAAGACCTACGTTAGTACATTTTTCCTAATGAAAATAAATCTGCAAGGGATTTTCACTTTAAGAGAAAAAGCAGAAATAGCATTCAGCATTCATTTTTGCAGTGAGCCCTTCTAGAGGCAGCATGCAGCCCAAGTAGCAACAGTGGCAAGGGGTAGCTCCTTCACACACTTAAGGAACCATACTCTGTGTCTCAGCTTCGAGTCGCCATAGCGTTGGACTGTGTGTGCATCTGTGCAGTATCTTATTTTGTGCATCCATTTGCAGGATGTGTCCTAAGGTACCAGAAAAGCCTAGGAGAAGTTATTTTTGGGGTCTAGGAATGCTCAAATTTTTCCATTATAAATTAATTCTAATTGTTTCTCCATTTTACACTTTTTTGGCTTATAAAAAGAATGCTCTGGGGGCACCTGGGTGGCTCAGTCAGTTAAGCGTCTGCCTACAGCTCGGGTCATGATTCTAGGTTCTTGGGATCAAGCCCTACTTAGGGCTCCATGCTCAGTGGGGAGTCTGCTTCTCCTTCTCCCTCTGCCTGTTGCTCCCCTTGCTTGTGCTCTGTTTCTGTCAGATAAATAAAATCTTTAAAAAAAAAAAAAGGAAAAGGAATGTTCTACTTTTGGAGAGTGGGGGAAACCTGTTTAACGTTTGAAGAGGGCATCTCTATTTGAAGGGATCATGGGAATATAGAAATCAACATATCCAAAACTGAATTCAGCACCCCGGACTACTATTTCAGAATAATTACTCTGGGAGTGCTAAGCTCATTGAACCATAACATCTTCTAGTAATGAAATAATACGGAAAATTTTGGCAAAACATTGTAGAAATTAGATTTATGCAGTGCTATGTGCACATGATTTCTTAATCGACAGAATAGTAGTCCATTACAAGGAAAAGCAGTTAAATGTTGACCTTCATCAGTAAAACCATTACAGACTTTGGCTAATAAAGTCTTAATTAAGTAAATTAAATATAAGAAATATAATGTCTAAATCACAACCAACTTCAGGTCTCATTCCCAGAATCAATCACCTATATCTACAAAAGTACCTTCAGATTTATTTTGGCTGCCACTTTAGAAGTGTGGATAGAATGATGACTAGCCTAGCATGTAAGCAGTTGAAAGGTAGGTATTAAAATAGAAAAATCTCAGACATGGAGGGGGGTTATTTTGTTTCTGAATGAAGAGAGGGGACCCTAAGGACTAAGGTTAGGAATAGATAATAATATTTTATCAGAAATAATTCTTCCACACAGTGTACTGCCTTCTACAATGCCATCATCCGCCTCATCTCCTACAATTCTCTCTCTCTGAGGTCTTTCAAACAAGGCTAGTTATCACGTGCAAAGCTCACTGTGGAGGAATTTGCCTTTCTCTGTATGAGTCGGACTAAATGGCTTTAACATCATCTCGTAAACAGAGATTTTGCTTCAATTTTGCACATGAAGCAGTATCATTTTACTACTCTACTTCCTACCAAATTTAAACAAAATAGGCTTAACTAAACATTTTCCAGAGACTTTTTAAAAAGCTTTCCTTTAAAATTAGAAAATAACTTCGTTTGAACTAAATGCTAGCTATAATTCATGATACTTTTTTTTTCCCCTAGCACCTCCAACTTCCCTCAGCAAGACTTTAAAACAGCTAAGAGTCCCTAAATCCAGACTTGGTAATTCCCTCACTTTACTGGGAAAGGTAGAACAATAATAGCTTCGAAAACAGAAAGAAGTACCTTTGCATCTAGTCATCCACTCTATCAGCAGTTCCAATATTTCATCGGTACCTATGAACACAACAGAATGCTCAGAGACAGCTGCCCATTTCATCCACTCCCTTCGCACTAAGGCAGAAATGGCTTAACTGAGAGAGACCCCGGATACAGTTACAGCCCCACTTTACTGAAACAGTAACTGTTTCAGGGCTTTCCTTGACTTTAATCCTCAGTTTCTTATGTACAGTACTTCCTGCACTGTTTACTGGACAGAGAGTTCTGGTTTTGTTTTTCACATTGTTTTTCTTTGCTAATCCAGCATACCTTGCATTTCAAGGTCTGTGGGAAGAACCGCAGCATGTTTTAGAAAGAGGAGCCTAAGTCTTTGCTTGCATATCCTTTTGCCAAATGCATAGCTTTGTCGCCCCCCCTGTTTGGGTTATAACTAAAAAAAAAAATCATTCTCTTACTTTACAAGCCACAGTTTTAAAAGGCCTTCTTTTGTCTTGTGCGAGTTCAACAAACATGAATATTGTCACAGTTCTTCTTACTGTTGAATCAGATAATTCATAGCTAGAGTGGCGGCCACAACATTTTAGCTTCCTCCCATCAGCTCTGTTTTTTTTTTTTTTTTTTGAGCACAAGGTCTTTTATGAGGCATCAAATATAAATTCTTTTTTTTTTTTTTAAATATAAATTCTTATATACAAGAAGGAAAGAAGACAATGCCTGAAGCCCAGCTCCTCTCCATACAGCCCCTCTGGCTGCTGCCCTCCCCTGCCCCCAAGCCCCTGGGTCCCTGGACCTTCAAACAGCCAGGGTCTGTCTGTCTGTACTGCAGCTCATGGTGGAGCAGAGAGAGAGAGGCAGGAGCTGAGAAAGGAGCTGGATATATGGGGCAAGAAGAGGAGCTGGGGCTTGTAAAAAACAGATTTATAATAAATAAACAGGGCTGTAAAGGGGCTGGAGATGCAGCAGATGTTTTGACGGACAGAAGGACTTAGGCATCCTGCTCCCAACCCCTGCTCTGATGGCTTCAATCTGCCTCAGGAAGGCACATCATAGGCTTATGGTGGCCCTCTAGGAGCCTCTCCCTCCAGGGCCGATGCAGGGTGCCCTGCCCCAGCGAGCTGTATGTGGGCAAGATCTGTAAAGTGTATTGTCTTCAGTTGTAGGTGGGGGAGGTTTAAGGGAATGGGGGGGGACATGCAACATGGGTGAGGGAGGGATCTATGGATCTAATCAAGTCCCACCTTTCTTAACGTGTTTCAGTAGCTTTGTATCCCTCAGAGGATCCAAACCAACTGCGGCTTTACCTACCCCACCAGTCTTAACTCAAAGCAACCTTGGCACTTCTGCCGTAGTGGCAGGAATTCCTATTTCCTCCAACCAGTAGCCCTTCTGTTTTGAATCCTCCTTCCAAGATGCCACCCATCCCCTGTTATCTACACAAAAACACTTAAACCTTGAGAGAAACTGCAGATAACTTCCTCAGAGAGGACTACATTGACCCCAGCTTAGGTCCAATTTCTTTGCTATGGGCTTGCCTCCTTTCCTTCAAAGTACTTATCTTGGAAGTTACTCATGCATTCAATAGTGGAACTGTTTAATCTACGCCATTTTTATACACCAGCAGTGTTTCTCAACTGTGACATCATTGGCATTTTGGGCTCTATAATGCTTTGTTGTGAGTGGCTATTCTGTGCAACATAGGATATGTAGTAGCAGCCCTGCTCTCTATTCATGAGATTCTAATAGCATACTGCTCCCCCCAACCCAAGATTTGACAACCATAATGACTCCAGACACACTAGTGTACATTGGATTAAGGTACGGCTACCAAACCATTAACTCTATGAAAAATACTGACATATGTTTTTGATCACCATTTTATCTCTATGCCAAGCATAGTGCTGGGTTTTAGTGGGTACTTAATATTTCTAAATAAATGTTAGGCCATGCAGTGGTTTGTATTTATTTATTTATTTATTTATTTATTTATTTATTTATTTATTTATTTATTTATTTTTATTTTTTTTAAAGTTTTTTTTTTAAGATTTTATTTATTTATTCATAGAGACAGAGAGAGAGAGGCAGACACAGGCAGAGGGAGAAGCAGGCTCCATGCAGAGAGCCCGACGTGGGACTCGATCCAGGGTCTCCAGGATCACGCCTGGGCTGCAGGCGGCGCTAAACCCCTGCGCCACCGGGGCTGCCCCATGCAGTGGTTTTTATAGCAGATTCTGAAAAAAACATTTTACCAAAAGATGAGAGCCATGAGAAATGCATCTAATAATTTATTTTAAAAGCTTTCAAATACTAAGGTAAATATACATTAAATACACAAAAAGAAGCTAATTTAACTCTGCTTTAAGTACTTTCCAAGAATCCAAGTATTTCTAAAAGTGAGATATAAGATATAAAAATAATCTACAATTTAACAATGTTTCCCCCTTTCAAATTACACTACCTCTACTTGAAAGAGGACCTATACAAGTGCTCAGGTTGATAAAGGTAAAATATTATACTAAACTCCTGCATATTCCTTGGCCCAATCTGATTTTAAAGTAATAAACTGAAACTTATTTTCTACATGACTGCATACAGAGATTAAGTTTGGGCTACTAAAATTAGTAGCTGGTCTTGCCAGTGTTTAATGACTTTAAACATTTAACCACTGAACAAAAGATTGATATTATAGCTCAAGGGAATTATGCCTTTATATATCTCTGCTCTTTTAATTCAAAATAGAAACTCAGCTAATGTCCATAAAAAATATTAATAAAAATTCAAATGGCTTAAACCAAAAGATTGTGTTATGATAAGAACAAATTTAGCATCCTATCTTTAATTCATCACACAGGACTCAGCGTTCTGGAGTTGTGTTCCTGGGTACATTATAATTAAGTTAATCGTAGTTATAATGATTGTGACTTATTTGAATGCATCCAAACTATTCTCCCAAGCCTGGCATACCTATAAGAAATTTACCTGTTCTTAGACTTGTTTGGTATTCACAATAGGATTATCACTTCAGATGAGACAAGACAGTTTTTGTAAAGTTTACATGAAGCATTCTGGAATAAAACATAGAAACCACATATTTTACCATATACACTCAACACCAGCCTTTGAAAGGATAATTTCCTGAAATTAAATAATTCACCAATATTTTCTGGGTGTGTTTCTCTAAGTTAGAGTACTGAAGAAAAGACAAAAGTCAGAAATTATCTTTTTCTTTCCCTGTTCAATGCTTTAACATTTCCTTCCCGAACATTATTTTTCAGTTAAAGTATGCTAACTACCAAAAAATGATCTCTGATATAACTCAACACATGTGCAATGCCCTTTGGAAAGTAAAATATAAAGTAACTGGGTCTAAGGAAATCAAGCACTTTATCAAATGCACTTTTAGCTACACTCCCATATTATGCTAGATAGGTCTATGACAAACTATATACACTACTATAATTATTTTCACTATGAAAATGCAGCTTAATCTTAAAAGAGCAGTGTTCTGAAATTAAAAGAAAAAAATATACATACTGAAAATTACCAATAGAAATTCCTTAGGAATGTATCACACTGGGAACCAACATTGTTCAATTATGGCACTCTATATGGACAAACATATCACATTAAGTGCTACCAGACAAATTTTCCTTCATAATGAGTAGAGACAGCTAATTTATTCAGTGGGGTTCCAAAAGAAATAGTCATTAGGTTTGGTCTTAGGGGCCATGCTGCATATGCCTCACACTCAGGAAAGCTAAGTACTTCCCTTCTGAGGTGCACATAGAAATTCAGAGTTCTGAGCAAACAGCAGATTCACATCTCTTGCCTCAGTTTCCTATAGAGCATGTGCTCAAAAATGGGAAGAGGATACAAGGCCCATAATAATATTTTGTCTCTGGCTCTGTCCCACAGAAATTTTTTTCATTAAATTCATATTCAGCCTGACTCCAGAGTCACAGAAATGAGTTTATATTCACTTATATCCTCCAATCTAAAACTAAATTGGCAAACTATTTACAAATCATTACCAAGGTAAGAGTTTAATATAAGTTTTAGGATTTTAGTCTTTTAAAACGTGGCTTCATAAAGTGTAACAATCAATTCATTACAAGATTGTAAAATACAACAATCCTAAATATTTGGGTTGATTGCATTTTTTTCCCTGACTTCTGTGTTCCCTGTAAATCTTGCTCCAACTACCTCTGTTATCCAGCAACTTATATATGCTCTCTACCACCCATGGAATCATGTCTAAACTAGGCCCTGTGGCTTTTTGCCTTCTATAATCTGATCCTCTTTAACTTTTTTAAAAAGATTTTATTTATTTATTCATGAGGGACAGAGAGAGGCAGAGACATAGGCAGAGGGAGAAGCAAGCTCCATGCAGGGAACCCAATATGGGACTGGATCTTGGCACCCAAGGATTACACCCTGAGTCGAAGGCACATGCTTAACCGCTGAGCCACCCAGGCATCCCTGAATCTCGTTAACTTTTAACTATGCATACCACTAGCTCTATATATGTAATAGTTCAGCTTGTTCTAGTCATCAAAGAATGTCATTTCATTTCTTGCATTTTTGCAGTGTGCTTATGACATGCTTTTGATCCCAAATGTCTTCCTATCAATAATTTCCCATCTAGCCCTTACTGACTCTATTAAAAGTCATATGTTCTCTAATTTTACAATACTTTTCTTAGCTCGTATGATGACAACTATTAATGGCCCTTCTTTTTTTTTAAAGATGTATTTATGTTAGAGAGAAAGCGCACACATGCACAAGCAGGAGGAGCGGCAGAGAGAGAGGGAGAGAATCCTTGAACCGACTCACCTCCGAGCTTGGAATCTGACACAGAGCTCACCCCAGGACCCTGAGATTATGACCTAAGTGGAAATCAAGTCAGACACTTAACCAGCTGAGCCACCCAGGTGCCCTGACCCTTCCTTTTATTAAGAATCTGTATTCCAGATAGAGTCAGATATATTTTATATTTTATTCAATGCTTAAAACAGTGGAATGTAAAGATGACTCTTATGCTAGTGAATGAAACAGGCCAAGCTAAGAAACCTACTCAAGGTCAAAAAGCTCTAGTCTAGAGGAGCTTTGACATGACCCATGAATACTCTGGTCCTAAAAGTATGCTCTTTCCATATATAACATGATGTCTCACACTCACCCTGTGCCTTCCACTGTGATTTGTTCAATTTGCTTTGTTATTAATTTATTTTATGTGGGCAATCTCTCACAGCTACATTTTGATCAATCAAAAGAATTTTCTAACACTCTTAATCATGGTTCCAAGAGCATGGAAAGTGTTTTAAAAAATAACTGAACCATCAACTTTTAAGAAGAAGATATTGAGTTGGTAAGTCTTTTTTTTTTTTTCTTATTTCTCTGATGTTCACCAGTAACAAAGTATGGCAATTTATCAAGAAAAAAAAATAGATGGGAAAATTGATACAGAAATGGTTCTACACCATAGTGTGAGAAAAGTTCCTTTTTCCCCCTCTAGGCCTCAGGTTCCTTATTGGTAAAATGAACTCAACCCTAAAATCATTTCTACTTTCAACATTCTGAGCCAAAATCTAGAATTATTGGGTATTTCAAATTAGATAAAAATAGTTTAATAGAAAATATCATAAAGATATAATGAACTAATCATTTTGGTGTAGCTCTAATAAGTAAAAAAAATTCATTTGCAATATGAACTTATAAGTTAGTGGCTTGCTTTATTTAGTAACTCTTTAGTGGCTCTAATTCTCAAAATGCCAGAAATTTCAAGGATTCAAAGCTATTTTTTATACTTAAATGCCCTAAAATTGTATCCCAATCAGATTAAAAGCCAAGAAATTATTACTACATAATAAACTATTATCGATTTATTTTAAATATTTAAAAAATGCATTATACTAAGTACTTAAAATAGTTATTTTTTGCATTGTTTTAATTGTGTATGTAACATTTTGCACATTGACAGAGGTTTGGCTTTTCATATTTCCAATAAGTTTTCATAGTTAGTTTTGGTTTCTATGTTGTACTTATTTCATAATTTCCTATGGTGGAAAAGGTCCCAAGTCTTCATTGAGATCTTGACTTTTCCCTTTGATTTCTTTTGTTTATGAGAAAAAGAACTACTTCTGGAAATGCGGTATTTCATATTTCAGTAATCAATCAAAAGCAATAAATACTGCACAACCAGCATCTTAAGAATGCACTTAGGTATCTTATTGATCCCCAGAACATTAAACCTCTTACCAGAGTTATGACTCTCTTCTGCTCTTAGATGTATATGCTGTTCCCAGTGATTTGATTTTATGGAGAACTGTGTTCATACAGGCAAGGGTAAAAGTATACCTAAAGATGAACTCTTTAAGTGCATTTTAGGAATTTTTTTATTACCTTCATGAGACATAACATGTATACTATATATCTTACTTTAGGAACCTTACCACCTAAAAAAAATGAACTTGTAATTCAATATACACGTTTGCTTCTACTACTTTCTTTGAAGTAGCCAAATTCGGTTAATATGAACTATCTGAAAGCAAAATAAAGTACAATAGCCTATACGGATCCTGCAGAGCTATTTCAAATATTATGTATTAAATTTATGTTATTTAGATTTTATACAAGTTTACACATAGTATTCCACTGGAAATATAAATGTAAGTAAAGCATACTCGGTGAATTGCATTTGAAATCTCTCAATATTCAGGAGGGAAAAAGGGAGTTACAATAAGTTCTATTCTAACACTTGTTCTGAGAACATGAATTTGTTTCAGTGCAATTGTAATGTTAGGGAACAATATAAGCATAACACAAATTATTTGCTGCATTTGTGCAATTTTTTCCATGAGAACTACTGGGTCAACTCAGAAAACTGCATCTCACTGAATGGAACAATGCAGAAGCATATAAAACATATGCACACACCTCAATAATATACCAGCTGCATTAGTTCACCACCATTCACATCTCGTATTATACCTTTACTTCTGATTTCAGCTAGCTCATCCTCTATCATTTCACAATAACTAACAAATACAAACCCTTCCTACACCCATGTCCACAAGCAAATGTCAGGTCTTTTACAAGGAAAAGTATCTTATTTATATATGTATTAACCATCTAACATGTATAAAATTGTGGTATCATTTTTATTACATCCCTGTGTATTTTATGTGACAATAACAGAGTGTTTTTAGTGCTTTTCCTTTATCTTCATTTTCTCTAAGCCCTATGGCTTTTTATTCCACTATTTTGCACAATGCAATGATTTTTAGAAACACATGTTGTATAATAGCAAAATTGAGTGTACTATAAAACTATAGAAAAATAACTTGATAGCATATAGTGACCTGATAAAGAAAATTATAATTTCAAAAAAAATATTAATTATTATATGTATGTGGCATAAGTTTATGTATAGAAATCCACTGATACTCTGGGTTTTAGGAAAGCATAATTATGAAATGAGTGATCAGCTGAAAATGAATTATAGTAACATTTCAGTCCATCTAATGTAGTAACATTTTTTTACATTCATATTAAGAAACAACAAATGGAAACATTCCATGAATTGGTTTCGTTAAAAATTAATTTTATTGTTGTAAGAATACTTAACATCTACACTCTTAAATAATTTTTAGCATACATTACTATTGACGAGAGATACAATGTTAAAAATAAATTTCTGGATCTTATTTATTGTGACCCAGGGATCTCGACCTGAGCCAAAGGAAGATGCTCAACCACGAGCCACCCAGGTTCCCCTGATTCTGCTTCTTTCTCTGGAGAACTTTCTACCTTCAGAATAGAACTCAGATTTTTTTTTCACACTTGCTAATGCATACATGTTGCCTCCTACTTGGACATCTACCATGTCTGTTTCTGAAAGCAGTGTCCTCACCGAGAAGTGGCACTGCCCTCACTTTACTCTGTTAAAGAAGACTTTTGCTACAGTGAATCTGAATGGAGCTGTTCTAATACATGGCCACTGATGCTCTAGCTTCAGAGGAGGCTGCAAGGTAATTTGCTTCAACCTTGAGGGGATGGGATTCATGTGTGAAGTTCCTCAATTCAGGAGGTTTGATTAAGGAGTGATGGACAGCTACTATTGTGACAAATCACTGCAAAAAGACAAATTAAAAATGTACAGTACTAGTAAGGAATATCACAGGATTCTAAAATCTGGGTTTGTAATACATTGCATTCTAAAAACACAGTTCCTCATATAAAATACTGTTAACAGAGACAGAAAGATACCTGGGAAGAGCACATCCTGGGATGCATAGTGTTTATATGTAACAACCAGTTAAAGCAGAGCTATTACTCCAATAGTCTTACCCACTCAGTGATTTAAAGTGTGATCTACAGAGATGTGGCATCATCGTCACCTAGGAGATTGTTAGAAATGTGGAATTCTAACCTAGTCAGATGTACAGATAAGAGCCTGAATGAATGAATGAATGAATGAATGAATGAATGAATGAGAGCCTGAATTAAAAAGCTAATTAGGTGACTGATTGAGCTTTGGGGCAGTACTGCTCCATTAGATACTGTTGTCAAGTAGCAGAACACTTTCACCAAATCTTACATGTAAATCAAATACGTCAACCAGAGATGTTCTACATCTATATAGTCTAAATGAGGCCATACTAATCAAGACCTCTGCTTGTTCCTTGGGGTGGGCCAGAGCATCTTTAACAACTCCTACAGATTCACAGTGCACAGTGTAAAAAAACACTTTTCTAGTGTTAGACCTTTCAGGGTAAGTCTACCTTAGGTCCACAAAATCATGGTAATAAACCTCTGAGACCCTAGTTGATCTAGAAGATGTGTACATCCACCTACATTTCAGCTTTCAATTAAAGACAGGATAATATCAACTCACTGTTGGACAGCAAGTGCCACCAAGGGCATTCCTAAGATCACGGAACAATATGTCTGGATATTTTCCACTGTTTCATAGGAAAGGATGGATAGAGAAAAGACAGTCTAGTGTCCATGAAAAAGTCTTGAAGGCTTAGGAAACTAATACATTTTAGATATTCAAAAATAAAACTTGTAAGAAGATCAAACTTTTTAAATGATACCTAAACCTGGGTTCCATGAATAAATTTTAAAATGGTATTTAGAGATCCTATGTCGAAAACATAATCACGCAAAATATAAGTGGAGAGTAAAGAAACTTCCATAAAATTAAAACTGGAAGGGAGCTAACAACATAATAGTGAAATTAAGAACTATGTCGAGTGCTTATAAAAAAAATAACACCGAGAAAATTCAATATGTAGAGAATAGAATTGAGGAACTAATCCTTTAGCAATGCAGACAAAAAAGGAATATAAACCTGAAGGTAGTGTGGGGGAGAAAAAAAAACCTCAATGTTTCATTGTACAGTTGTACTTGCCTGAGACAAAACTATAACCAGTCGAAGAGAGGAAAACTAAATTGAGCTGGAAAAAAACAAAAACAAAAACAAAAACAAACCCTGTTTCAAAATGTTTTGAAGAATTATCCTGGTATTTAAAAAATTTCAATTTCTGCAAACATCTAACTAGAACAAATCAATAATATTGTGTACTCGAGGACAAATATCAGCAGGTCTTAGACTTCTCCATAACAGTAGCAGTGTTTGAAGTTTAATTGGTAAATAATCATAAAATTAGGGCAGCCCGGGTGGCTCAGTGGTTTAGCGCCACCTTCAGCCCAGGTTGTGGTCCTGGAGACCCGGGATCCAGTCGGGCTCCCTGCAGGGAGCTTGCTTCTCCCTCTGCCTGTGTCTCTGCCTCTCTCTCATTCTCTCTCTCTCTGGTCTCTCATGAATAAATAAATAAAATCTATAAAAAATAATTGGTAAATAATCATAAAATTAATTAAAATAAAATAATCATAATTAATCATAAAATTAAAAGTTATCTGTTTATAAAGGTTGTAAACTTTGTCAGGTACTTAGTGACTCAACAACTATAGAATCAATCCACAGAAATCACAATGCATTGAAGATGATTACAAGATAAGTCAAAATGAGTGTTATTTGTAAAAAAAAAAATTACACAAATCAATGCCTTTATAATATAATAAAATACTCCCCACCAATCAGAAAGTAAAGTACTATGCAGCAATAATGCTGACAAATTTGTTTAGCTAATTGGTAAAATATTAGACATTTTTTATACTAAAATCATTTTCAAACAGCTTAAAAAGAGAAAAAAGAGAACTACTAAATAAAACTGGGATAAAAGTACATGTAAAACTTGAGGCTTGGGGCACTTGGGTGGCTCAGTCACTTGAGCTGTTGAGCACATGACTCTTAATTTCAGCTCAGGTCATGATTTCAGGCTCCTGTGATTGATCCTCATGGGACTTAGCACTCAGGATTCTGCTTGTCCCTCTCCTTCCCCCTCTGCCAGTTCCCTCCCCATCTGTACTCTCTAAAATAGATAAATCTTTAAAAAAATCGAGGCTGACAAAATGGAATTTATTCCAGGAAAATGACTTTAAAAATCAAAAAGTGACAAAATTTTGAATAACTAATTTTTGAGTGTAAAGTACATGATGTTTATATATGTACATATAATCAGTAAGGAAATCAATGTCTAATAAAGCAATCGGATACCAGTTGTCTGTTATAAAGAAGGTTAATAGGTGCCACCTTTACAAAAAAGGATTGAATAATAGATGTGAAATGCCCAACAATTCAAATTACAGAAGAAAGTTAGACACCAAGGTGTTCATCATTGCTTCATTAATACAAGTGAAAATTAGAAAAGGTTCAAATAGGGGAATGTTTTAGAACTATAGTTTTTAAAATGTTTCAATGTTTCTTAAGCTCCTCATTATAAAAAAATAGATTTAAAATAATGAAACTAATTACATTTGGCTAGTCATTTCTGAATTCCTAAACAGGCAGATTTTTTTTGACACTTCATTATTGTGAAATGCGTTCAAGTTTATAAATAACTTTCCCAAACATATCATTTTAGTCTGAAATCTCCCTTGTAAGCCAAGAAATGCAGGGAATTATTATTTCTACTTTTCAGATGGCAGAATTAATTTATTAGGCAAGATTTTTTTTTTGCTTCCCCTTCCAATTTTATACTCTGCCTTTCTTCACTCTGCTTGGCTTAATACTGGAGAGCCTGATCTCCATGGGCTCTGTCCAAGAGTCTCTGTGGTCCAGTTTCTGGATGTGGCGACCAGCAGGAAATCACTAGTAAGAGAGGAGGGGATTGGAGAAGAAAGGAGTACTTATTGCTCTGGCTCATGCCATCCTGATACAGGGTAATAGTGGCTGAATTTGTTCTCTGTGGCCACAACTGCTGTTATACAGACCCTCTTCCGAAGCTCAGCTCTCACTGGGTCCAGTATTAACATTCCTTCCCATTATCCCTTCAGGCTTGGGAGCAGGATAAG
This sequence comes from Canis lupus familiaris, assembly GCF_011100685.1. Classification (NCBI taxonomy): domain Eukaryota; kingdom Metazoa; phylum Chordata; class Mammalia; order Carnivora; family Canidae; genus Canis; species Canis lupus. The sequence goes on from NC_049260.1 coordinate 28,805,959, forward strand.
GATGTTCTATTATTATTAGTAGTAGTAGTAGTATTAGTAGTAGTAGTAGTAGTAGTAGTAGTAGTAGTAGTAATGTTCTAGTATTATTAGACTCTGTGTGCTTCACAATCCTTATTGGTTCATTTGACCCTTCCCATCTCACTTGACCTAACCCACTGTGTGGTGTGCCATCTGCATACTGTCAGGGCCAGAAGGATATGGAGACCCAGAGAGTTAATGGCTCTTTCAGTTCTATCCTAGAAGAACATGTCACAGCTAGGTTAGAGACTCTGTGGTCTCTTTCAGGGGGAATTTTTGCTTTAGACACTAAAGATAGGATATCTTATTATGAGACAAAAATATGGTTTGGCTGTTTAAAATCTCTCTGCGGACAGACAGGATTTATTATATACACCTACTAGTACAGAAGTTCTTCTTACCAAGTATGTGACTCAAATTATGTTGTCATGTCACTAGTTCTCTTATAATGAAGTATTATGTCAGTTGAGTGCAGCAGAAAGCCTTTGTGAAGGTGGACAACATGAAAAGCAGGGAAATCAGTGACAGGCAACTTTGATCCGATACTAATAAAAAAGAACCCATCTGTAGGAAAGAGCCCAGAACAAAACAAAAACCTTGACTGACAGAATTCCTAAAAAAAGAACAAAAAATTTGACACTACACCAGACATGAGACAAATCTTTGAGCAAATCCAGTGGAAATTATCTGTGATCATCCTTATTTTTAATTTCTGTATTTAGTATATTTTGTTTGTCCCAGGAGGTATGTCCTAGGTAGAGAGATTGTGGGGTACATTTTGTGAAATAATTTGGCTTTTGACCAAACTGGTAAGTTGGCAGACCCATTGGGTTGCGCAATAAAAACGTTAGTATCATAATCACGGATAGTTTATAAGTCAGAATTCAGTTTAATATTTAACTTAGAAGAAACCAATGTGGACGTAACTGGTAGGGGTCCAAGGGCAGAGTGAAGAGGCGTCTGGACACAGAGTAACACAAATAACTATGAAATTCAGAAGATCACATCATGGCCAATGGGAGGCCATAACATCTAAATACTGTTTGTGAAGTCTAATTGTATGGAAGAGTGATTTTTTAAAAAGCATGGTCCCCTTTATGAAGGGTAAAATTGTATTATGGTCTTTTCTTGACTAAAGGGTATTTGTACAGGGAGCTGTGGTTCGCCACTGTGTTCACAAAAATTAAGGTCTTTTGGGGAGACTTCAGGACTACCATCAGGGATGGAGGGGCAGCATAGGCAGCAGAGTCAAGTGTTTTGTCCCCAGCATGAGAGTTTGATTTTCAACTTTTATAAATATCTCACAGATAGAGGATGAATGTATGATACTTCAGAAATGCAACTATCAACTGGGCTGAGCAACCCGTTTGAGGTTGTGTTCCTTGTCAAGTTCAAGTCTAGGATACTGTGAATAGGGAAACCAGATGGGCTGATAGGAAAATTAGCTTTACTGTGTGAAAGTTAAGATGATTCTAAGAATCTGTTTTCAATGGATGAACTTCTCATCAGTACACAGATGAACAGTGGGAGTCCCTAAGTGCAAAGACAAGGCTTTGATCAAAAACATCATAAGAGAAAAGAAGCCTGGAGAAGAATTTTCTGGCAAGGAAATGAAGAGCAAATAGAATTAGGAATTGTGGTGGAAAAAAAATACTGCTGTAAGAGACTGAGACCCAGAGTGCAAGTAATTTTCACCTTATATGCTAACAGGAATGTGGTATGGATTTGGATACAGGAAGTTGCAAAAGATAGTGAGTTTTTATCTAGTGTTTCCAGAGAATGTCATGATTCACCAACGGCGGGACCTCTGAGCATGTACCAACTGGACATCAGTGCCAGCAAATACGCACTAGCTGTTCCTACAGCAGACTTTTTATCTTTCAAGTTTCAGCCCAAATTCTTTGTCATATCCTCAGTAAGCGTTTCCTACTGGAAAACTTACTTAAAAGGATGCCCGACTAGCTTTTCTTCTTTATTATGTAACTTTGATCATTTTATTCTTACCATTTACTAAAATTACTATTTAAAATTTTTAAAAAGAGTTTATTTATTCATGAGACACACACAAAGAGGCAAAGACATAGAGGGAGAAGCAGCTTCCCCACAGGGAGCCTGATGCAGGACTCGATCCCAGGACCCCAGGATCACAACCTGAGCTGAAGGCAGATGCTCAACCACTGAGACACCCAGGTGCCCCTAAAATTACTATTAAATTATTTTGTCTACTTGGTGTTTGCTTGTTTACTGCCTACCTACACTCCATGAGGAAAGATATGCCATCAGCCCTTTTCTTTTAGATATCTGATACCAACTGGACAGCAGTAGCTTAACAGTATTTCTTGAATGAAGGAACAAATGAATGAATGAATGAATGAATGAATGAATGTTGTATATTTACCAACACTGTTTCAAGTGCTACCATGGTGTCCCTTACTTTGACCAATTCTATTACTTCTTGTGAAGCTTGAATGAAACCTTGTCAGCTATATTCTCTAATAAGCTGCCATTAGTTAAAATAGTGACTCAAAAGTCAGAGAGAGCTTTTCCCTCAAGATGTTCTCTCACTTCTAGAAGGCCCTCATCATCTTTATTATTGTTTATGTACTTTTATATCTTGGTGTGACTCAAAATACCATGTATGATTTCTGCATCATTAATGCAATAGACCATTTCCCTCCATAATTTGTTTTTTATATGACTGGCGTTAAATTTGTTGATGATCATGAAGGGATGATTCTTTTGGGGAGAACTTTCTTCATAACCTGGGAATTCTTTATAAGACACAGAAAATTACCATTTTAAAGGCAAAACACCAAACATTGCTATTCTTAAAGCTATTTTATACAAGATTTTAACAAGATTGAAAATCCTGTAATATGTCTGTATGATGAACTAAAGTTTTCATTAATACATGAGTTATAGATTTTGTAGTAAAGGGTGGATGCAGAGATAAGATTTAAAAAACCAACTCCTGGGGATCCCTGGGTGGCTCAGCGGTTTAGCGCCTGCCTTTGGCCCAGGGCACAATCCTGGAGTCCCGGAATCGAGTCCCACGTCGGGCTCCCCGCATGGAGCCTGCTTCTCCCTCCTCCTGTGTCTCTGCCCGCCCCCCTCTGTCTATCATAAATAAATTTAAAATAAATAAATAAATAAATAATCTTTAAAAAACAATTCCTATTTAAATCTGATTTTTTAGGATGGACATTATATACTAGTAATCTAAATAGCACGACCTTAACTATTAATTAGATAAGACTATAGGTTTACATTGCCTGTAGAAATGGGTAGTAAAATATCAATAATAGATCTCATCTACGTATTAGGTAGTACTCGTAAAGTAGAAAGAAAATACATAATATAACTCACACTTTTTTTAGCATTTCCTATTAACAGGGTCTTTGCCAAGTACTTGATGCACTTAATATACATAATCTTTAGAGTTCTGTAAAAGTGCACCAGGGTGGCTCAGTTTAAGTGTCTGATGTCAGCTCAGGCTGTGATCTCATGGTCGTGGGATCGAGCCCCACTTCAGGTTCCACACTCAGTGGGAGCTTGCTTGTCCCTCTTCCTCTGCCCCTCCTCCTGCTCATGCATGCTCACTCTCTTTCTCTCTTTTTCTCTCATAAATAAAATATTTCAAGAGAAAATGGTTCTGTGAGGATACTTCTGGTATTTTAATAGAGGAGGAAACTGATGTACAGAGGAGCTATGCCCAGAGTCCTAGCCATTAACTGAAAGATCTGGAGTTCACACCCAGGCATTCTGTCAACACTGTATACGCTTTTTATCCTTGAAAGATACAAGTTCCTGGAGTTTATTTGAATATTTTAATGTTATTTTTATTCACCAAGGGTTTTAAAAGATAGGACAAAGTTAGAACTTGACAAAAATCACTTAATAATTATTCAGTTCCATTCACCTAATAGGGTTGACAGTAGAGAACTTCATTAAATTGGATCAGTGTTTCCAGTAGTACCCAAGCAGGTTGTAGGAATTGAGTGTACCCAGGTATTCATTCTTTGAAAATAGTAAAGCCTTGTTATCCCTGCCTGCTGACTTTATCATTTGCCATAGCTGGCATCTTAAAACCATACATCTGTGGGTTTTATATGCTTTAAATACTTGGTAATGCACAATATTAATAATTTAAGGAAATCATATGATTGTCTCTAAAAGATAACAGTAACAATTTAATAAATTTCATTCAGGGTAAAATTTTTTTAGTAAACTGGGATGAAAAGAATATTTATATCTGAATTATTATGGCCAAACTGAGATGGGGAATATAAGGAAGATGACTTATTACTACCTCTCTTCATCATGATACTAGAAGTACTAATCAGTGCAAAAAGGCTGAAAAAATGAAATTATAGAATTGGAAAGACAGTAACATAATCATCTTTATTTGTAGATTATAGCATTATATTGCTATAAAAACAAAATAATCCTCAAAGAAACAACTTGAGTTTAAAAACCTTAGCAATGTTTCTGGGCTTAAAAAATCAATATAGTAAAATTAGGTAGTGACTTCAGTGAAAATTGCAGATTAGGCACTTCCATAAATTCTCTCCTCCATAAAAGCAGTGAGAACATGGAAAACATTCTCAGCATCCAATTTATTTCAAACTCTGGAAATTATGCAAAGGCCTACAGCAATCCAGATAGTGTTTATTGAAAAACAATGACTGGACTCTTGGGTGTCGACTCAGGTAGTGATCTCAGGGCCACATGATCCAGCTCCATGTTGGGCTCCGCACTCAATACGGAGTCTGCTTGAGATTCACTCTCCCTTTCCCTCTGCCCTCTCATGTTCATGCCCTCTCTTCTCCCCCCTTTCTCTCTAAAATAAATAAATCTAAAAAAAAAAAAAACAGTGATTGAATCTTGGTAAGAACAATGACCCTCCACTCCTTTTTCTGAGGTAACTCTAAAAACCAGCAACCTGGGGGTAGGAGTAAGTTTGGAACTCCTTCAAAGCCCCATTCCCAGGAATTGTCATTGTTTTCTCTGTCTAGTTGATTCAAGGAAGACCTTACTCTTAATACTGTCCTTGTTTGAGCTGATTCAGAGTTCACAATGTGTTAACAGACTTCTATGAGGATGATTCTTGAAAACAATAAAAGGCAATGTATTTAACATTGCAATTGCCTATAGTAGAAGATAAAAGTTGAAAAAAAAATAGGCTCATCGGCAAGCTTGAAAGTGAAATCCAGGAAGCAGGATGTATATGCAATGATTTGAAAAGCTCCAATCTTTTTCAGAGTCAAAAGGCCATGTGCATGCACAGAGCTTTGTATATACCCAAAACTGTACACAGCATAAGAGAGCCCTGAGAACATTCTAGTCTCTAACCTCAGGCTGAACTTAAGGTTTTGTCAACACAGGAAGCAAAGGTAAGAGTTATACAGTACCTTGCTGAGTTTGGTATCACCAGCATGCACACACAGCCCCTTAGGAAAGAATGGAAGATTTATTGGTTCCAGAAATTTAAGGAAATCTCCATCCAATCACTAGCTGGCCTGTTAGACTCTGAGGAGAGACCTCAGTGGCCACATGTGACAAAGACTATGAGCTGTCTTGAATTCAGAAAAGCAACTAAACAAGCAAAATAATAACAATGAGGCATAACAACAGACTTTGGAGAGAGAATACAATCTAATTTCCAGAGTTGCCACATTATGTTAGTTATAATGCCCAGTTTATTTTTTAAAAAGATTTAAATATTCATGAGAGACACACAGAGAGAGAAGCAGAGACATAGGCAGAAGGAGAAGCAGACTCTCTGTGAGGAGCCTGATGCAGGATGCAATCCCAGGACCCCGGGATCACGACCTGAGCTAAAGGCAGATACTCAACCACTGAGCCACCCAGGAGTCTCTAATACTAGTACTTGCTTTAACAGCTCATATACTAAAATTGGAATGATAAAAAGAAGATTAGTATGGCCCCTGCACAATGATGACCTGCAAATTTATGAAGCATTCCATAAAACAAAAACTACCTTGTGGAGGAAAAAAAAAAAAAAAGAATGTATGGTCCATGCTCCAGGAAGAAGAAATAAAAGCCAACAATTGTCTCTAAAGCCCATGTGTCAGACTTAAAGGAAAAAAAAACTTAAATCCGATATTTCAACTATGTTCAAAGAACTGAAAAAAATGTTTAAAGAACTAAAGTATGTGTTTCACCAAAACAGAATATTGAAAATGTGACAGAAATCACATGAAAATGAATAAAATTTAGAATTTCTGGAGTAGAAAAATAAGATAAAAATATTAAATATTGGGTTCTACATGTAAGGAGCTTGGAAGTCACTGTTCTGTCCTAACATCCAGTAAGAAAAAAATCAACAGATTGAAAAATGAACAATTCTCCTAGGATCTGTAAAGGAGGAAAGGGCAAAAAGAAAACTATAATTTCTTAGATCGAAGAAACATAGACAGATAATGGGGGTCATAGCTCCTCAGAGTTGACCTGTAATTGTTGGAGGCTCAGTGTGACACCCCCCACACCCAATTTTGTGGGATTTACCTTCAGGAGCTTTACCAGTTTCTCACAGTAAACATCACAGAAAATTGCCTTTCTGCTTTTGGTAGAGGGATGGAAAAGTAACCTTTTGATATCTGCCAGAGACATATTGTTTTTAAATAACGCCTGCCTTCAGGAGAAACCATTTAACCAGAGCCTATCTGACTTGAAGGAAGATAAATAACCAATACAGTCAGTTCCAGACTGGCATATGGAGGAAGGGAAATGCTCAACTCCAGCCCCCTAGAGCCATCCTGTTATACTTAAGGAAGGCTACATACTGTATAATTTCAACTTATGTGACATTCTGCAAATGGCAAAACTATGAAGACAGTAAAAAATTCATTGGTTGCCAGTGGGTAGGGTGGGGTCAGGGGATGAATACATAGAGCACAGAGGATTTTTAGGGCAGTGAAAATACTTCGTATGATATTAAAATGACGGATACATATCATCATACATTTGTCAAAACACATAGAATGTCCAATAGCAAGAGTGAACATAAAGATAAACCATGGACTTTGCGTGCTAATGATCTGTGAAGGTTCATTATTTGTAACAGATGTACCACTCTGGTGGAGGACTTGATAATGGGAGAGCCTGTACATGTAGGGGCAGGAGGTACATGAGAAATATCTGTATATTCCACTCAGTTTTCCTGTGAACCTAAAATTGTTTTTTAAAGTCTTAAAAATACTAACTGTAGATGATCAATATGCTTTTTGAGTGGGGAAAAAAAAAACATTAGCCAACTTGAAGATAGAGCAATTGAGATAATATGGTCTGAACAGCAAAAAGACAAAAGAGTGAAGAAAATTGAAATGAGTTTCACAAATCTCTGAGACACCCTCAAGTGTACTGAGATATGCATAATGGACATTCCAGAAGAGATAAATAAAAGGACAAAAAAACAATATTGAAAGAGATAATATCTGAAAAATTTCACATTTGATGAAAATACTAATCTATACATTCAAGAATCTCAAAAAATTCCAAGTAAGATAAACTGAAAGAGATGCATACAGGGACACATCTTGAGAGAGTTAGAGAGAAGCTCTCATAAACCTCATCTACAAATGGTCCTCTATCTGATTAGCAGCTGTTTACTCTTCAAAAACCATGACGATCAGAAGGCAGTGGGAGAACAGAACTAAAAATGGTGATGGAAAAGTGAAGTCAACCAAGAATTTTATATCCAAGAAAACTATACTTCCAAAAAGTGGGAGAAATTAATATATTGACAGATAAATAGAGAATTCATGGCTAATAGATCAGCCCTACAAAATATATTATAGGAAGTCCTCCAGGATGAAATGAAAGGGAAATTAGACAATAACCTGTGAGAAGGAAGGAAGAGTAGTGGTTGGTCTATCTAAATGGATAAACAAAAATGACAGTATAAAGATTTTGAAAAAATCCTTCACAAGACACTAGACAAGAGAAGGCACTAACATTAAAAAAAGGAATTATAGATAATTATCAAGTGGAATTTATTTCAGGAAGGCAAAGTTGGTTCAAAACATGAGAACCAGTGATCTAAATCACTTTGTTAGTAAAGATTCAGAAAACACATGTCAAAACAAATGCCAAAAAAAGCAACTGACAAAATCCAACTTTTTATGATTAAAAAAAAATACTCAACAAACTGGAAAGAGAAAGTGTATTGCCTTTCTATAGCTGTTGGAACAAATTTTAACTTTAGTGGCTCTTAGAATACAACTTTTTTCATACTTTACAGTTTCATAATACAGAAGTCCAAAATGGGCCTCCCTGAAATAAACTGAAGGTAGCAGTTGGGCTGCATTTATTTCTGGAGGCTTTAGAGGAGAATCCCCTTTCCAGAGTAATGGGAAAGATACCCCATAATCATAAATTGGAAGACTTAACGTTTTTTTTTTAAAGATTTTATTTATTTATTCACGAGAGAGACACACAGAGAGAGACAGAGACAGACAGAGAGAGACACAGGCTCCATGCAGGGAACCCGACGTGGGACTGGATCCTGGGTCTCCAGGATCACGCCCTGGGCCAAAGGCGGCGCTAAACTTCTGGGCCACCGGGGCTGCCCTGAAGTCTTGATGTTTTTAAGATGGTAATCTCCCCAAAGTGCATCTACTGATTCAACACATTTTCTGTCAGAACTCTGTCTTTGCTGTTGCAGAAATTGACAAGCTGATCCTAAATTTCATAGGGAAATTCAAGTGATGCAGGATAAGCAAAAACAATGTTGAAAAAGAATAGCAAAGTTGGAGGATTCACTTTCCATTTAAGAGTAACCACAAATTTGCATAATCAAGACTTCTATTATGAGGACAGACATATAATGGAATAGAATTGAGAGTAGAGAAATAAACTCATAAATTCATAATTGATTTTTTGTTGTTGTTGTTGGAGCTCCAAGGTTTTGTGAGGGAAGAGTATTAATCTTTTCACCAAATTTGGTGGAAACACAACTAGATATGAAACTGAGATGCCGTCTCTCACCATTTACAAGAATTAATAAATACGGTATGAATTTACTGATGTGGAATTTAAGGAAGAGAAGGAAAAATAAAATAAGATGAAAATTGAGAGGGAGGCAGACTGTAATAGATGCTGAACTTTAGGAAACAAACTGAAGGTTGCTGAAAGGGAAGTGGGTAGGAGAAGGGGTAACTGGATGATTGGCAATAAGGAGGGCACTTGATGTAATGAGAACTGGGTGTTATGCAACAGATGAATCACTAAATTTTACCTCTGAGGCTAATTAAAAAAATAAATAAAAATGAGCTCAATAATACACTGACACAAAATAAGGTTATTTTTTCTCCTCGTTAAAATGACAGTTTTTTTAGGTTATTGGTCTGCTTTTAATAAGATAATATTAAGGGTTTTCTTTATCTTTTGTATTATCTGCCAAGGAAATAAAGATTCTATGTCTTACCCTCCCCCCCCAATATAAAAAATGGATCCAAAAAAAGTGTAAGAACTGAAATTATAATATTTCTATCAGAAAACAAAGACCCAAATCTTGCTTATGCTAGATTAGGCTATAGTTTCTTAAATGTGACCCCAAAACCACAAAGAGCTAAAGAAAAAAATAGATAACTACACTAAAATAGAAAACATTTTTGATATATTGAGAAAAGTGAACATACAAACCACAGAATGGGAGATAATATTAGTAAATTGTATATTTGATCAGAGTCTAGAATCTAGAATTAATAAACAAGTCTCAGAACTTAATAATATGAAGGAAATTAACCTAATCAAAAAATGAGGATATACTTTGAATAAATATTTTTCTAAAGAAGATATAAAAAGAGCCAATAAGCACATGAAAAATTCCTCAACATTATTAACTATTAGGGAAATGCAAATCAAAATAAGAGAGACCACTTCACACTCCCTACAGTGGGTAGAATAACAAATCACAAATTAGTAAATTTGGCATGGATGTGGAGAAATTGGAACCCTCTTAACTTGCTGGTAGGGATGTAAAATGGTGCAACTCTTGTAGAAGGTTGTTTGGTCATTCCTCAAAAAGGTCATTGTATAGTTACAATATGGCTCAGCAATTTCACTCCTAGATACTGAAAAAAATTGAAAGCAAAAAATAATTGTATATGAATGTTTATGGCAGTGTTGGTCATAATAGCTGGAAACTGGAAACTGGAAATATGTCCATCAGTTGGTAAATGGTTAGACAAAATCGTATATCCCTACAATAGGATATTCCATCATGAAAAGTAAAGAAGTACTGGCACGTGCTACAATATGGATGAATCTTTAAAATATACTGATTGAAAGAAGCCAAACACAAAAGTATACATATAATTTCAATTATAAGGTATCTAGAATAGAGAAATTTATGGAAGCAGAAAGTAGGTTAGTGGTTTTCAAGAGTTGTGGGTGGGCATGGGAAGTCTTTCTTTTTGAAGTGGTCAAAGCGTTCTGGAATTACATAATGTTGACAGTTGCCCAACTTTGTGAATATACTAAAAATTACTCATTGTACACTTGAAAGGGGTAAATTTAATGGTATGTGAATTAAAGCTCAATAGAAATTAAACACATACTAGTAATGAATATCTAGAAAGTGAAGTTTTAAAGAGCCATTTACAATAGCATCAGAATCAAGTACCTAGAAGAGAATTGAACGATGTATACAACCATCACAGAGGAAATAATAAAACTTTATAGAGAGATAAAAGACTTTAAAAAGGACAAACCTCTCCTGTTCATGAATTGGAATGTTCAGTATTAAAAAGGTGAAAATTCCCTGAAAACTGACTGTAAAACAATCAAAATAAAAATCACAACAGGTGTTTTGTTTTATTATGTTTTGCTTTGCAATTCAGCTAGCCCATTCTAAAATTTATAGCAAGCTGTAAATGGCTAAGGAAAGCAAAGACATCTTTAAAGTGATACAAAAAGGTAGAGCTTATATATATAACATGGCATATAAAACTGTGGTAAACAAGACCGTGTATTACATGCACAAGGATAGACAAGTAGACCAATGGAGCAGCATAGAAAGCATGGAAACAGATCTTGGCAGGATACTAGAGGTGAAGAAATAAACTGTGATCACAGCAAGGTTTAGAACCAGTTCTGTAGAGGGGCACCTGGGTGGCTCAGTGGTTGAGCACCTGCCTTTGGCTCAGGTCGTGATCCTAGGGTCCTGGGATGGAGTCCTGCATCAGGCTCCCTGCATGGAGCCTGCTTCTCCCTCTGCCTCTCTGTCTCTCATGAATAAATAAATAAAATCTTAAAAAAAGAAAGAAACAGAATCATAATTTGCATACTGTCCCATACTACACATCCTCAAAGCCTCTCTGTCCTGTTCCTCTCACGTTCTACAATCCCACCCAGGAACAACTTAGGAAATACCCAGTATGTTTTCAATAATCCCTCTTCCATTTTAACTAGCTAGCATGATTTTCTGTTGTGGAAACTAACAGTCCTGATCAATACAGTCTTCCCCCAGATAAATATTTCCTTTTTAAAAAAAAAATTTTTCTCTATTAAACAATGACTACTATAATAAAAAATACATTTTTTTTTTATTCGAAGGCATACTGATTTCACGAGCAAGGGAAGGACATCATGAACAGGTCAAGTTTGTCCCAATGCTTAGTTTTCAACAGTCTGTGAAAGATGATAAAAATAAAAAATAGGAGAAGAAACTGCTTATAATATTAACCAAAAAAAGAAATTAGATATATTTCCATGTATAAAATTTGTACAAAATCAGTGGAGCCTGCCACTCTATAATGCACTTTTTTTTTTTTTTCTGAAAAGGGGTGTTCTGCATCGTTAAGGGCCGCAAGTCCAGGAAACATAGTAACTTTCTTTGTTTTGCAATAATATTGATGGGTTCTTCCTTCCCATTCTAGTCTTTTCTTAAATTGGCAAAAAATAAAATTGGAGATTGTTGAAAAATCAGCACACTCCAACTCTGTAACAATATTCCTATAACAACTACATTTGTAATGATTTTATATATAAAATGCATGCCATAGAAATTCAGAAAACCAAATTATAAGCACTTCCTTTTGTGCTTTGAAAAATAATCAAGTAGGTTTAGGTTGAAAAAAATACAAAAACGAAGTATGAATTTTTAAAATTTTTTCCTCAACATCTCTCACACATGTGCTGGCATTTTTTTCCTCCCACGAAAGTAGGGAGGCCTTTTTCATGCCTTCAGATTTTCCTGAAATTCTGTTATTTCTAGTCAGAAATCTAAGAAATGGAGAGTGAAGTTAAAATATTTCTGAGGTAATGAACAATGATCTCCTGCAATGAAAATAAAAGACAGAAGATACTTATCACATTTCACTCAGTTCACGTCCACCTTCAGTTTTCCTTAAGTCGTGTGTGAGAGACAAGATAGAAAGAAATTATAAAGATGCATCTAGTCTTTTTTATTAAAAATTTAATGCATAAAATTTTCTTTTATTTAGTTTCAAAGGTAAAATTTAGTGATTCATTAGTTGCATATGATACCCAGTGCTCATTCCATCACATGCCCTCCTTAATGCCCATCACCCAGTTACCCAGTCCCCCCACCCATCCCCCTCCAGCGACCTTCATTTTGTTTCCTATAGTTAAGAGTCTCTTATGGTTTGTCTTCCTCTGTTCTCCTCTTAGTTTTTCCTTGCCTTCCCTTATGTTGATCTATTTTCTTAAACTCTACATATGAGTGAAATTGTGTGGTATTAGTCTTTCTCTAACTTATTTTGCTTAGCATACTACTCTCTTGATCCATCCATGTTGATACAAATGGCAAGATTCCATTCTTTTTTGATGGATTAGTAATATTCCATTATAAATATATACCACATCTTCATTTATCTGTCAACGGACATCTGGACTCTGTTTTTTGCTATTGTGGATAGTCTTATTTTTAAAGGCTGTAATCAGGAACATCTGCAAATTCTTACAGCTCTTCTGAACACATAGGATATTTAGAGCAAAATTTGTATTAAAGATGACACCTGTATATATCAAAGAATCATATTCCATTGTAAAATGATGCAATTTAACATTTCTCAAGTGGGAAGAAAGATATAGCAGGAAAAATATTTAACCATATATGTATGCCTATTATGGCTCTTTTTCTCAAAGTGAATGGGAATTTTTTTTTTTTTGTGAATGGGAATTTTAAAATTGGGCAAAAGGTCACTTTTTATGTTATTTTCTGTATCTTTAAAAGTATACAACATATAATCTCATCATTCCAGAAGTGTTTTTGCTATTTTCTATATATCAAGGAGCATTAAAAATATAAAGTTTCATGAACAATAAAGATACACACCCATGCTTCATATTCTGCTTTTTGGTGATTTTTTGAGAAACATTTCATTTACGATACCTCCACAGTGCTACTGTATGAAACACATAGTAGTACTACTTCCTCTGGGGATTCCACCCATAGATAATTTCATTTAAGAAAGGTTTGTACCTACTATACTATGTTACATCACTTATTCCTCCTTCAGGTCTCTCTTAGTATGTATTCTTTGCAGAACACACACATGAAATTCCACCTTCAGATTCAAGACAAAAGTCTCTGTCTAGAAATAGTCTCACCTAACTTAAATTATATATGTGGGGGGTGGTGGAGGGAATGAGGAATTTGTATCCATTAAGGTCACATCTCAGTCTTCAGATATCTAGAAATAGGACAGAAAACTACACACAAGGAAGGAAATGTTCACAGAGCTCAAAGTGAAATATTATTTAGTTTTGCAGACATTTTAATGGGTGTTTTCATCTTCACTCCTTCAACTGAAAGCACTTGGACTTAAAAGAATGTCAACATATTCCCCACTTCTTTGATATTTGATTTCCACTAGGATGTTGAGTACAAAAGGAAGGCCCAATAAATGCCCACGAAATGTGCAGGAAAGCTTTATAGGCCTATGAAACTGTAAAATAGAGGTTTCTGGCTCACAGAAGGGCAAATAGATACAGGTCTGAAATGTACACATGCTGTTTTCACAAGAAAGATCTGTGACAAAATTCATACCGATTATTGACCCGACTCTTAATTTCTTACTAATGTTACAAATAGGTAATAACAAACTATGAAATGGTACATCTAAAGGTTATTTTTTTCTAAGAATATTTTATCAACTACAGAAGCTCTACTAGCATTTAGGTTAATTTACTTTTTAAAGATACAGAAGTAAAATACATCAAGCCAAATTATCAAGTTCTTGCATTTAAAGGGATTAGTATTCCAAAGATGGAAATATTTTTACATTATTCATCCAATTTAGGATTGTGTAACTACAAATAAACTCAAATGTGTCATTTTCTTCTGAAGTCTTTGTTTCCAATTAAGCATAATTTCTTTCTCCAATTTTGCTTTGTTACTTTAATGATACATTATATTCTTTCCTGTAATATTTATATTACTTCCCTGATCAACAATCAGCTCTCTGAAGGCATATCATGGATCTAATTCTTTATTCCATTTCTACATCACCTGGTTGCAGTAGATAATCTAGGAGTATCCAAGATTCATTACTTCTTCCCTATACCCACACCACTTGATATGTAACTTTGCATTTCCCTGCAATCATGAGCAGGATAACATGCACTGTCAATTGACCTTCCACTCAACTATGAGACTTATTTTGACAAACTGTATGGTAACAAACATGGTATAAGCAGAGGCTTAAAACAAACTTGCACATGGGGCTTGCTCTCTCTTGTATCTTTACACATTGACTTGAAACATGTCCAGGCCTACTTGCTAGAAGATCAGAGAACTATATCATCCAAATCATCAAGGCCACCCTAATTAGAATGATAGCCAATTGACCTTCAAATTGGTGAAGAAACCCACTTAAAAGGAGCAGAGCAACCCAAATGATTCCACCTTAGAAGAGCTAAACCCTGCAGGGGTACAAGAAATCAATGTTGCCTTGAAGCCAAGTTTTAGGATGAAAATTTGTTTCAAAGCCATAGAAAACAGATTTTAGTTTATGTTGTAAATAGTCTGTGTTACAAGAAAAAAAAAAGAATTACAAATACTTTATTTGGAAATTTGTCATAGAAAACAACATGGATGCACTAACTAAAATGAGCTACCAAACCTAACCAAAAATTTGCATAGTATAGTGACTTGAATCAGTTGTCAATACCATACAATACAGTATGGCTTGGGCACATTCAACTACATGATATCCAAATGGCCCACTCTGACCAGGGTATGCAACACCTTGGATATACTCACTGATTTCTGGCAGGGGTAGGAGGCCGGTGGGGGTGGGGGGAGGGAATAACTTAATAAGGGTCAGGGCTTGTTTGTTTTGAGAGGTACTTTTCTCTTTGAAAGTTAAAAAAAAAATGGAAATTACACAGATGCTAAAAGTAGTTTTTGCAACTTCAAGGAAGATACACCAATAAACCAGAAATACCCAATATGCCCTCAGAGAGCTGTTTAGTCGTTGAATAGTATTAGTAGAAATACGGCTATAGTACAAGAGGGAATCTGATGTATTAGATAGTTATAGAATATAATGGGAGGCAGGAGAAGAAATGACAAAGTACAAAGAGAATCAGCGTGAGTAAAGATGAGACACACATAGACTTTTCATATCATTTGATGCACCGTATCCAGCCTTAACTGAATTCTCTTTCCAGTTCTGTGAACTACTATATCCCTTCTTTTCATGAGTCAAGTTAAGTGATGAGTATTAATGAACAAATGGGTGATTTATATTAAAATGAATTGTAGTCCTGGAATGCCTGGGTAGCTCAGTGGTTTAGTATCTGCATTCAGCTCAGGGCATGATCTCAGGGTCCTGGGATTGAGTCTTGTATCAGGCTCCTCAGAGGGAGCCTGTTTCTCCCTCTGCCTATGTCTCTGCCTCTCTCTGTGTCACTCATGAATAAATAAATAAAATATTTTAAAAAAATGAATCATAGTCCTATTCTGGATTCTTTACACCATAACAAAGTGACAGGTTATTATGTGCCAGGCTATAGTTCAAAGGACTAGTCCCTTGTGAAAGTTTCAGTTTCAATCTGTCACATCTGCAATTAGAAGAGGTAAGCACAGAAAAGATGAATTTTGCTGCAAGAAAAGAATCTGGAAAAGGTAAAAGCACAAAATTCAGCCCCAGAATCATAAAACATAACTGACTGATGCAGGGCCCTGTAAGACATATATGAAATATTTCAACATTAGATTTTATAATCTAATCGTACAGAAAAACACTATAAATCCATCAAATAAGAATGCAAGGTTACAAACTTTAAAGGATTTATTCTTGTGTAAGATAATATGAACATTGTAGATATCAGCCTAATGGGAGAGAAAAATAAAATTAATTTGATGTGGGCTACATAATAGAAATGTAGTTATACTATTGGGTCCCAGTATCCAGAACCTGATTTCTAATGCCTTTCTTCAATAAAGGGAACAAGGGTCTCTTGGGGAAATGGCTTCATCTAGGTATGACTGAGGTGGGGAATATTTAAGATGAGCCTGGAAACAAAAGGTAAAAAAAGTGTTGCCCCCCCACACACACACGAACATGCAGATATGGGCATGTGAAAAGGACACAGGAACCAAGTAAAGAACCTCCAAGAGCCAAAACTTGAATAACCTGGGTAATAGAAATATATATTAGATCACAGTTGACTCTTGAATAATGACTCCCCCCACAGTAGGAAATCTACATGTAACTTTTGACTCCTCAAAAACTTTACTACTAATAGCCTCCTGTTGATAGGAAGCTTTGAAAATAACATGAAGTGTTAGTTAACAAGTATTTTGTATATTTTATGTATTTATACTGTTTTATTACAATAAACTAGAGAAAATATTAAGAAAATCATAAGGAAAAATACACTTACAGTATTGTATTTATACATATATATAAAAATCTCCATAAAAATGAAACCTGGGACACCTAGATGGCTCAGCAGTTAAGCGTCTGCCTTTGGCTCAGGTTGTGATCCTGGAGTCCTAGGATCGAGTCCCACATCAGGCTTTCTGCATGGAGCCTGCTTCTCCCTCTGCCTATGTCTCTGCCTCTTTCTCTCTCTCTCTCTCTCTCTCTCTCTCTCTGTGTGTCTCTCATGAATAGCTAAAATCTTTAAAAAAAAATGAAACCACTCAGTTCAAATCCATGTTGTTCAAGAGTCAAATGTATAAACAAGTACATAACATACATCCATGACTTCAAAAATTATATCAATGACTGAATAAATAAATGGAGAATAGAATAATATCGCATGCAGTAGAACTCCAAAAATTTATGTGCACTTCATCTTTAAGGAGGTGGAACATAATTCCTCACTCTGTTAGTGTGAGGTGCTCACGATAATTTCCTCTCCAAGAGGACAGTATGGAAAAGGGTAAAAAGAGTCACTTTGCAATAGAGAAACTGGACAAGCACTACCTCAGCAAGCTAATCACGGTCAACATCAATAGCACTAAGTCATGATGACAGAAGGTACCCTTGATATTATGTGATGAGAATGGCACTTTACCTCGGGGATATGTCTCCAAAAGCCCATGATCCTAGCCTCAAAAGCAACAGACAAATCCTAATTTAGGAAAATTCTACAAAACATCTACCCGACCAGTACTTTTCAAAGTTGTCAAGAAAATAAAACATAAGCCAAGTCTGAGAAGTCAGAACACAGCCAAGAGAAGTCTAAGGAGATCTAAGAATTAAATGTAATGTGGCATCTTATATAAAATCCTGAAATGACAACAAAAAAAGTCAAATGGCCAACAACTGAGAAAACCTGAATAAAATGTGGACTTTAGTGAATAATAATAATAATAATAATAATAATAATAAATGCACAGTGTCCTGTTACTTGTGACAAGTGTACCCCACTAATGAAAAAAATTAACAGAGGAAAGGGAATATGGGGTATATGGGAACTCTCTGTACTAGCTTTTTAAGTTTCCTAAATATCTAAAATTACTCTAAAATAAAAACTATATATAAAAATATAATGCCATGAAGCTCAGAAGAGAGTGTGACCATCTCTTTGCCTGGGACAGATCAGGTTAAGGAAAAACCTTTTCTTGTACCCGAGGTAAAGCTTTCAGAGGTGGAAAAGTTTGAATTTGGTTTTACAAGATAAACTGGAGCTTGCCAGAGAGAGAAAGGAATTATAGACAGAAAAAAGTGCAGAATAGATGTTTAGAGGCAGGTGTTCAGAGGCACAGTGTTCAGACAAGGAGGACATATTCATGACCATGAGATTTGTGAAGGATGCTGTAAAAGAATTTGAGAAAAATCTGACTGGAATACAAAAAAACTTTGCATGCCATGATATGGAGTTTGGATTTTATCCTGACAACAGTAGACTAGAAAGAGATATTGAAGCAGAGGTGGAGAGTTTGTCTGCTTTGGGGATAGTAACCCTCATGAAACTGGTAAAGGTAATATGAGAATCTGGAGGCTGGAATCCATTTAGGAAGTTTATATCGTTTTCTGACTGACAGCTACAGAGAACATAGTACCAATAAGCTAGATTTGGGACTCATTTCATTAAGAGCATTAGAGTAAGATTTGTTGGCAATCTGAGGGGCAAAGGTGAGGGAAGAGAGAAGCAAACTTAAGAGAATTCTCTGTTTCCTTGTTTGGTGTACTGGATAGACAGTGTTACAGTTACCTGAGGGGAAACAGAGGGACAGTAACAGTAAATTTAAAACAAAAGTAGTGATTACAGTCTCAGTTATGAGAGCCACAAGGTTTATTTGATATGCATTTCAATTTTTTCTCTGTGTGCCTCCATGTTGGATAACATTCATTTTTATTCAGAACATATTTACCTTCCTAAAATTAATTTCAACAAATAGTTTTTGAAGTAACTGCATGTGAAAAAAAAAATCTCATCTTCCCCAAGAAAGTCTGTCCTTCCGTGGAGGTCAAGAACTACAGAATCCTAGTAGTAGGACTTATGTAAGAGTACCTTGGTTACAAACATCAAACCGATCTAACACATAATCAACTTTATCTAGACTGGCAGTAGAGTGTCTGGTCAAAAACTGCCCTGTATTGCCTGGGTTACTATCACATCTTACTATCTTGTTACTCAGGGTTTGTTACCTTCTCTCTTAATGTCCCCTATTTTCTTACCTGGTAAATAGAGCAACTTAAATTGGCTGTTGAGATGATTACGATATTGCCAGGCACATAAGAATTGCTCATTAAATATTAAGCATTTATTACTATGAGCATTAATCTTCCTTGAAACTTCCTTCATTTGGCAGAGAGCAGAGGACAGCAGTAAAAGAGGGTTTAAAAACAAATTTTGACAGTTTCAAATATAAAATGCACATCCATATACGTAGAATTGTTAGCTTCTTTTCTTTTTTCTTTTTTTTTTTTTTGTTAGCTTCTTTTCTAACAGCCCTATTTGATATATAAGATAGGTTATATTACCTCCAATTTATAAGTATAGAAATTGAGCTCAGAATACCTGGGCTACTATTCCAAGTTTGCAAAGACAGATTCTGAAGCCATGCAGAGACCCTATACCTCCTGTGCCTCATTCTACCCAGCAATCTCTCCATGTTAGAATTTTGCTTATTTGAATAGTAACTGAAATACAGTCGAGTGCATCAGTGGGATTTGTTTAGACAGATACAGATTCAGATTGTAGCTTTGTCACTTATATCTGGGTGACTTTGGAGGAGTTACTTCTATTACTTAATCTAAAAAATGGAGTAATATTTGCCTTTTAAGGTATTTAGGCATTGATTAAGGCTATGCATATAAAGCACTTGGCGAATTGTTGGCATACAGGAAGAACTCCTCATAATCTATTTATTATTCTTATGCAAGTGTTCTAACATAAATTTTATCTCTAAGGAAGAACACTAATAGATTTGCTGAAAAAGGAGAGTTACTTAGTCCGCAAAGCAAAGTATTGTTACCCAAAGCACCAATATCCTTCACTGGATTAACGCATTCTCAAGTGGCTAGCCAGGTATTCTGGTTATGATAAACCATAACTGTTATCACTTTTATTGCTATTATTATATACAAAAAATTAGAGAAAGCTTGTATCCGAGAAAATCACCATAGATATTAAGATCACAAGATGCACAGTACATGGCCTCCAATTTTATACTTCAAGAAAACAGCAGAAAAGTCACTTTGGTTCATTAGCTTCCCTGTTTGTATCATGAGGAACTTTGCCACCTCAATTATTCTGATGAGATGTCAGCCTAAAGGTGGCATTCTATGTATTATAGTTATACTTCTTTCAGGATAATATCTACTACTCTTTTCCCCAAACAAGAGACACAGAAATGGAGTTACTTTAATTCTTTTGAAAACTGTTGACAAGAACACCAGATTAAAAACTTAAGAACAGTAGCTTTGCACATTTTATCTCCTCTCCCTCCTCCCCAACTGTGATTTATGTAAGATACGTGGTGAGGAGCACCAGGGGGTGGGGTGCTCAGTCAGTTAGCCTCTGCCTTTGGCTCAGGTCATAATCCCGGGGTCCTGGCATCAAGCCTCCCATCAGGTTCCCTGGTCAGTGGAGAGCCTGCTTCTCCCTCCCTCCCTTCCTTCCTCCCTCTCTCTCTCTCTCTCTCTCTCTCTCTCTGTCCTCTCCCTGCCACTCCTGTTCTCTCTCAAAAAAAATAAATAAACTGTGGAAGGAGCCTCGGTGTCCAACGAAAGATGAATGGATAAAGAAGATGTGGTTTATGTATACAATGGAATATTACTCAGCTATTAGAAATGACAAATACCCACCATTTGCTTCAACGTGGATGGAACTGGAGGGTATTATGCTGAGTGAAGTAAGTCAGTCGGAGAAGGACAAACATTATATGTTCTCATTCATTTGGGGAATATAAATAATAGTGAAAGGGAATATAAGGGAAGGGAGAAGAAATGTGTGGGAAATATCAGAAAGGGAGACAGAACGTAAAGACTGCTAACTCTGGGAAACGAACTAGGGGTGGTAGAAGGGGAGGAGGGCGGGGGGTGGGAGTGAATGGGTGACGGGCACTGGGGGTTATTCTGTATGTTAGTAAATTGAACACCAATAAAAAATAAATTAAAATAAATAAATAAATAAATAAAATATTTAAAAAAAATATATGGTAAGCACCTCTTACATACTGGGGATTATGCTACCTATTGTTTCAAAGTTGCTTAAGACTTGTTCTCTGGACTGAAAGAGCTCACTACTTAGGTGGAAGAATGGAGTGGGTGTGGGGTGGGGAGTATACAGTGAGTATGATAAGGGCAAAGAAAAATCAATTTAGTTTACAAAGGAATAAATATCTCTATGACATGTTAACAGATATGAATGTATTTATTTTTGTTTGGTTTTCTGTTTTCAAGGCAGGATAGGTCTTAACATGAATTTCAACGAGGACCACAGGTGATACACTTAATCACTGTAAACAGAATGTGTGGCCATTTCTATGAAAGAGCATAATGACAGCTATAAATATTTGAGAACTCACTATGTATCAGGTACCATTCTGAGTCAATCATTATCTCATTGGACTCTTACAACAGCCCGATGAAGTATGCATCCCCGGCATGTTCATGTTACAGATGAGTAAATACAGGATTAGATAATCAAATAACTTGCTCAAAGTCTCACAACTAGAAGATTAAGGAGTCAGGATTAAAAATCACAGCACAATTCCAGCAGTAAGAGATTAATACTCTAGTCAATAAAGAATCTTTTCCCAAATGGGGAAATATAAATGTAAGAAATTAAGCAGATTCCAAAGCTATTCTTTCTGAACTCACAGATGATTACACAGGGGACCCAGACTGCCCTGGCTTTCCCTGCTTGTTCATCAATAGAAGGGATATGGTTTTTCCCCATTTCTCCTCCTTTCATCTCCACAGATCTTTTAACAGACCCAGGAATAACATTCATGCTGTATTATGTTCTTCTAATACTTCATCATCTAAACCAGTAATTATCCTGGGTCTTCCACAGGTTACTAATTCCACAAGATATTTATTGGTATATGTAAAAATAGAGCTCTGTTTTAAGACATACTTGGAAAACATTGAGAAATAATCAGTTTTACATGCTTCCTCCTAGCAGCATTTCTCAGAACCTTTATAAACACTGTGAATTTCCAATAGAGGGGGTATACTACGCAACACGTTCCAAACTTACTTAACCAAGGAATTTCTATTTCTATGTGGACAATTAATGGACCTGGTGTTCTATAGGATGCATTTTGAAGGAAACCATTCTGGAAAGTTCAATGTAATTTCAGAACATCATAAAGATCAGAGCATGCATTCATATTTCTCTCTCTTGAGTAAATCAGGTGTCTTTCTATAGGCCTGTTGCTTAGCTACAAAGTAACCTGAAGAGCTTAATGAATCATCTGAAAATCAAATTATCAATAAAGTACATTATCACATTCTATTATTGGGATAGGCATTTGGCTTTTTTCATATTAGGATGAAAGAGTCATATTTAAAACCTACAAGGTAACACAAGCTGCCTGATAACTTGATTAAATAAGCATTAGAGCACATTTTAGGATTGCTTTATTGTAAATAAGAGAATTGACAACTGTATTACAGGATCTACATGAACCATTCCTGTAAAAGCGACTCCCTAGGGACCTCAAGTAGCTACTTACCCAAATTCTGAGGAGCACACATTTTCTGAAAGGGGGGAAAACCTATCAGAAGCTATACTGCAAGCAAAATATGACTTATTTGCTTCTATTAATTTTTTAACTTGTCAGCAGGGTTTCCCTTAAAAAATTCTCCTACAGTTCCTAGGTACAGCATTTGGATTTGTTTTTGCTAGTTTGATCATTTCTCTGCATCCTATATCCTGCCATAATGTCTAAGCTCGGTATCTGATATAGAGAAGGTACCTAATAAATATTTTTTTCTAATAAACATTTGTTGAAATAATGTATTGATTGGCATTTTTCCAAGCACAAAAGTAAACCTTCAGTAACTACCATTAACCAGGTGTATTCTTCTTTTCTATTCTTACTACCCTGTACTCAATCCTTATACTTCTTAATGCTTACCAAAGTGCTTCCCCCTCTTTATATTCAGTAGCATCATTATTAATAGGTGTCCTCAGCTCCTGCCAGTAGCCACCACCACATCCAAATCTCTTTAAATACTAGTAATAGCAGCATTCTTCCTAACAACTAAGAAATCAAACCAACCTAAGCACCCATTGACTGGTGAATGGATAAGCAAAACTGAGTTATATCCATGTGGTGAGAGACTGTTCACCATAAAAAGAATGAAGTACAGGCACATGCTACACCATAAGGAAACTTGAAATCATGCTAAGTGAAAACAGCCAGCCACTGAAGACCACATTATTTCATGAATTCACTTATAGGACACATTTTAAAAAATGGCAAGTCTGTAGAGATAGTAAGTACATTAGTGACTGCCTACGACTTAGGGTGGGAAAGGGGATTAACTATAAACTGGCATGAGACACCTTAATGTGGTGACAGAAATATTTTATTTTCCTTTTATTTAAATTCCAGGTACTAAACATACAGTGTACCATTAACGATGGCAGTATTTTTTTCAAAAATCTTTATAGCATTGATGGTTATATAACTTGTTCATCTTATTAAAAAAAAATCACTGAATTGTACACAAGTGAATATATTTTATGGCATGTAAGTCACACCTTAATAATAGTGTTAAAAAATACTAATGAGTGCCAGCACTGTACTTGCTCAAAACAAGGATTGTGCCTATCTGCAGCCGCTCATGAGCTAACAAATGTTCTCTATAAAACTTTTTTTGTTTTTTACAGAGACGTTCATTTTGGAATTCTTCTGACATTATTATTCTAGTAACTATTTTAGAAGAGCACTCATCTACTTAATATGCTTTTACCATCAGGAGATAGACATTTCATTTTCAGCATAGCTGACTGGATTGCCATGGACTAATCCCTTTTTGTTTTTGATTTCTTTATCTTAAAAAGAAACCCACAGAGAACATCATCCTCAATGGGCAAACGCTGAGAGCCTTTCCTTTATGTCACAAACAAGACAAGGATGTCCACTTTCAGCACGTATATTTGACATAATACTAGAATTTCTAGCCACAGCAATCCAACAACAAAAACAAAAGGCATCCAAATCATAAGTAGAACTTTGCTATTAGTAGATTGCACACACACACACACTATATCACAAAAACCCCTAAGACTCCACCAGAAAACTGCCAGAGCTTATAAGTGAATTCAATAAAGGTGCAGGATACAAAAATCAACATACAGTAATCTGTTGCACTTCGATACACCAACGAAGCAGCAGAAAGAGAAATGAAGGAAATAATCCTCTTTAAAATTGCACCAAAAACATTAAGATACCTAAGAATAAACCTAACCAAAGAGGTCAAAGACCTGTCCTCTGAAAACTATCAAACACTGATGAAATAAACTGAAGAGAACACAAACAAATGGAAAGATATTTCATGCTTATGGATTGGAAGAATATTGACAAAATGACCATACTACCCCAAAAATCTATACAATTAACATGAATCCTATCAAAATACCACCAGCATTTTTCATGGCGCCAGAACAAACCACCCCAAAATTTATATGGAGCAACTGGAGACCCTCAATAGCTAAAGAAACCTTAAAAAAGCAAAGCTGGAGTCATCACAACGTTAAGATATAGTACAAAGCTGGAATGAACAACAAAAAAAAAAAGTCTGGTCCTGGCATGAAAATAGATATGTAGATCCTTTGATCAGAAAAGAAAATCGAGGAATGACCCACAGCTATATGGTCAACTCATCTTTCACAAAGCAGGAAAAAATATCCAATGGAAAAAATGACAGTCTCCTCAACAAATGGCGCTGGGAAAACTAGACAGCCACATGCAAAAGAAGGAAACTGGACCACTTTCTTACACCATACAAAAAATAAATTCAAAATGGATGAAAGACTTAAATGGGAGACCTGAAACCATAAAAATCCTAGAGAACACAGGCAGTAACCCCTCTGACATTGGCCATAGCAACTTCTTTCTAGACATGTCTACTGAAGCAAGGGAAGCAAAAGCAAAAATAAGGTATCGGGACTACACCAAAATAGAAAGCTTCTGCACAGCAAAGGAAGGAATCAACAAAACTGAAAAGCATCCTACAGAATGGGGGGAGATATTTGCCCATGACATATATGATAAAGGGTTAATATCCAGAATCTATAAAGAACTTTAAAAAGTTAACACAAAAAAATAATCCAACTGAAAAACAGGCAGAGGACATGAATAGGCATTTCTCCAAAGATGACCTACTGATGGCTAAGAGATGCATGGAAAATGCTCAATATTACTGATGATAAGGGAAATACAAATCAAAACTACAAGGAGATATAGAGGAGATATCACCTTATATTTGTCAGAACGGTTATAAGCAACAACACAAGAAACAACAGGTGTTAGAGAGGATGCAGAAAAAGAAAAACCCTCTTAGACTGTTGGTGGGAATACAAACTGGGGAAGCCAGCCTGGAAAACAGTATGGAGGTTCTCCAAAAAGTCAAAAATAAAACTACTTTATGATCCAGTAATTGCACTCTTGAGTATTTATGCAAAGAACACAAAAATAATAGTTCAAAGGGATACATGCGCTCTAATGTTTACAACAGCATTATCTACAACAGCCACATTATGGAAACAGCCTAAGTGTCAATCAACTGATGAATGGTTAAAGGTGTGTACACATACACACACACACTGGAATATTGCTTAGCTATAAAAAAGAAGAAATCTTGACATTTGCAAGGACATGGATGGAGCTACAGTACTATGTTAAGCAAAATAATTCCATCAGAGGAAGACAAATACTACACGATTTCACTCACGTGTAATTCAGGACACAAAACAAATGAGGAAAGGGGATAAAAAAGAGAGGCAAACCAATAAACAGACTCTTAACTACAGAGAACAAACTGATGCTTGTCAGAGGGGAGGTGGGGTGGGGGATGGGCGAAATAGGTGATGGGGATTAAGGGAGGCACTGGCTGTGACGAAAACCAGGTACTAAAAAAAAAAAAAAAAGAAAGAAAAAGAAAACCAGGTACTGTATGGAAGTGTTGAATCACTATATTAGTTTCCTTGAAACTGGTATTACACTGTTTGCTTCTGAATTTAAATAAGAGCTTTAAAAAAAAAAACTTCCAAGAATAAAATGATGCCTCCTCCTTATAATGTATTTAAATATTTGAACTCAAATGGAGTATATTCTAACTACAGAGTACCTTCAATTAAGTTATTTAAATAATGTACTGAGATGATTATGCTCTAAAGAAATCTGGCAAAATTTAGTTCAATTGGATTTTTTGGAAATTGAAAGCTACATTGCATCTCCTCCCCCAAAAAGGAAAAGTATATCACTGCATCATAACAAATTGTACCTTTCTGTAAGAAAGAAAGAAAAAAACAAAGAAAGAAAAGAAAGAAATCAAGATCTAAAACTGTGTGTGTGTGTGGGGGGGGGGGTGTCTGGGTAGCCCAGTCAGTGGCTGTGGTCATGATTCCAGGGTGTTGGGATCAAACCCTACTTTGGACTACCTGCTCAGCCTCACCCCCTGCTTGAACTCTCTCCTTCCTCCCTCCCTCCCCTTTCTCAAATAAGTAGATAAAATATTTTAAAAATATATAAAAGGGAAACTGATATTCTTTTATAATAATATATCCATCCATGGTTACTAAGGCATATTCACAATGCAAACTATTATAAGTAAGCACTTGAAAGTTACTGTTTTCCTATATACACATAAAATGAAAAAAAAATCCACATGATTTATGTGTGCAATAAAATTCTTCACATTTATGCAAAGAGCTAATCTGAAAACTTGATTTTTTAAAAATCAAGTGATAACATACAATATTTTTCAGTTAATGTAGTAAAACTGCAAGCTTTTCACAGATACAATTTTTTAGAGCTTGTAAGTGAAATGTATAAATTTTTTTCCACCATTCTTGTGATTTTATTATTATTTTTTTTATCAGGAAGAGCTGAATGCATTTGTCTTTTGGTATATGTTATTTTTCTAAGAACATCAATTTTCACTATAAAATATCTTCCCACCTTTTTAAATTTTTTTCTTAACCAAAGAAATATTAACGATTGCAAGTATCTGAAGGTTTTTTGACAGTCACTGAATATTTCTAAATACAAGAGAAAATTTCAAATTCACTATCTTAGAGAATAAATATCAAGAGACTTCTATCTTTAGTAATTCTATACAACTCGAAGATTAACAAAGCTATATTTTACAGGGGAGACATTTAGCTGTGTTTTTAAAGATTTATTTATTCATTCATGAGAGACACAGAGAGAGAGGGAAGGGCAGAGGCACAGGCAGAGGGAGAAGCAGGCTCCATGCAGGGAGCCCGACGTGGGACTCGATCCTGAGTCTCCAGGATTACGCCCTGGGCCGAAGGCAGGTGCTAAACCGCTGAGCCACCCAGGTGCCCCATTTAGCTCTCTCTAAGCAACCTCCAGTTCTCACCATTTCATCAGTCCCAATTTCTGCCTCTTCTGTACCTACTCAAAGCCCCAGCCCAACCAATCAAGCTCCAGTGACTTTCATACAGAGCAGGTGACATTAAATGACAATATTTTGTCCCAAACATAGTTCATCTTACTCTACCTTATAATTCAGGAATCAGGAATCACACACTTCATGAAATGTATTATTAGAAATATTCAGCAATCTTTAAAAGCCACAAATCCATGGTCACTCTTTACTTCCCTATCACTGAAACACCTAATAAAACATTTCAGAAGAATCCAAAGCCACTGCCAGGGACTGAATGCCATGATGAAGTATTATTGCATATGCCTTCTCCAGCCACTCATTTTATTGAATGATTAAAAGTTTATGTGAACGATATGTCTCACAACCATAAAGAAATGAGAAACTGCATGCTCTTAATTTATGATCTGTTATCATAATGTAGGTAGGATACACACATTTGCAGTAAGACTTCATGCCAAGTGAGAGATACATGGTTTTAAGGTGTCTGTTCAAACGGAAGGCCATTTATGGTAAGTCTATTTGCTCAAAGTGATACATTGACCCAGAAAAATCATCCACTGCTTTAAAGATCACTTTAGGATTGTTAATGTGATTTATGCACCCTTTACTTCTAAATCTGAGAGGAAAGTTTGCACTTTCTACATAAAATGACTGTAATTTTGGTTTAATTGTCAAACGAACTGTGTATTGAAAGCTTATGTGACTCTACTTTCTAAGAGTCTTATGAGGACACAAATGGTCTCTAATTCAGAAACCCTGTCCCTCAGACCAGGGCTTCTCAATGTCCATAAAAATCAATGGTGGTCTTATCATCTTTCATATTCTGATTCCATAGATTTGGAACAACGCCTAAGATTCTGTACTTCCAATAAACTGGTGATGCCAAGGCTACAAGTCCCTAAACCACACTTCAAGTAGCAAGCAAGGGTTTAATATTACCGTTTTATTAACAAGGTAAGTCCTAAAAATTGGATGAGAAATTAGAGAGCCCATCATGACATCAATCTTAAATCCTGTAGGGCAAGTTGAAGAAAAAAAAAAAAAAGAATTCAATGACAGGAGAGAGCTTTGTATGCTAGAGTGGCTGGAAAACCTTTAGGGCTTCATCATCACCCTGCAGGACTAACTTCAGATTACTTTCTCTCTGCTCACCTGCAACCTACCTTACCTAAAATCTATTATGTAAATTCTACATAAAGCTGGATACAAGTCTCAAGGGAAGGATCTGTAAACTTCCATGGGGATAAAAATGTACATTTATATTAACCTCTAACACTTCAATTATGAATATAGACAACATGCTTTCGTAGTAGTAGCAGTGACTGCAACTTTACCATTATCAACCTCATAGATATAATACATAGAATAGGCTACAAAATTATGAGTTATTAAATCTGAGTGGCAAGACAGTTATATAATACCATAAAAACACACATCACTGCAAAAGGGCTTAATATTCTACTACTGTATAATTTAATAGTCTTTTGTATTTTATTTTATGCACTTAAATATATTTTTCTTAGAGGAGTATCCTGAGCTGTAACGGGACTACCAAGGGGATTCACACCACAATCATCTCAACCACAATACGCCTACATCCTGTTTATCACTTCTATCTCTGATTAGATTATAATTCTCCCAGCAACAGTCTGATGCCCCTCCACTCCTCCTCAGGTCAGGCTAGGTTTCTGCCCTTGATTTTCCAATAGAACACTCTGGGTATCTTCATCATTGTGTTTATGACTTTCTTTTGAAAGTTTATGTCCTTGCAAGTATTTCTACCACACTCCAAAAGCATTGGAAGGAAAGGAAAACATGACCTCTATGTATCTTTCACATCTGGCACATAAAAATTATTTTGTACATTACTGTTGAATACTCTAAGAAAGGAAACAAAATGATGTGTAACTCAAAGTAAGCATAGGGATTAAATGTGATGCAGAGGAAGACTTCCAGTAAGAAAGAACATAACCGGGATCCCTGGGTGGCGCAGCGGTTTGGCGCCTGCCTTTGGCCCAGGGCGCGATCCTGGAGACCCAGGATCGAATCCCACGTCAGGCTCCCGGTGCATGGAGCCTGCTTCTCCCTCTGCCTGTGTCTCTGCCTCTCTCTCTCTCTCTGTGTGTGACTATCATAAATAAATAAAATTAAAAAAAAAAAAAAGAACATAACCAAACTGGCCTTTGCAACGTATAAGGGCTTCAAATCAAAACACTGTATAACTTACACAATGCACAATATTACATTCCCATTATATCTCAACAAAGCTGGGGAAAAAAGAAGGTATAGAGAAGACTGTTGAGTCCGGCCTGCTTGAGAGATCAATAGTATATTTGTAAAATCAGACAAGTGGAGTCAGGATGTTGGGTCCCACTCAAAATGAGAGGTCTTGTTTGGGTGTGAGTGCTGTCTTGTCATAAGAGCTCCTTGATCTCACTGATTCCTACCCAGGAACTCAAACACCAAAAGGAGCTCCGTATGAATTCACTTGTCAATCTGCTCTAGGAAGAGCTAGGAATTTTCATTGACGTATTTGGCACCTACAAGGTAGCTATAGTTTTGTACCTTTTCCAGGTACTGCTTAACTTCAAAGTTTTCAGATGTACTGAAAGCACAAATGTTTGCTATGACTCAATTGATTATGATTCATGTGATTGGAAGACCTACAGCATTCTAAATAATTGATAATATATTGATGAACTGAGAAAATCAGCCAAAAACCTACCCAGTGCCAATCTGGTATCTTAAAGCATGGATCCTGAATTCTATAGGGAAAAGCTGCGCTCAGCTACTACTAACTATTCACATACTAGAAAAGTATAGCTCAACTCTAAAAACGTCTTCCCTAGCTCCATTATTACTACCCTCTTCTAGGCTACCATCAGGGATTGTCTGGTTTCAAAAACAGCCATCTAACTACACTTCCTGATTCTTCCCTTGTCCCTTTTAATCTTAACCAAGTTTCCAGGGTTATTCCTGAAAAACCAAGGCTGATCATGTCACTCCTTAAACTCTCCAATGATTTCCCCCATTGAATCAAAACAAGTCAAAATCTTTACAATGTCCACCCAAAGCCCTAAAGTACCTGGCCCTCTATCACCTCCTCCTGTCATTTCTTCCCCTTGCCCCACTGTACAAGAACAAGGACCTTCTTGCTGTTCCTTGAACCCACCAAGCTTGTTCTTCCAATAGATTCTTCTTTCACTTGCTGCTCCCTCTACATAGAATGCTCTCCCATCTAATCTCTGCACAACTCCTTATTTCACTGCCATCAGGTATTTGCTCACATCAGTATCTGAACAAAACCTTTCTGAAATGGAGCTTCTCTAAAATTTATAGGACCCTCATCACCGTGGAACCCCTTTGCACCCAACATGCCTTATTTTTCTCTATTAGTACTTATCAGTACTTGAGATACCATCTCTATTTTTTGGCAAATGTCTGCCTTACTCTATATGAATGCAAGCTTCCTAACAACATGGGTTTCTGTTTTTGTTGTTCTTTACTACTGATCTACGAAATATAGAACAGTGCCAAGTCTCTATAGTAGACTTTATATTTTTTTTCACAGAAATGAAGGAAGGTGATAAGAAAGCAAGCAAGGGTTTTATGTGTGAAGCACTAATATAGACATAAAATATATTAGTGGTTCTGTTTCTCAACAATCCTAACATACTTCCTAAGACAATACATACAAACTAGACCCTTACAGTCCATCCTCCATTCTACTACCAAATTATTTAAAAAAAAAAACTTTATTTGAATCATCCAGGGCTCATCACACCAAGTACACTCCTTAATTGCCATCATCTATTTTATCCATTCCCCCACCTCCCCTCTGGTAACCATCAGCTTGTTCCCTATAGTTAAGAGTCTGTTTCTTGGTTTGCCTTTTTCCCTTTGCTAGTTTGTCTTGTTCCTTAAATCCCACGAATAAAATCATGTTGTCTTTCTCTGACTTATATTTCTTAACATTATACTCTCTAGCTCCATTCATACTGTTGCAAATGGTAAGATGTCATTTTTTAGGGCTAAATAATATTCCAATGTGTACAACACACACACACATACACATTCTTTATACACTCATCAATTGATGGACACGAGCTATTTCCATACCTTGGCTACTTTAATGCTGCTTTAAACGTAGGGGCCCATGTGTTCCTTTGAATTAGTATTCTTGTATCGTGTGGGTAAATACCTAGTAGTTCAATTCCTGGATCAGAGGGTAGTTCTATTTTTAACGTTCTGAGGAATCTCCATACTGTTTTTCAGAGTGGCTGCACCAGTGTGCATCCCCACCAACAGTGCAAGGGGGTTTATTTTCCTCCACATTCTTGCCCACACTGTTGTTTATGTTGTTGATTTTAGCCATTCTGACAGGTGTGAGGTGATATGCCATTGTAGGTTTGATTGTATTTCGCTGATGATGAGTGATGATGAGCATATTTTCATGTGTCTGTTGGCCATCTGTATGTAGGTCTTTGAAGAAATATCTGTTCATGTCTTCTATCCATTTTTTTTTTTTTTTTTTTTTATTGGTGTTCAATTTACTAACATACAGAATAACACCCAGTGCCCGTCACCCATTCACTCCCACCCCCCGCCCTCCTCCCCTTCCACCACCCCTAGTTCGTTTCCCAGAGTTAGCAGTCTTTATGTTCTGTCTCCCTTTCTGATATTTCCCACACATTTCTTCTCCCTTCCCTTATTTTCCCTTTCACTATTATTTATATTCCCCAAATGAATGAGAACATATAATGTTTGTCCTTCTCCGACTGACTTACTTCACTCAGCATAATACCCTCCAGTTCCATCCACGTTGAAGCAAATGGTGGGTATTTGTCATTTCTATCCATTTTTTATTGGATGATTTGGTTTTGGAGTGTTGAGATGTATAAGCTCTTTATATATTTTGGATACTAACCCTTTATCAGATATCAAAAAGAACTTTAAAGCATTAAAGACCTTTGAAATACCTTTAAGTTTTAATTCCCCAAAATACAGAACAAACATTCCTACTTAATAGACTTAAAGTGTGAATTGTGAAATGTTCAGTGTGGCAAGGTGGACTGAAGAGGAAGAAAACAGTCCTAGAACTTTCTCAACATAGTGATAAATGAGGTCAGCTAGGAAACAATACAAATCATTTCCTTTCTGTACACATTTTTATATAGTTTTCATGTGGTACATTTTAAGACGGCACATTCCAATAACTATCATATGCAGAGAGCAATCCTTTTATAATCCTTTACATCTATATATTCCCCAGGATATCAACGTTAAAGTGTTTACTACCTTGAGCTCAATCAAGGTATGGTATCATTTCAACGTGAATCCTGTATTGTCCCATGAGGTCATGGCATAACTGATTTTATGGAGAACAGGTAGTTCTCCTAACTGAATTAGTTGCTCTGCTGTCTTCCACACTGCGAACAGTATCCACAGTTATTCCTGTGTCCTGTAATGACCAGTGACCCTCTGCTTCCAGAGGCCTTCTGGGAAAGAAAGTGGAAAAGGCATATAGGGATATGTGTGGTATCAAATTTTCATCATCCAGTCAAATAAGAACTGTGAACTGCAAAACTTAAAATCTTCTCAGAACACTTCCACTTGGACATCGGAGAGCAACAACTACTTGTTCGGCTGTTTCGAGAGGCTCTTCAGGTAGATCAAGAACCACCTCGGTGGGGCGCCTGAGTGGCTCAGTGGTTGAACATCTGTCTTTGGCTCAGGTCATGATCCCGGGGTCTTGAGATCTAGACCCACATCAGGCTCCCCGGAGGGAGCCTGCTTCTCCCTCTGCCTAGGTCTATGCCTCTCTCTCTGTGTCTCATGAATAAATAAAGTCTTAAAAAAAAAAAAAAGATCCTCCTTCTGCATGGGCTACTCAGCAGATGGTGAAATTTTGGTTAAAGGCTTAGGCAAGTTTCCGCTCTTTGCTGCTGCTCTGCATGATGCATTAAAAGATGTCTGACTCTCATTTTCAAGCAGTAAATCTTCATCAGCCCCAAGTTCACGACCACTGCTTAAACTTCCAGGTCTCACCTATCACCTGATAAATGTGCTCTTAGAGTTTTCTCCATGTCATTTCCTGGTGAGGTTATAGAACATTTTCTATGTATCTGCTGACCTTTTCACCCTGTGCCTTTTTTTTTTTGTCTGTTCTCATTCTTTTCTTCTTCTTTCAGATATACGTGGGATGATTTAAATGAATTAAACCATGAGGTAGTCAGAGAAATAATTGAAGGAAGAAGAGTAAGCATAAGGAAATCTGGCCACACAGCAAAATTAGGTCTTTAACTCCTGGATTAGTCATCCCATGCCAGACAAAGAGGGAGAGAGCAGAGAGGAGGAAATGTCAAGGACCCCCAAGAGAAGCCATGGCTGCAAGAGCCCCACCCCCTTCCCAAATTAACCTTTCTAAAAGGTTATTATTATACAAACCCCTTGGGGAAAAAGAAAACTCAGTGGCTTCCTCAGAATTTCAGGGTAAAGTGCTTAGCAAACACAATTATTCACTGTCCTGCCCCTGTTCTGCCTCTAACTCTCCCTTACACATTTCACACCCACAGAGGTATTGCTCCAGATGTATATTTGTAGCTCTGTGAGTAAAGACTGGTATTTCAAACGTCCATGTCTTGACATATGCCATTCCTTCTTCCAGAAATGCCACTTTCATCTTGCCACTCAGTTCAAGAACTTTTAGGTGTACGGTTCATCAATTCTCCTGGTAAGTCTTTAGAACTCTTTACACACTACCAGTAAGATGGTATCCTCTTACCTGTATCATAGTTTACCTCTATCATAGCATTAACACTGTCCTGAACTCATTTGTCTAACATACTAGCTAGTAATAGGCTCCCTTTTAATCACATGCTTCCTTTTCTTTCAAATTCACTAGTCCAACTACAATTCCTGAGATATTTAAATCAGTTTACAACGTTTGCTAAATGAATAAAGAATTAAGTAAAAGGATTCAGGATAACAGAACAGAGTTCGTACATGATAAATATGGCATTTCTTACCCATGGGGAACATAGAGATAATTTAATAAATATTACCCATGTAGGGAAAAAACAGCTCTATGTAAACCAGTTTTGGAGATAAAGTACATGTTAATTAAGGATTTTAATGTAAGTAATGAGCCCATGAAAACATTGAAGTGTAAAAGAGGATTTTTTAGAAATTTAACAGTAGGGACTATTTTATGATAATGACACCAAAAGAAAATTCCATAAAACAAAGTGATTAATGGATTTAACTACATAAAACTTGCACACATCAAAAAATAAAAACACAAATATCATGTACAAAAAATAAAAGATAAAAACTATATAAATATATACAAGGGAAAAGCACAATAATCTTATTATACAAATACCTCATACTAATCAAGTTAAAAAAATAACTCAGTAGAAAGCAAAATTAAGGAGAGAGAAATCTAAGTATAAATGGTAGAATCAAAAGGTATGCTCACTTTAATTACTTACCAAGAACATACAAATGTAATGAGAGTTCTGTTCCACCTATCAAACATATCTAACTCTGGGCATAATACAGAGGAAGAGTCTATAAAAAATGGTAGATGGTGCTCAGAATACAATTCAGTAGTATTTGTCAAGTCTTAGAAGTATGTATTTTCTATGAATTCCAAACAGAAATTTGGCTTAGCTTATGCATGTGCTCAGAGATCACAAAGGTTTAACATACTCCTATTTGTAACAGAGAAAATTTTGAACTGAATCGTCCAACGTTACTGTATTCATTAGATGATGATATATTCACCCCATAGAGTAGTAATGAGGGAGCTGCAACGTTGTGGTTAAGAGTCCCACAGACCTCTGATTCCCAGCTGTACCATGTGGCAGCTATAGGTCACTGTACACTTTTTTTCTCAGTTTTAATAGTCCCATCTGTGAAATGGAATTAACACTAGAACTCAATGTGTATGTCAATTATATAAAGCACACAACATAGTGTTTGATGCATAAGCACTGGTGAATAATCCTATTAAAATACTGAAGGATATTTTTAATCTACAAAGGTATTTACACTTTAGCATGAGAAGAGCATTATGAGACAAACACATTTCAAACACCTAGAAACAACCTAAATGTCCACTAATGGTTGAATAAAGAAAATGTCTGTGTGTGTTATTATTCATCCACAAAAAAGAATGAAATCTTGCTCTTTGCAACAACATGGATGCATGATTGGACCTGGAGGGCATTATGCTACATGCAACTCAGACAAAGATAATTATTATATGATCTCACTCGTATCTGGAATGTTAAACCAGCAAAAACTGAGCTCATGGATAGAGAAAATAGATTGATGGCTGCCTGAGGTGGACATTGGGGGGTAAATGGGCAAAGGGGGTCAAATGTTATGTTTCCATGTATAAAATAAGTCATGGAGATGTAATATGCAATATGGTAGCTATAGTTAATACCACTGTATTGCATAATTAAAAGTAGAGTGGCTCTTGAAAGTTCTCAACACAAAAAAAAAACTGTATGATGATGGTTAACTGGACTTATTGTATCATTTGCCATACATTTACATATTAAATCCTTACATCATACACCTGAAACCATGTTATTTCAATTATACCTCCATTTAAAAAGGAATGATATATAGGTCTTAAAAACTGTGAGACTGGGCAGCCCCGGTGGTTCAGTGGTTTGGCGCTGCCTTTGGCCCAGGGTGTGGATCCTGGAGATGAGGGATGAGGGATCGGGTCCCACGTTGGGCTCCCTGCATGGAGCCTGCTTCTCCTCCCTCTGCCTGTATCTCTGCCCCTCCCTCCCTCTCTCTCTCTCTGACTCTCATGAATAAATAAATAAATAATCTTAAAAAAAAAACCTGTGAGACTTTTTTTCTTAATTATCTAAAATGTTATTTTTTTGATGATACTTTAATAAAGAAAATATTGAGAAACCTCAATGCATTTCCCTTTTGTTTTCAACAAGGACAACTCATCCTTAATAGGCTATTAAAAATCACAGGGCAGCCCAGGTGGCCCAGTGGTTTAGCGCCACCTTCAGCCTGGGGTGTGTTCCTGGAGACCCGGAATTGAGTCCCATGTCAGGCTCCCTGCATGGAGCCTGCTTCTCCCTCTGCCTGTGTCTCTGCCTCTCTCTCTCTGTCTGTCATGAATAAATAAATAAAATCGTTAAAAAAATGACAGTTGGATTTTATTAAATAAAGTTAAATTTTTACTTATATTTACATAATTTATTCTAATTTACAGAACATTTGACATAAAACTAAAAGGTAAAATTGATCAAGTATCAAAATAAGCATGTATTCTACAAGTTTATCTTCTAACATAAAAATAGTAATTTAAGTACATTGAGAGCAACTATTATCCCTCTGTGCAGAAAGAATAATTTTTGCTCAGCTCGTGAAAAATCATGATGCAAACCTACAAGAGAACCAAATAAACTGAATGTATTAAAAATATTTTTAAAAGATACTTTTGATGGCTTCATCTCTAAGAAATTACCACCAGCTATTATTTTATATTACTGTTGAAAAACCAGTGAGGTCTCCAAGGGTATTTTCTATTACAAGTGCTGCATTATGTTCCTCCCACTTCTTCAAAATAACCTCAGAGTTTTGTGTTTATGGATGACCAAATCTCACTGAAAAATAGAGAACAAAGAGCTGAGCAAACACTAGAATACTGTATTCTATACGCTATTCCACAAAACATTAAAGCTACAAAATGTGTGAGGAATATTTTATGCTCAACTGATTATGAGAATTATATACTATATACACCACAGTATGTATTACATACTATCTTCTAAGCCCAGGGGTAAGATATTTTTTTTTTTGAAAAGGGCCAGACAATATTTTCAGCTTCAAAAGCCATAAAGTCTTTGTCACATTCTGTCACAAGCTCTGTCATTGTAACATGAAAGCAGCCACAGGTCATATATCAACGAATAGGTATTACTGTGTTCCACTAAACCTGCATTTGTAACAACAGATGATTGGCTGGATTTGGCCCATTCTGGCCAATTTGCCAACTCCTAATATAACATTACTAAAGGAGCAGAAAGTTATGTAGGGGAAATATTGATTTTTTAAATAATGTTCTCAAACATATTTGAACATGGATCAATTTTTTTTGTTACACCTAGGAACACACATCAGGACACAGTATTTAAAGAATTTAATAATTACGTTTTTCTGTGTGTAGTAGGGATGAGGGATGATACGGAGTACAAAAGGTGACTCATAAAATGACTTTTCTCTGAAACTGCATTTATTTATTTTTTTTTTTTTATTTATTTATGATAGGCACACAGTGAGAGAGAGAGAGGCAGAGACACAGGCAGAGGGAGAAGCAGGCTCCATGCACCGGGAGCCCGACGTGGGATTCGATCCTGGGTCTCCAGGATCGCGCCCTGGGCCAAAGGCAGGCGCCAAACCGCTGCGCCACCCAGGGATCCCTGAAACTGCATTTAATACAGACCTTAAGAGTATCAAGTCTACTGCTTGAACAAGCAGTATTTAATTTAGCTGGTCAACATTATTGTAAGTGTGTCTCTTTGGATTTGCTTTTCTATTTCCATGTGCCTACTCAGCAGTTCATAAATTTAAGAACACAAAAACAGTTTGAAGTCCTATCTCCATGTGACATAAAACATGTGTTCACTTTCTTAGTTCTAAAATCAGGATCCAATTTAGAAAAGTGTTATGCAGGACAGATTGAAGGAGTATGGATTCCAACCCCCCCCCCACACACACACACACAACTCCTATATCACCAGACTTGTCCAATACCCATGGATTTCCTCAAGATCAAACAGCTGAATCCTAGAAAATGACTCCTTTCTCACCTCAGAGCCTCCCCCACCAATATTTTGCCTTGCCAAGTCTCTTGATATTTACATCTCTTGTATCTTTGACCTAATTTCATTCAAATGAAGTGAATTGCCCTTTAAGAACACTGTTTAAAGACATGTTCATATTCTTCTCTGTTCTCAGTGAAAGTCAAAAAAATTATATGGCATTTTTCTGCCTTAACATGATGTCACATTTTAAGTTGCCCAGTTTATTACAAATTGTAAACACACCCAGGCCAGCTGCTTCCACAAATGTGTTAGAGTACCTCCAAAAATATTTGTCCCTGACAGGAAACATCTGTCTGGATGATGCCTGATAGCTAAAGCATTTTCTCTGCCTACTAACCATTTAGACTAAAGCAACATCAAAACTCCAATTTAGGGAGTGGTATAATCCAGGTATATGAAACCACATTTCTAAGTTCATAAAAATCTCAATTCATGCTGACATTCGTCTCCAGAATTAATATCCTCCTTTCTGTTTTCTATCCTTCTCCCTAGATTCTGCATGCCCTTTTAAACAAGTTTGCTTCTCATTTGGATCTTTTGAGAATCTAGTTTCCTCTCCATGAAGCAGTATGGCTCTTAAAAAAAGAAACAGGAAAACCAGTTTCAGGTGCTTGAGATTAATCAATTAGGACTTTTTAATCAAGTGCCCATTATATACAAACTGCTTCTGGGACTTGGAAGGTGAAAAAGGAGGAAACAAGAGACTTAATGTTCTTATGATGAATGCTTTCAGAAGAACACATACCACAATTTTAGCTTTCAGAAGAGCATGGTGTTAACAGGATATGCGTGCTAAGTACCTGTCTTGGTTTAGGGAGACCTAAAAGAAAAATGTGTATACACAGTTGATTTGAAAAATACA
The DNA here is from genome assembly GCF_011100685.1 of Canis lupus familiaris. NCBI lineage: Eukaryota > Metazoa > Chordata > Mammalia > Carnivora > Canidae > Canis > Canis lupus. The sequence goes on from NC_049260.1 coordinate 28,845,261, forward strand.
GGGAACGCCAATGGATACAGAAAAGGGAAGGGAGCTAGGTAGTATGGGGCAATAAGCAAGGATTCACAGTAGTTGAATGGAAACTCATCGTGTGTGAAATTCTGAAAAAGATGTAAAACTTGCATCTCTCAACGTTTGCCCTAGAATTGTTTGGTAACTTGCAAGAACCATGGGTTGAGGTTGCCAAGAGTTCCAATTCTTCAGTTCTCTGGCTTCTTACATGTGTGAACAAAGCAACACGGGTTCAAGAGGTAGGGAGTGAGGCACAATGATGGAGATCCTGACCTGAGAGTAGTACTGCCTGACTAGGGAGGCTTACAGGGAGGAGCAGCATCAGACAAGAAGAAGAGAGTTTTATCTTCAAGGATCTGTGAGAGGTTACTATGAGAAGAGGGGCAACCAATATATGAGCAAAAGAAATGGAAAACATCATATAAAAGCAGGGGTTCATTCTTCTTCATGTTTGGTTCTTGATGCCCTGGAAACTCTTCCATTTGATAGTAATTACAGGTGATAGGTCACTTAAGAATACTGAACAATTGATGGCCACAGATCTGGTCTTTGCTCCCATTTGTCTTTTTGAGAATGTTATAGGAATTGAATCACATATTATATATCCATTTGTATCTATATTCCTTCATTTGGCCTAATGCTTTTAGATTCATCTATGTTCTTGTAAGCATCATCATTACTTTGTTCCTTTTTATTGCTGCGTAGATAAATTATTTTTAAAGTTTCCTTTGGGGTGCCTTGGTGGCTCAGTCAGTTGTGTGTTCAACTCTTGATTTCCACTCAGGTCATGATCTTAGGGTCATGAGTTCAGGCCCCAAGTGAGCTCCATGCTGGAATGGAGCCTACTTAAGAAAAATCAAAAATCAAGTTTAATTGAAAAAGATATCATTGAAGTAAAACAAGAAAATTGCACAAACGTGTCCAATTCTATGATTTAATGCCGAGGTGACAGGTCTATAAAATATCACTTATGGAGAAAAAAAGTAGCCCATTATCAGGACAGCAGAAACATCAGTAGCATATGGAATTTCAAACTTAACCTTTGTCCTCTGCAAAGGTAACCAAGAGGCTGATACTTAAAACCATATTTGCCTTGTAGGGTGACATCAGAATAGTGGACTAGAAGGCTCCAAGATCTCATGCCTCCACAGAAACAAAGCTGGAAAATTTATCCTGCCAGGTCTCAAAATTTTCAATTATTTATACATATATACACAATGTAATATTATTCAGCCATAAAAATAATTAAATTCTGGTAACATGCCATGACAGAGCTGAAACTTAAAAACACTATGCTAAGTGAAACAAGCCAGACACAAAAGATCAAATATTGTGTGCTAGCACTTACATGAAGTCCCTAGAACACAGGAATTCAGAGACAAAAAGCAGAATAGAGTTTACTAGGGGCTGTGTGAGATTGGGGGATATACTGTTTCACGAGCACAGAGCTATTTAGAATAGTAAAAAGTTTTGGAAATGGAGAGTGGTGATTATTGCACATGATGAATTTACTTATTGACACTGAAGCATACACTTAAAAATGGTTAAATCAGTAAATTTTACAATAGGTATTCTTTACCTCAAAATATCATAGTTGCCTTATTTAAAATTTATGTAAGGGCTGCCTGGGTGGCTCAGTCGGTTGAGTGTCCTGCTGTTGATTTCTGATCAGGTCATGATCTCAGAGTTGTGAGATCAAGCCCCAGGTCAGTTCTACACTCAACAGGAGTCTACTTCTCTCCTTCTCCACCCTGTTCACATTCACCTATGTTCTCTCTCTCTAAAGTAAGTGAGTAAATAAGTCTTTAAAAAATAAATAAAATGTAAATTCAATCACAAAGCATCTACTTTGTTGTAGCTGAATTAGTCTTATTTGTCCAGTTCATCCATGTCAGTACACAGAGTTGTAGTCCATTCACTCTCATTGCTGTATAATATTCCACCCTGGATACAGCACTACTTACCTATCTATTGTACACTAGCAGGGCTGGCTGTTTCCAGGGCTGGACCTTATAATGATGCTGTGAAGCAATATTTTATCTTCCATAGTACCAGAAAAACCTTAACTTGCCTTTGTCATCACCAATTGTTGATAAATGGGAGAAAATACCAGAAATCACAGAGGTTATTAAGCTAGTGTGAGAAATTTTAAAGTGTTGTACCTATAGTCTATTCATGGCATAATTCAATTTAAATATTCCCCACTTACCTTCAACCTACATGACTTTCATTAATTTTCGGCTTTCTTCATACTCGATTGGTTTAGGAGTGGAAAAAAAAAAAAAAAAAAAAGTACATACCTCCCCAGAAACTTGTTTTGCCCTAAGTATTACATGGTGTTCTAAAAATTAGGTTCAAACTTCAAAAAGAGTGTGGATATTTCACTGAATTAAGTCAAATTCTTCCTGTTTCAAGATTTAGGTTAACAACTACATCTAGGAAATATTTAAGTATTGTAATAGAAATTTACATATACATGTATGCATATGCACCCACAGCTTTAAATTAAGCATAAAGATTTAAATAGATCTGTCTTTTGAGCTAGAAAAATTTCTTTATAGTATCTTGCAATTTTTAGAATTCTTCTAAATTTTGATTTCAAGATTATATTTTAGAAGACACATGGTCAGGGTGCCTGTGTGGCTCAGTAGGGTTAACCACCTGCCTTCGGCTCAGGTCATGATCCCAGTGGGATTGAGATCTAGCCCCAGGTCAGGCCCCCTGCTCAGTGATGATTCTGCCTCTCCCCCCATTCCTGTGCACAATGATAAATAAAATCTTTATTAAAAAAAAAAAGACTGTCAATACAATCTTGTCAAAAAAGATATGTATAATGACAAATCCATTTTCATTTCTTCCAGGTTGTCATGAAATTACCTCTCCAAAAGTGAGAAAATACCAGCTTCTTAGAAAGCATGTTAAATTAGCTTTTGAATCTTTTTCCCTCCACTTTAGGTTAAATCTGCTAAGTTAACATTGGCATGTCTTTGCAAACACTTCAATGATGATAGTTTGGATAAGAGGTGTTGACTTTCAATTCTGAAGTTACTCAGCCTGGAATCCCTGATCTGCCTGGTATCCATGGATACTGTAGGCTAACCAAGGTGACTTCCATCAGTAAGTAAATACACATGAATGGAGATAACTATGTTAATTACCAACACAGAAAAGTTTAACCAGAGTAAGCAAAGAGTAAGTTAATATTACACGGTATTTTAAGATCAAGCTGGTAATCTATATAATGTTAGAAGTTTATACAGTACATCATACAGTACTAAATATATGAAGCAATGAGTTTAGAGGATGATTAATTTTTTTCTCACTATTAGTACAGGAGATAAAAATGATTAAAGGTAAATGGTCAGGACATGAGCTGTAATGGCTAACAGGATAAAAAAAAATACTACTTTAACCTTTTCCAACAGAATGAAATTTAATTTCAATACACTAATTACCTTGTACTTTTGTGCAAATCAAAAAGTTTCTCACAGGGAAGAAGTTTAAATTGTCCGTTTATGATATCTCTACCTCCCTATGGTTCTGGGATTAATTATAATTTTTTATAATATGTAATTTAATGATGTTATTCCTAGTTTGGTGATACTTAAAAAGATAGAAATGAAATCCATTATCATCCTTTGAGCATTTTCTTAACCTGAATTTTAAATAACTATGAAATGGCAATAAATTTTTCAGTCTTAACTATGAAATGGCAATAAATTTTTCAGTCAATAAAGTGGTCATTAATTATCTTCTCTAATAATCTGATTTCAAACACTCAGCCTATTGGTAAATATGTTACTGTTGAAAACTGTTAGAATTATTCATGTGAATTGCTAAATAACTTTTATATTAAACAATTCTGTGACACTTTCAAACTTTACCAATTAATTTTATCAGCTATTTATCCAAACCAAGATGTTACAACTTCTACAAAGTATGTAAAGGAGGCTGACAAATACAGCCACAGGGCTTGTGTTGTGGACAAAAGGTGTATTTAGTGATGGAAATAGCATAGATCTGAGTAAATATTCTACACTCTCCACTTCAGCCATGACTTTACGTGGAAAATAGCTCTGCTTTCTTCTCATTGTGTCCTATTATCTTCTGTATCCACTGGTTTTTCATTAAAGGGATGAAAATGAAAGTCTTAAAAAATTTATATTACTATACATCTTGAAGCTTGTTGAGTTTTCTTAGTTTTTCTCCATGGCACAGCATTTTCAGCCTGATATGGGGGCGGGGAATACAACAAGGATACTTTTTTTTTTTTTTTTTTGGTTATTAGGAAGTACTTGTTAACATAAATTTTTTTGTTCCACTTTATTGTACCAGTATTTTATATTATTTTTATGTAAAACAAGGATACTTTTAAGAGTAAATGGGATTTTTAATTATTCTGCTAAGTGATCCAGGAATAACCTTAACTTCTTAAACTATGTTTAGGGAGATGTTACTTGTTACCTATTATTTCTATTAATGTTAGTTTTCTGATATCAAATCAATCGAAAAATCCAGCTAATTCTAACTCTTTGACATTAACAGGACTTAATAAAGTCTCTAAATAGTTTGTAAATGTAATTTTACTTAACCCACATATTCTCAAACATACATGATCTTAGATTCCTCTTTTACCAAATAGCTATTGTCCTTTTGTAAAACACTAGAGAACTCTAGTTTAGATGAATATTGTTTTTTTCCAATTTATAGTCATGTTCTTAAGATAATTAACTTATTTAAAATAAGAAAAAAATACAAGTATACCTCAGTACTTACTGGCATAAAATAATTACCATACATAGGTTAGCTATGCTTGTGCTGGTCTTGTTCAGAATCAGATATATACAGCTAGGCTCCATGTGGCTCTTAGCCTTTGTAGACTAATGGGTTAGCAGAGACCAGTTCACTTCATGTTGATGGAAGAAGGCAAAAGGCAACAAATACCAAGGCATGTTAAAGCCTATGTTTGGACCTGGCACACTTTTATAACTGTTTCATTCTAAGTCATATGACGAGGAGCAAGGTCAAGGGGGCAGGGAATAGAATATGCCTTGAGGGAGGAACCATAAAGTCATGTGAAAATTGTATGGAAATAAAGGGTGAAATATTAGGACTAATAATATAAGTCTTTTCTTCATTTCAGGCTGTCATTTGTCAATTCAAATTGGTGTCCTTGTTATTTCTTCTTATGTACTCCTAATAAAATTTAGCCTGGGAAAATAAATCACAAAAATGTATGTGAAGTAAGAATACACAGGTTCTCAGCAGAGGCTCTATGGGTGTTTTCTTATGAATAAAATCTACCATGTGTAGTGAATAAACTTGATAGCACCTATTTTGGGCTGCCCAGGGTATCTATTTGTTTATTGCCTGGTTCCTGACACCTAGAAAGGAGATGATGTGTGAAGCTTAGGTCCAAATAAGTGGAAATTTTTTTAACTTACTATTTTTCTCTGCTTTATTTTTATTATTGCTACTGCCACTACTACTTAAATGAGGATTAGTCAGGAAAGAAATCGATGCATGGCATATTTTAAGAATAATTTTAATCAGGAGATATAAATCAAACAATTCTGGAAACCACAGGGATAAGGTATAAATTATTTTTTTGAAATTATTCACTTTCTCTTTCCATGCAGGAATAGTTCTAATTTCTCACTTTCTTGACTTTGGCCTTGTTTTGACCAATGTGATTTATTTTGGCCAAGAGATGGTAAGGAAACACAGTTCTGAAACATCCAAAGAAAAACTTTTAGAAGCATTACAAATTTCTACCCACCTTCTTCCTCTTAGTCCTCTACAGAAAATTTTTAAATTCCAAATTGGAACTCATCCTTCAGTCTGGAGCCTGAAACTGAAAGACCTAGGAAGCCTACCTGATCCTAACCTACAGTCTAAAGTGAATAAACACTAATTTGAAAAGACATATGTCCCCTTGATGTTACTGCAGCATTATTTACAATAGCCAAGATATGGAAGCAGTGCCAGTGTTTATCAATGGGCTAACAGATAAAGAAGATGTGTTATATATGTACAATGGAATATAACTCAACCATGCAACAGAATGACAGACATCTTGCCATTTGTAACAACGTGGATGGATTTAGAAGGTATAATGCTAAAAGAAATCAGTCAGAGACAAATACTGTGTGATTTCCCTCATATGTGGAAATTAAGAAACAAATTAACAAAGAAAAAGAGATACAAAAAAAGACTCTTAAATATAAAGAACAAACTGGTGGTTGCCAGAGGGGAGATGGGAGGGGTAAAATAGGTGATGAGGACTAAGAGTGTACTTATCTTGATGAGCACTGAGTAGTGTACAGAATTGTTCAATCACTATATTGTACACCTGAAATATTAAACTGTATGTTAATTATATTAGAATTAAAGGAATAAATTAAAAAATAAAGTGAATTCACAGTTATTTTCTGTCTTGTTACATGACTATCTATTGGTATGGACTATTGAGAAATGCTTATTACATATCATGAGCTGCAAAACAAATACATAAAAATCTGAGTGTGTAGGAATATATAGCATCTGAGTGCTAAATGAGTATAGAAAACAGTAAGCCAATCAAGAAATCCCACTAGACTAAAGAGAACATATACACCCGTCCTAACCACTTCAAAAGTTTAGTGTCATGCTTAGGTTTTGCTATTATTTATACATTTTGCTCGCAACTGAAATAAGAGCTCAACAGACCATATATCAGGATTCCTGGGAAATACCGTTTTCAAAACACTTTTGTCTCATTATACCAAGAAAATGTAAATACAGCCTAAGAATTCCAGTGTTCTAGCTGTATATTCCATATTTTAGGCTTCTTTCTTCCAATTAGAAACAGACTAACATAATTAACAGACTTGGTTTTTGACACACTGCTTACGCAATTTGATATCTTTGTAAACTACAGCCTACTAAAAATCCCATTCCATATTTGTCATTTCTTTCATCTAAAATAACTGAACTGTCTGGCTTCAGTGTTTCCTAATCTTTTTTTAAAAATATTTTATTTATTCATGAGAGACACAGAGAAAGGCAGAGACATAGGCAGAGGGAGAAGCAGGCTCCCTGCAAGGAGCCAATGCAGGACTCAATCCCAGGACTTCGGGATCATGACCTAAACCAAAGGGAGATGCTCAACCACTGAGTCATCCAGGTGCCCTGTGTTCCCTAATCTTAAGAAACAAATAACTCAACCACCTTCCATTTACTATGTACATAATCCACACTACTGAAGGGAAAATGCAAGTATAGTTTTCAATTTGGGCTTGATGTAGTTCCATCTACTTTTCTACAAGGTCAACTTTTATGAGTATTACTAAGCAAAAGGTAAAGCATACCGTTCATTAATTTATATACACCCAAGATTTTTAATAAGTAGTACATACAGAGCTTAATATATTTTGCATTGCCTATTACTGTTATTGGTGAGCAGATTAAGTTTGAGTGGTCCCAAAAGTCAATAGTTTTAACCTTAGGAATTAGCTTCCTTTAAAAAAAATAACAGTAATACACCTCTTCCCTAGCCATGGAGTCAGAGCTAGAGGGAAAAAAGAGAGCATGGAGAGGGATCCCTGGGTGGTGCAGCGGTTTGGCGCCTGCCTTTGGCCCAGGGCGCGATCCTGGAGACCCGGGATCGAGTCCCAGGTCGGGCTCCCTGCATGGAGCCTGCTTCTCCCTTTGCCTGTGTCTCTGCCTCTCTCTCTCTCTCTCTCTCTCTCTCTCTCTCTCTCTCTCTCCCGACTATCATGAATAAATAAATAAAATCTTAAAAAAAAAAAAAAGAGCATGGAGAAACCCCACACAGTGTTAGATTAGAGCTCAGTAGACACTTTGCTGGCTACTTCCTGGTTGAATGAATACTGCTTACCCCTTATTACAAAATCCCAACCAGTTAAGTTACCATATGCCCCTATGAAAAGGTATGTTATTTTCCCTACTGGATTCTCTTGTAAAATGAAGAAGAGATCATTTTAACTGAAAAACACACAGATCTATCACCTATTTCTCTAAAACTCACAGTTATGGTACACAGAAAAATCACCAAGTTAGTTACCATTCCAGCTTTTGAGGCCAAGCAGCAAGTCCACACCCTTATTCATTGTATCTCTACATAAATGTATGTCATTAGCTGCATACATTATTTTGAACTGAATTATAGGAGATTATACTGTATTACTGCTCACATAGCTTGAAAAGCATGTGATTCATTATAATTCACTATACATAAGAAAATAATGATTTTAGATAAATTTCTTGCCAGTCTAAGTCATTATTGAAAAAAAGAACATTTAAACTATAACGGCAAACATTTGTTAATATTCTCTAAGCATAGGCCCTCAAAATAAATTATACAATAATTTATTCTTTAGAACATCAAGTCTTAGAATTAAGGAAAATATTCCCTGCAAACTGAAAGAATTTATCTTCAAGTATCACTATACACATAGACAGCAATGCATTTTAATTTTACGAAGTCAAAATAATTTATGTTAATAAATCTGTGTCCAAAGCTACTTAACACAATCCTGAATAAAAAGTTATTAATAAAACATCTATACCCATAATGTTCACCTGAATATCAACGGGAGCCTGCATGTATGCCCATTTGTTACATTCAATAAGTGACATGGAGTATCACTTAAAGAATTTTATGGATAAAACCATAAAATATCCCTTGAAACCAAGGGAAGATTTCTCAACATAAAAGACATGAGATCCATTCATCTACAGGTTACGTATGTTTGTTTATATGTGAGCTGCGGAAAGACTCATGTTAAATAGTGTCACATGTTAAGGTTTCAAAAAGTGGAATAGCTGTATTATTAGAGAAACAGAAAAATCTAAGTTAAAATACACTTTTGAGACTGACTAGCTTTGAGACACTGGGTTATTCAATACCAAAAAGTAAGGGAAAATGATGACTTGAAAACCTTGGGAATTAACATTTGTCTCATCACAATATGGTGGAAACTGAAGTCCTGTCACAGACATCACATGTTAAAAAATCAGATCCAATCCAATGTATGGCAGGGCAGTTGGCAGCAGAGGTAAAAGAATTGAAGACTTTGACTTTCATTTTTATTCCTGTCTAGAGTACTTGCTCACTCTTCCAGATCTAATAAATGTGCCTGATACTCTGGTTCATACAAACCTGTGGTTCTGCCTTGGAACTTCTCAAACAGGAAAATGAATACCAAGACTGAGATTGGGGTCCTTACATCAGTTAGAATTCCTAAATTCCCCCATTAATATGCTCTACCCACCTGAAAGGATGCTTTTTCTTCTCTTTTGCAATGAACCATCTGGATCCTCCTCCTAGAACATAGTATTCTCCATTCTGTACTATTCAGCTGTCCATCTAGGCTCCTGACAATTATTTGTTATAGAATGTGCCTCATCATCTTTATCCCCAGAATCAGTGAAGATTTCCCATTACAGAACCACATCTGAGTATACTTATATTCAAAGATACTCTGATCCATGCCTGCTTGCCTACTCAGCCATGATTTTGGAAAATGGAGTTTTTACTACTATGCTTTGGTTGAATTCCTCAAGCTTGTTTGTCCATGTAACTACCCAAGGATGTAAGGATGTAAAGCTGTAAATATTAAACGTTAAATCATTATCCTGATTTTACTGCTAAATCTTGTTATCTGTCAGCCTATTTTGACATACCTCAGTGCCCAGGAAAGTTGATTAAAGCAGGCAAAATCACAACTGATCATCACTAGGTCTACTACGGTACAATTTAAAAGCTAAAAAAGTCATCTTGATTTGAATACCATCTCTGCTACTCACTAACTCCAAATAATGATTTTGAGGATTAATTGACATTGCTAAGGTGAAAAAGAGTAGCCCAGAGACTAGCTAGTGTAGTTAGGTTATCATAAAAAGAAAAGATGTGGTCCATACCTGAAAGTACTTAAAATCCTCCTGTGTTATTTGTAGCCTATGAATCAACTGGATAATAATGTGGTAAGTCAAGTTCTACACGATAAGCTATAGGAGCCATGCAATAATAGACACTGAGGCAATTGCTCTTGTAAGATAAGCCTACATACTAAGAGTTTAAATATAATGATAAAAGTAGAGTAGGAAAACACAGATGATAAAGCAGATGTTACAAAGGGTAAGACAGGACATTAAAATCCCAAGAAAAGTTGTGTTTTCATTCTCATTCCTCAGAGCAAAATGACATAATGCACAATCTGAAAGGATAAGAGTGATTATACATTAAGACAGATGATAATTTAAAAAAATTAAGAGAGATGAAAATAATGAATATAGGAATAACCAAGGTATCAAGAAGATAACATCAGTTAGGTTAGAGGCCTAAGGAATACATTAAAATTAACTATCATTCCATCTTCTAGATGTGGATCTCAAGTTTGTGGCAAAATAAAATTTATACAAACATTCCACATATTCATATATTATACACACACACACACACACACACACACACCACTAGAAACCACACAGAAACTCTGTTGTTATAGTCCCCTAAGTCTTTTACCATCTAAAATTTTTAATCTTGTTAGAAAATAAGAAGACTATACAGTACTATCTTGAAATGAAAAGAACACTGAAATGTATGTGCAACTAAAATCACAGACTCAAAGATGTGTTTCCAAGCTTCCAAACTTTTCCTAATCCAAGTTAGGGACAATCATTTTAATCTTGAAAGGCCAAAATAAATATACTATTTTCTTGAATTCAAGTAGGTTTTCTTCAGAGTTTTAAATTCAGGTTGATTTGTCTATTTAGCTTTAATTTTGTATAAATGGTTTTTAACTACTGCTAATGGGTAGATCACTTCAAATTTGTTAAAAAAAAAAACCCATGTCACTATCTATGAACACAAATCTGCAAATATTAAAAGTTATAAGGTTATCCTATTTTTAATGATTTTTTAAAAGATTTTATTTATTTATGAGAGAGACAGAGACAGAGACACAGGCAGTGGGAGAAGCAGACCGCATGCAGGGAACGTGACGTGGGACTCGATCCCGGGTCTCCAGGATCAGGCCCTGGACTGAAGGCAGCACTAAACCACTGAGCCACCCGGGCTGCCCTATTTTTAATTATTTAATGCAATCCACTTTAATCTTCTGTGGCAATCAACTCTAAATCACTCAAGAAAGCATCAGTTCTGTTGACTATAAATTACAAAATCACTGCACTCAATTTTCTTCATACCTATCTACAGATATTTTTAACTTAAATTTCTTTATTCCTTTATTTTTTAGATATTTATTCATGAGAGACACAGAGAGGCAGAGACCTAGGCAGAGGGAGAAGCAGGCTCCCTGCAGGGAGCCTGATGTAGGACTCGATCCCAGGACCCTAGGATCATGACCTGAGTCAAAGGCAGATGCTCAGCCACTGAGCCACCCAGGTTCCCCTTTTACTCCTTTATTTTGCTCATCCCCCTACATACTTCTATAGGCTTCTTTTCAAGAGGACATTAAATATTTCTAATACATTCTTTATAAACATATCCCGTTCCAAAGAGGATGATTGCTGATGTCCAGTGGAAAGACCTCACACAAATGTTTTGATTAAAATGATAGAGATGAATATATAAACACACATATCTATATTCATGCATTCATGTGCCTTTTTATATATGTATATGTATCAAAGTACTATAACTCAGACTTCCACTGGTTCCTTATGGAACAGTGGAAAACATAAGGAAACATAAGTCTTCCTTATGTTTTCCTTATAATCAAATGCACATAAAAGTAGTATTCCATCATGCCATAAACCTTTATGCATAGCTCCTAATTTTAGGAAAAATATTTCTCACTTGAATAAAATTAGCCTGGGACCTTTCTATGGTAACTCACTGACACAGAACTGTACCTTCTATCAGTAGTAGAGGGTTTTAACACAAAATTATCAGACTGACATGAAAATGTATTGTTTGAATATTATAATACCACCAGAATTACGCCTAAATTGCCAAAAATGGAAATTCAGCATGGTTTAGTAATATGAAATTTTTAAACATATTATCCCATAAGGGGTTAATATCCAAACTATATTAATAACTCCTACAACTCAGCAGCAAAAAACAATCTGATTAAAAAGTGGGCAGAAAATCTAAACATTCTTTTCTAAGATGACATACAGAGGGCCAACAGGTACATGAAAAGATGCTCAAACATCACTAATTATCAGGGAAATGCAAATCAAAACTACAATGAGATATGAACTCATACCTCTTAAAATGGCTATTATCAAAAGGACAAGAAAAAAATAAATGTTGGCAAGTATGTAAAAAAAAAAAAAAAAGGAGGGGGAATGCCTCATACACTGTTAGTGGAAATGTAAACTGTTGCAACCACTATGGGCAAACAGTATGGAGGTTAGTCAAAAAAATAAAAACAGAACTACCATGTGATCCAGCAATCCTACTTCTGGGTATTTATCCAAAGAAAATGAAAACACTAATTCAAAATGATATCTGCACCCCTATGTTCATTGCAGTATCATTTGCAATAACTAAGATGTGGAAGCAACCTAAGTGTCCACTTATGGATAAAGAAAATGTGGTGTGTGTATATATAGATATTATAAAATATTATTTCAGTCATAAAAAACAATGAAACCTTTCCATTTGCAACAACCAGAAGGACCTCGAGGGCCCTGTGCTAAGTGAAATAAGTCAGAGAGAAAAACACACACTGTAAGATACCACATATATGTGCCATCTACAAATGAAAACAACCAGAGTCATGGATAGAGTGTAGACTGCTTGTTGCCAGAGGGGAGGGGAATTGATGAAATGGGTCAAAAGGTACAATATGTCAGTTATAAAATATCTAAGTCATAGAAATGTAATGTACAACATGGCGACTACAGGTAATAATACTGTATTGTCTATCTGCAAGTTCCCAACAGAGTAGATCTTAAAAGTTATTATCACAATAAAAAATTTTATTTGTGGTGATAGATTTTAAATTGACTTGTGGTGATCATTTTGCAATATATACAAATATTGAATGATTATGTTACATACCCCCAGACTAATATAATGTTAGATCAATTACACATCCAGTTAAAAAGAATAATATAGGCATACAGGGCCAATGAATTAAGTTCTAGTCAATTTTCCAAATTTCTTAGAGTAATCTATCATCTAGGGCAAAACTTCTATTTTCACAAGCGCGGTAAGCATTCAGATCAGGTCTCTGAAGATCAAAGAAGTAAGAGGGAATAGGCATAGCTTAGTGATGAAGCTCACAGTGAAGACGACCATAAATTTTGTTCAACTGGGCACCTGGGTGGCTCAGTCAGTTAAGCATCTGCTTTTGGCTCATGTCATGATCTTGGTGTCCTGGGATCAAGCCCCACATCCCATGCCAAGCAAGGAGCCTATTTCTCCCTCTTCCTCTCCCTCTACCCCTCCCTCCTGCTCATGCTAATAAATGAATAAAATCTTAAAAAAATACCGTATTAAAGTTATATATCAGAAGTAGCCAGCTCAACACTGTTGAACAAGTTACTTTGCTTCTTTAACTATTCACTCACTTAAAAAAAATAGATCCTACCCATAATAAGCTTTGTCCCTGACTACTTTATCCTTATGGCTCTAAATACCAGTACTAATTTTATGGTACTGTCTATATATCCTTCAACAAACTCATTTTCTTGCCTAAATAACAGCATATGTGCCATCGTGATTTCATGATGATTAATTTCTAGGTTAGAGAAGGATCATAATACACTTCTTCCAATTTCATGTCATGTCACACCACTTCTCTGAAAACAGGTTTTAATATTTATATTAAAATATTTTATTTTAATATTTATATTATTTAATATTCATTTATGCATTGCAAAAATTCATAGAAGAGACCTAATACATTTAAATTGATGGTTAAATATGGTGAAATTTTAGGAAATAATTCTTTCTCCTCAATCACTATGGGAGAAGTCTATTTCCTCACCTGTTAGAAATCAGACTTGGCCATGTGACTTGCTTTTGACAATGAAATATAAACACAAACTTTCAGTGTTTTGCATGGTTTGGTTGCATTCCTTGTAATTCTCTCATCTGTTTTTGGCAAAAGCACTGCCCAAATATCCCATTTTCAGAAAGAGGAGTTCAATGGAACAGAAACACACTCAGACTGAGAAAGTGATGTTTGCCGTTACAAACCACTGAGATTATTGGTTATTGTCATGCAGCATTACTTCAGTAATAGCTGACTAATACATGAAGAAAATTAAAGACCACAGAAGATCATTTAAGATTCTACAACTAAAAGAATAATGAAGCTGGAATATAAACTCAGGGATATTTGCCTCTACAGCCCTGCTATTCATCTCCAATCTATATAATCCTGTATGCATGGAAATATCCTTAGTTTAGAATAGACTTTGGACATCTACTTACTAAAGAAGAAAAATGTGAATGAGTAAAATTACCATCACCTACAAAAAAAAAAAAACAACTAACATTTGCTTACAATACCATCAACTCTCAATGTTCTAGGATAAACATTTTTAAAATTTTTAAAAAAGATTTCATCTATTCATGAGACAGACAGACACACACACACGCACGCACACGCACGTGCACAGGCAGAGAGAAGCAGGCTTCCTGCTAGGAGCCCGATGTGGGACTCAATCCCAGATCCCAGGATCAATGCCCTGAGCCAAAGGCGTCTAGACACTCAACTGCTGAGCCACCCAAGCATCCCAACATTTTTATGTTAAAATATTAGTACAGATTTTTGTGTATACACAAGATACTTTCCCTATTATTTGTCTGACTAAGCTTCATATAAAATAAGCTTACTTTCTGCAAGCACAGCTAGACAATTGTGTTAGGTAGACTATGGCAATACTTTGATAAGAAGGATGCAAGTCATTTACTGATCATTAATTTTTTAGCCTGGTGAGAAGCTCCTGAATTTTGCAAAAGTAAAATGGCTGAAGGTGCCTCAAGTACAACAAGATGTTATATACACACTTGATGAATAAACTTATGGGTTGTGTTTTATCCAAGTCATAAGCAAAGGGTACATGATTCTGCTTTGGGGGTCAGGGTGTTAGCCTTAAACTCAACAAAGTTTTTTTTTTTTTACTAGTCTTTGAGAAATATCTATGTTTGTGGACTAAAGAATACTCACCTAATCCAATGGCAGATATACCTACAGGACGTTCACAGCACTGGTCTTTCACACAGTGCTACATATGTTCCCTCTCTCTTAGAATAAGCCCTAGGAGAGTGGAAACTTCTACTTTGGTTCAATGCTGTATACATTGTGCCCAGAAAAATGAAAGTATCTTAACACCACAAAAGTAGAGAACACAGAGTCATCAAAATATAGTACTGGAGAGAAGGAAACTGAGGCACAGACATATAAAGATAGTAGTTTGCAAACAGAATTAGGGCTATACCCAGGACCCAAACTTAGGTTTCTTCAGTATCCACTCTAGTCTTCTTTACACCATAAAGATATAAAATGGGAACAATGGTATACACGAAATGGTTTAAAAATGATGTCAAAGGCTTTACTGGACCACACATAAAACAAAAATAATTTTCACGATACAGCATATGACACACGGGATTGTTCTGAGTAGATGAGGGAAGGTAAATACCTAGGATACATGTGATACCAAGAAGTATTTAACTTAAAATGTAATTTCAATGGAAACTTATAAAATGCTGCATTTAGACAATGTCAATACTCAAAGTCCCATACAAATGAGCATGGTAAAATAAAAAGCTTCAGAAATATTAGATATTCTGTATCAAGACATGATAAATAATCAGCAACATTATGAATAGCTATTAATATGACATTTTAAGGCAGATAACTAGGACAATCCACTAAAAAAGAAAACTTAAATATTTTCCTATGTTGAGACTACCTGTAAAGATTACTAATTTTATTCATTAATACTTAGGAAATGAGTTAGGTGCTATCCCTTTTTAGCCTAAAAGATATAATCTTGTAAAAAAGAATGAATGAACAAATGGATGCATGGATGATCAGAGACAAGAGTGATGTGGTCAGAGCTATTTCCAGAACAATATGAAAACCATGGAAGAGGCCTCTCAACCAGACATGGAGTAATGGGTATTTGTTAAGTTTTCTTCAAAGGTATGAAGGTTGAACTGAGGCTTGAAGGGTAAATAACCATTACCTGAAGGGGGGGAAAAACAGATGAAGGACAGCTCAGAGGATTATAACAGGTGTTCATGCATACTGATGCAGGCATGGAATAAGACGGTCATATCCAGGAGACTTCAAACAGCATGGCAGGAGGAACATGTGATTTGAGTTGGATCATGTTGAAACAGGAGACTGAAGCAGTACGCTAGAGTCAGTCCATATCATACACTATGCTGAGTTGTTTGGACATTATCTACACACCAATGGGGAGCAAAAAAAAAAAAATTAAACTTTAAGTAGAATTCCAGGAAAGATGGCTGAGTAGAATGACCCTAAGCTCACTCCATCCCACAGAGTCAAGTAGACAACAGCCACATCTGTGTAAATAACCCTAAAAATTACACGGTGGGAAAAACAGACACTCCACAGCTAAACATAGAGAAAAGGCCATGGACAAGAGGCTAGGAGGGGAAGAGATACAGTCAGAAGCTAAGTGTGCCTGGGGACTGTCTGCAGGAGGGAGGGATGCATCTGGGGACTAATCTGTGGGAGAGAGGGACACCACTGGGGCAGAGAGGGGAAAGAAACAGATTCTCACACTAGGGACCCTAAGCAAGGCAGGCAAATACCTCTAACATTTGGCTTTGAAAACCAGAGGGGCTGAATTTTTTGAGTTCTTACAACCAGCAAGACTTAAAACCTGGAATGTTAAAAATCAGCAGGCTCCTGGAAGAGGTGAGAAGGCAAGAGGAAACTGCAGTTCCCACCCTTTAGGAGGCAGGACAACAAACAGTCCTGTGGAGACAAAGCATAGATGCAGTAGTTTGAGAAACATCTGGGGTGTACAGAAGGGAGACTTGTTTACTCATCTCAATGCCTTTGCTGGATGGTCAGCAATCACTGGGAGACTTCTTTTGGAACAAAAGAGCCAGTGGGCACCACTGCTCTCCCCCATTTCCAGAATAAACACACAGGGATCCAGCTCAGTGACAAAACCCACTACCTAACTTGCTAACGGTGTACCCTACCCCCAACATTCCCATGTGGAAATGCCCCCTCTGGCCAGGCCTCAGCTCCACATCCCCTCCCGCAGCAGGCACACACAAACCTTGCTAACAGTGTGCGCTGACTGCACACACTCTGTGGATCTGCCCCCTCCAACCAAGCCCCTCTCAGTCCTGGCAGCTATATGTCCCCTCCTACCAGGGCCCATCTTGCTGGCATCATAAGCCCTGCCCCTGTGTTCTCCAGCACTTTGGTACTACTGCATCTCTGGCAAAGTTCTGGTCTGATCCAAGTCCATGGCAGCATCAGATTCACCCACTAACAACACAGAAACCAAACCCTGCCCACCACAGGTGAAGAGGGCCACTGCAGATGACAAAACTGAAAGCCGAAGTAGCTGAGCCCCAACAGCAGGGCACAACAGCATGCACAAGAGACATCCCTGAAATGACATGTCCTGGTGAACAGGGAACATTTCATGGCAGGGTACTACAGGATCCCTTCTAAGGCCACTACTTTCAGGAGTAAAAGATGTAGCTGATTTTCCTAACAGAAACAAACTCAGATAAAATGAGGTGACAGAGGAACATGTCCCAAATGAAAGAACAGGACAAAAAAAATCACGAGAGTCCTAAAGGAAACGGAGAGGAGTATTATGTGTGATAGAGAATTTAAAATAACGGTCATGAAGATATTCACTGGACTTGAGAAAAGTGGAACATCTCAGTGAGACCTTTAAATAAGACAGAAAAAAAAACAGACATGTAGAACTCAAAAAATTAAATTAAAAACACACTAGATGGAATAAATAGTAGATATGAGGAAGTAGAAGAATGAATCAGTGACTTGTAAGACAGAGTAATGGAAAGAAATCAAGGTGAACAAGAAACTGAAAAAAAAATTCATGAAAACAGATGTAGGGAACTCAGCAGCACTACCAAGTATAAAAAGATTCCCATTAGGAATCCCAGAAAGAAAAAAATTCTGCCCTCTTTTCCTTTTTTTTTTTTATCTGAAGAAGTAACAGCTGAATACTTCTCAAATCTTGGAAAGGAAACCAAAATCCAGACCTTGCAGACACAGAGAAACCCCCACCCCCACCCCAAAATCAATCCAAGGAGGTCCACACCAATACACGTTACACATAGTAATTAAAATGGCAAAAAGTAGTGATAAAGAGATAACTTTAAAAGCAGCAGAAGACAAGAAAATAGTTGCACTCAAGGGAAACCCTATAAGGCTATTAGCTAATTTTTTAGCAGAAACTTTATAGGCCAAAAGAAAATGGCATGATATATTCAAAGTTCTTAAAGAAAAAAGAAACCTGCAGCAAAGAACTCTATCCAATAAGGCTATCATCCAGCATAAGAGGAGAAATAAAGACTTACCCAGACAAACAAAATTTAAAGGAATTCAAGACCTCTACACCAGCCCTATCAGAAATGTTAAAGGGGACTCTGAATGAATAGGAAAAATCCTAAGTAAGAAAAAGAGGAAGCATATAAGCAGTAAAATTAGGTTTCTATAAAAAATCAGTCAAGGGAATTACAACATAAAAGGATGTAAGTATGATACCATATACCTAAATCAGGAATGAGGGATAAAGAATGGGTTCAAATTCAAGCAACTATCATCTTAATGTAGACTGCTATGTGCAGAAGATGTTATACAAAAACCAAATGGTAACCACAAATCAAAAATCAGTAGATATACAAACATAAAGAGAAAGGAAGACAAGTCTATCACTAAAGAATGCAAACAAATGGTGAAAGAAATAAGAAAAGGAAGTAACAGGGAATAACAACAAAAACAATCATAAAACAAGTAACAAGGGATGCCAGGGTGGCTCAGCAGGTTGAGCATTTGCTTTTGGTTCAGGGTGTGATCCCGTGGTGGTCCAGGGATCAAGTCCTGCATGGGGCTTCCAGGAGGCAGCCTGCTTCTCCCTCTACCTATGTGTCTCTGCCTCATACTCTGTCTCTCTCATGAGTAAATAAATAAAATCTTTCATAAATAAATAAATAAATAAATAAATAAATAAATAAATAAATAAATAAAATAAAATAAAATAAAATAAAATAAAATAAAATAAAACAAACCAGAAACAAAGTGGTAGTAAGTCAATACCTATCAATAATTACTTTGAGTGTAAATGGATTAAATGCTCCAATCAAAAAACAAAGAGTGATGAAATGGATAAAAAAGCAAGACTCCTCCATATGTTGCCTACAAAAGTTTCATTTAAGACCTAAAAACACATGCAGATTGAAAGCGAAGGGATGAAGTACTTACCATGCAAATGGAAAGCTGGGGTAGCAATACTCATGTCAGATAAACTTTTCAGCAAAGATTGTACTAAGAGACAAAGAAGGAAATAATCATAAAGGAAATAATCCAATGCAAACAAATAACAATTGCAAATAATTTATGCACCCAACATAGGAGAACCCAAATACATAAAGCATTTAATAACAAACATAAAGGAATTAACCAATGGTAATGCAATAATTGTAGGGAGCCTTAACATCCCCGAGAAAAAAGGAATAAGGAAATGATGACTGGAAATGACATCTTGGATTACATGGATCTAACATATATTCAGAACATTCCATCCTGAAACAGAATACATATTCTTCTCAAGTGTACATGGAATATTCTCCAGAAGAGAGCATACATTAGGCCCTAAAACAAGTCTCAACAAATTAAAAAAGATCAGATCTTATCGTGCATCTTTTCTGACCACAACACTATGAAACTAGACATCGACCATTAGCAAAAATCTGGATATACCAGAAATACAGGGAGGTTAGTTAAGTAATATACTACCCAACAATGAATGGATCAACAACAACAATCAAAGAAACCCAAAAATACATGGAGACAAATGAAAATAAAAATATAATTGTCCAGAGTCTTTGGGATGCAGCAAAAGCAGTTCTCAGAGGGAAGTTGACAGTAATATAGGCCTTCTTCAAGAAGCAAGAAAAATCTCTTATCCTTACACCTAAAAGAGCTAGAAAAAGAACAAGCAAAACACTAAATCAGTAGAAGGGAAAATATAAAGATTAGAGCAGAAATTAATGAAACAGAAACAAAGAAAAACATAGATCAAAAGAAACCAGAAGTTGTTTGTTGAGAAGATTGATAAAATTGATAAACTTTAAGGCAGACTTATCTTTAAAAAAGGGGGGGGGCGAGGGGAGGACTCAAATATACAAAATCAGAGATAAAAGAGGAGAAATAATAGATACCACAGATATACAAAGGAATATAAGATAATCTTAACAAAAAATATTATGCCAACAATTGGACAACCTAGGAAAAAAACTGATAAATTCCAGGAAACATAAAACCTCCTAAAACTGAATCAGGAAGAAATAGAAAATTTGAACAGACTTATTACCAGCAATAAAAATAAATCAATAATCAAAAAACTCCCAAAACACAAAATTCCAGGGCCAGAGGCTTCCCAGGATATTCTACCAAACATTTAAAGAATTGATACATATTATTCTTAAACTATTTTAAAAAATAGAAAAGGAAGGAAAGCTTACAAATTCATTCCATGCAGCCAACATTACCCTGGTACCAAAGCAAGATAAATACCTTGGAGAGAGAAAGAGAGAGAAGAGAGAGAGAAAGAGAGAGAAAGAGAGAGAGAGAGAGAGAGAGAGAGAACACTATAGGCCAGTATCTCTGATCAATATAGATGCAAAAGCTCTCAAGAAAATATTAGCAAACCAAATCCAACAATTTACTTTAAAAAATCATTCACCACAATCAAGTATGATTTATTCCTGGGATACAAGGGTGGTTCAATATTTGCAAATCAATCAAAGTGATACATCACATCAATACGAGAAAGGATTAAAATTATCTGATCATTTCAATAGATGCAGAAAAAGCATTTGACGAAGTATAATGTTCATTCATGATTAAAAAAAAAAAAAACCCTCGGCAAAGTAGGTTTAGAGGGAGGATACTTCAACATAATAAAGACCATCATGTTGAAAAATCCACAGCTAACATCATGCTGAACGGTGAAAAACTGAGACCTTTTCTCCAACTACCAGGAGCAAGAAAAGAATGTCCACTTTTGGGGCTTTTATTCAGCATACTACTGGAAGTCCTAGCCACAGCAATCAAACAACAAAAAGAAAAAGAAAAGGCATCCAAAATCGATAAGGAGGAAGTAAAACTTCCACTATTTGTAGATGACAGGATACTATATATAGAAAACCCTAAAGACGCTACCAAAAGAACTACTAAAACTGATAAATGAATTAAGTAAGGTTGCAGGATACAAAATCAATGTACAGAAGTCTGTTGCATTCCTATATACTAATAATGAAGTAGCATAGAAATTAAGGAAACATTCCCAGTTACAATTGTAACAAAAAAGAATAAAATACCTAGGAATTCAAAAACCTGTACTCCATAAACTATAAAATGCTGATGAAAGAAATATAAAACAACACAAAGGGAAATATATTTCATACTCATGGATTGGAAGAATAAATATTGTTAAAATATCTATACTACCCGTAGCAATCTATAGACTTAAGGCAATTCTTATCAAAACACCAACAATATTTGTCACAGAAATGGAACAGAATGAATAATCCTAAAATTTGTATGGAACCACAAAACACCCCAAATTGACCCATCAATCCTATAAAAAACAATACTGGAGATATCACAATCCCAGATCCCAAGTTATACTACAAAGCTGCAACCATCAAAATAGTATGGTGCTAGCACAAAAATAGACACATATATCAACAGAAAACAGAAATAAACACAATTATATGGTCAATCTTTGATAATGGAGTAAAGAATATGCAATGGGGAAAAACATCTCTTCAACAAATGGTGCTGGGAAAACTAGACAGCTACACAAAGAATAAAACTGAACCACTTTCTTACATTATACACAAAAATAAACTAAAAGGTTAAAAGACCTAAATGTGAGGCCCCAAACCATAAAAATCCTACAAGAGAGCACAGGCAATCATTTCTCCAACATTGGCTGTAGGAATTTTTTTTAGGATAGGTATCCTAAGGGAATTACAAGCAAAAAAAAAATTATTGGGACTACATCAAAATAAACTTTTGCACAGCAAAAGAATAGAAACAATTCACAAGCAATCTTCAGAATGGAAGAAGATATCTGCAAATGACATATCTGATAAATGGTTAGAATCCAAAATATATAAAGAATGGATACAACACTCAATGCAGAGTCTGCTCGATTCTCCCTGCCTCTCCCTCTTCTCTCTCTCTCTCAAAATCTTTTTTAAAGAAGTGGAGTGAAAGAGATCCTAGAAATACCAAAAAAAGAAGGTAAAGTCTTGAATAAGTTCCTCCAAGTTCTGAGTGTAAGATGAGAGGATTTCTCAGTGTGTCAAATGGACTTCAATGTAACTAATGTTACTGTTTTATAAACTATAGAATATTTGTGAACACAGGTACATAGAAGAGAGTGAGTAGCTATATACTATTCATAAAGTGCAGGGTTTTGATGTCTGAGATCATTCAATTATAAATATTCAGTGGAATATCATTTTTGGAGTTTAGGAGATGAATGAAAATGAATTCATAGAATTGAAGATAACACAAAACTGGTAACTGAAATGCAAATGAATGACAAAGACTATATATAGTAAGGAAGGTGACTAAAAATAGGGCCTTGAAAAAATATATAAATAAATAAATAATAGGGTCTTGAAAAATACCAATATTTAAAGGTAAGACAAATTATAGTTAAGATATAAAGTAAAATGAAACCTATCGAATAATGGAAGAAAACCAAAGAAGAGTGATGTTTCGTTAGGAGTCAAGAAATGAAACACTTCAAGGAGAGTTGTGTAGATAACACTCTTATTTTGTCACCCAGCATGCACTTCTCTTGCTCTGGAAAAGAGTGCACAATTTCTTCTGGGTGCCTACCACCTCTTTTTGGCCAATTTTTTAGGTGGTGTTACCAACTAACTACATACCTCTTTGATCACATCACACAGTCAAAGCCAACGATGATATTATGTCTTTATCTGAGAATTGCCCAACACAGAGAACTCCTCCTATGATTTTGCAACCAGAGACCATGCCATCTCTGGAATCCATCAGATGGAGCTAAAAAAGCAAGGAAGCAAGGTAAAGAGACACTAATGCCCTGTCCTCATGCTACTACTGCTTTTATTATAGGGATCAATGAATTCCACTTTTGTGTAAATCATTCTGAGTTGGTTTTCTTTTGTTTCGTTTTATTTTTTGGGCACATTAAAATGAAGGGTTATACAGTATGCAAGGGGCTATTCAAGAGTGTCAGATAGAAATAAGAGAGAGAGACATATTTAGTAACAAAGACAATCTTAAATTTGACCAGAGACTTTTTTCATTGACTCTTATGAAAGTGAACTGAATTGTATTAATCCAACATATACTGTTCTACTAAAAATGCTAAGAAATGGGACAAATGAAGTTTTATAAGGAGGTTGGAAGTAATAGGATTCAAAGTTTATGTCCAGAAATTTAGCATCTCAATCTCAGAATTACAGCCTCCTTGTGAGAAAGGTCCCATGAGGTGTTAAGTTTATGTGTAGTACTTAACTATAAACATGAGTGTTGAGTAATGGTGTAAATGTGATCATTCTTATCCTCTGTTCATATAATCTTTTCTACACCTGGAAATATTCATTTTTAAACACTCCTAATACTTTAAGTTTTCCTGTTTTCAGTTGCTATTTAACATAGCTAAATTTTAGTTTTTATTTCAAATAGTGATACTATATCAAAACGGATCAGATGTGTACATTAAATATATATTATAGATACTTTCTTAACACTCTCAGTGATGAATAGTTACATTCTCTAAGATGTCTTCAATAATTAACAGGTTATTATGTTGTACAACTCAAACTAATGTACCACCATGTGTCAACTATACTTCAAGTGAAAAATAACAGGTTATGATTAAATAAGTAAACAGGAAAAATTAGATATAAAATCATAAAATAAAAATGCTTACATCTGTTTTAGAGAATATCTAAGGAGTGTGCCTATTTTCCCTGTAGTAATAAAAAAGTTTATTCATTCAAATTTAAATATTGTTTTACTTTATTAAAGGTGAAGCTTTCAGGTGTCTTGTTTCTGGTCCCACTAAATAAGCTTAGTTTAATAGTTTAAGAACCTCATGTGTCCTTAGAGCTTATTTCAAGTAAGTGGAATCTGCTATCCAAACTGAAAGGCTTTGAAATAGGGTATACAAGGATATAAGAGAAGCATCCCACCAAATTAATGCATTTCATAACATCTTATAATGAGCTTCAGGGAAGTGTTACCTGACTTTATAAAATATTGCAAAGCTACTGGAATCTAAACAGTATGGTACTGGCATAAAGACAAAACTATAGACCAATACAAAAGAATGGAGATTTCAGAAATAAAGCCACACATACATGGTCAATGTATCTTTGATAGGGCTGCCAAGAACATACAACAGGAAAAAGATGGTCTTTTCAATAAATGGCCCTGGGAAACTGGATATCCATAAATAAAATAATGAATTTGGATCAGTGTCTTAAACCAAACACAAAAATCATATCAAAATGGGTGAAAAACTTAAATGTAAGACCTGAGACTATAAAACTCTTTAAAGGAAACATTACATTTTTAGGATATTAATGTTGGCAACACTTTTATGGATAGGACACTAAAAGCATTTAGCAACAAAGGCAAGAACAGTCAAGTGGAACCTACATCAAACTAAACACTTATGCAAAGCAAACAATCAAGAAGATAAAAATGCAACTTATAGAATGGGAGAAATTGTTTGCAAACCATGTGTTTTAAGAAAGATTAACCTCCAAAATATTTAAGGAACTCCTACAACTCAGCAGTCGGAGCGGTGAGGGAACTAATGGGGTCTGATTAAAAAGTGGTCCAAGGACTAGAAGTTAATCCAAACAAGACACAGAGCAGCCTACAGGTAAATTAACAAATGCTCAACATCACTCATCATCAGGAAATACCAATCAAAACCACAATGATGCATCACCTCATGCAAGTGAGGTTAGAACTCATACAATACAGAGAAGTTTATAATTCTATGCATGTGTCCTTATTTTGAATAAAGTACTGAGAAAATTATTCAACCTTGTTTTCCATTTACCTAGTCCTCCTGAAATATCCATTTGGCTCTTCAAGTCATCTAATGAGTTCTTATTGTGAGCACCATAGTTCCACATAAGAATTCCAATTTGTTCATTTAAGAATGTTTTCCTAACTCTGGGAAATGAACAAAGGGTAGTGGAAGGGGAGGTGGGCAGGGGGATGGGGTGACTGGGTGACGGGCACTGAGGAGGGCACTTGACGGGATGAGCACTGGGTGTTACACGATATGTTAGCAAATCAAACTCCAATAAAAAAATATACAAAAAAAGAATGTTTTTATATTTCACATTATCTTTTACCTCTGTGAAGACATTAAGTTTTTAACATTCTATTTGATTCACTCAGCATTTGTCTAGTCTAAGATGTTCCTGTTTTGTCTTTTATAATGCTTGCCCTCCTCCTGTTTCTTGTTTTCCTCAATGGGATAATATCCCTCCTGTTTTCATCTGAACCTTGGTGATAATTTACAGTCAGTAAGGACGGAGTAAATTTTATTGAGTAGGTGTAAAAATGTATCTCAAGATAAATACCTCTGGAGGTATAACCTGGGCCCCAACAGTTCTCATACATCACTTCTCATCAGTAATACTGGTTTTTTTTAGGGCATTTGTTCCTGATATTTCTTCTGTAGGGCTGTATTTGCACTGGTGTCTATGGTAAGGGGGATGTCTAGGCACCTGGCTAGCATGCTTTCTCTTATTATCCACTCTCACTATAATCAGACTCCAGAGCTACTTTGAGTCTGTGAACAGTTCTAGAATAATTATATTCTCTGCCAACTAGACCTTTAACATTTATAATTAACTATATTTTAAAGCATTCCATTTTAATCCAAAACACACTTAGGAAATGCTCAAATTTTATAAAAGTGAGTAAACTTCAAAGGGCTTTTTTTTTTTTAACAGCTAAAGTAGTCCTGAAATTCACTCTAATTTATTGGCCATACACTAAAGAGAAAAAAAATGTCTGATAAAATATTTACCTTTACATCAATAAATGAACAACCTAAAATTAAAGATACAGTCTAAAACTCAATCCTACAACTATCACAGCTGGGAAAGTCATTAAGAGGCAGCTGGTGGCTGAAATCCTGCCAACCTGAATCTATCGTTTTCAGTTCTTGCAGTATTATTGTGAAAATTTAGTTGCCAGTATATAGAGATTTTCTAAATCCCACTCAGCATCTTGCTACTTCTTGACCTTTAACAAATTGGCACCTACTGTCCTTCTTTTAAGTTACCTGATGACTGTGAGGATCTTTGGCAAGATGATATTAAGGCCTCAGACTCATGACTTCAAAACCCTATAGACAATACAACTTAGCAACTAACTTACAGTCAGATTGCTAATTAAGGCAGACATTTACTTAGAAGTTGTTTGGTATATTTTTTTTTCCTTTTCCAGATACACTGGAAACAGATACACCATTACTATTATATAATTAATACGCATCAGAAGAGCCAAGGACTACTGAGGAACTTAGTCTTTATAGCAAGTTATGAAAATTAATTGTATACAAAGCAATACTGTTTTAATTCTGAAGCTAGTAATTCACTTATGTAAAATAAAGAAATGCCACAACTTAAGCTGTTTTCAGTCATCAAATACATTCAAAAACATAGTGGAACACGTGCACTTATTCTGAGACACTGCTATAATAAAATGTTGAATGAAATTACCTAATAAAGTCCTTTTGATTATATCTACATATGTAATTAAAAATTTAACATTGCAAAAACACTTGGTATTTTATCTCAAAAAAACCTTGCATTCTATTTAAAGGCAAATGGGGAAAAAAAACAAAAATCACAAGTATATGCCAACAATGACATTTTCTTTTACATACATCATTTTTAGGGTGCAATGTACATCATTAATGCATGAATGAAACAGGCACATAATTTCAATATTTGTCTTTGTTTTTAACGGCTTTTTTGAGGTATAATTGATATACAAAAAACCTGGACATGATTAACGTATACTATGAGGAGTATGGAGCTACATAAATATGCATGAAAACCATCACCACTAAAAGTTTCCTCCTGTCTGTTTGGCTTTGTTTTTGTGTTAAAAACATTTTACAGGGGATCCCTGGGTGGCGCAGTGGTTTGGCGCCTGCCTTTGGCTCAGGGCACGATCCTGGGGACCCGGGATCAAATCCCACGTCGGGCTCCCGGTGCATGGAGCCTGCTTCTCCCTCTGCCTGTGTTGTGTCTCTGCCTCTCTCTCTTTCTCTCTGTATGACTATCATAAATAAATAAATAATTTAAAAAAAGAACATTTTACATTCAATCAATTTTTGAGTGTACAATATTGAACTTTACAGCATAGGCACTATGCTGTACAATAGATCTTTATAACTTGTTCATCTAGCATACCTGAAACTTTATACCCATTTAAAAGTAACACCCTACTTTCACCTTACCCCACCCCCTGGCAACCACAATTTCCTCCCCATGAGTTTCACTATTTTATATTCATATAAGTACACTCATTCAGTATTTATCCTACTATGACCAATTTATTTCACTGAGCATAATGTCTGCCAGGTTCATCCATATTGTCACAAACAGCGTGATTTCCTTTTTTATGGCTGAATAATATTCCACTGTTATTTATATACATTTTCTTTATTCACATCCATTGCTAGACATAAGATTCCTTCTATGTCTTCAGTATTGTGAATATGCTGCAATAAATATGGGAGTGCAGATATTGGTTTGAGATCTTGATTTCAATTCTTTTGGATAAATAGCCCAAAATGTGATCGTTAGAGTATGTGGTAGCTCTATTTGTATAGTTTTGAGGGACACCCATACTGTTTGCCATAGACCCCAGATTCATTCGACCAGGTTGGTCCCGATGTAGGGGATTGCTGAGAGTAGGTTTGTGATGACTGTTGCCCCTCAAAAAGATATCTGTCCTCATGGTAGGACGTAACCTATGAATGCTGTGGCTATGGTTGCAAATAAGAGAATAATTACAATATTTCATGTTTCTATGAATACATAGGGGCCGTAGTATAATCCTCATCCTTGTATATACATCCGTGTATAAATAGGCAGATAAAGAATATGGAGGCTCCATTTGCATGTATATAACGGATGATTCAGCTGTAATTGACGTCTCAACAGATGTGAGTGACTGATGAGAAGGCTGTTGATGTACCTGATGTGTAGTGAATGGCTAAAAATAAACCTGTTAGAATCTGTAGAATCAGAC
Organism: Canis lupus familiaris; assembly: GCF_011100685.1. Lineage (NCBI taxonomy): Eukaryota > Metazoa > Chordata > Mammalia > Carnivora > Canidae > Canis > Canis lupus. The sequence goes on from NC_049260.1 coordinate 28,873,823, forward strand.
ACACTCTTAGCAGGGATCCGAAGTTTCATCAAGCTGAGATGTTTGATGGTACGGGGAGATCAATGAACGAGTTGTTAACAATTTTAGCTAGTGGGTGAGTTTTTCGAATGTTGGTCATTAATGTTCTTATAGTTGAAATACAACGATGATTTGTCATGTCATGGTTAAATTCCATGTAGGAATAATGATAACATACATAACATACATTGTATTTAAGTATTGCTTTTGTAATGAGTTTTGTAGGTTTTGCTACGAAGCTGCCTCCTATTTATGGTGGGCTTGTATTAATTATTAGTGGTGGGATTGGTTGTGCAATTGTGTTGAATTTTGGGGGATCTTTTTTAGGGCTGATAGTCTTTTTTATTTATTTGGGAGGTATGCTTGTAGTTTTTGGTTATAAAACTGCTATGGCTACTGAACAGTACCCTGAGGTCTGAGTTTCTAATAAGGCCGTATTGGCTGCTTTCATTACTGGTTTATTGTCTGAGTTATTAACTGCTTGCTGTATCTTAAAGGATGATGAGGTTGAGGTGGTGATGAAATTTAATGGGATGGGGGATTGAGTTATTTGTGATACTGGTGATTCAGGGTTCTTTAGTGAGGAAGCTATGGGGATTGCGGCGTTATATAGTTATGGGACTTGATTAGTAATTGTCACTGGTTGGTCATTGTTAACTGGTGTGTTAGTAATTATGGAAGTTACCTGTGGTAATTAAGGATTAGTAGGCTGAGGGCTATGGTAATTATAAAGGAGAGGAAATATAATTTAATTAGGCCTTTTTGGTTGGAAACTAAGGTGGAAGATTTTATTTGAAAATATGAGATTGATTTAGGTAGAATGTTTTCTAGTCAAATGGAGTCTAAGAGTATTGATGCTGATTTTTGACTTCTAGATTTATCTTAGGTGTAAGGCAATGTATGATGAGTGGATAATAGCCACGAAGATTGGAAAACTTGAAGGTGTGTGATGGGTAGTTAAACTTAAGTCCTTGTATTGTGAGGTTTAGTTCTAGTGCCAGGATGAAACCTAAAATGGTCACTGCAAGGGCAGATAATTTTAGATAATGAGGCATAGTTATCTGTGGGCTGGTGGTAGGTGTAATGCTGTGGGAAATAATAGATCCTGCGAATACACTTCCAAGAAGGAGACCTTTAATAGAGTTGATTAGGAGTGGATTGCTCTCATTGATAAGAATTAAGGGATTAAAGCGAGGTTGGCCTAGTAGTGCAAAGAATAGAATTCGAGTGTAGGCGGCTGTTAGGGATGTGGCAACGAGAGTTATTAAGAGGGATCAGGCATTGGTATTCGACGTGTTTTAGTTTTTTTGGCTGTTTCTTTTGCTGTGCAAAAGCTTTTTATCTTGATGAAGTCCCAATACTTCATTTTTGCTTTTGTTTCTCTTGCCTTCATGGATGTATCTTGCAAGAAGTTGCTGTGGCCAAGTTCAAAAAGGGTGTTGCCTGTGTTCTCCTCTAGGATTTTGATGGATTCTTGTCTCACATTTAGATCTTTCATCCATTTTGAGTTTATCTTTGTGTATGGTGTAAGAGAATGGTCCAATTTCATTCTTCTGCATGTGGATGTTCCAATTTTCCCAGCACCATTTATTAAAGAGACTGTCCTTTATCCAGTGGATAGTCTTTCCTCCTTTGTCGAATATTAGTTGACCATAAAGTTGAGGGTCCACTTCCGGATTCTCTATTCTGTTCTATTGATCTATGTGTCTGCTTTTGTGCCAGTACCACACTGTCTTGATGACCACAGCTTTGTAGTACCATTTGAGTATTTTTGTAAGTTGTTGTTTGCTTGTCATTCTTTCCTGTGAAATCATGATGGTAACATTATACAATTTACCAGGAGATAAATGTCCCTCATTTGCAAGGGGAATGAAATTTTTGGAACGCTACCAGATACTTAATTTTAAAAAAGAGGTATTTAGTACACGTGGGAGAAAATAACGGTTAAGACATTGGGTTGTTATTCCTGTTGATCATGTTTTCATTGGGGCTTTCAGTTTAAATGCTTTTCGATTAGTTGTTAGGTGATTTTGTTTTTATAGTTTGGTAAGCTACAAATGAAGGAAAAAAAACTTGAAGAGTTACATCTCCCTTTGCCACTGTGGATTTGGAAACATACATATGGGTTCCTCATTGGTGGATTTATTTAAAAAATGCCTAAACAAGTAAACATACACATAATATCTCAGGGTATTATTTTTCAAATTATATACAAATTTATTGATTTAATCATGTGACATTCTAAAGCACTTATTCAAACATGTGATAAAGTATACATGTTTTGAGCATTTACACAGTGCTTTTCATAATTAAGCTTATAAAATATCATGCTATGACTTATTAATCATAATTAACAAGATTACTTACTACCAGTCTGATAAGATTCTAAGTATTTTCTGTGTTTTAGCTTATTCAAGGTAGTCTGTGTCCTTTTCTGAGCAAAAGAAAGTGAGTCACATAGTGACAATTGACTTTCCCAAGGACATACCATTTATAAGTGGTAGACTAAGGCTTTTGACCCACACAGTTTCTGTCCAGAGCCTGCACATTTAATTGCTGCAATATTCTATGCTCATTTGTCCTGGTATTGGATATATTATATAGATAAAACTATGAGATTGTATCATTTCCTTTTTCATAAAAGATTTTATTTATTCATGAGAGACACACGCAGAGAGAGAGAGAGAGAGAGAGAGAGAGAGAGAGAGAGAAACAGAGACACAGGCAGAGGGAGAAGCAGGCTCTAGGCAGGGAGCCCCATGTGGGACTCGATCCCGGGACTCCAGGATCATGCCCTGGGCCGAAGGCAGGCGCTAAACTGCTGAGCCGTCCAGGGATCTCCCTGTATCATTTTCTTTGAAATATTCTTGTAAGTTAAAAATAGACCTGCCCTACGACCCAGCAATTGCACTGATGGAGATTTACCCCAAAGATACAAATGCAATGAAACACCGGGACACCTGCACCCCGATGTTTCTAGCAGCAATGTCCACAATAGCCAAACTGGAAGGAGCCTCGGTGTCCATCGAAAGATGAATGGATAAAGATGTGGTCTATGTATACAATGGAATATTACTCAGCCATTAGAAATGACAAATACCCACCATTTGCTTCGACGTGGATGGAAGTGGAGGGTATTATGCTGAGTGAAGTAAGCCAATCAGAGAAGGACAAACATTATATGGTCTCATTCATTTGGGGAATGTAAAAAATAGTGAAAGGGAATAAAGGGGAAAGGAGAGAAAATGAGTGGGAAATATCAGAGAGGGAGACAGAACATGAGAGACTCCTAACTCTGGGAAACGAACTAGGGGTTGTGGAAGGGGAGGTGGGTGGGGGGTGGGGGTAACAGGGTGACAGGCACTGAGGGGGGCACTTGATGGGATGAGCACTGGGTGTTATTCTATATGTTGGCAAATTGAACACCAATAAAAAATTATTAAAAAATATTCTTGTAAACATTTCAGTTAATACATTTTTCTGGTTATCTTTATTCTTTTAATAGGACACCTCACAAAAACACTATAGCATGGCTGGCATCAGAGCCCATGCTAATAAATACATGGCCTAAACTACTTTAAATGACTAAAGAATTTGCAAAACCTGCATTCCGGGTATCCCCCCCGCCCCTTTAATGAGTAGGCCTTTAAAAAATATGCTCTATGGATCATTCGAGCAGGACTCAACTGGAGAGGCTCTATGGAATTCCCTATCCTATATAGATGACCATTCCTGGTGAGCATGAGTGGTGGAGAGGATTAGGGGAGAAGCAGAAAAAAAAAAAAAAACTGTACCAGACCTGTGGGCCAGTTTGTCATAGTTTAGGATCTTGATACTTTTTTGCACAAAACATTATGAGTGAAAGTGTTAATATTTTAAGAAACCAGGCATATGTTTTCTACTGAATCCTTAAAATCTATGAGTGATGCTGGACCAAAAAAAGCAGTTTGAAGAGGCCTGAGATGGAAGACAAGTTTGTGTTTGGTGTCAGGTCTTGATTTCGTAAGTTTATGAATCCAAAACACAAAATTTCCAGTGGGATTTCAGTAATACCAAGAGCATTAGGATACCAGAAATACAGAAGACTCTACCAACTAGCAAGACCTCAACATAATAGTGTCCTACATATATGGTTTGCTTTAAGAAAACTTAAAAATTGAAGAGAAAAGGTGACAAGATGGAATTGTGTGTACTACAAAGCTACAATGAATATTTTGGAGAGTAAATAGCTTGGTAAATTGAAAAAAATGTTCTATATGTAATTAATAGTTTTCACGGATGCTTCTTCAAGGAGCAACAAATTGATAGATCTATTTGTGAGGAATTAATGCAGTTTTTTTGTAACCAATATGATAGTACTGATTGTTCAAAATATTTGGGAGAAATACCAATAAAGATATTTGCCCATTTTTTAATTGGCTAATTTTTTAATATTTTGTAATTGAGTTGTAGGACTTGCTTATTTATTTTACATATTAACCCTCCCACTTTCTGATCCCTGGCTAGCAAATATTTTCTCCCATTCTGTAAATTGCCTTTTTGTTTTAATTGTTTCCTTTGTGCAGAAGCTCTTTAGAGCTCTTTAGTTAGTTGTAGTCTCAGTTTTCTAATCTTTTGTTGCCTGTGCTTTTATTGGTATATCCATTGATTACCAAGACAGAGGTCAAATTTTCCCCATGTTTTCTCCTAAATTTTTACATTTGCAGATTTTTCATTTAATTCTTAGATTCATTTTCAATTGATTTTTAGGTATTGTGTAAGATAGGGATCAAACTTCATTCTTCTGAATACAGAAATCCAGTTTGCCCAAGGCCATTAAAGAGATACTCTCTTCCCATTGTGTGTACTTGATATTGTTGTTGAAGGTCAGTTGACTATATATGCTCGGGTTTATTTGGGGGCTATTTTGTTTCATTGGTCTATGTGTTAATCCTTATGCCAGTATCATAGTCTTTTGAATACTTTAGCTTTGTAACATATTATGAAATCAGGAAGTGCAATGCTCTTGTTGTCCAAGACTGACTTGGCTATTAATGGTGTTTTGTGGTTCCTTATGAACTTTAGAATTTTTTCTATTTCTGTTAAACGTGCTATTGGAATTTTGATGGAGAAAGCACTGAGTTCAAAGAAAACCTGCACAATGGAATATTCCTCAGCCATTAGAAATGACAAATACCCACCATTTGCTTCGACGTGGATGGAACTGGAGGGTATTATGCTGAGTGAAATAAGTCAGTCGGAGAAGGGCAAACATTATATGGTCTCATTCATTTGGGGAATATAAAAAAATAGTGAAAGAGAATAAAGGGGAAAGGAGAAAAAATGAGTGGGAAATATCAGAAAAGGGAGACAGACCATGAGAGACTCCTAACTCTGGGAAACGAACAAGGGGTGGTGGAAAGGGAGGTGGGTGGGGGGTGGGGGTGACTGGGTGATGGGCACTGAGGGGGGCACTTGATGGGATGAGCACTGGGTGTTAGGCTATATGTTGGAAAATTGAACTCCAATAAAAAAAATTTAAAAATTTAAATATACTCAAATGGGGCTAGTGATCACCACAAATTCCATTTTCCTGTTAAAAAGAATTCAGGAATAAAACAGCAATAGAGAACTAAACTTGTCCTCTCAATGAAGTTGCTACCTCATCTGACTTACCAGAATGCAGTTTTTTTCCCATAAATTTTAACCTACCAAACACAAAGTCTTAAATCTTTGCAAGGTTAAATAGGGTAATGGGCAGATCCTCCAGAGCAGACAACAAGAGACCTGCAGTGTGAGACCTTGTTCCAGAACTGATGGACTGTGCAAACTTGAGAAAATCATTTCAGGTCTCATGGCTTCCTACTCAACTCTCACAAGAGTGTGAGAGATAAATGAGCATAATTCGTCAATGGATGAGAGAGCAGGGTCGTATAAAGCTGCAGACGCTCAGATAAACATTAAGGAATTAGGACATTAATCAAGTTCAATTTAAAAACACAAACCAAGTTTTCATTTTTGTATTTAGGAATGCCAACATGAATTTCATTAAAACAGTAACAGCCAGGAATAACATGAATAAGAATTACAAGCTACCATTGGGTATTTGAGAAAATATATTTATGTAACATAATTTTAAATGGTTCCAAAATATGTCACTGAAGAATATGGGCACAGATGTAAGATTTTAGAAATATCTTAATAGATTTAGAAATTTTTCCTATAAAAAAATAAACTTTTCCTATAGGATACTGTTAGAACCGTCAATTTAAGGTCTTTTAAATTCAAAACAATGTTCTCTCCAAGAATTTCAAAATAATCTGCTTCAGTTAGAGGAAACAAATCAATTATCCAATTTGTTATATCCGCCCCCCTCAAACTAGATATAAATGGAATCCATTTTCATGTGTATCTTTAAAAGACATTTTCCATCTTTCAATTAAGGCTCAATCTGAGTAAAACACAATGATTAAAATTTCAAGAGTACACTTTGTGAAAAACGACAACAGAAAATAGTTAACAAGAACTTCCAAAAAAAAAAAAAAACTTCCTAGAAAATTATTGAAATGAATGAAGCAAAGAAAAAAACCTTAAATGGAACTCTTAACAGCCAGATGTTCATAAATATATGATTTCTTGAACATATTCATAAACCCTTTTTCCTATAGCACTGATTTAATATGTGCATCATGTAGGGATGGTTTCAGAGTAGCAGGTAAAAATCATCCATGTGCATGCGTTCACATGATTAAAGATTAAATTTCTAATTTATTTAACCAAAAGATAGAGAACCTCAACAGAAGTCATGTAGCTAACCAGGTCGGCATTAGATCTGGGCCCAGCTTTCTTCTACTAAAGGTCTCTAGTAAAGGAACATTACACATAGGGGGCTTTCACATGATCTGAGAAGCTATACTTATTGCTCCCCTCTTACACTTAAGGCTTATATATTAGTTCTAGAATTTGCATGAACGGTATATGTTCTACTAATCCAGAGTTTATTTACTAATACTGATCCCTCGTACTGACTCCTGTTGACTTTTAGAAGTCCATATCATCCACTGGGAGAAAACAGAACCAATGCTAAGACAATTGTTAATTGAGATTTTTCCTCTAGCGTTCTAGGACTCTAGAAAGATTTTTGAGAAATATCCTCAAAATTAATATTCTACAGAACATGCTTTGAGTACTGCTGCTCTAAATATTTTGAAGTTTAGCCTTGGATCATGACAACATTGGGGTGGGGTGTGGGGGCATGTAACATGCTAGATTTTGGCTCTGTAGAGAATTGGTTTCATTATATTTCAAATAAACTTTCACAGTAAGAAACAGCCACATGTAATATATACAGTGATTATTACAGGCATGTTGTTGTGTAGTGTTCAACACACAGTACACCTTAGTCTCTCAATACCTACCAAAGTTATGGTCCACATGAGAAGTAGCTTTTAACCTATTGGAGATCATGAACCTCTGAAAAATGCACATTTCTTTGGCTGTTATGGTGCTCAAAGCCAAATTTATAGCTAACATCTAGATACTGTATTGGACTCATATGCTAAACATCCAGATTTATCCATGTCCATGACTTTATCTTCCCATTCTACCAATAGTGTATTTTATATGCCACTTCAAATTACTGCAGAAATGTAGGGTATACTTAAGTAGATAAGCAAATATTTGCATTTTAGATATATTCTGTGAAGTATTAATTCTATGCATTTATAATATATATGCATTGGATAATGAATATAAATGAATTTTAGTCCAAAGGAAATAGAGTTTAAAACTATCAGTGACTTAATAGGATTCAATAAATATAAAGGTACACCTTTATTCAAAGACAGCCAATAGGAAAAGCATGCTTTATCTTGTTTCTGACGACCTTGGTTTTGAGTCATGTGTTTTATCAGCTATATGGCTTTAGAAAAATAAATTAGATAACACGTAAAAAAAAGTTCTCAATTTAAAATGCTGTATAAACTCAAGTAATTAACACAATCAATATCAAACCAAAAGGAGTAGGTCTGAGAATCATTAGTGAGAAATGAATTCATGTGAAGGTTCATCCCTTCCCAGAAATGCTTAAGGTAGTTTAAGTCTTTAAACTATCTTAACTTTAGCCAGGCTTCTTTGTATCGTCTGCTTATAGAATTTATTAGCTAGAAGTTAAATAAAGGTCTTCTACAGGCTGCTAGTTCCTTCTTTTTTTCAATTTTACTGAGACATAACTGACATATATACAGCCTGACAAATTCTATATACAGCATAATAAACTGACTTACACACATTGTGAAGTGATTACCATAGTCAACTTAGTAAACATCTATTACCTCCAATATGTACACAACAATCTTTTTTCCTTGTGACAGGAACTTTTAGGATTTACTCTCTCAGCAACTTTTGGTACTTCTTATTTAATAAAATCCTTTTAGGAAGATATAACTGGCTTGTCTAGATTTGGAATTCTAGATAAACCTGCGATTTATGGATTTATGAGCCACTGTTGTGCTGGAGAATGGATGTTAGTCATGTAATCATTCTTGCCATGTCTAAACCAGAGCGATTCCAAAAAAGAGTGGATTTCCTAGGCTTGCTTATACCACAAAGATTTAACAGTCTCTGAACCAAACTGTGTCACTGAGCAGGAAAGCTGCATCTGCTGGTGTAGGGCCTTCCAGATGCTGGACTGGTAGCTGATGTCCTTGTGTTTATCCTTCCCTAAATCATTAGCAAATGATTGCTTGGTACATGGGACATCTATCCCCTCCCCAATTTTCACTCCTATTCCTCCCTTACTCCTTTTTATGAAAAGGAATTAAGATTTAGAAAAACATTTTATCTACACAGCAAAGTAAACTATCGACAAAGTGAAAAGCAAACCTACTGAATGTGAGAAAAAATTAGTAAGTTATGTATCTTATAAAGGGTTGTTTTTTTCTTTTTTTTAAGGATTTTATTTATTTATGGAGAGAGAGAGAGAGAGAGAGAGAGGCAGACACAGGCAGAGGGAGAAGCAGGCTTCATGCTGGGAGCCCGATATGGGACTCGATCCTGAAACTCCAGGATCACACCTTAGGCCAAAGGCAGAGGCTCAACTGCTGAGCCACCCAGGTGTCCCTTTTTTTCTTAAATAAATAAATAAATAAATAAATAAATAAATATTTTAATTTATTTATGAGAGATAGAAAGTTATAAAGGGTTAATATCCAAAATATATAGAGAATTTACACAACTCAATAGCAAAACCCCCAAACAATCCAATTTAAAAATGGGCAGAGGATATGAATAGACATTTTCCCAAAGACACATAGATGGCCAACACATACGTGAAAAGATGTTTAACATCACTACTCATCAAGAAAATGCCTATAAAAACCATAATTATCACCTCACACCTCTTAGAATGGCTATTATCAAGAAGTGAAGAATTAAGTATTGGTGAGGATGTGGAGAAAAGGGAGCCCATATGTGCTTCTGGTGGGAATGTAAATGGATACAGCAAGTAAGGAGGTCCCTCAAAAAAAAAAAACTAAAAATACAACTATCCTATGATCCAGTAATTCTACTTCTGGGTACTTATCTGAAGGAAATGAAAACACTAACTAAAAGAATATCTGCATCCCAATGTCCACTGCAGTATCACTCACAATAGCTAAGGCATGAAAGCAACCTAAGTGTTCATAGATGGCTGAAAAAAAAAGAAGATCTGTGTGTGTGTGTGTGTGTGTGTGTGTGTGTGTGTGTGTGTGTGTGTGTACACACACAAGGAAATACCACTCAGTCATAAAAAGAGGGAGATCCTGTTGTTTATAATATGAATGGACCTAGAGGACACTACACTAAGAAAAATAAGTCAAGGATAAATACCAAATAATCTCACTTTTATGTGCAATATAAAAACAAACTCCTAAAAAAAGAAAACAGGGGCACCTGGGTGGCTCAGTCCATTGAACATACAACTCTTGATTTCAGCTAAGGTCATGATCTCAGGATCATGAGATCAAGCCTCACTTCAGGCTTCATGCTCAGTGTGGAGTCTGAGATTCTCTCTTTCCTCTCCCTCTGCCTCCCCACCACTCACACTCTACTTCAGATAGATAGATTAGACGATAGATGATGATAGATAGATAGATAGATAGATAGATAGATAGATAGATAGATAGATAGATAGATAGATAATAGATGACAGATAGGATAGATGGACAGACGAAATGATGGACAAACAGACAATCTTTTTTAAAAATACAGAGAACAGATTGGTGGTTTCCAGAGGTGGGAGGTAGGAGGATTGTGTGAAGGGAACCAAGGTATAAACTTTCAGTTATAAAATAAACGTCATGGGGATGTAAGGTACAGTATGAGGAGTGTAATTAATATATTTGTTAATATAGTTAATAATATGCAATAGGGTATATTTTGAAGTTGCTAGGAGAATAGATCTTACAAGTTCTCATCACAGGAAAAAAAAATTTACCTATTTGTGGTGATGGATGTTAACTGTACTTGTGATCATTTTCCAATATATACAAATACCAAATCATTATGTTGTATACCTGAAACTAACATAGGTCAATTATATCCCAAAGGAAAATGCATTTGAGATACAATAAAATGAAGAAAAATAAGATACATGACTGAGAACATAACAGAAAGAAAATATTATGGAGCCCAATAACCATGGGTTCAAATCAAGCTAACACTGGAGAAGTTATATAAATTTTCTGAGCTCTATTCTCAGCACTTATTAAGTGAGAAAATAATAAAAACATCCACAGTACTGCCATAAAATTTACATGATATATCGATGAAACACCTAGTACAATGTACAAACAAGTAAATGAAAATATAATCTCAATTTAGCCAATAGAAAATAAATCCATTTCTAGCAACCTATACAAAATTAAAGATATAATACATGTAACAAAGTTTTGCTTTATCCTCTGTTATCAGCCCAATATTTGCGTTGTGTCTTTGTCCATAGCTTCTCGCAGTGGAATGCCTACTTCAAAGTCATTTCTCAAAAAAAAAAAAAAAAAAAAAAAAAAGTCATTTCTCAATTCTATGAACTGGTGAGTAATCAATGATAATATGGTCAAGCAGGCTAATATCCTCTCTTCAGTATAACAATGTGTCTAGTATGAACAAATCAGGACATTGGATATATAGTTATATGTACATATACTTCTTAAAAAATATTTTATTTATTTGAAAGAGCGAGCACAAGTGAGGGGCAGAGGCAAAGGACGAGGGAGACGCAGACTCCGTGCTGAGCAGGGAACCTGATGCAGGTCTAATTCTCAGGAATCTAGGATCATGACCTGAGCCAAAGGCAGACTGACTGAGCCAGCCAGGAGTCCCTGTATATACACTTTCAATTATAAATAAACATTCTAGATGAAACTTTTCCTCATATCAGCTTAAGTATATAGCATGAATAGTATAATTGTAAAACATAATCCCAAAGTAATTATACTTTTGAAGCTGTTGATTTGGTGTACAAAATGAATTCTTAGTAATTTTCAAATAGTAAAATAGGGAAATAGATCCTGAATTAGTATACATATTGAGAGTGCGTTACCTAGATAACTTCAGGTAGTTGGAAAATATATATAAACATTTAATACAAGGAAGAGAATGGAGATATTATAACTAATTTTGTAGATTTTTTCTGTATGCTTTCATAATATTAGAATAGAAATTTTCAAGACTGAAATTATCTTACATAATTTAAGCCTTGGTACTCAAGACAAAGTCCTACACTTAAGAATTTTATTTTTTAAAGATAAAGCAGAATGTCAAATTTGTCACTTCAAGCCCAAGGAGATTTCCAAAATCATGTACAATGCCATGGAAAACTGGCTTTCAACCAGACATAATAAGGAATACGAGAAAATGAAGAGGTATAGGTAGTAGAAAAACTGCCCCCAAATGCCTTCTTACCTCATCACCTGGGTTGAAAATAAACACGTTGGTATTACAAATGTGAATTGTGCGAGCAACATGGGAGCTGACAGTATGGAGAATGATTGTGCCGAACTGAAAGATAACTCAAACTGTTTAATTACAAAATTTAGTTACATGCATAAAAGCACATTCTAGGAGAGGGAAATGTGACTTTGACTCTTATTTCAATGGAATCTTGACTTCAATACTCAGCATTCAACAAAATGTATTCGGGTACATCTGTAAGAGAGACTTTAATGTTCCTTCACATATAATGGAAACCTCATTCTGCTAAGGTGAGAGCATTGGATGAACTCTATTTTGGCTACAATTGCAACGTAGAGCCAAAGGGAATCAATAGAGAAAACATGTACTTTCACTTTAATTCTGATTCCAAACAACAAAACCTGATAGCACAAAAGCTATAGGAAGCATGCAAAACTTCAAGTGTTAAGAAGGAGGAAATGCTAGAAGAATATATATATATATATATATATACACACACACACACACACACACATATACATACATACACACTATACATATTATGAAAGCACATTTAAGTTAGATAAAATACATTAAAAAAAAGATTTGCAAACATGTCTAGGCAGCGTGGTACCTTACTATGGACTCTAAAACAAATGCATATTCATATGTATTTCCTAATAAAATGTAACATGCTGGAAGAGTTAATTTCTAGTGGCATATTTAGGTAAGACCCTATAGAGAGAAAAAAGAAACTCCTGTAGATAACAAAATAGCTGTTCTTAGATTTCTTATTAGCTAAAATTTGAGATGCCAAAAAGGAAGTAGAGGAAATGGCCTAAAATAAGTCTAAGTAAGAGTAAGTACAGTATAAAAATAAGCACCAAGAATTATAAAGCACACAAAGTGATTGGGCTACCCAGAGGAACACAACTACAGAAAAAGAAAATCATGGATCAACTAAGAAATGAAGCAAATACTAGAACCAAGGTCCAAAAAAAAAGAAAAAAATCCCAAACAAAACAACAAACAAAAACAGTTGAATTCTGTTTAATGGCAGGAGTCTTCGATTCTTGTATGACTTACCTAGTGTCAGCCAGGGAGAGCATCAAATTCTACAGCCTAGAACAAACAAATTTAGGTGAGGATAGATAACAAAGTTATTAAAGGAGCTCTCATCTTTTTTTCAGTAAGTCCAGAGGTCCAGGTCTTCATTAATTCAATTCCAGGACAGCAAGGAACTACCAAACTTTGCTATAAAGTCATTATTGGTTATCTTTATGAAATCATGAAGCTTTCATCAATCATTATAGAGATGAAAAAGTTTTGTAGCTTTGAACGCAGAAAAAGATACAGCAGCAGAACGGAGTTCAATGTGCTGTAATAATTGGAACAAATGCTTTGAGGGAATTTAGAAAATGACCAACCAATTCAGTAAGAACAAATCAAGGCAAATTGGCCTTTTGGGTTTTTTGGTTTTGTTTTTGTTTTATTTTGGATAGGGAATCAAAGGGAATCCACAACATATTTTTCTATTGCTTTGAAACAAAGATTATTTTTTATTCCAAGAAAGTCTACTTTAACCTATTTTTTCTAGCAATCTTCAACATTTATGAAGCAAATAGTCTTTATCCATTTATTCATCATAGTAAGAAGTGCAAGACAGTGGTCAAAAGCACATGCTATTGGATCAGACTGCTCAGTCCTGTTTCATGCTTCTCAGCTGTGTGAACTGGCACAAGTTATTTCACCTTTCTTAGCTGTACAAGATTATGCGCCATGACCCACAAGAAGTCCTTGTACAAATATCAACTTTAATTATGACTTTAATACTCATTTAATCCTCACAAATACACCATGAAATACATCACATTCCCATTTGATAAGGAAGAAAAATGAGGTTTAAAGAAGTTTGAAATATGTCGTAGGCTACTTAGAAATAGCTGATTCTATTTAGTATACCTCCCATGATTTGATGACCTATTGCTTCTCCAAAAGTTAGCAAATTTGAAATTTGAGTTCTCAAACCTAGTTATCATAAGTTCATATATATATATAGATAGATAATGAACTATTATACAAATTATATATAACCAATTATATACAACCATCTCTGTGTTCCAAGTAAATAGTATTCTTTATTTGTTCTAAAAGAATTTAAAAACAGGAAGTCTTTAATCAATGTTAAGCAAAAACAACTGAAAATTTATACTGGCTTAGACTCTTAAAATCATTAAAGTGTGTGCCTATCATAAATAAATAAAAAAAATTTAAAAAAATTTAAAAAAAAATCATTAAAGTACAACTATACATTTACGCATGTTTAAACATTTTATATTCACCTTTAATAAAGACAAACTTGGTTTTTGTTTTTTTTTTTTTTGAGGTTGCTCTTATTCTGCACTGTTAACAGAAATCCTACTGATGAATATATAAACTACTGCTCTTGTGAAAAATGAAGCATTTCTATTTGGTGTTCATTAAAAATTTAAGTCAATGCTTATAAGAAGCATTTAATATCAAGTTGTGGGTATCCCTGGGAATCTTTGTTCTTATCCCATGCTTCAGTATTTTGCACAGCAGTAGCTCTGTTTGTCTGAGGAGAGTGCTGAGTTGTGGAAATATAGCTATCCTCCTGGCCCTTCAAATAAACTTAGAGTTAGCTCAGAGAAAATTCATGTAAATAATTTCTCTCTCAACAAAATGTACATGTGGTATACTTGATGCAAAATCCATAGAAGTAGAAACTGGCAATCTCAGCAATGATAAATCTGGTGGTCCGGAGACATTAACATACCTGTGTTCAGATTCCAGAGTACATATGGCAAAGATTCAAGAGGTACTTCCCTAAAGGGCCACAAATACAGGTTTTGGAGTCCAACAGACCTGTGTTTGAATTTGTTTAAGTTAGCTTGGATTCAGTCTATTTATTTGTAAAATAAATGAATGAGGAATGATGCTTACTTTAGAAAGACTGAGTAAATCCACGAGCAAAATCCTACCTGACATACAATAGGAAGGGCTCAGCTTGGACTACTTTTCTTCCCTTTCGTTTCCCATCTGCCAGTAACCTAAGGGCTTAGCTCTTCCTTTGAGGAGATTTCAAGCAAAGTATAAGGAAATCAGACAGAAACTACATACAGAAGTGCAAAAGGTGAAATATTGGCAAGAATTAATTATATTGGTAACTGTAAATAATACTTAAATTGTACTACGAGTTAGGCATTGTGCTAAGTACTTTGCATGTATTGTCTCACTTATATTTTTCAAAAATCCTAATATAATGGTTAGTTTTATTTATGAACTTGACTGGACAATGATATTCCTATACATTGGCCAAACATTCTGGGTGTATCTATGAGGGTGTTTGTGGAGGAGATTAACATTTTGTTGTGGTGGTGGTTTTTCTTTTCTTTACATTTTAATCAGTAGAGTGAATAAAGCAGATTGCTATCCCTAGTGTGGGTGGGCCTCATCCAGTCAACTGAAGAGTGAGGAAAACTACCAAAGGCCTAGTAAGAGGAAACTCCTCCTGCCTGACTGATTCAGCTGAGACATTAGTCTTTGCTGGTTTTCAGACTCAAACTGAAACAAACTTTTTTCTTGGGTCTTGAGTCTGTTAGCTTGCAGACTGAAACTTAAACCATCAGCTCTCCTGGTTCTTAAGTCTTTGGACTTGGACTGGAACTACACCACTGGCTCTCCTGGGTCTACAGCTTGCAAACTACAGATCTTGGGACTACCCAGACTCCATTATCCAGAATCCAAGTCCTTATAATAAACCTTTCACTCTCTCTTTCTCACTCACTTTTAGTCTTGCGCTCGCACTCTCT
Source organism: Canis lupus familiaris (assembly GCF_011100685.1). Taxonomy (NCBI): domain Eukaryota; kingdom Metazoa; phylum Chordata; class Mammalia; order Carnivora; family Canidae; genus Canis; species Canis lupus. The sequence goes on from NC_049260.1 coordinate 28,889,584, forward strand.
CTCTTGCTCTACACACACACACACACACACACACACACACACACACACACACCCCTCCCTACTGGGAATCCTGACTAATATAGTTAACTACTATTACAAACTCAATTTTTAGATATAGCCTTAAAGAGATTATGGATTGCATTGCCATTAAGTGGCAAAGCTGTAAGTTAGCACTAAATCAAATCTATCTACAGCCAAAGCTCATGTTGTTAACAGTATTTACTTATGGGTCATTATAGCCTACATGGAACTCGTTGTATTTATCTTCCCACAGCCCAGAGATTAGAGCCTACAGGGATTAGAAAGTGAGGAAAAAAAAAGATTGGAACAGCTTGAGTGCAACACACAGAATAGCTCAAATGCAAGAGCAAATGACAACACACATTCTGCCTCAGCATGAGGAGAGCATAGGGAATCGTGGCTACTATGAAGGACTGAGCCACTTCCTCGCAGTGTAAAGAAAGCTGTAGGTAGATAGCTCTATTCAAGTCCAGCAACATGAGAAGGTGGGCCTAACATTGCCAGCTCTTTCAACTATTCAAGAGGGGCCAGAAATCTGAATTTTATAAAAACAGTTTCTAAATGTTATCAAATAACAATTTATGCTGAGATTTAGCAAAACAGGTCCGTAGGCTAACTGGAGGCAGTGACTAAGCCAGTGTGAAGACAAGAAAAATCTCTCTCACTCTCTACCCCATCCATATACCATCCACCCAGCCAGTCTTCTACCCACCCAGCCAGCTATCCTCTGCAATCCTCCCTTTCTATTTTCCTCAAGAATGTCCACTGTTGCAATTTTCCTATTCTGTCTCCTTAAAATTCTTGTGTCCTATATCCCTCTTCTCAGAGGAAACCTCTACCCCTCAAACAATATATGCTGCCATATAGAAAGAAAGAAAGGTGAAATAGAGATCACATAGCACTAAAGATTTTCAGAAACCATGGCATAGGCTATGGACCAATAGTTTCTAAAGCAAAATACCAGGACTTCTTTTTAAATATCCAAGCATTTCAAGACCTATAACATCAGTCATACTTACAATAGCCATTTATTATAATATGTATGATTATAAAATGTGCTATTAGTTCAGTGTTATTTTGAATAAATTTACATGTGTTAGTAACAGCACTTTCTATGTACTTTGAAAACAGTGTGCATGAATATGTATACTCACACTAGATATCAAATATATATGATATGGTGTTTTATCTATACCCATGTCTGATATATATGAACACTATATATATGCACATACTATGTCTATATGTACACACACTATGTGTGTATATTAACACATTATATCATGTCAGGCATAATTTAATCAGTTGATAGACAATGCTTTTGTGTGCATAGAGATTCTCGGTTTCCTAGATTCTTCTAGGAAATGTAGGACTTGCAATCAGGACCTATTAAGCCATCCATTAGTGATACATGTTAGGTGAGGCAAGTAGGCATGGTCATATTTACTTTTTAGTTCACTTAAATATTTTCCAAAGCACTGTGCTAGGCACAGTAGACACACACCAGCATAATGCCTCCAGGAAATTATAATTTAGTAATATATGCCAAAATAAATATGTACACAATAAATATAGTCAGAGATGAGGGTGTAACAGAAGGAGTATAAGGAAAGGCAAGAATGAGCATCACAGAATTTTTTCTTGGACAATCCATTCAAAGGATCACAGAAGACTTGGTTTTTATTTTTTTAAAGATTTTATTTATTTATTCATGAGAGACACAGAGCAAGACAGAGAGAAAGAAGGAGAGAGAGGCAGAGACACAGGCAGAGGGAGAAGCAGGCTCCATGCAGGGAACCTGATGTGGGACTCCAGGATCACAACCTGGGCTGAAGGCGGCGCTAAACCGCTGAGCCACCGGGGCTGCCCAAGACTTGGTTTTTAAAACATGAAGTCATTTAAGCTCATAGGTAAGAAAAATAGACAAGGTTATTTTGATGCTCCTGTAAGACCAAGTTATTGACAGTCACATCTTCTGTCTACAGGTAAGGTGGCTCCATCTGATTCTAGTTATGGTCTAACAAAAATAGCTGAAAAATATACTTTAGACAAAACTTGGTTGCTTGTAGAAACTGTTTCCTCAGCAGATTTCAATTGAGAAGCTAAATGCATTTAAAAAAATGGGGGCACGGGTGGAGGAAGAGATCTCTGATACATATTGAACTTTTCTAGAAAATAACTGGAACTATAATGCAGACTTCACTATTTCTAGAAAACCCTACATGAAATGCTGATTCAAAAAGTAGCCCTACAATTAACCTGCCAATGAGGAATGACCTAAAGAGTGATGCGTTCAAAAATAACACGTGTAATGGAAGTTCAAGATAGAAGCAAAGGCTCTGGGGTAACAAAAATCAATATACCAAGCAGCACTCAGGCCTTTAAGATTCACTTCCTGATGCCAAGCATATTAATAGGTTTTCTTAAAAGTGGCCTAAGTAACATATATGTTCCAACATCTCCACGGGTGGCCGTTATACATGGATTCCTAGGCCAAACCATCAGAGCTTCTTTAGCCAAGACCAGGAAATGCCACTTTAAGGGGAAACTGTGGTGGTCTCTATGCATTCTTAGAGTCACTGAATTAGAGAAATAAACTCTTCTTCCACCACTGACAGAGGGCAGTCATATGCAAAAGCTATTTCAGAAACCACACACTATGATCCTGAATTAAATTTTAAAGCACCAATTATGAGAACTGTATTTTCTGTGAATAACCTCTTCCAGCAGAGATGATGGAAACAAACATATATCATTAGAAAGAGTCACTCTACTATCTACAGGCAGAAATCCCAACTCTTAGCAACCATGTGGACAGTCTTTGGCTTTGCAGCCATGGCAGATAGAGTTTGGGAACTAGATTTAACAGTCATTATCTGTAGATACCAGGAAGTTGAGAGACTATGGCAGAGGTTCTTGGCAGGCTACCCAGAAACTACATTCACCCCCAAACACATTTTCTTCAGGTACCAACTCCTTCTGGAGGACAATTTGTGCCTTAACATCAAGTATCAATCTTTTTTAGTCTACTCTGATTAAGGTAACTACATTCCCTCTATCAAATACAAGTTTAGAAAAGGGCAGATCGGTTTCTAACAAACAAAACCAAAGAGTACCTCCTGGGAGAGCTTAGACAATGGTCTCCTTTGCATTCTGGCCTCTAGACTCTGTTGTATGAGGGTATGATGCTTGGATTAGTGGCAACCTCTTCAGAAATATGGGAAACAGGAGGAGGGACATAGGGGGTGGAGGGGATCAAAGAGCAAGGAATAGGGTATGGGAGGGGGATTAGGGAGAATGAAAAACCTAGGCTCTTTATGGTTTCTGCGGGTCCCTGAATTAACTGTTAAACCATCTACCACTCAGTTTTATAGGATCCATTGGAGGAAAGGAATAAAAACAGCTGGATTGATGTCCATTCCCTCCCTTTACTGGGGGTATGCTTTTGGATAAAGAAGGCAGGTGACACGGTCTATTTTCCTTGTAAATATGCTGGTAACTGGGCCTGTTTGTAAATGGAATGATAACATTTGCTACGAGCAAGAACCCTAATATCTAGAATGCTCTTACCATGATTTCCCCCACTAAAGATTATTTACAGTTAACAAACCCATAATCCATGGAATTATGAGGCATGACTTCTTTAAAAATATCCCTTAAGCCAGGGTCTAGAATGGAGATATTTCACAGCCTAATGACTCCTTGCTTTAAGATGATGTATGAACCTTCTCTTTTACTGTGTATGCCCCATGCAGGAAGCAGAGACATGGGGAGCCACCCAGGATGTCCCAGATGTCCACCTCATCAGACGACCTTTTTTTTTTGTGGTGTCCTTGAAATTATTAGTAATGATGATACTGGGTAAGACCCTTGGTTCAGATTTGACAATCCTATCCTTTGTGTAGGCTCACCCATCCTATTACCAGGTAAAATAATACATCTCTTTTTTCAAGCCATTTTGAATTGTGTCTTGTGTGTATCAGTTAGGGATGCTGCCTGATGAAAGTAACAGAACTACAATGGCCAGTGAGAAAAGCAAAATTGTTAATAAGAAACACATACTAAACCAGGAGAAAAGCAGCATAGAGAAACTTGGAAGAGAAAGGCTCTAGCTAAGAATCAACAGCTAGTAAGAGGCGGCTATTAAATTAGCACAATTACCATGCCAATGTCTGACTGTATTTTCAAAAAATTTACTAATAATTAGATACTCTTTGGAAGTGTGTATGTGGCGGGGGGGGGGGGGTCTCTTCCAGCCAACCACACCTGGCTTTTTCCTCTAATTCACACAGATGGGTGCCTACTGCCTTGGCCAGAGATCATCAGACAACCTGGATACCTGACAAAAGGTGGGCCAATCAGATCCTTTTTGTGAAACTTTAAATGAGGCTAAGTCTGCAACCAGTCTGTGCATTGCTGGACCTATACCATGCAATAGAGGAACTACAAGAAGGGTACTATTTTCCTGTTAGGGGACTTAGTTCATGCAATTGATATGCTGGGGGTGAGGAAAAGGCATTAGAAGGAGAAATGAGAGATGGACAGACATCTCAAGCAGCTTTGTGTTGGCTTCTATTTCATACATTCCAACAATTCTAATGCAAAAATATACAAATATAAATACACCCACGCATGCACAGGTATATGCGCACAACAAAAAGATATGAAACAGGATGTAGTTAGTTAGTTCAGTATACTTTTCGCTTTTCCTCAACCAGCCATTTAGTTTTCCCTATTAAGCTCTGATTTTTAAAAGTCATTTCAAACACTACATTGGAGACCTGACATTTGAGTTTACTTTCCTGGAATGGAAACGAGTTGACCAGGCAATTTCTTCTATAGCTAGAGACAATTCCTGTTTGTGAGAGCTAGCCCATGCATAGTATTCTGACTCAGAATTCAAATGTATAGAGAGAAACTACCATGTGTAGGTTGTGAATAAATCTTTGACCATATATGCACAATATCAGAGACACAAATACAGGGTTCCAATTGAAATATGAAGGAATAATAAATCTTCTATACAAGAATGTTCTGACTGTGGTGTGTGTGTGTGTGTGTGTGTGTGTGTGTGTGTGTGTGAGAGAGAGAGAGAGAGAGAGAGAGAGAGAGAGAGAGAGAGAGATTTAAGTAGTACTTTAAGTGGGAAGAATAATGCTACAAGTTGCAAATCAAGACAGGAAAAGCATCAAGATGATAGAGTAGTTGCTTCTAAGATCAAATATTGTGGTTTTGCAAACTCAATTTATTGCATTAAAGTAGACTTTAGCTTTACTCGATATCAGAGAAGTAACACAATGTCCTCTATCAGTCCTTCATTTATCTCGTTGCTGGAGAAAATTACTTATGAGACTGCTTTGGTTCTATTTTACATAAATTTCCAACTTTAGGGAAATACATCGGAGCTCCAGGTCCATGCCTGATCTACAAGTTAATGCTAGTTCCTTAAAGTAAGGACACACTAAGAATGCAAAGTAGCCAAAGGTTTTAATTATGATACAAAACAAAGGAAAAGACACAAAATGCCGAGAAGAAAAAGGTTTTAAATAAATACAATGTTAAAAAGGAGACAACAGGTCCAAGTGAAGTCATTTAGGCTAAGCTCCTATCAGCAAATCAAGATTTAATATGTAAACTAACAGCACATTCAGCCTCTCCCAGGAATGTAACCTACAGTCAATCTGGAATTACTTGGTCTATACCAGTGAGGTAATCCACAATACAGACCCCTTTCCATCCATCATAGGAAAGTGACCTTGACTGAAACAATCCACTCTTTGCTAGAAACTTCCTTTTCCTTTCCCCTTCTGGAAAAAAAAAAAAAAAAGCCTTTCATTTTGTAAAGCTCTTCAGAGTTCCTTTTATCTGCTAAATGGGATGCTGCCCAATTCGCAAATCATTGAATAAAGTCAATAAAATGGTTATAATTACTCAGCACTAATTCTGGTTTTTGAAAGAAAATAAATAGAAAACCTAATCAAGTGATTGGAGAAAATAAGTAATATAGACATAGGCTAATGTGTTATATCTTGGGTCCCATAGGTTTTGAGTAACCGTAACTGAACTACTCACTATGTTGTATTTGCATTTATTTTTTATCATGATATGACAAAGGTGATCCTCTATGGATCATTTTAGAAAAATATTAATAATACTCCTTACATGATGTTATTATCTATAGAACAGCTCAACCAAGGCTAATATGGGTATATCTTTTCGTTTTGTTATCTACCAGTATCATTGGCTGATGCCAGAAGTACAGAGTGGCATTAACCAGTGAGAGTGACATCAGAGACCCCTTATGTCTGATTTAACAGTGCACATTTCAGTCCTACAAAACGTATGACAGAGCTATACATGAAATGCTTGAGAGAATTACATCTAATTTTAAGCTACATACATTTGGGTAAATACGCTGAGTACTTTATGAAGCAACTTTTTAAAAAGAGAGCCGAATGAGCTCCCTCCAATAATGAGTCCTGCACCAAGATCAACATACAAGCAGAAGGTCAACAGTTATTCTTTAACAGAGTGGCCTGAACATGCAGGCCCCTCACCCTAGTTTAATTCTCTACATTTTCTCAATTTTAAGTGAAACTTTCTCTGGTCCTGAACAACAGTAACTCAATGATCATACATTGGTTCCAGTATTTGGTTTTAAGAGGCTTACATCTGTCTTACAGATAACTGGGACCAGTACCTTATTTTTTTTTAACAGCACCATTTAGGAATGCCTAGGAAAATTCAAAACAAGACAGATTTAGCTTGTAAGAACATGGGTTGTTTTGTAGGTCTCTCCTCAATTAGTTACAAAGAAAAGGTACAAACAGAAATACTTTCCTACGACTTGCAAAGTTCAAAATAATTAAGCAATGATGAAAAAAATCCTTTTCCCTGGAACATTTCAAAATTCCATTCCAATTTCCACTTCTTCCCACCACTAGCCATCGATATATCATGACACAGAAGGTAGGAAGGGAGGAAACACCATGAGAGGCAGAGCAGTAGCCCAAACCACAGAAACCTTTGGCCTTTGTCTTAGAGAGGTTCCTTTTATCTTCCAATGACCTCTAGGAATCTTCAGACACTTGGTCCATGAGATCTTAATGATATAATCTTTAGCCCACATCTTTGGATTTAGATTTCTTTCCCATCAACAGGTCACCTGAAACATGTTCACATATCAACTATGATCATCTAAGATGGGGAGAAAAAAATGTGCCTAAGTAGTTGTAGGGGCTGAGGGCAGGCAGCCCCAAGATGGGCCACTCTGAGCTGAAGGCAATCAGACCCTAGGGACCCAAGAGGAACTTTTGCTCCTCACTTAACTACACAGAAGAATCTAAACTGGGGATCTTTTCCAGAATAAGAGTTATTAGCAGAGATAAATTTTATCTGAGTAGCCCATCTATATGGCAGGGCAAACATCTAATTACCGAACATCTGCTCTTCTTACTGTCTTGTGAGGGGCAGTGCCTCAAGTCCCAGACACCTATCTCCTTCTCCTTAGTTCAGAATAACATATATACTTCATGTTGCCTATCTTTAGAATTATCCTATCTGGGTGGACTTCCCATATATATGCTATTAAATTTGATTTTCTCCTGCTAATCTCGTGTCAATTTGATTCTTAGTCCAACTAGAAGGACCCTTGAAGAGGAAATTTTTATTCCCAACAGATTTAAGAGAACAGGCTTTGGCTGCCTGACACTGAATCCAGCCTCTATAAATGTAATAGTTGGGAGACCTTAGATAAATGGTTAATTTGCTCTGTGCCCAATTATTTCCTTAAAAATAAAGAAAACCATATTCCCACCATATGTGAGGAATTACCTAAAATGGGTAAAATGCTGTGAGACATACCTGACAAGTTATTATGAAAACAATTTGAAAGTCATTTATAAGAGGGGAATGAAGAGATTGTCAAGTGGTAGGTCTATTTGATATTCATCAGGGACAAAGTGTCATTGAAAAAGCTTCCTGCTATTTGTGACTTTTAATTCTCAAAGACAGAAACTAAAATCTGTCTTTGGAGAGATGTGTTCCTTGTGCTGGGAGTTAATACCTTGATACCTCTTGGTCTATCAGCTGCTCGAGTTAAATTCCTATATGCCAACAGAGGAATGCCACTTGATATTGGCCAAGTAATCTATTATGGAGTACTTCCAACTGAGGTATTATGTGACCTCAATAATTTCTTTGCATTAGCTGAAGCCAGGGGAAACTATTATTTTTGTCTCTGTATTTGCAGAAAGCCAATAGGAACTCCAAATAGGAAAGGGGAGAGAGCAGCCATGAGCCATAAAGTACTGTAGGCTGAGAGTACATACCCTCAGCGATGGGGTATGGCCAAATGACTTTAGCAGCATAACTGTCATGTATCTCACAACACTACATGTTCTTATCCTGTGCTACTATTACTTCCAGTTGTTGCCAAATCTCCAGCAAACATTACATCTCAGTGTTAGCTGTAATAGGAGGAAAAGAAGGAGAGCCTGCGTCCATGCTGAGAGGAAAGCATTTTGGGGAGAAAATACATCAATCTAGAAATATAGTTACAAGAAAGAAAAATATGGCCAACAGTGAAGCTTGGAGAACAGGAGACTAGAAAAAAGATGTGGCAAGCAACAAGCAAGATGGATTTGTTAGAACTCTGGGTATGTCTTAGGATTACTAAGGGTAAGTGAGGCAATCAGAGCTAGAAGGAGACCTCCTTCAATCATAGGACTAGAGAGCAAATGGGTGGGGCCCTTTAATTTGCATATTGAAAGCAGGATGTCCACCAAGGATAGAAGACTTGAGGACACTTGCTGTATATTGGTTTAGTATTATTCCAAATCCAATTTTTCATGACAAACATGAAGTTGTTTTTAAGCATAAAGTTGTTTTGATGTAAGAATGAATTAAGTTGTGTCAGGATGTCAACAATCTATGTGTTAAGAACTCCATAGCTAAGGTGCTGAGGAGCCCCACTGGAGGTTACCCAAAGCATAGAAAGAAGCACCATGTCTAGGGTTCATTTACACTATAAATACTCAGTTTGTGGGGACTGAGGGTGTTCAGTCTGGGTGTGGTGGCTGCTGATCTAACCAGCTTTCCAAATACTTTGGGGGTAATTAAAGCCTGCCATGGTTAAAGTGGTTCTTTTAGCTATAGTGGTAAAAGCCAAGCAGCGCCACAGAAAACGTTCATCTTGCCCATCTTGCCCAGTCCACCATTCCCCAGAAACAAGTCCAGCAACAAGGGACTTTGACTTTAGTGCCAGAAGCTGGACATCAGCTCTTGACTGACTAAGCCAGCTCTCCCAAGTAAAAACTTGTATATACATCAACTAAAATTTGGACTTTATTTCATGCTCCTCCCTCTGCCTGCAACAGTAGTGTGATTAATTAATTAATCTATCATTGATTTGGAATATGTTATTTCTTTATTGACTTATTGAGAGACATCATCCTCTATGCTCTTTGGCTTGTGAAATCCCAAAAGTAAACTGGTGTTAAATACATTGCTGACAAAGACAAAGTCAGTCTTTGAGCATAATTTTGCATCCTGAAACAAAACAGTGCACAAAAAATGGACAATGAAAAAAAATGGACAATGAAATGCATTACAGAATGCTAGTACCATGTTTAATTATGTCTGTGAATTTTCACGCCACACGAACCCACAACAACACTTAGTAAATGCCACATAACCAAACCACAGTTAAAGGTGAGTTGTATTCAGATGACCCATCATTGGAGTTTCTCTATACTGCTGGCTTTTAGAAAATAAAAAATGTAGTAATAAAGAGAATGAAGAAACATTGAGAAATTCACCCAAATGGAATAGCATAGGACAGGAAGGCAGCATGAAAAACTAAGAGGAGACACCAAGATGTTTCTATTTCCTCTATTACATAATCTTCCAAAGGAAACACAAAAAAGGACCATCTGAGTATCACATGTGACTCTACAACCGAATGTATGAAAATACTATGAACTCAGTTTTAATTTAAAAATAGCTCACTGAACTTGCATGCTTAACACCTTTATTACTGATCTACCTGCATTTGAGGAAAGAAAAAAATGACAAACATTCCAAAGGACATGAAGAGAAGAGAAAAATAGAAAATTTAATTAATATCAACATAATCTTGGGAGCCAAGAAAAGCTATTTAATAGAATTCCCAAGGGAAAATAAAAATAGTAAATGCTTATTTGACAGGGAAGGAGGCATGAGAAACTAAGAAGACAGCAAGAATCAAACTGCTCTGTAGCAAAGAATTCTACAGAGTTTGCAGAAACTTGAACATTTGAAACTGTGGACATGAATGGATGAGGTTAAAAAGACCGTTTTTAAGTGTGGATTAGTGATACAGAGGTTGGTTCTTGTCTCATGGAGTCGAAGAATGAATCTGACGGACAAAGGACAAAGGAATAAAGGGATAAAAAGTTTATTAAGTGAGGATACAGAGAAAGTTCTCAGAAGTGAGAGTGATCCCAACAGGGTTGCCACTGAGGGCTTATAGTGGCAGTCTTTCATTGAGAACTGACTGGGAAACTTGTGGCCTTGAGATTCTTGTGCTGTCTTGATTTGAGTTAGGACTGGTGATAACACCTTTAATGGTTTACTTCTTCTTTGGGGTCTGGTTATTCTTTGTTGGCCATAGATGACGGTCATAAAAAGACACTCTCCCCACCCACACCTGGGGCAGGGTGGTCTGGCTTACTCCATTATCTCTGGTTTATTTACACCTTGGCATTTTGGGGATTTCTGTGAACCTGATTCCATGGCCCCCTACCTTGCCCTGCCTAGCCCTGTTTGTCCCTAACTCATTAGGATCATCTCAGCCTTAGATTCCTTTTCCAATGTCACCCCCATCAAAGGGAGACATGAAGTTACGTCCCTGGAAATGATGAGCCAGACAGGATCTGGAGGCAGGAAACTGGGCATACTTGTGAAGAAGATGGAAATACAGACCTGAAAATAGGACAATGATATAAATGATACTGAATGGCACAACCACCAGTTTCCTCTCCCAGTTGATGCCCGGAACTCTAGCAGGGAGACTCCTATCCATACCCCACTATCCCCTAGCAGGAAACCAGAAGGTTTCCCTCTGGGCCAATACCTGTACCAAAAGAAAAGACCTCAACATACAGATATCTGGGGACTTCCTAGGGAAGTAGCCACACCCAATCACTACAGGAAAACCTGGCCTGTTGAAGATACCTCCCCAGATATATGGAGATGCTAATGAATGTGTCCTCCTCTGTGTCTAAGGCCTAAATTGGCAGCCAGAGGAAACCAGAAATTTGAAGAGTTTCAACCTGAGTGATCAAATTACAAGCCAAACAAACAGTATTCTTGTTTTAGAAAAGACAACATAAACTTGGCGAATGCCTTAGAAGTATGTGTAATGTAAATCAAGAGACAAAAGAAAACATTGTGTCACGAAGAACCTCATACTATAAAAAGCCAGGTTGAGAAAGTTAAAATCCTTGTTGGACATAACATATATGATAGCACAAATAAAAGAAACCAAACCAGCAGAAAGGTTCAGAGGTAAACAGGAGGATGCCACTCAGGTTGTCACATCACCAGACAGATGGAAAATAGCAGATAAATATTCACTATTGGAATTTCCCAATGAGAAGAGGAAATGCAAAGTGGGGAATTTACTAAGAATATAAGGAAATGGCCATGAGTTTACCAAGAGCCTACGTTTGTAGAATGAAAGGGGCCCACAGGGTCTGGCACAATAAATAGAGAGTCAGTTTGAGGCAGAAAATCATGACATTTCAGAACACTGGGAATAAAAGTTACAACCATGAAGAGATAATCATAAATCCAATCCATTTCTTCTCTTTCTGAAGTTATGGCCACTACCTAACTTCTATGCTTCCTTCAAATGAAAGAATAAGCCTCAACTTTTTAAAAAAGCGGTCTTGCTAAAATATTGCCAGAAGATTAAGATAAATATAACATTCCCAACTTTATGATTCTATAGAACTGCTACAACACAATTCAGAATTTTATAGTTAATCCTCCCTAAAACAAAATAACTCTTAACAGCCTATGACCAAGGCAATATTTTTACCTCAGTCCTTTTCTTCTACTTCTTATTCTGTGACAAAGCTGATACCAAATGCACATAAATTACACTTTCTTCAGTGGGAAAAATCCAGCCTGTTTTAACTGTTTTGCATTTTTACTTGACTATTTTTGAAATCTAGATGTGTACACATTTTCTCCTAATAACTCGGCATGAAATTCTCACTCCTCAATTCCTTTGAGTTCATACACTTCATTTTGCTTTCATCAGTTTAAGAAAATCTTATTTGCCTTTTTCCTGAAGAGGTTCAGAACTGTTTTTTGTTTTTTTTTTTTTTTGCAATATATTTCTACCATAGGTGACCATGTCTACCAATTCATCATCAAGGTGAGAAACCATGAGTCAGAACTTGATCATGGAGCTTTACTCTTGTAGATCAAAATTTACTTAGACTTGGGGTGAGGTAGCATGAAAACAATTGTCTACAGTGAATTACAATTACTATTTCTTAAGTCACTTTTCTCTGACCAAAGCAGCTCAGGAAATTTCCAGAGAAGTGGGATATAGCTTCTTCAACTTTAGAAACCTTTACTCTCAAGTGGTTTTCTTTTTAAAGTAACAAGCACATGAAAAATATGATGAAACATTTATACTAATATGTAGCTGTAGAGAAACACAATTGCAAGCTTTCAGATAAGTGAAGATCTGACTTTATCAAAATAAAGCTTAAGTGGAGTCATTCAGCTACAGGAAACCCATTTGCTAAACCCCACATCTAGATGCACGGTCTGACAGCAGGAATGAACATTTAAAATGGAATTTATCCCAGAACATTTGGGAAGTGTAATTACCCGATCTGTAGCTAGGAAGCAGGCTCACAGTTTCCCAAATAACAAGTCGTTTTTAATAGTGAAGATTTCAGGAAGTCTAGAAAGTGTAAAGGGACCTGAAAAAAAGAAAGATACACTGAACTCCTAAGTTCAAGGAGTTTCCTTATCATAAGCTCCAGATGTCTTCATTCTCAGTCCTGAGACTTGCTCATCTCTTTGTGCTATCACATCAGGACGAAGACTGGAATAAGTTTATAGAGAAAAGAAGTGCCAGAGTAATGGCTCTGCAGCCAGATAATGCAGAGATAGCAAGCCATGTTCACGGTGCAAAAGGACAGGAGTCTTCTAAAATAGGGATTCTAATCCCACTGGGCTTCTCTGTGTGTGAATTTAACCTTTAGAATTAGAAGTTTTGAACCCCTGGAAATGAACTAATGCTTTGTGTAAACTACAGAAAACAGATGGGAGTGTGTTCCAGGCAGCATATTTAAATACAAAGACCATTTTTGTACCTGCAAAAGCTGCTGTGCTGCCTCCAAGGATAAATCCATGAGTTTAACAAAATCAAATGAAGCTCCCCCACTACAAGGCTCAAATTCAGAGGATACAAGTACTTCTGTGATAATGTGAATGTTTGGAAAGCACAGAAACAAGAAGGGGATACTTGGTCTGCCATCAAGAACAGGTGCTTTTCAGTCTCAGAGCGTTCAACAGGATCTTCATGGAGCTACGAAAAAATTTTATGTTGCCTCATCACCAAATTACAGATTTGGGTTTTCAGTACTGACGATCAGCAACAGAAAATAGCTAGCTACTTCAAAGAGCATGGAGTTCAGTAACTTTTGTTCATTTTTGTATTTAAAAGGCACCATTTCAGAGAGGTGAAAAAAATCATGCTTTCTTAGGTTATAATTTTTAAACTTCTTATTGTGGCAAAATATACCTAAGATATATTATCTCAACCACTGTTAAGTGTGCAATTCACGGGTCTCAAGTCTATTCATATTGTGCAACCACCACCCACAGCACTTTTCGTTTTGTAAAACTGAAACTCTATACCCATTAAATAGTTCTCTGTTCCTCGTCTTCCCAACCCCAGGCAATCCCCTTTCTACTTTGTCTCTAGGATTGTGACTACTCAAGCTTCATCACATAAGTAGAATACAGTATTTGTCTTTTCTAACTGGCTTATTTCACCTCATGAGATCTTTGAAGTTAATCCACGTGGTAGCATGTGTCAGAACTTCCTTTTTAAGGCTGAATAATATCCTACCACAAACGCAAATACGCACTTGTCACATTTTGCTTATCCATTCATCTTTCAGTGGCCAAATGGAAATTGCTGCCATGTTTTAGCTACTGTGAATAATGTTATGAACATGAATAATCCTAGTATTTATATGCTTGTTTCAGGCAACTGATTCCCTCAAGAGATATAGGTCCAGGCTTAGACAAAGTTAGCAGCCATCTGTATGATATACTGTAATAATCACCCAATTTTTGTTAACAGTCAGACATAGTAATTGTGATAAACATAATTATACCAGAATTTTAATTGGGAATATGCTAGCGGCAGTCAAAGGCAAGTTATTCCAAATAAACAGAGTTGAAATTGACGGTTTTTATTTCTTGTGGAAGGAGAAGATTCAGTGAATGAGGGAAATCAGATTCGAGTTAATCACCACATTGTCTGGATGCCAAAAACACAGAGAACACTGAAATCTATGCTAACAAGAAGGAAGACAAAGGACATAGGAGATCTTAGGTAGTGGGAACAGGATAACTTGGTCTGCAAAATGAACCCTAAATTTTTACCCTGCAATTAATTACATTGCTATTCTTTGGACAACACAGGCCACATACTGAAACAGAACAGAATGAGGAGGTGGCATTTTACAGTTACACATGCACTATTTATATTCCTTTATAAATTGTCAAAAATGTAGGTTTCTAATATACAAATTTTCTGAACCTTAAAAGGAAATCTAAGATGGTAAAGAGGCAAACTTCATTTTCCAACTCTTTTTAAGGCAAAGCCTGCACTTCATGTTAGAAATTCCTGTGTTACTGCCACAGAGTAACACATTCCTAAAACTAGCCTTTTGCCAAGTCACTGAACCGCTGTAGGCAATCGTGGAAAGATTTTTTTGTTCCTAAAAATTATAAATCATTATCTGCTCCTCCCAGCACTCAGCCTAAACCAGTGGTACTGACTTTAAATCTCCCATGTTATTTTAATAGAACTTCAAAAGCAGGGATGAGCATAAAGGGCATATAGGTTTTCGAATCACAACACCTGACAACCGCTACTCTACCGTCATTCAGCCTACTCACAAAAGACCCATAGCTACACAAGTACAAGAACCAGAGCAAAGTAAATATCAGAACTCATGCATCAAGTTCAATCTTTTAAAATTAGTGGTTTCATGTGACAGCTTTATATTAGCAAAGACTGAACCAGTATTTGCCGAAAGCACGAGTCATAGGCTACCTGTTTTATGTATAAAAGGTTATCACAGGGTCTGGCAAGTAGAACCTTGCTCTCTCTATCCAGCACACCACTTCTGGGAGTTGCTGCTTGTTGAGAATTTCCAAATTCACAATACATATTAATCTTTTAGCTCTGAGGACAAGAAATAAGATTTCCCTAGAACATTCATAAACTCCTAAAATCATAAATTACTCCTAACATATAATCCTAATGCTCTATATTTTCTTTATACAGTTGGGGTTTTTTAAAACATGGTTAATAAGTAACTAAATTAACTTTGAAAAGAAACACAGCCAATACTGAAACATTGGGAAATGCCTGTGAACAATATGGAGTAGTATTTGAATAGCTAATGTTCAGACTTCCTAGCAAGGTTAATATGAACGTTACTACACCAAATCGTGTGTTGAAATTGCCAATTTGAGAACTTACTGGCTCCCAAACTCATTTCTTGGAACATGGCTCACAGGATTTTGATCAAGTATACTAGGTATATAAACTATTTTATTTTCAAGAGCAAGTCATCAGCAACACGCTCACTCTCTCACTCATAGCATGGCAAAAACTGAAAGACCGATTAGATCTCAACCACCTATCTATGAATATTCTAAACCTGGCTCCCAGAAAGGTCTCCATTTGGTTATATATCTTGCATATGTGCAATGTTTTTATGTTTATTTTTAAGCTTGATTTCTCTCCGGTGGCTTTTAATACATTTTTCCAGTGTTCCAAATCTCCTGTTGTCCTCATGACTTAAGGCTCAGAAAAACAAATTTCTGGAGAGAGGCTGAAAAAAATCTTATCCTCACATGGAAACACTACTGAGAATCCTTTGTCACTTGTTAAAGAATGTATGTACACATGGTCTACCTAATTAGAGTTTAAGACCAGATCTAAAAGTGAGCTTCTACTCACAGAGTTCAGCTCTTGACATGGCTTTACCTTCGTTACAAAGCCTACACCTTTTTAAAAAAATTATTATTATTTAAGTCCAGTTAGCCAACATGAAGTACATAGTTTCAGATGTAGTATGTGATTATTTACCAGTTGCATATAATACCGGTGCCCATCATATCACATGCCTTCCTTAACGCCCATCACCCAGTTACCCCATCCCCCACCCTACCCACCTCCCCTCCAGCAACCCTAAATTTCCTATAGTTAAGAGTCTCTCAAACGAACAAGGGGTGGTGGAAAGGGAGGTGGGCGGGGGGGGGGGTTTGGGGTGACTGGGTGACAGGCACTGAGGGGGGCACTTGACGGGATTAGCACTGGGTCTTATTCTTATATGTTGGCAAATCGAACTCCAAAAAAATATATCCAAAAAAAAAAAAAAAAAGTCATGGTTTTTCTCCCTCTCTGATGACTTCCCATTCAGTTTTCCCTCCCTTACCCTATGATCCTCTGCACTGTTTCTTATATTCCACATATGAGAAAGCACATGCCTTTAGAAGAAAGGAAGTTAAATTTGAAGTTTTTAAAACATTTCTTAATGATAGAGTGATAATCTGTATTCCTTTGAAAATTGAAACTACACATAGACCAGAGTAAAATAGTACTATAGCACTCTTAACCTCAGTACCTATACATGGTCCATGATTACTTACAATCTCTCCCACATGCACACTTGATATTACATTCTTTACAGACACACATATTAATTCTTCACCAATTTCATCAGTGTATTTAGAAATTTATCACTTGCTTTTATAAGTGCATTGTATTTGATTGCATAAACAAAAATTTGTTTACTCACGTTTATAGGTCTTATTAAAAAAAATCTTCAGAAAACCTCCCTACATCTGCAATCTTTTGTATTTGGCATGTGACTTTTCAATATTTGCTGGCCATGGAATCAAACACAGTTTTTTTTTTTTCTTAGAGAGGGAGATGGGGATAGGGGCAGAGTAAGAGGGGGAGAGAGAATCTTAGGCAGGCTCCACGCCCAGTACCGAGCTTGATGTGAGGCTTGCTCTCACAACCCCTAGATCATAACCTGAACCCAAATCAAGAGTCAGAAGCCTAAGGGATTGAGCCACTCAATAATTTAAGTAATTTTTTAATGAAGCCAACTGAGTAATTCTTTTCTTGATTTTTATTTCTGCTCTCATTATGAGCTTATTGTTTCTCCTATCATATTCATCATTTTCTTGATGGGGGGATTTTGTCTTACTTTAACCTTGACAATTTATGCCTAAATAATGAAAATATATTTCATTTGGTAAAGAGTTGGATTTTTGCCTCTTAATGTCAATTCACTTACTAGGATTTAAGAAATACGTTAATGTTTTATGTCATACTATATCTAGCAATTAGGATTAACCTTTAAAGATGTAGGCCTTTTTATTTTTTTAACACTGCTATTTCTACTTCTGAGTACTTTCTTCATCCTATCTCAATATTCATTATTGTAAAATTATATGGCAGCCAAGAGTAACTTTACTTTTAGACAAAAGGCAGAGGGCCATATTTGTATGAAACAACACAAACCATAAATTACCATATTTATTTAGGCAAGCAGGGCCAATGAAAGTTATTTATAACTATAGATTAATCAGTAATAACATTTTTAAAATGTCTGAGCATATGCTTAATATCTCAGGTCTGGGCTGTCATGAAACTTTTATTGCCTATAAGAAATGCTAGTAGTTTTCCAGGATATAAACTTTTGCTTCCTAGAGAGTAGAACACATTATGAACATGTTTTCAATAGGACTTCATTTTCTGATGATGGCAATAATACAGATGTGCACTCCCACTCTCTCTGCCCTAGGCCAGACACCTTTGGATATTACAGATGTTTCATCCTAGAAAATTTTTCAACTGACTTTAAAAGTAGATTATACCTAATTAAAATGCAGATCTTCTATTTAAAAAATTTTAAAAATAGTGGTGCATAATGAAACAAATGAATGCTTCGAGAGGTAAGAGGGAAAATAATTGAAAGAGAGGTAGTTAATAAGCCCCTATAGAGAGTGATGTGCATTCTATATACAGGGCCTCTTGACAAAAATCCTCTCAATCTAGGAGACATTCAGTAAGAAAGTGCTTTTAGGAGGCAAGGGTCAATCCTGGGTCAACGAGGAAACAGAACTGGTAATAACCACTACCTTACCAGATTAGACCATCCCGCTTTACTATTTCAACTCTGTCCTGATACTGATGGCATCTGATAGCAAAGCATACCATGGACTGGTCTGGTACAAAACAGAGGATTCAACTTTTTAGTGAAGTCTACTTACTAGCTTTTGTTTCAAGCCTGAAGTTCTGATTTCGGAAGAGACAACTGATTAAGTTATAATACTTTTATTATCGCAGATAGGGGTTACTAGGAATCCAACTGTGAAAGGGCGTTTAGGTCCTTTATTCAGAAGGGCACTCGGATTCAACACCAGAGAGAAAAGAAAGAAGCAGAGTACATAAGACAAACTTACTACCCGAGGAGCCCAACAGTAGCTTCCGACAACCCCACAGGAAGCCCTAGAGATAGAATGGCCCTACAGAGTGGTCTCCAATATGTCTGAGATGAAAAGGCTTTTACAGTTCCTCACAGATCAGTCCCTGAAGGAGGTCGACCCTAGAGAGGAACAGGACCTGAGGTACTTCTCTGCAACTGAGACAGTCCCGGAACACAGCTGACAGCTGACGGCTGTCTACCAATTTGGGTAAAACATCTTTCTATAACAGGGGGACCCCAGCAAACTATCACAGCATCTACCACACTGAATTGATTCTGCACAACACAGAAAGTATTCCCTGAGTCCCTTCATAGTTAGCATTTTTATCCGCAAAATGAAAATCTAAGAAAAAATGAGAGGTGAAACACTTTCATACTTTCTGACTTGGCTCTACAGGGTGATCTCAAGTTCAATCTATGACTAACCTTTCTTTAAATCAGACTGCCTGTAAGGACTTTGAAAGTCATGTAAAAGTGGTTTCTAATTTGCTTTCTTTAAACACACACTCTTCGTAGTAAAAATAAGGAGTACGCTCCTTAAAAATATATATGCATTTATATATGCACATTTTAAAGATTTTTTTTATTTATTTATTTATTTATTTATTTATTTATTTATTTATTTATGAGAGAGAGAGAGAGAGAGAGAGAGAGAGAGAGAGAGAGAGAGAGAGAGGGGCAGAGACACAGGCAGAGGGAGAAGCAGGCTCCATGCAGGGAGCCCGACGTGGGACTCGATCCCAGGTCTCTAGGATCACGCCCTGGCTGAAGGTGGCACTAAACCTCTGAGCCACTGGGGCTGCCCTGTGCACGCGTTTATGTGTTACAAATTTTTTTTATGATTTTGTTTATTCATGAGAGAAATAGAGAAAGGTAGAGACATAGGCAGAGGGAGATCCAGGCTCCCTGTGGGGAGCCTGATGTGGGACTCAATCCCAGGACCCAGGATCATGACCTGAGCCAAAGGCAGACGCTCAACCACTGAGCCACCCAGGTCCCCCTATAGATTACAAATCTCATTAGGCAGTTAAAAAGGTAATTTCTAAAGTGAAAATTTGAAAATATAAAATTTCCAACAGTTTTATTTTTAAAGCACAAATCTCAGGGTGCCTGGGTGGCTCACTCCGTTAAGCATCTGACTTAGGCTTGGGTCATGATCTCAGGGTCCTGGGATAGAGCCCCAAGAGAGAGTTGGGCTCCTTGCTCATCAGGGCAGTCTGCTTCTTCCTCTTCCTCTCCCTCCCTCCTTCTACTGACACCCCCCAACCCTCACCCATGATCTCTCTCAAACAAAATATTTTTAAAAAAGTACAAATCTCCTTCATAAATACCAATCTGGACTCCTGACTTGATTCCAAAAAGGAAACTTCTTTAAACTACCTCAAGAAGGCCATATTTCATCTTTCCCTGAACTCCACCCCCCCCCAAAAAAAAAACCCACTGCATAACTTGATCTGCATCCTATGTCACTGTTACATCATGCTATGGGCTGTGCGCTCATCATGCTGGCACCACCCACTCCCTTCTGATGAAGCAATATGTAACTATTTTGTCTTTCTCTTCCCATTTCCTTTGCCCATACCTTTCCCATATGGACTCCCAAAGATATTCTTTCATTTTTAGGCATACTCATTTAGAGTTGAGAATGGCATGGTTCTGATACTGGCTAAAAAATCAGTTATTTTAATAGTAGAACCAAATTAAAACACTGACCTGCCAGATCTCCTGATTCCTAGTTTGGAGTTAACCTCAGCAACATCACATTGGGAATGCTGGTCTCCGTTTGGTATGAATGTTCAGTTGGTGCCTTATTAATTGAGGTTATAAAGCAGTATGTAATGAAACCTTGTTATTTTGGTTTTAATGCCATGCCATTCTGTCCTTGTATCTATGACCTCCGAATTCAAATAAAATGCCACTAAGAAATAACATTCTACTCCTACTTTAGAGTGAGTTTAAGAGAGTAAAAAGTGTATGAAAGGAGTAAGATAGAGAAAAGCAAGAATATAGAAGTAACATTTCAGAACCAATGACAAGACAGGTTTTTTTTTTTTTTTTTTGGTGTGTATGTGTTTGTGTGTGTGTGTTTTAGGGGATGTAGAGAAAGTAGAATTTCTTTGTGGCTTTGGTGGGGATAAGAAGGGAGACTTCAAAATTTCCTCATTAGGGATCCCTGGGTGGCGCAGCGGTTTGGCGCCTGCGTTTGGCCCGGGGCGCGATCCTGGAGACCCGGGATAGAATCCCACATCAGGCTCCCGGTGCATGGAGCCTGCTTCTGTCTCTGCTTCTCTCTCTCTCTCTCTCTCTCTCTCTCTCTCTCTCTCTCTCTCTTTCTCTCTCTCTCTCTCTCACTGTGTGCCTATCATTAAAAAAAAAAAGTTTCCTAATTAATCAGCATCAGTTGGGCTTAAGTAGCCTACTCAGCACATCAACTTTCACCATAAGATTGATGTAGGCATGTAATAAATAGTATGAGCATGTGATTTAAGTAATCCCACAACTTATTGTGCACCCTCTAGGCCTAAGGTAAAACAAAATAGAGAATCTTTATTCATCTTAAAATACATATTGTCTTCATAATAATATATATAATTGAAGTTGTCAAGAATAAAAATTCAATTGATTAATGTTATTCAAGGGAGTACTTCAAAGGACTGTGTTTTTTACGTATTCCATAAATACCGGTAAAATTATCTGTACTTATGATTTTCACAGACTAATCCGGTTTAATTAGAAATGGAAGTTGTGTGCCATTTCTCAGAATACTCCCAAAGACATCTTGAATGCAATTTCCTCATTGGTTTTAATGTAAATATTGCCCAATATTAGAAAGGATGAAAAATTAGGGAAATGGCAAGAGAGTGAATTAGAGACATTGATTTATTCTGTCTGAAAAATAATTACTATTATCAAATGGCAGTTACATTTAAGCTTTGGTCCTTACGAATGGGAAGAATACACACAAAAGCATGTTTTATTCTGTATGTTAACATACCCTGCCTTATCCTACTGTATCTAATTAAAGTGCATCCAAGATGCAGATTTTTAATTACTTTTTAACTTAATTGGTCAAATATCCATCGATATTTAAGATATTGACAGTTTTGTTTCAGTGAATAAACTGCTTTATAACTAGAATTTTAATCAAAATCTTTAAGTATCTGTAATATGACCATTATTCTGAACCAAACTGTAATTGACTTAAAGTGTTAAATAGCCACTCTATCACAAAACACCTATTTCTATGAAATGAAAAGTAAGCGTTTCTCACATTTGACTAGCTATAATTAATATGTATTTTCTCACGGGGTTCATTTTGGAAATGTTCTTCATAAGAGAGTTCCATTTGTGATTCAAAACCAGCCTATTCCCAAACCTATGGTTATATGACCTCAGTAATTCACTATGCATAAATTTGAGAAAATGCATTTAGAGATTTTATGGTGATTAATATAGTTTAACTAATCATGTATTTTACATTATATATGACTTAGGCCATGACAAACACTGTCAAGTCTGCTTCTTAATTTTAAAATAAATCTCTCACGTCATAATATGCAGACAGGAGAAGAGATTTAATACAATTATTCTATCAGGAGCAAGGTACAGATTTAATTCAATTATTTTATCAGGAGCAAGGTATCAAAGTTATGGAATTTACTTTTTGCATTTGCAGGTGAATTCTCACATTCACGTTGCTTTCTTTTTAAAATGTACGTCATGATCAAAATACCCTCCCCTCCAAATCACTTGGCCAACACTGCGGTGCCATATCTGTCATGAGTACTCTCAGTTCACCTTACATACTAATGCATCCGCATCCTCAATGTTTGCTCCAGTTGAACACCCTTGTTTCACACACTACAAAGTTCAGACTTTTTTCCCTTTCGGTCTTTCTGATGCCATATCCCCAAAACGGCATATATTCTTTCTTCTTATCCAGTAAGTTTTGTTTAGCATAGACTTCTAGGTCTATTTAAATATTTCCTTCTATATATATTTCTGACTGACCAGGAATCAATTCAGTCCCTGTCTGTACTTCAGAAACAGAAACACACTTTTAACAAGATTTAAATGATTCACATAATTATGTAACCAAGTCAGGGTAGAAACCACATTTATGAGACACATTTTATGAAAAACATCTTTTCATGGGTGGATGTGAGATCTCACCTCCAACTCTCCCCATAATATATTGCACAGTTCTCAAAGACTCTGGGGGTATGGGTAGCCCTTTCTGGATCCCATCTTGGTGTCTCTAATATGCCACTTATATCTTATTGAAACAGGTATTATCAAAGAAAATATAAAGATGGTGTGATAGGTTTATATTATACTGATGGACAAAATCATTATAACAGTATGCACATTAGGTTTATACTCTTATGTATTACCACAGATATCATACATCCTATATAAATATGAATCACTTTAATCCTATTGATATAGAAGGCACATATATAGTATTATACCTTGTGTTTCACACATATGTTCATGTATATATGCGTAAATATATTTACATATATATGAATGCACATATGTCAATATTAACAGTTTAGATGAGGGCTACTTAGGTGATTTTTTTATTTGGGTTATATTTTGCCATTTTTTTAGAACATTCTTTAATATTACAGAAACTATATGCTATTAAAAACATAATCAAGATGACCCTCTTACAACCAGGATGATGATTATCATCATCAGGGAGTAAGGCCTGTTAGAGAAAACATCAAGTAGTGTAGAAGGCAAAGGTGTTTCAAATTAGGTAAGTCAGCTGGAATAAGCCAATTGATCCCTGGGTTAAATATACTTACACTTTCTATTTCCTATTTCCCAGATTAAGCTCCATGAAACAATAATCCACAAAAAAAAGCTCCTCAAAAAAAAAAATCCATGTTAAAACAAGTTTGAAAAACTTCAGTCTTCCCTTGAATTAGCTATTATGTACTTAAGCATAAGATTTCTCAGAAATGAACCATTAAGAAATCTGCTAACTTTGTTTAACCCATGTGCTCAAAACTTATTTCATCAAAGTATTAAAAGTACATGGAATAAGTGTTCCAAGAACTACAAGCTTATGAACTATTCAATAGAGGACAATTTACTGAAGAAAGAAGATGGCATATTGTGGGAGACAGCAAAATATTAAAATAATTTTGGCTGGTGATCTTTCAATAATTTACAATTTGTTAGATATATATTTATAGTTATCTACCTTTAGTGACTGAGTGCATGCTCGAGGGGTTGGGGGAGCAGAGAGAAGCTCTGCTACACTCCTGACAAAGCAGAGTAGCAAGGGAAAATGCTTGGTTTGGGCAAACAACTGAACCAAGAACTTAGCCATCTCTAATATCACCTGTGACATCATATACACACAGAGACACGTCATATAACATTAATTGTATTGGATTTAAATAGTAATTTAAAAGGCAAAGACATACATAGGATAAATGGAATTTCTGATCAAGCTACAGTTAATAAATATTCATGTCTATAGAGGTCTTCAGTCATTTCAACTGCCTTAGCCCTGTCCTTTCAATATATAGATAGGGGTTAAACTGATAGGATTAAAGAACCACTCCTATTTAGGTCACAGGGACATAGACTGTTGAAGCAACCCCGTCTCCAATAGCTCTGAAGAGTCCTATATTGTTGTTTCCTAGAACAAAGAACCTCTCACTCCATGTTTAACCAACCAGATATTGCTCACCAATTCCTTCCTAACTTCTGTAACATAGCAGCGTTTCTCATAATATGATCCTTAAAACAGCACGATCAGCAGCACGTGGAAACTTGTGAGAACTGCCACTTCTTAAAATTCACTCAACACCTACTCAATCAGAAACTGAAGGCGAGGCACATGGATCTGTGTTTTAAGCCCCCCAGAGAATTCCAACACACACTCTAGTTTGAGAGCCACTGCACTGCTGTAGAGAACTGAGACTGCGATCTGTCCTGGATGTTTTAATAATCACAGCAGACAGTCCCTGTATCATCTCACAAACCTAATTTTAAATGAGCCAAAAATTTTTAAACATAGAAGTTATGTTGTAAAATAAAGTGCAAGCAGTCCAAAATTTACACAAGATTTATCTGAAAATTGAATTGAAAGTTGGCATAATGAAACTTGGAACATGCTTCTCCATGGGCCTAATGCTACAAAATTGTGGCAAAGGAATGAAACCATACCAAAGAAGTTCATTCATATCATAATCTTATTGTACTACAGTATTCAGAGCACTAATTTTTATTTTTGAGAGGACGGACAATGAGGTTCAAGGAGGAAAGGAAGTTTGAAGAGGAAGGAAATCGAATAGGAGGAGAAATAGCTACTTCCCTCTCTTTTTGGGTGTAGTCAGAAGCCAACATAAAAAGTCAATTTTCTTTGACAACAGTAAAACTACCTACATAGATCAGAATCCTTTTACCAAAGTCTCCTTTACCACAGAGCTTCATTCTCTCTCCCAAACCTCCCACAACACAGTAATAAGGTAGCGTATGTATAGTCTGCTTCTAAGCTCTGAAACTAGTGAAACAAAAATGCCTTATGGGTTCAAGCAGAAAACAGGATTTAGGAAACAGAATAAGGAGTAGTGTTATATATATTGCTCCAGTATCACAGAGGGTATTGGGGCTCTAAAGAATTAGAAGTACATATTGTAGGGAATCTCTTCTTTTTTGACACACGTCAAACCAAACACTCTCTTGGGCTTCATTTTCCCTGTTACATCCCAGTTCATCACCTCTGTGTCTAAGAATACTTCTCTTCCACCTGCTCCCACTCCAAATCCCAATTTGGGCAATGAAGGATCAATGTTAGAAAGAAAGTGATTGAAATTAATTATTTCACATTTAGGTGTGAATGACTATTTAGACTATCAACCGTCTATAAACTCAGGTACTTAATTCATAATCTACAAGTTATTCTCTACTCTTCTAACTCATGAGTCCTTTTAGCTCTTATTTTTAATCACAATTGTGAAGATAAAGGGACACTTCAGGAAAATACAGCCCAAGGCTAGAAGGAGGAACCATACCACTCAAGGTCAATGACAGGAAAAATTATCAATTACTCACAGGTCCCCAACAGAAGAATCCTTAGCAGGAAAGAATCATCAATTAGAGGCCCCACCAGGGAAAAGATGTACATACCATCTCCTACAAGATATCAACTACCTTGCAACAAATCAACCTTTGTTCTGAAAAATCCCTCCCAACTTCCTCCCTCTTCTGCATAAAGTAACATTTTTAAAAGATTTTATTTATTTGAGAGAGACAGAGTGTGTGCACGTGCGCATGAGAGCAGGGAGGGACAGAGGGAGAAGCAGACTCTCCACTGAGCGGGAAGCCTGATGTGGAGCTCCATCCCAGGATTCTGGGATCATGGCCTGACCCAGAGGCAGACGCTTAACCAACTGAGCCACACAGGTGCCCCATAAAGTAACATTTCTCTCCTTTGTCTATTGGATTTGCCTATGGCTGTACCTTGGCATCCATGTCCTGAATTACAAAATCTCCATTATTGCCAAACAAACCCATTTTTGCTACTAAATAATATACAGTTTAATTTTTAAGGTCAACATAATAGATTTATTAGATATTGGGTTGTATTTTCAGAGCATCTAAAGGAAGGGTACACACAACCTTTGTAGGTATAAATCGTTGGAAACTGCCAATGATTTTTTACATACTAGCATGGGGAAAACAGAAATATTTAACAGTTGCACAGAGCAAACAACCTAGCAAGGTTCCTGTGATGATCAAAAACCAAAAGCTGGGTTGAAGAACAAAACAAAACAACACACACACACACACACACACACACACACCACAGAGCCTAGACCAGCAAGAGAGTGCCACGTACACCATTGCACCCCTTCTCCAAGCTGCTGGCTCCAGCCAGGCTCCCAAGGGACTCTTTGGTCCAGTCAAAGTTCTATGTTGGAGAGTCATCACATGATAGACCTGACTGGCTGAGGGTTGACCTGACCTTAGGCACCTCTGTCTTCTTGTCCATCTATCTCACCAAACAACGTAATAAAGGTGTTTTAGAGTATAAAAGAAATGTGTTAGAATAAAATACTGAAACATCAAGACAGTAGGCTCTATATAGTGATTATACCAGTTCCTTTAAATTCACTTACCTGTTGGGTTATAAATGTGAGAAAAAGTTACATGTGAATGTATGTCCAATCAGCAGTTAGGTTTTGCATCGTTAAATGAAGGGGAAAAAAAAGACAAAAAAAAAAAATACAAACCAGAGCTTTTCAAAACTCCTCAAAACAGAAATTCTTATTCGAATTCCTGGTAGAGACTCACTACCCAGGTGCATACCTCCCCAACAAAATATATCAGAGGCTCTATAGGAGGCGCCTAGACATTCATATTTTTTTAAAAAAAAATTCTAGGTAGTTACATTGCTTGGTATAGAGAATTATAGCCAGGAGCTTTGTAGTTACTTCTGCCTCCAAATTTATTCAGGCACAGATGATAATTCCCACTTGTGTTTTCTGAGGAGCCTAATGTTCTCTTAGAAGAACATGTAACTACAGCTATCCAGTAACTTCCCCACCAGATCACACTACTACCTTTTCACTCCTTAAAATTCAGTTCCCTTTAATCTTTAGCAAACTCCTACCACAGACTTAATCCTTACCATTTTCTTTGAGTAAGAAATTCTTTAAATTAAGTACATTCACGTAGAATTATTCCGTTTGAAATATATTCAAGCCACAATAAGGTCTTTTTTTTCCATTTTCTACTCATTTTTTTTTTTGTGATGGTTTGACAAGATAACTCCTCAGGATAGATAAAGATAATAGAATTCCTCTACCCTAAATACAAATTCAGAACTGATAACTCATCCCCAGTACTTGAAATGATGTTACAAGAAAGGGCAGTAGTAACAGGGTAGTGTGGCAAAGGGACAGGGCAGATAGGGGCATTTTAAAGTAAATGATTCCCAAATGAACCAGTTTGTAGTTACTATAATGACAGAGGTGCTAAGGTGTTCTCAAGTGGTCATTCCAATCAGCTTTTATGGATTAAAATGTAGCCATATATCATTGCCATGTACATACCGTACTTGTCTTTGGGCAGGCCTGCAGTTGTCAGTAAAATTAGGCCCATTCTCAAAATAGCATGTCAGTTTCATGGGCTAAGACCGGTCAGGTTTCAGTGGAGAACAAAATTCAAAGGATGACTTAATGGCCCTAAACTAGGGACAGAGTCATGGCTCTTAAATCTTTAAGTTCATGGGCTAGGATGGGCTTCACTTGTTTTACAATAAGTGAGAGCTCATGACCCAAGCCTAAAATTTATGATTGTATGAAAAGGAGACCTGAGAGTTTAAATGTCACTTAATATGTTACCATGACAAAAGCCCCAACTGTTCGAAAGTAAACAAAGTAAACCAATTCTCTAAATCAAGATCCTAACACCATTTTCATTCCCTTACCAAAATTCATTAGAGGTTACAAAAGCCAAACATTCAGTCTTAGCATGAACTACATCTGGGGATGGTCATGTAACACATTTGCCATGAGACCTAAGCAGCAGTCTCTTGGAGGGGAGTCTGGAAGAGATCCCATTGGTGGTTCTTTTCCTTTCTTCTGGCCCTAGGTGGTGCCTGAACAGTAGCTGTCAACTGGTCCTCAGAACGAAAATGCCAAGACCATCACAAACACACCAGCTCTGATATCACGGAGGTGCCAAACCAAAAACAGAAGTGGCCTAGCTCCAGGTATGTTGCCATGCAAAATGTAGTGACAGCTGGTTAGGTTGCTACCTTCATGAGTATGCGCATCTGATATACAGCCTCAACATAATGGATTTTTTCAATTTATTTATCTCAATATTTCCAGTGTTATATTGGTAAATAATGAGTAGTTAGCATTTGCTCATTTCAGTAGTATAAATAATCCCACAAGGGTAATTTCAAGAGACCAACATGATGTCACTGAATTTGAAAATAGGAGGAGATTCACACAACAACTGGCTCTCCAGAGCCAGTGCAAACCAGCTCTAGTACATCACTGGACATTTCCCTCCTAACTACCTACATTTTTCAAAACTTTTAGAATTCATTAATGTTACTTTCAATTTCATTATAATAGAGAACAGACTTTGAACACAGAGAAAGGTAGAACTCAGAATCACTGAATGTCAAGATAAATTGGCTAAATTTATTACAGCGGAAGCAGCTATCAACTTTATGCAAAACTTAAAAGTAGAAACTTCGAAGTTGTCCTCAGTCTCAAGCCAAATGTACTCATTAATTCAACGTGAAAATTTCTAATTTCCCTCCTTGGTGGAAAGAATAAAATCTAATTCACTATCATATCAGAGAAAATGTAATAAATTTGAAAACAACATTGGGATCATGTTAAGTTGCACAAAAACATGTTCCAGCTCCCACAAATTTCCATGGTTTTGTCTGTAATCCAGAAGGAGAATGGAAGTTTCCTTGTCTTCTAGTCCTTGGGCCTATTATTTTTGCAATAGGGAGGCTGTCATACCCAATTATCTAAAACAGAATAAAACTTACAATTTAGTACAACGTATTTTAGTAGCTGTTATCTATGGAAAGCACTCCTTACAATTTCCTTAGCAAGGTCTCTCTGGAAAAGAATCCTTGTACATTCTTGTAAATCAAAGCAAAATCTTAACACTCAAGGTTTTTTTCCTTTTTTTTTAAGCACCAAAACAGGTCTTGTACAAACATGTTCAATGAATTACCCCAATCCTCTAGGATGATATAATCATATAACTTTCCTGGGATGAATAAGTACAGGCTTCATTACCACAGTGATTTTTTTTTTTTTTTACTTATTAAATGGCCTAACAAAAAAAAAAAAAAAAAAAAACTCCAATTGAAATTGTTAAAGCAACAGTTACTCAAAAGGCCTTCTAATTTCTTAGTTTTCCCTTGTAAAATCTACAGTATCTTGGTCTACTTTGATTCTTGGTTTATCCTGAGACCATCTCATGGTTTACAACATAGCAATGTAAGAGCATAATTTAAGAGCATTAACTGAAAACATAGGATCAACTACAATGCATTCTTGTCTTTAATAAGTATAGTTAAAATACCAAAGAAATATGTCAAGTATGTTTAAAATAATTAGCCTAACTAATAATGCATTATTCTGTGCAATAGTCTCTTTATAACCACTGTAGGTAGGCAAAATCAAATATATCAAAGCTCTGATACAATATTCTTCCTTAATTGGAATTTGGAATAAAATATGGAACCTACCAAACCAAATTTGGTCATTAGAAGATCTTGTTATAGCAATAGTCTCCAAGATCAGACCAAGAATAAGCTTTTAGATTTTTTTTAAAGTAAAATACGCTAAAACAAAATGAAACAAGCAAAAACTGCTTAACTAATTTACGTCTGAAGAAAATACCTGTACTTCAGGGTTCAAGAGATTAAATCTTTCATGACACAAATTCATAGGCATGTTTTACTCAATTATTCATGTATTATTCTGTGCCAGTAAAAACATCTAAAGATGCCAGGAGATGCCAAATGAAAATAAGCCACAAAAAAGTCATGAAAGAAATCAAAGCTAGGTAAATTTACATCTGTTTTAAAAAGATTAACAACATGGGGCTGTTTATGTTACACTGAGGTAGTTCTAATTACAGGAAGGCATACCCAATCAATAGATTAAGTGCCCATATTTGTGGTACCCTAACAAGAATAGACAGTTGTAAATATACTATGTTGAATACTTCAAATGCTGAGGTTTTATCTTTAAGACATCTGAAACTTATCTGGAAAAGTGAAAGCTCTGGTTTGTGTTACTCACTTTGTAACAGTTTTCACCCAATATATAGGGCTCCTCAGGGGTATACTCACATTATGATTACTGAGGTCAGCAATGATTACTGTAAACCATAATCATGTCAAAGTATTGCCCCTTGTGCAGATAAGTGAAGAGTATGCAGTTGTGATAGGAAAAGAAAATGATATAGCGAAAGTGCCACACTGTTGTGACTTCACATAACTTGACCCAGACCACTGTATATGAGATACCTTTTGGTTGATTTAATCATGTTTGTGTCCTCAATTTTTAAAAGAAAGCTCTGCTTATTATAGTGTAAGAAACAATCTCCAATAGTGCCACTGAAAATATATTTAAACAACTTATGTTAACCTTATGTTTATATCCTTTGAGGCATTTTAATAACACACTCTAAAATTTCTCTCCTCATTTAACCAGGTCTAGAAACTAATTTATTTGAGAGGAACGGTAGCGGGTGGAAAGAGATATTGCTAGTGTAACAGGTTTTTGGTTTGCTTTGTTTGGCATCACAGCCCCACCACATTATGCTTTCCAATGCATAGCAATTGGCTACAAAAAGCATTTATTAATAGCAGCCACCCCTTATGCCTCAGAATCAAGAAAGCAAATCTTAAAAAACAAAAAACACCTTACAAGGCAAAGACCCTGGTTTTATGAAGGTATAGAAATTAAGGTATTCCAAGGAAATGTAATTTTATAATTTAATAGCCTCTAACCCCTTAAGAGAAGGGCTTGTCAAAAAAACAAAGGTCAATTTTGAAAAATTGGTCCGTATATTGGACCTAGAACTCACCCCACCAGGACTTCTTAGAGTTCTCAGTTTCATAAATGTAAAGAAAAAATAAATCATTGCATTTAAAACAGTGGCTCTCAACTGTAGTGGCTATCACGGAATCCAAAGTTATATAAAGGTGGATTGAATTTTCTTTACAGATGGAGTTGAACAAGCCATTTCTAAAACACGTGAACCTAGTTTTGAGAAAATATATGTAGATCTTTTTCTGCTTCTCTCATAGGCTGACAAGGGTAGAAGCAGCACAATGATAGAGTTACTTTGTAGAATCAATCCTTAAAGAAAAAAAAAACATTTTTTTTCCAAAATAGTATTCTTTAACAAGTTTATAGTAAATATCCTTCGGCATATTGCAGATACTTACAGTGACGAGTTACTATATAATAAAATGTATAAACAGCAGCAACTTTAACACAAATCTATGGAACTACCCAACCTTTTTCAAACTCTTATTTTAGGGTAACTACTTACAGCCAATTCTGTTATCCTAGGTGTTGACTGATTAAAGACATTCCACTTAAAGTTCATCCTTTTCCCCTTTAAAATCTGAGAAGCGTGTTAGGTTATTAACTGGATGAAGAAAAGGTGGCAAGTGTGGTTTTAAGATGGGGGTGGGGGGACAAAACCCAAAAGGATTTCTCCCAGGCACTGTAAGAGGCACCTTTTTTTTATTTTTTTTATTTTTTTTATTTTTTTGACTTCTAGCTGTCATTACCAACTTACAGTACTTGGGAAAAGAAATCCTGCTCTACAATCTTCTAAACACTTTGCTGGTCGCTAGCTTATCCAAGTCCTGTGTTTCTGAGTCATTTTTGTTTTGTACCGTGATATTTTCTTGCATCTCACTTGAGAAATACACTTGGACAGTGACTTTATACTGCGTCCTCTCCAGCGCCCAGCAAAGTATGTAAAGAAATCTGGAATGATCCTGTTATGTTGCCGCCCACAGCCTGGTGCATTTCCAAGGGCTAGAGCAGCAGATCCAAGCAGCTGAAACTTCATCCTTTGGGAGAGTTTAACAGCTGCTTCCATTTGCAGCTTTACCGACCTATCCTGCTTTACAAGCGTTTGCATATGTAGGCCAAGCTACCAAACACCAGAAGATTCATCACAAGTGAAATCTACACGTGGGGGTGAAGGGGGAAAGCGCGTCGTGGAGGGAGGCCCTGCGAACACCGTGGACTCTGCGTTCCTGCCGCTGCCCTCGTCCACTCCTTCAGTGCGGCTCCGGGCACGCGAGCCTTCGCGTCGCCCCTGACATTTCCCTTTAGCCCAGCTATGAAGGCAGGTGAAACTTCTCGGATTTCTTAGCTGCCCGCTCGGCCACCGCCGGCCACGGCCCGCCCTGCTCACACCCCCCTCCCTCTTTCCCTCCCTCGGTCCTCCAAAGCCAGGACGATGTTGAAGTTGGGTCCGCTCATCCCTTTACGTTTTAGAACAAGTTACGGCGCTATCAGAAAACCGACATCGGGCGGCTCGCCCTCCGAAGACAACCGAGACCCCCAAATTCCGCACCAGCACCCACTGGGCGCAGAAGGCAGGCAGCACCCGCGGCTCCGCGGAGAGCAGCGCCCCCCCCGCCCCCCGCCCCCCACGCGCGCGGGGGCGCGGGGCCGGTCCTCTGCTGCTCCTCGGCTCAGCGCCGCAACTTTCGGAAACCCTGTACTAACTTCCAGGGCACAGCCCCGGCGCAGAGCAGCGGGGTGCGCTGGACACCCCCACACCGCAGAGCAAAACAGCGAGATCCTACCAGCGCGACTCTTGATGACGTCGGCGAATCCGTCCCCGGCGGCATCTTCCCGGGTCGCCTCCGGACCCCCCGGCTGAGCCATAGCCAGCCGCCACGTGTCCCGGCCCCCGCTCCACGCCCCAAACTTCGGGAGGCAGGTGGGTCCGTGCGGTCCGCCCGACGCTCTCCGAAGCAGGTGGCCTGCTGGAGATCCGGGGTGTGTGAGCGCGGATCGCTCTGCTCCCCGGGCCCACGGCCACGGAAATAGGGCTGCGTGGGGAGGGGGTGGGGAGGGAGGGCGAACTGGAAAACGCAAACCCCGACACCTGGCTTGCTGGAGAGGGGTGCCGCCAAAATGTCCAGCCCGCGCTGGGAGAGGAGGAAACAGGTGCTGTTCCCAGCTCCTGACTCTAAAACAGAGTGGGCGAGGCCTGCAAGGTGAAAGCCGAGGAGGGACCCGGTGGTCAATAAATCCACAAGCAAGTTGGAGACTCGCTTTTCCACGCTGCGCAGAATCGATGCAAAAACAGGAGCAATTAGGGAGCCGCTTGCCAAAAGCAGCACATGAGGTCATGAATGATTTAGCATTGCCACTTACAAGATGACTGCACTGAGGAGAAGGGTCGCGTACTTTTGCTATCTGGGTCACATACACGTGGGTACCCCACCGCTGTATCTGGACTTGAATGCACTGACCAGAAATGGGGAACAGAGGCCGAGCATAATCCTATTTCTTAGGAGATTTCGCTAAAGCTTCCCACCCTTCTTTGAGTGTGTATATTCACTCTGACCGCCTCCTCCATCCCTTCCTCCCACCACTGAGGCTAGAATTAGATTGGACTATAAACAGCTCATATGACTTTATTTTCTAAAAATGTCAGAAGTGACTTTCATTTGGTTATTATCCTTACTCCCCCAGCCCAGCCCACCCCTCTGTACATATAATCCATCCCACACTTCTTCCTGCAGTAGCCGGGTCACCCTAAATCCTACCCATCGCCTACCAAAGAAAAATGAACTTTAGCAGCACAACTTGGCAAAGGGCCTAGCAACTGCTAAGGATTTTCTTTTCTTCTTCTGCATTTTCATTCAGAGTCAATTCTTACCCTCTTCCTAAAACACTGCTGCTCTACCATTGGTACACAGTGTGATCATCTGAAGAGTTTTACAGAACTCTGATGCCTGGTTTCTACCCCTCCATGATGATTAATTGTTCTGAGCTCTCACCTGGGCATCAAGATTGTAAAATGCTCCCAGGTGATTACAATGGGCAATCAAGTTTGAAAAACATTGTGATAATAAGACTTATAAACAGTCAATCGGGTGCCTTCATCAAGACAATTTTACCAGTAACCCTTTTCCATCCCATTATAATAGCTTTGATTAAAAACATATGTTTGCTGTCCTGTTTTCCATTGCCAGATTGGCCATTTGCATGGCAGTGGATAATTTATTTTGACAAAAATGTAGTAGTTAGGTTTAGTTCCGGAATTCATTTGGATTAAAAATAGACTCGGGATGGAGTCTCAACTAGGTGTCTCTCAATTAGCTTCAGTGTGAGTACTTATGTCTATTGAAAATCTTTGTTGTTGTTTACAGGTAGATCTCTTATGTTTCCCAAGTCCCTATTCTTTTGAGACATTTCAGTTGTCTAACAAGTTCATCAAGTCGGAATATTCGGTGAGATAACAGAGCTCCTATTTCAGAAAAGAATAAAAGTGTGAGAATTGTCCAGAAAGTTTTAACAAAATCACGAAGCTTGTGGCCCACTATATGTTATATTATCATTGCTTCTATAACCAGAAAAATATGGTATTGGTACAGGGACAGACAAAATCGCAGAACAGAATAGAGTCCAGAAACAGATCCAGCCAAAGGGAATACATTGTATATGACATTTCAGTCCAGTCATTAAAAAATGGAATATATAGTTATGCTGTTTTCTTAGAGTTACAATCCGGTAACTTGAACTATATAAAAAATAAATTACATTCAGATTAAAGATCCACATACAAAATAAAACCTAATAAATGAGGAATCTATAAATTTTAGGTTGTAAAGACATTCTTAAGCCAAACACGAATCCCACATGACTTTAAGGAGAAAACTGTCATTTTCTACTACATAAGAAGTAAAAATTCTATAAAGCCAAAGGCATAATACAGTGAAAAGACAATAAACAGGAAAACATTTAAAAACATCTATAAGAAAGGCTTAATGTCTTTACTTTAATAAAAGTCTACAGATGATTGGTTTTTAAACGACAGTCCAGGGCAGCCCCGGTGGCTCAGCGGTTTAGCGCCGCCTTCAGCCCAGGGCCTGATCCTGGAGACCCAGGATCGAGTCCCACGTCAGGCTCCCTGCATGGAGCCTGCTTCTCCCTCTGCCTGTGTCTCTGCCTCTCTCTCTCTTTCTCTCTGTGTCTCTCATGAATAAATAAATAAAATCTTTAAAAGAATGAAATAAGACAATACAGTAAGAAAAAATGAATACATAAACAAAATTCACAATAGAGAACATGCAAATCACAAAAAAACTTATGAAAATGTATCAACCTTATCATAGTTAGGAAAAGGCAAAAAGAGATAATATATCCTGCCATCAGATAGAAAAAAAAATACAAGCAGAATAACATTCAGTATTGGAAAGAAAAAAAAAGCCATTCTTATTTCCTACTGGTGAAGTATTGGTACATTTTAAGAAAACACTGAAGAATAGATATTAAAACGTATATAATCTGTTGCCCATCAATCCCTCCTTAGAAATCTATCTTACAGAAATAAAATCATCACTTAGTAAGGAAAAATGTAAGGTTTCTTACTGAAGCCTTATATATAAGAACACATTCACTGAAAACAATCTAATGTCTTTAAATGGGAATTCATCAAAGCAGTTTTATTATACCAAGCAATGGGAGATTATACAGGTAGTTAAAAAAAAGAATATCATTTGTACCCCTAGTTATTATCAAAGTGAGCCAAACCCAGTGCTTTTTTAAAAGATATCTAGTCACCTGATTTATAAGAAAGGTAACACTGCAATTTAGTAGGGAATCATAACAATGTTGGTTTTATTTGGGCAAGCTAAGGTGTATTTTAACAATTGAAATCCAATCACTACGATTCATGACATTAGAAACATAAGGGTAAGAATGCAGAAAAAAATGTTGGAAAAATTTCCTCACTCAAAAAAATTAAATTATATAAATCCTCCTGGCCAACTCAGAATACAAGGAAACTTCCTTAACCTGCTAAAATGTATTTATAATCTATAGCGAATACTCTATTTAACTAATATACTAATCAGTGTAACAAGACAAGAAAACATAGTAAAAGGTATAGAATTTGGGAAGAGAGAATGAAGTTATTATTATTTGCGGACTATATGTACACAGAAAATTCAGAGTCCTCAGTTAAAAAAATTATAATTAATAAACAGATTTAAGGTTTCTGGACATCATGCAAATATACAAAGATTAATTGCATTTCTATAAACAATTAGAAAATATTTAAAAATAATGCCATCAATAAACTTCAAATATCCATAACTAAATATATAAAACATATGTGAGACCTCTAAATGGGAGCATAATATGAATTAAAGGAATTAAAGAAAATCTACATAAATGAAGAAATATACCATGCTCATAGATAGGTAGAATTAATGTTCTAAAGACATAAACTCCTCCAGATTGATCTGGAGACTCAATGAAATTCCAATCAATCCCATCAGGAGTATGTGTTTGTGAATTCTAAAATTTATATGGACATGCAAAAGGGAAAAATAGCTGAGATAGTCTTAGTAAAAACAAGTTGGAGAATTTGCAGTGATAGAAATTATTATGGAGATTTTGTAATTCAAACAATGTGGTAGTGGTACCCCAATGGAACAGAATTGAAAGTACAGACTTATACATACATGGTCACCTGATTTATATATAACAAAGGTAACACTGCAATTTAGTATGGAATATAAATTCCTTTCAATAAATAAATACCATGGGGTCAATTAGAAATTAGATTTTAGATTTGAATGTGAACACTGTTAAAGGAAAAACACTAAAACTGCTAGAACATAAGAGAATAGCTTGATGGTCTTGGGATAGACATTTTAAAAACAGTACATAGGGGCCCCTGAGTGGCCCAGTTGGTTAAGCATCTGGCTTTTGTTTTTGGCTCAGATCATGATCTCAGGGTTGTGAGATCAAGCCCCACATTGGGCTCTACACTGGGTGTGCAGACTGCTTAAGATACTCTCTCTCCCTCTCTCTCTGCCCCTCCCTGTTCCCCATAGGTGCTCTCTATCTCACTCTCAATAAAATAAAATAAAATAAAATAAAATAAAATAAAATAGGATCTAAAAGCACAAAGCTTAAAGGAAAAAGATTGCCACAGTGACTTAATTAAAATAAGAAATTGTATTTGTCAGAGGGCCTCATTGTAAAAGACTGAAAAAGAATATCGGAGTAGGAATAATATGTGTGTATATGCTAAAAGAAACTGCCAGTATCTAGGATATATAAAGTACTCTTACAAATCAATAAAAAAGAAAACCCAATTGTAACAAAGGGACTAAAACCTTGAACAGATGTTTCACCAAAGAGGATAGCCAAATGGCCAATAGAAATATGAAAATATAGTAAATATTATAAAAGTATCGTTATTAAAATTCAAACCACAAAGCAAAACATCTATACACACCCATTGGAATGATAACAATCAAAACCAAAACAAAACAAAACTGAAAATACTACATACTAATGACATGCAATTCTTATACACTGTTTATGGAAGTGAAAATCTACCCACCTTCTTTGAAAAACCATTAGCAGAATATTCTAAAACAAAAATGATGCATAGTGCATGACACTGGAATTCCATCCTTAGGGGTATACTACCACTATCACCACCACCAGCAACTACAAAAACATAACTGTATCAAAGATGAGAACAACAATTGCAGCATGTTTCATAATAGTCAAAATTGGAAACAACCCTCATTTTCATCAACAATACAATTGATAAAAATACATGATTATATTCATGAAAATTAATGCTATATAGCAGTGAAGAAGAATGGCTCTACTCCGATGTGCAATGACATGCATGGATTCTACAAACATAATCTGAGGGAAACCAAACACTAAAGATGCCTACTCTGTGATTCTATTTATAAAGGGACTAAAAGCAGATGAAGCCAAATTATGGTGATAGAAAATAAATCTGGTTATCTTTTTAAAAATTTATTCATTTATTTCAGAGAGAAAGAGCATGAGCAGGGGAGAGGGGGAGGGGGAGAGGGAGAGGGAGAAACAGGTGCCTAGCATGGAGCCCGATGCAGGGGCTCTGGATACAGGAGCTCATCCTAGGACCTTGGGATCATGACCCCAGCCAAAGGCAGATGCTTAACCAACGGAGCCACCCAGGTGCTCCAAATCTGGTTATCTTTGGAGGGAAGTAATGATTGGAATTGGACAATAGGGAAGCTTCTGGGATTCCTGTAATGTCTGTATCTTGTTCTGAGTGATAGATGTATTTCTTTGTTTTGTAAAAACTAATTAAGCTGTGCATTTATGATTTATATATTTTTCTTTGTATATTTCTATGTGAGATTCCAGTCTGAAAAATAAGCATATATATAAATATAAATATGTTTATATGTGTGACATTGTTATATGAAACAAAATTGCAGGTTAATTTTTATATTATCTCATTAAAAAAGTTACTCTGTATCAGTGTATATACTGTTTCTATAAGCAACTGTAGAAAAACATTAATATGAACACACAAAAGGGAAACTGACATTTTAAAAATAAAGCAAGATTTTGGAAACTTATGAAATGGGTAAGCTTTGAAAGACTGAGAAAGTAGGTAGCTAGAAATGTTGCTCATTATTTTATTCTATTACAAACATCTTCAAAAGTTAGTTTGAAGTCTGCCTGGAAACTCTCTGGTGTAGATGATCAAGCAATGAAAAGGAAACCATTACAATTTCCCCTATCTCAAATCCATACTGTGGTATTTATTTCAACAAATAAAAAAGACAGACTTCTTAGCATTTTCTTATTCAAAAACTATGAGGTTAGAGAGGCTAGAATACCTCTCTTTAGATCAGCCAGTTACTTCTACATGACTGCTTGTATTACCCATAGACATTTTAGACATTGTTCACTTGGGGTATTGTCCCTCGTAAGGGAATTCCATAGACCCCTGCTAACCTTTCAGTCATTCTACACCAAGAAGTATCTGCAAGTAGAGAAATAAAAAGACACTCAAATAATATGTCAAAGAGTCTCAGATTCCCGGCAAAGGCCATTTATTTTATGAACTGCCAAACGAGAATCTGAATAACATGGCATGGTTAACTAAAACTCTACCACTTTAATTATGAATGCATGAAGGCATCCTAGAGGCTCTCAAATATGGCACATCTCTATTATACTAAAAATAAGCATTCCACGTGGTTTCATGTAGCTTCCTTTAGCAGATAATACTGAAACATATTTTAGATGTACATTTTATGCATTGCCATCACTTCTGTATAGAGGTATCCATTGATTAAAAGAGAGAACTTTCATGAATCAACGGGGTTATTAGTTGGTTTTCTCTTAACACAGATATTTTAGAAAACACAGTTTGAAATAAATGTATTTTAGGGATGCAGAGAAAGCATTTTTCCCCTAGGAGACTGGAAGATTAGTTGGTATTTTTAGATTCCTGTCATGGATTCTGCAAAATTTTCTAAGAAACATTTTCTACACAATCAAGGGTAATTTGAATCATAGCACTTCCCATTCTTTCCAAACCTTTTTCTGTTGTTGTTGTTATTGTTGTTGTTTTGAAAATTTTGACTACTAGAATGATCTAAATTTAAGCATTTTCTTCTGGTATGTCCTCACACTGGGAGTATTTTAGGAGAAGAGGGAATGTTGTGTTGATACTGAGGGTCTATTGATAATTAGAGTTAAAACCTAGATATGAGACCTTTCTGTGCAGTATCTGAAATGTTCCCATAAACCATACTGCTCAAGGTCAGTTATATAGGTTGAATCTTGCAATGAGGTTACTTTTCCTTATTCTGGTTGTTGCCATCATGGTGAGTCCCAGAGATGGAGATGCTCATGAACTTTTAAAAGTCTCTATGCCAGAAGAAGACACCATTTTTGGTTCATATAAACCCAACACACACCCATATGCTTTAAGGGACGAGTACTGGGGTTTCCCGTTAGCTTCCTCATCATAAATACTCTAAAAGCAGCAAATAAGTGGGTTTCCCCAAATGTTTTTCTTTTTTTAAAAGTTTTTCTTTAAATTCCAGGACATTAACAGATGGTGTTATATTAGTTTCAGGTATACAACATAATGATTCAGCACTTCTATACATCACCCAGTGCTCAGCACAAGCATCCTCCTTAATCCCCATCACCTATTTCACCCATCTCAGTTCCTTGGATAATGGATCAAAGAATAAAACGTCCACACTCTTAACTCTATAAGTGATTGTCTTCCAGGCCCTAACACCTCGAGTCCATTTTGACTGTAGTCCTGTGTGATCCTAATGAAAGATCATTTCTTTGAGGATTGCAATATGAACACTTGTATAGTTCATGACTGACATTTATAGAAAGGTCTTGACAAAGCTCATTTTATTGGAAAAATTAGGTAAATACACATATATGACAAACAGAAAAGAAACATTATAAAATAATTACAAATGTAGCAGAGGCTGATGATGCCTCATATATCCCTTCAATACATATCATTCCCACATATCCTCATAGCCTCCCACAGCAAGTACTGGCAACTTTCTGCCTGAAGAAAATGCTAGACTCATATTTAGAGCAGGCCATAGACACCATGAAAATAATGTTCTGGAAGCAGCCTGCAAATAACAACAGATGGGAGTTGATAGATAAGTATTAATAACTTCTTGACCCAAAATTAGATAATTCTGAGGCATATTCCTCACTATCTCCCAAAGGTCCCCAGGAAGATTGAGATACTGTCTTAGCTTCCTTTCTTTGTCTCTATCACTTCCCCATTTCCCTGCTAGTAGCATCACCTCCCAAATTAATCAATTGCTTTCAAATTCTTGTCTTAGGATCTGCTTCCAGTTATAGCTCTGCCACTGATTATCTATGTAACCTAGAGAAACTTTTGGATGTCGTTATTGATTTATTGTCCATTGAAATACTGGAATACATTACTTAGTAACTAATGACACAAATAGTTCTAAAACTATAATCATTTGGAGAGCCCCTTTTTACCAAAAATTATCAAATGCATTGCCATGACTGATTAGATAATTGAGAAAGAGGAATATATCCTTTTCTTGAGGTAGACTTACAGCAGAGCTCTTTCCAGAAGTCCATAATGTTGGGTAAAAGGCCAGCCTAACAGCCAACAAAAAGAAGCATACTAGGGATCCCTGGGTGGCGCAGCGGTTTGGCGCCTGCCTTTGGCCCAGGGCGTGATCCTGGAGACTCGGGATCGAATCCCACATCGGGCTCCCGGTGCATGGAGCCTGCTTCTCCCTCTGCCTGTGTCTCTGCGCCTCTCTCTCTCTCTCTGTGACTATCATAAATAAAAAAAAAAAATCAAAAAGAAGCATACTAGGTTCTGAGTAAAAACTTCTGCCCAAATTAAAATTCCAGATTTAGGTTATAAACAGTAGTGATCTCTTTAAAATGGATTATATAAATAAGAAATAAATTTGAAATGGGTCAAGTCACAAAGAAATTGTTGATCAAACTTTTTATCTAAGAAGGAGGCCAAAAAGAACAATTATTACTTTCTTTTACAAATCATTTTGCAAAATATGCCCAAGTTCTTTTCCAAATCTGTCTGTTGACCACACTGATACTTATTTCTTTTTATTCATCTGAGTGGTGGACCGTACTTCTGAAAATTATAACAACAATATTTTAGGTTCCAAATGCTCTCCCAGAACCCTGGCACTGTCCAACTCAAGAAGTATAGTCTCTTTTCCTTTCCCTTAGAATTGGGGAGGCCTTGGTGACTGCTTTGATGAATTTAATGTGGCTGAAGTGTGCTGGGTGACTTCCAAAGTTAGGTCATAAAAGGTGATAAAACTTTTGCCCGGTTATCTCTTTTGGAATGCTCACTCTTGGAACCCAGCCCCCATGCCCTAAGGAAGCCAAGCAGCCACATGGAAAGGCCATGTATAAGAGCTCGGACTATAAACCCAGTAAAAGTCCCAACTAACAGCCAGTGTCAACAATCAGACCTAAGAACAAGGAAGGAGGGATTCTTTAGATGATTCCAGCCCTCAGCCTTTGAGTCACTCCCTATGACATCAAGTGGAAGATATCATCTGTTCATGTCAAACTCTACCCAAATTTGCAATTCATGAGCAAAATAAATGTCATTATTTTAAGTCACCACATTCTGAGGTGGCTTGTTATATAGCAACCTATTACCAGAACAATTAGTAAAGTGGAAACATTACCAACCAGAGATGTGAGGATTAATGAAATAATGTAGATGAGAACAGTTCATTAGCTGTGAAATGCTACAAATATTTTAAAAAATGTTATTTAGCTCTAGCCTCTGTAGAACTCACAATATATAGGACATAGAAGGCATACACATAAATATTTCATAAGTGCCCTGTGAATGTTTTAAAAGGGTGCTCTAAGAAATTAAATACAGAGAATCAAACTCTGTACATGACAAAATCAAGTATGAGAATTTATACAATCAACATATATTTCTCTATACCACACACATGTATTGGATTTGTATTCAACTTGTGTGTACGTGATCTAAATTTGAACAAATCTGATGTGCGATCAAAGGTCAAGTCTTTCAAACACTGGAGGTTCCTCTATTAAGCCATAGACAACTCATCCAGTCTCATGGTTTCAAGTACGGTGATTTCTCGGCTACAACATTTTCCCTGAAATCTAGACTTGCGATTGAACTATTCCATTTGTCCATACAGATATTTAGAAGCCATTTCAAGTTCTTGCCTGCAACCCCCTCCCCTTACCTACCAGTATGCTCTTCACCTATTTCAATTAATGGCTCCAGCATTTACCTAGTTTTACCTAGGCCTAAAACCTAGGTGTCATTTATTTTTCTGTGACACCTCATATCAATCCTATTTCTCTCACACGTGGAATGAATCTATTGGCAAACCCTAGTAAGTCACTAGCTTCCATCAGAGCTGTTCTCTGTGCTTCTACTCTTGCTCCACTACAGGAATGTTCCAGACAATATCCAGAGTGATCTTTTTAAAATATTTAGCAGGTCATATCATTTTCATTCTTAATTTTTCCAGTGGCTTCTCATCACACTGGGATTATAGTCCTACTTCCTTAAGCTTATTTCCTAGTCCCTCATTCACATCGTTCCAGTTGTGCCCAATGCCTCATAAAATATTCCACCTTCGAATATTATGGATTTTGCCTTGCAATGACCTAAACGCCAGAGAAAGACACTAATATCTTGCCATATTGGGATTGGGGCTATCTGATTCCAGGCTGCTCCCCTCACTTTATATGTGCTTAGGTGTATGTGTTTAATAGGGGGATATATATATATATATATATATAATCTAATAGATCCTAGGCGCTTTGCTAAGTGCTGAGATTTCAGTGATCAGTAAGCATTCTTGTCCTAATGGAACATCCAGTCCATTGGGGAAGCATTGGTTAAATCATCACACAAACAGACGTACACTTGCAGCTGTGTCAAAGTGATACATGTTGTTTCAGTGCCTGTAAGAGCAGCATTTGGTTTCTTTGGGAAAGGTAAGTAGAACTTCTGTGGGGAAGAAATGATTCATTTGAGATCTGTTGATAAGAGCTAACTAACTGAAAGATCTCCCTTTAGGAGAGAGCCAGTGGTCTATTCAGTCCCTTCTGAATACAAAATACACATTCCAAACTGAGTATGTCCAAAATATGAGTCTTAATCCTTCCTACCCACCACCACTAGATCTGCAGTCCAATTGCCTTCTCTATCACTGTGAATAACAACACCAATATTCCAGTTCCTGAGGCCACAAGTTTGAAGATCATTCATTTACCCTCACTTTCTCTCTCACATCTCACCTTTAAAATATATCCAGAATCCAACTACATGACCCCACCTCCAAACCTGCTTCCCTGATTCAAGCCATCACCACCACTCTCCTGAATTATTTATATCCTTTTGTATGTTTTTGGGTTATGGCCTACTAGTGAGTCATAAAATTATTAATTTAATGCCTTGTAAAAACAGCAGTAAAACAAAATCACAAAATAACATAATAGAAAATATCAAACTGCATAATGCATAGAGAAGATATTGTTTTGCAAAACATACATTTCCATCTTATTTATATATGTATGAACACATATACATATGTCTGTCTGCATATGTGCACATATATGTATGCATATATCCTGAATATCAATGTAAAATTTTCTTACTGTGCATCAATTCAAAATATTTTTAAGGTATTGTGGAGTCTCCCTGCCTCAACTTTTAGCTTCAGTACAGACTATTCTCAAAACATCAATCACAGTGATGTTCTCTAAAGATAATAAATTTTAATTAATTAATT
Organism: Canis lupus familiaris; assembly: GCF_011100685.1. NCBI lineage: Eukaryota > Metazoa > Chordata > Mammalia > Carnivora > Canidae > Canis > Canis lupus. The sequence goes on from NC_049260.1 coordinate 28,934,326, forward strand.
ACAAATAAGGCAGATAAAGATATTTCTTATTCAAAATGTTTAATGACCTCCTATTTCATTCCAAATAAAAGTCAAGTATAGACCCATATGATGGCCTAAGAGTCACACATTCTGCCTTTGCTTTCTCCCTTTACCTCTACCCTAAGCTCCTACTCTCACTCCTGCTCACCAAGCCCAGGCATTCCTGATGTTTTCAAAACATTCTTGAGGTGCCTAGATGGCTCAGTCAGTTGAGCAACTCTTGGTTTTGGCTCAGGTTATAATCTTGGGGTCATGAGATCAAGCCCTACGGTGGGTTCCACAGTGCAAAGTCTATTTGAAATTCGCTCTATCCTTCTTCCTCGGGGAACCCTGGGTGGCGCAGAAGTTTAGCGCCTGCCTTTGGCCCAGGGCGCGATCCTGGAGACCCGGGATTGAATCCCACGTCGGGCTCCCGGTGCATAGAGCCTGCTTCTCCCTCTGCCTGTGTCTCTGCCTCTCTCTCTCTGTGTGACTATCATAAATAAATAAAAATTAAAAAAAAAATAAAAAATATCCTTCTTCCTCTCACCTCTCCAGTGAGCTTGCTCACTCTCAATCAAATAAATAAATAAATAAATAAATAAATAAATAAAATCTTAAAAAATACTCTCAGCTCATCACATTATTTTCACCCATTCTCACTGCCCAATATCCCCCATTACCTTTGAATATTTTATGTTTCTCCATAAGACTCAAAACTTCTGACATGGTACCTGGTTATTTTACTTATCTAATTATTTTATGTCTCTCCTGACCCATGACAGAATGTGACTTTATCCGAAAGGGTAAGGATTTTTCATCTATTCTATACTGTGCATTATCCCCTGGACTTAGACAGTCCTGTTACATAGAAGTTAATCAGTGAATTGTTGAATGGATGCATATGTGGATAGATGAAAGAAAGAAAAAAAAGAGGTAAGGATTCCAAGGAATTGGAATGATATGCAAAACTGTTCTCTGGCTAGAGAATGGGGTAGAGCATAGAGCATTGAGTAATGTATAGAATTGTTGAATCAATATCCTGTATACCTGAAACTAATGTAATATTGCATGTCAATTACAATTCAATAATAGAAAAACAAAACCAAATAAAAAAATGAAGTGCTGATATTGGTAGCTGACATATAGTATTTGTTCACCAGATTATAGTTCCTATTATCTCTGTTAAATTATTATTAATAAAAAAGTCATGTCTAATACTGGCTGGCAAGGGAAGTTGGTACAAATGGACAACAACTCCAAAGAATATTAACTCATCTACCCAACAGGACCTACTGCACATCATCTGTGACTCCTTAGGTTCACCATCAGTGAATCTAGGTGGGACAAAGGAACCATGGGTAACTACATCACTGCATGCAAAAGTTCTCCCCTAAATAGACCACTGAAATCAGCCAAGTCTTTATCCTCAGTGGTTAACAAATATCTGTAGCTTTTGTCGCATTTAAGGCACATTTCTTACCTAGGTGTGTAATCTAAAAATTATTTTAAATCACAACAAACTGGGATAATATCTCTAATCTGGTCAGAATATGAAATCATGCTAAAAGCTTGCGGTAGTAGTGTTTTCTTCAAACTTTTTCACTGCAAGATGAAAAACTGCCATTTCAAAGCTGCAATGAATTTTCAGAGTCACAAGGCTGATTGTTCCATTGTTTGGGGAAAAAAGCCCAAACATCTGAAAGGATCTTTTAATTTCACAAATGCAAAGCCCCAACGCTCTTTAGAAATAGAGAGATTTGAAACGCTGTGCTTTTAGGCACAGTTGTATAGGCAGAGATCATGTTTCCTTTTGATAAATGGTTATTGGCTCTGCATGGATATGACTTGGTGCTTGTTCCCATGGAGTTCTATGTATCCACGTTGGAGTTATTTATTCACTGGAGACAAGACACTGAGAAGGAATTGGAATGCTAGGAGGATTTAGGGAAAGAATCCTCACCTCACATAGCTGCAAAATGTACATAATAACAGCAGAGGCTGGTGATGTCTGGCATTGGTATTAGCAGCAGTGGACATCGAGGAAGGATGATTGTAACCAGATAGCAATGATCCAATGCAAGGTAGCAGTAACATGGCAGGAGTGTGGTAGGCCAGAATTAACTAGATGGTAATTGAGGCAGAACTGTATTAGTATCCTAGGGCTACCATAAAAAGTTACTCTAAACTAGGTACAACAGAAATTTATCCTCTCACATTTCTGGAATCCAGAAGTCTGAAACGAAGTATGTGGAAGGCTATGTTCTCTCTGAAGCCTGCAGGAAGAATTCTTACTTGCCCTCTTCCAGCTTCTGGTGACTGCCAGCAATCCTTGATGTTCCTTGGCTTGCAACAGCATCCCTCCCATCTCTGCCTCCATTGTCACATGGTGTTCTCTCTGTGTGACTCTGTGTCCAAATTTCCCTCTGCTTATTAGAACACCAGTCACTGGAAGAGGGCCCACCCTAATTGATTATCACTGCATGTTAATTCCATTATATCTGCAAAGACTTTATTTCCATATAAAGTCATATTCACAAGTACTGGAGATTAGGACTTGAACATATATTTTTGAGGGATGAAATTCAACCTGTAACAGTGTGGGAAGGTCACGTCCTACATGAACTTGTCTTAAGATGGAAAACAAAATAAATTCATTTGTGTCCTTAAGGGAAGTCTGGTTTATTTATTCTTCCAGTCTGTTGAGGCTCGGATATGTCATATATACAGGCATTTAATAACTGAATCTATGCTCCTTGATTCTAAGTGAGAATCTGTCCAATAATTGAGTAGGGAAGTTGGACTGAAAAGTGTGTACTAATCAAAAAACATCATGTGAAATAGATAACAGCTCTGTTAATTTTATGATGTGACTTGGAACACATTTAGTGTTTTGAAGTTTTCAGAGGACTAGTATTCAGTTCAATTGTTTTCCTTTCCAAGAATAAAGAATAGCAGGTTTACCTTTACATGAAAAAACAATACCAAGATTAAATATTAACCATGCTTCTGAAGATAATACCAACAACGGGAATTCATCATCAGTGATTTTGTCCTAAAAACTTAACATAATTTACATTGTGAAGTGTTTACTGAACTGCCATATGTCTATGGCATAGTGCCATGTTGCCCTGGGGAATTAGATACTAGAGATTATTATTTTCACTTAAAAAAAGGCAAAATTTGATAGACAAGTAAAATGAGTTGAAGATTAAAAATGCAGTAACAAAGCTAGGATTAGAAGGTACATCTGATGCAAACATTGTTTTCATATTTTAATAATTTTCAGACATTATTTTATAAAAAGCCATCATGATTTTTCATGAATTATTATACATTATATTTAACATATTTAAGTCATAACAGTATTATAGTACCCAAATATGCTCCACATTTACAGTATTTATTTATTTATTTTAAAGATTTTATTTATTTATTTGAGAGAGACACAGAGCATGAGCAAGGTGGAGGGGCAGAGGGAGAAGGAGAAGCAGACTCCCTGCTGAACGGGGAGCCTGACGTGGAGAGTGATCCCAGGACTCAGATCATGACCCAAGCTTAAGGCAGATGCTTAACTGACTGAGCCACCCAGGCCCCCCCCCCATTTATGGTATTTAAATAAAAACATAAACTATTTATAAAAACTATGACAGGAAAAATCTTGATGGCTTCATATTAAAGTTTATTTAATAATAATCATATACAGTGTAAAGTAATGGTATATTTTGTGTTTAATACAGTACTCTCACTTTTTCTTAAGGCTTCAGTAGTACTTGGATGGGCAAATCTTTTTTTTTAAGTTTTTATTTAAATTCCAGTTGGCAGGGGAGGAGGGCGGGGGGTGGGGGTGAATGGGTGATGGGCACTGAGGGGGGCACTTGACGGGATGAGCACTGGGTGTTAATCTGTATGTTGGCAAATTGAACACCAATAAAAAATAAATTTATTATTAAAAATTTTTTAAAAATCCAGTTGGCTAATATACAGTGTAATAGTAGTTTCAGGTGTATGATATATTGATTCAACACTTCCATACATAACCCAGTGCTCATCATAGCCTGTGCCCTCCTGAATCTCCATCACTTGTTTCACTTATCACCCCTCCACTCACCTCCCCTCTGATAAACATCAGTTTGTTCTTTATAGTTAAGAGTCTGTTTCTTGGATAGGCAAGTCTTACCAATGACCTACGCGCTAAGAGTTCCTGATACGTGAATGCCATGGATAGTGATGATAAGGATGGTGATGATAATAAATACACAGTGAAGTTTAAAAATTTACTACTTTATTAATAGCAAGGTAGCAACCCTGTAACCTCTACTGTACCACTTCACTGATAATATGCAGTGAAAAACATGCCTTCAAGTTAGAAACCAAAGGAAGGCTTCCTGCCACACAACCTTTTCAAATTTGACTCCACACTCCTGGACTGACCTAGGTAAGTTTACCCTATGCGATCATGAGACAGGTCAGTTTATCCTTTAGGGATCTAAGATAGGTTAGCACACAGAAAACGTAACATGCAGGAGAAAGGCAGCTCATCAGAGCTCAAGGGCCAATAGGTTTGTACATTCCTATAAACTTTGGATAAAAAGTTATTTTATCCACTTTGGATAAACTCAGTCTCTTGAGGCAACAGGTGACAACAGGTAATAATACAAACCAATTTACAAAAGCTATCTGTGAGGATTTTAAAACAGTCACAATTCAATGCCGTTCATATCAGATTTCAAGGGCATTTTTCGTAGAAATGGAACAAATAATCCTAAAAATTATGTAGAACCACAAAAGACCCCATATAGACAAATCAACCTAGAGAAAGAACAAATGTAGAGGCATCATGCTTCCTGATTTTAAACTATATTATAAAACTACAGTAATCAAAATCATATGGCATTGGCATAAAAACAGACACACAGATCAATGGAATGGAATAGAGAGCCCATAAGTTTCTCCCTCTGCCTGTGTCTCTGTGCCTCTCTCTCTCTCTGTGACTATCATAAATAAATAAAAATTAAAAAAAAAAAAAAAAGGGATCCCTGGGTGGCGCAGCGGTTTGGCGCCTGCCTTTGGCCCAGGGCACGATCCTGGAGACCCGGGATCGAATCCCACGTCGGGCTCCCGGTGCATGGAGCCTGCTTCTCCCTCTGCCTGTGTCTCTGTGCCTCTCTCTCTCTCTGTGACTATCATAAATAAATAAAAATTAAAAAAAAAAGAGAGCCCATAAGTAAATCCATGCTTATATGGTTAATTCATTTACAGTGAAGGAGTCAAGAATATAGAGTGGGAGAAAAACAGTCTCTTCAATTTTTGGTGTTGAGAAAGCTGACAGCCCCATGCAAAAGAATGCAACTAGATCATGGGCTTACCCCATACACAAAACTCAACTCAAAAATGGATTGAAAACCTGAATGTGAGACCTGAAACCACAAAACTCCTAGAAAAAAAAAAAAAAAAAAAAAACAGACACCGTAGGCTCCTTGACATAGATCTTGGCTATGATTTTTTGGATATGACAAAAAAAGAAAAGGCAACAAAAGCAAATATAAACGAGGATGACTACATCAATTAAAAAACTCTACACAGTACAAAAAAAATCAACAAGATGAAAAGGCAATCTACTGAATCGGAGAAAATATTTGTTAAATAGATAGATAGATAGATAGTTGGATAGATAGATAGATAGATAGATAGATAGATAGATAGATAGATAGATGATACATAGATGATAGATGGATAGATAGTCAGATAAGGGGCCAATATCCAAAAATATAAGGACCTCATACAACTCAGTAACAAAAATAATACAATTAGAAATGGGCAGAGGAACTATAAAGACATTTTTACAAAGATATACAAATGGCCAACTGGTATGTGAAAAAGTGTTCAACATCACTAATTACCAGGGAAATCTGAATCAAACTACGAGGAAATATCATTGCCTACCTATTAGAATGGCATTTATCAAAAAGATATCAGCGGGGATCCCTGGGTGGCGCAGCGGTTTAGCGCCTGCCTTTGGCCCAGGGCGCGATCCTGGAGACCCAGGATCGAGTCCCACGTCGGGCTCCCGGTGCATGGAGCCTGCTTCTCCCTCTGCCTGTGTCTCTGCCTCTCTCTCTCTCTCTCTCTCACTGTGTGCCTATCATAAATAAAATAAAATAAAATAAAATAAAATAAAATAAAATAAAATAAAATAAAAAGATATTAGCTAAAATGTGTTGGCACAGATGTGGGGGAAAAGGGAACCCTTGTGCACTATTGATGGGAATGCAAATTCATGTAGCCAAGATAAAAAACAATATAAAGGACCAACCCTCAAAAAATTATAGATATAATTATTATATGATCCAGCAAGCCAATTTGGGTTTTATCTGAAGAAAATGAAACCACCAACCCAAAAAGATATCTGCACCCCATGTTCATTGAAACATTATTTACAACAGCCAAAATATGGAAGCAACCTATGAGTCCTTCAGTGGATGATTGGATAAAGAAAATGTAGTAAATACATATGCAATAGAATATTATTCAGCCATAAAGAGGAATGAAATATTGCCATTTGCAACAACATAGATGGACCATAAAGGCCTTATGCTAAGTGAAATAAGTCAGATGGAGAAAGACAATTATCATATGATCTCACTTATATGTGGAATAAAAAAAAATGTACTCATAGAGAATAGAGGCATGGAAGGGGGGAGCAAGTGAAATGTGTGAAGGTACAAAGGTCAAAAGGTGCAAACATCTAGTGATAAAATGAATAAGTCATGAGGATGTAACGTGCAGCATTGTTGATTATAGTTAATAATACTGTATCGTGCATTGAAAATTGCTAAGAGAATAGACCTTGGGGCGCTTGGGTGGCTCAGAGAGTTAAGTATCTGCCTTCAACTCAGGTCATGCTCCCAGGATTCTGGGATCAAGCCCTGCATCAGGCTACCTGCTCAACGGAAAACCTACTTTCCCCTCTCCCTCTGCTGCTCCCCCCACTTGTGCTCTCTTGCTCTGTCAAATAAATAAATAAAATTGGTAAAAAAAGAATATATCTTAAAATTCCTCATCACCAGAAAGAAAAGTTATAACTACATAGGGTGATGGATGTTAACTAGACTTATGGTAGTGATCATTTTGCAAACTACACAAATATCGAATCATTATGTTATACACCTTAAGTTAATATGCTATATGTCAGTTATATCTCAATAGAAAAATAAAACATGGACCACAAATTATTTGACACTCTGTTCATTGAGAGGTAAGATGTATATACCTTTCTACTGAATCCAGGTTAGCTTGAGTACAGTATGGTGGGATTGATGTTATGTGGTTTCTAATGGCTAACTTGTAAAAGGCCAGGCAGCTTCCTCCTTATTTGCGGGAGCAGTTGCTCTTGGAGACTGGAGAAACCATGTAAGAAGTTTGAATATTCAGACACTGTTGTGCTGGATAGGAAATGTCTAGATATTTCAGCTGACAGAACCCACTGAGCCCAGCATTCTAAAGCTACCTCTGTCAAGTCAATGGACATGTATGTGAAGCCACTTCAGTAGACCAGGCCATCCATCAGCTACACATCACTAAGAGACTTCTGTAAATACCATTGGTTCTATTTGAATTTCTGACTTATAAATTTGTGAGATTAAAAAAATGATTATGGTCAGGGTGCCTGGGTGGCTCAGTTGGTTAAGCATCCAACACTTGATTTTAGCTCAGGTCATGATCTCAGGGTCATGAGATTGAGCCCCATATTTGGCTCCACACTCAGTGGGGAGCCTGCTTAAGATTCTCTCTCTCCCTCTTTCTCTGGTCCTCCCCTTATTTTTTCTCTTTCTCTCTCTCAAATAAATAAATCTATAAAAAATGATTATGATCTTAATACACCAAGTTTTGGTGCTGTTCGCTCTGCGGCAATAGGTAATGTAAACACCATCACTTCAGGAAATTAAGCCTTGCCTCCCTCATCATTCATTGCTTTTACATACATTTATATTCTTAACAGATATTTATTGAATGTGTTCTATGTGCCATGTGTTTTCTAGGACATAAGAATGTAATGGTAAAGGAAACAATAAAGATCCCTATTCTCATATAGCTTATACTCTCTACACAGGAAAGACAAATAAAAAATATAATGAAATATATATGAAATATATCATGCAGTTATTATTGCTAAAGATGGAGCAAAATAAAGCATGATAACATAATGGAGAGGGCCAGAGGTGAAATAATATTTTATATAGTGAGGTCACAAATGGCCTCTTTGAGAAATTATTATTTAACTGGAAACCATCATGTAATAAAGTGAGAATATGGGTCACATCAGTATCTGGGGGGAAATATTATAGGTAAAGTGAACAAGAGAGGAGACCCTTATGTGAACTCACTGTTGACCCATTCAGTGACTCAGATATTGAGGAATGTGTTTAGTTTTATGGTTTCGGTACAGGTTTAAGTGTGAGGGTATGTAGATGATTATTAAGAAGTAGAACATGAACAGGAATTATCCCTTCTTTATGGGATATGTGTATAACATAACTAAGGGAAAATTATTTTCTCTTCTTTCCAACACAGACAACCATTGGTATTAAAATTGATGTTTTCCATTTCTAAGGAATTATGTAACATTAATAATTCTTGTACTGATATTAAAAACTTAGGCAAGAGCCTGAACAAAGAAACCAAAATATAAAACTAGAGTAAGGGATTAACTGGGAATGTTTACTTTCCTTATTCTTTCATACATCCATTCATATATACATCAACAAAGTGCTAAGCTCTTTTTTTAATTTAAATTCAATTTGCCAAAATGCAGTATAACACCCAGTGCTCATCCCATCAAGTGCCCTCCTCAGTGCCCGTCACTCAGCTATCCCATCCTCCAACCCTCCTCCCCTTCTGTAACCCTTTGTTGTTGTTTTTTTCCCAGAGTTAGGAGTTTCTCATGGTTTGTCTCCCTCTTTAATTTTTCTAAATATTTTATTTATTTATTCATGAGAAGCAGAGAGAGAGAGGCAGAGACACAGGCAGAGGGAGAAGCAGGCTCCATGCACGGAGCCTGATGTGGGACTGGATCCCAGGACTCCAGGATCACACCCTGGGCTGAAGGCAGACACTCAACCGCTGAGCCACCCAGGCGTCCCTCACCTCTCTAATTTTTCCACTCAGTTCCACTCCTTTCCCTTATAATCCTTTTCACTACTTCTTACATTCCACATATGAGTGAAACCATGATGATTGTCCTTCTCCGATTGAAAGTGCTAAGCTCTTTGTTACTAATTTCTGCAAGGTTCAGAGGAAAGGCAGTATATATACTATTATCCAGTGTGATGGGGCTAAAACCAAACTAATAAGCAAAACAAATCCATAAATAAGTGAACACTATGTCAGAGAAAATGCTATGTGTTTATCAAAATTGATTTCAATTTTCTCTTTTTCTTGAAAAGACTGTATTTTGCATCCTCCTTAACAGCTAAGTTAGAGTCAAGCGTCACTACCAGGCCTGGCCATAAAACTACCTGTACAATTCATCTCTCTCTGTCTACTATGGCAGTCCTAGAAGTCATGTGTTTTAAATGCTTTAACCACATGTGATGGAAGGAACCTGGATCCCCAAATCACCACTTTGACTACTTCCCAGGTGAGCCTTACCCTCATCTTCCCTTAGGTGACCTAACCCACGTCAGTGTGTGAACTGAGGAAGTAAAAAATAGATGGTTTTTCAGACCACTAAGATTTCAGGGTTTTTTTGTTACTACAGTAAAACCTAGTCTATTCTCCATTATGAAGGGAAGGAAGGATGAAGGGAATGGAAGGATAGGGGAAGAAGACACACTCAGCATTGGGGTGAGGAAAGAGACAAGGAAGATATTTTCTTGACCAAAGAGTAGATGTGATAGACATGTACTGTTCTCTCATTCTAACCAAAAGGCCCCAAACACACAGGAAACTACTGGCCAGAATGTAACCATTTGTACATGTCAACATGAAGATTATAAATTTTTGTTTGTTTGTTTTGTACTGATTCCCTCAAATTAATCCAATTATCAATTACTGTGAGGTAGCTTGATTTGTCTAATGCTTTTGCTTTTAGGTATTTTTCAAACAACTTTTTGTTGGTCAAACTAACAGTTTAGTGAGTCTCAGAAGCATCTTCTCCACCAGGAAACTTACACTGCTTCATTTCCAGGCAGCTGTTGAAGCAATTACTATCCAGCTTCTATTCACATTCATGGAGGCTAAACTTCAGAATCTCAGTGATTCCAAACTGGTTCTGTTCTAAATTCTTGCATATTGATTAGCCTCTCCCTTTGTTACCTTTACATATAAGAAAATGTTGACAGATTAGAAATCTATATTCAATATAGGAGTAAGGTAGTTATATAAATGAGACATGGGGATCCTGGGGTGGCTCAGAGGTTTAGCGCCTGCCTTCAGCCCAGGGCGTGATCCTGGAGTCCCGGGATGGAGTCCCACATGGAGCTCCCTGCATGGAGCCTGCTTCTCCTTCTGCCTGTGTCTCTGCTTCTCTCTCTCTGTGTCTCTCATAAATAAATAAAACTTAAAAAAAATAAATAAATGAGACATAATTCCTAGTGAAATTCCCATTTCCTTACCATTAAAACTAGTGAAAATATTATATTTACTCTCTCTAGCTATCCCCAAACACTTGTCATAACCATAGTGATTTTTTGTCTTCATGTTGCTTCTTTATATACTAAACAAATTATTGATGCCTGCCCTGCTTTTCTTTGCTGTATTTTATCTATTCCTTGGTTCAGCTCCTTAAGAGAGCATCCAAGGAATGTGTGTTATTTTCTAATAGGAGAAGAATATAACAGACATTCCTTAAATGTTATCTTAAGTCCTAAGGAATTGACTTAAGGAATAGATACATTACCTAAAGTCTCATGTTAATCTATCTTTTTTTTGTATAATAAATGTATACCTTTATTGCATAACACACTAGTTACTTATGTAGAGGTTTTCAGACTTAGTGCTTCTGCCCCAAAGCCACTTCTATCACTGAGAATGACTGATTTTCTATGAGCCTACACCATACACTGGTCTTGCTAGTACTATGATGGAGAAGGAAACTTAGAGCTCACCATATCCAAGCTAGATCTCAAAAGGGATATGGTATTAGTGGGTATGACTTCATATCTTGGGAAAGTATAAAAATGGCAATAAATCTCCATTGTTTTCCTCTATGGCTAACTCAAGGCTCATGAAGAATGGAAATAAAATAACTCTAGAGGCTCAATGTGACATAGGTAACAAATCCAGCAAATCCAAGTTCCTTGACCTTGTCTCATGGTTGTATCCATTCTGTGGAATTTTAATTCTCATGTTAATCCATCAGTGCATTTTAGTGGGTGATAAAATAAGTTACAGGTAATCATAAAAATATGTAGTTGAGAGGTCTGTGACATTGAAGTCAGAAATTTAATTTTCTGTGGAAAAAAATGAGAGACCCACTGTGACAGATTCAAATGAATGTATTAGAAAAATAGATTAAACGTATACAAGACTGGTGACACACGAATCATGAGGAAAGTAAAGCTTTGAGAGAAGTTATTAAGACAGAAACGAAGGCATTTGAGACATGAAAAGTTATCTAGATCCCAAGAGTTACAAACTGTGTGTAATGCATTTTACCAACGTTAAAGCAACACGTTCCTTCTCCTTATGATGAATCATTACAGTAGCCCTTGGGCACACAAGTTAAAGTAAGACATAAATCAAATCGACCTGATCACCACTCAGTAACTCTGGTGATATAAACAAGCAGCCAGTCTTTACCAACATCTTATTGCAGCTGAGGGTCCTGGATTACTACCCAATGCATGAAGACAGCAGAGTAGATAGCAGAGAACACTGGAGAATGGAATTCTGGTTTTAGGACCATCATCAGTTTTATGAAATTTGGTAAACAATGAATCTGGAGGCTGTTCATTTTCCCTACATAATGAAAATGAGAGTATTGCATTCTTTCTTACTATACAGTTGCAATAGACAAATGAGGTAATTTCTGTAAAAGTAGATTGAAAATTATATCACCCAAGACAATTGTGAAGTTATTAGATTATATCCAGAGAAATGAGTTTAGATGCATAGCAGTATTCCTTCCTTTGGAAGATAACTACTGGGCATCAATTGTAATCTCATATCGATAGATCTCAGGTAAATCCAGACTAGGCTTTAATCATCATAAAATAGGCTAAAATAAATCATTTGGGCGAAACATAAAGTTATAATTCAGGGGTACATCTTAACTCTTACTGGGCACTAATCAGACCTTTATTGGAACACTGGAATTTGCATGCATTCCCATGTAATATAGAAAATGTATACACACTGAGCAGAATCCATATCATGAGAAAAAAAGGAAAACGCACAATTATTCAAAGAAAATAAGTTGTTGGGAAAATTGAGCAGAATAAAAAGTCAAAGGTTTAGTTTGTTTTCAAGCACTAGGCAGTTACTAAAAGGAGATACATGTTTTATAGGAGTTTATTTTTATTTTTCCTCTGATTTTAAATGAATTGGAAATTTTCTGAATTTGAATTTTCTGAAATTTAAAACTGTTTATAAGTTTTAAAAACAAAAAAAATAGGGCAGCCCAGGTGGCTCAGCGGTTTAGCACCGCCTTCGACACAGGGCCTGATCCTGGAGACCTGGGATCGAGTCCCACGTCGGGCTCCCTGCATGGAGCCTGCTTCTCCCTCTGCCTGTGTCTCTGCCTCTCTCTCTCTCTCTCTCTCTCTCTCTCTCTGTCTCTCTGTCTCTCATGAATAAATAAATAAAATCTTTTAAAAAATAAAATGAAATAAAAGGAGATCCATGACAGTTATTGTTAATCATTTTCATTTCAACCATTCACACATACTGATGTAACTATGCTCACAGCACTGCACTGTACTAGACAGACTTAACAACAATAAGACCAAATGTAAAATTAAATATAGCCCTTGCCAGGAAGCCAGGCAGAATTTTGCTGTCAATTTGGGGAGAAATGGGCTAACACTGATAAAGTATTTAAATAACAATGTTTCTTTTGCATCTGTAGGAAAGCTCCAATTTGATTTCAAGAAAGGATAGATTCAAGTGTTCAATTTTTTGGTACTAATAGACTATTTTTAGAGCAGTTTTAGGCTTACAGAAAAAATTGAGCAGAAAGTACAGAGAGCTCCCATATCTTCCCCACACATTTCCCCCTATTATTAACAACTTATATTTGTGTGATACATTTGTTAAAACTCATGAATTGATATTTATACGTTATTATTAAAGTCCATAGTTTACATTAGGGTTCACTCTCAGTGTTGTACAGTCCTAGGGTTTTGATAGATGCATAATTTCATATATCCACCAGAATAGAATCATACAGAATAGTTTTGTTGCCCTAAAAATCCCTCGTGTTTCACCTGTTCATCACTCCTCCCTCTACCCTGAGTACCTGGTAACCACTCAAAATTTTATTGTCTCTATCACTTTGCTCACTTCAAAATGTCGTATCAGTGGATTTATAGAATATGTAGCCTTTTCAGGCTAGCTATTTTCTCTTAATAAGCTTGTAAGTTTCCTCTGTGCCTTTTAGTGACTTGATGACTCATTTATTTTTGTAGCTGATTAATATTCCATTTTATAAGTATACCACAGCTTTTTAATCTGTTCACCTATGGGAAGGCATTCTGGTTGTTTCTAATTTTTGGCAATTACGGATAAAATCGCTATAAATATCATTGTCCAGTTTTTGTGTGGACATAAATTTTCATCTCATGGAAGCATGGTTGCTGGATCATATGGTAAAGAGTATGTTTAAAATTATCTTCCAAAGTGATTATACCATGTTACATTTACATTGGTAATGAATGAGAATTGCTGTTGCCAACATTTGGTGTATTCAGGTTTTTTTGGAGTTTAGTCATTCTGATAGGGGTATAGGAGTATCTCATTTTGATTTGTAATTCCCAATGACATGTGATGTTAAGCATCTTTTCAAATGTTCATTTGCCATTAGTATATCTCCTTTCTTGAGGTGTCTGTTCAGATATTTTTCCCATTTTTCAATTGGAGATTTTGTTTTCCTATTGTTGAATCTTAGGTTTTCATTGTATTTTCAGGATATGAGTGGTTTGCCAGATACATGATTTGGAAACATTTTTCTTCCAGTCCATGGTTCGTATTTACATGGTTTTAACAGTGTCTTTCATAGCGCAGAAGTTTCTAATTTGAATGAAGTCCAACTTACCAATTATACCTAAAATTGATGCTGTACTGAATTAAGCCTACAAGGAGATTCAACTTGGTGACTATAGGTCCTAGTTTGCTGAGGACAGTTCTGATGAAGGCCTATGGCATCAGTATAACAACTGAGAGTGCCTCCTATTCTAGTTTATATAAAAAAGTATATGGATACCTTACTGTTAACCCTTTTAAACAGCTTTTTACCTAAGATAACATACGCCTTACATTGATCATTGAACTGCTTAATGCACGAGTGGAAAAAATCTCTAAGCAAATGCCTAACCATTAGAAAGGTAAGATAAATACTCTATAATATTTTTAAAGTGTTTATTCACTTTACCACTATGAATAATGGTGGTGTATTAGACAATAAAATTATAATTTTTATGTATATGATTGCACTGAAAGTTCTTACAATTTATTTTTATTACATATCAATATAAATACCTTGATTTTTAATACAATACAAATTATTTATTTAGGAATATATATGAAATCTTATCATTAGGAATCTTGATAATTAGCTTTGCAGAGAGAAGATACCTGAGAGTTACTTGCAGTTTCTCAGATTGTGTATCTAAATATATAGAATGACTATTAATCTTATATTCCTCAAAGGGTCTCATAGAAATAATGGGAGACTTTCTTTTATATGGATGACTTTTCACTTTGTAATTAAAAAAGGATAAGGAGGCCCTTCAACAAACTTTTATTTAGGGGAAACGGGGTGTCACGAAAGAACTTTAGGCTATTTTAATAATATAAAGTTACAAAGCAGAAAAAAATCAAACTTCTGTTGACTTCCCTACAGATTTTAAGCAGCTTCATTGATTAGATCTTGATAGTGATAAGATTTCCTGGAAATACATAAAAGAACATATATGTTCAGATCTTTATATTTATTATTATTATTATTTATAGGCACTATTGTTTTGTAAACTATATAAATTAAATATGTCTTATTTTGGCAAGCACCCTGTTTACACTAAACAAATTACATTTTGCAATTACGAAATCTCTATTGATTGCACAGGTCATTAAAAAAATATCTTGTTTGCTAGCCTAAGAAAAACTTTCCCTTATAAAATAATTCCAAAGTTTCTCTTTGTTCTAGAATAAACAACTTGACTCCAAGAAATCTTCCCCAAATCTGCTGCACTGGATTGTATTCTTCTGTAGTGGACTTACCTCACACTCTGTTCTTCTTTCAAAGCACTTGTCACATTTTATTTTAATTACTTGTTTAAATGTGTGTCTTCCTCAACAGAATATTTATTCTCTGAGGCTAGGCAATGTATCTTTGTTATCTTTTTGACAGTCAGCACATAGCATGATACTTTGAATGTAATAGGAGCTCAATAAATAAGTATATATGAGACAAAAGTTCTAAAGTTTTAGACATTATATATGATAAAAAACACAACTTAAAATACAGTTTACTTCTTGCAATACAGAAAGAGACAGATGAGAGCAAATTCCTTAACATTCTAACCTGGATTTACAAGTATTAAAATAATGTTAAAGTCTACAAAAAATTGTCTTACAAATATGAAGTTGCTTTAGTCTACTTAACAATATTATTCTCTGTTCCTTACAATTTCCTGACATTTTCGATTGTTTCCTTTCATTGTTCAGCTTCTTTTTCAAGCATCAACTCAAATGTCATGTCCTCAGAAAGGACATCCATCCCGACTATTTCTCTGTATTTCAACACCCCATTTATTACATTCATAGATATCACAAAATCCAGTCACCTCATATACTGGTTTACTATTTTCCTCTCATTCATTTGAATTCATTATAGGCAGAGATCTTGCCACTTTTCACCACTATATCTCCAAAGTCTAGCAAAATGCCTGACATAGTTAACCAAGACAAGAGTGAAGGGATGGAGAAATAGGTATGCAAATGCATACATATGTTATAGGAACTTCAATAAAACAGTATTTATAAAAACATGTAAAAAGTAAATAAAATGAGACAAAGTTACTCTGTTTATCACAAATAATTCCTGACAAATTTTCATTCTTAGTCTCATGAAAAACTGCTTGAGTTAAAGACTTGTCAAATGCATCGTTTGATGATCTAGAATCATATACTCCGCTAAAGCTAGATGTTTTTTAAAATCTACCTCTAAGTTTAGACCTTTATGCTTTCAAAAGGCTTCTTGCTATGAAAAGAATTTTATCATCTGATCTCTCACTTCTCTAGAAATTACTTAAACTAAGCACACTTGTTAGTCAGTTTCAAGGTGCAAGGAATATTATTTGTATATATTTAAGAATATTTAATTTGGCATTAAGATTTATCAGAAAAAGTATTAAATCTGACAGTTACTCTAAATTGGATAACTGCTATTCTTTGAAACGAATTTTCTGTAGTTTTATGTGGTCACACAATTTTATTTAAGAGGTAATAACAACACTAATTTTAAATAATAAACTTTGCAGCTGTGTGTAATACTTTATATAAGCACATTTGTTGTCAGGGTTCTGGCTAGAAATAAATGACTAGTTAAAAAGACTTTAATAAAACTCATTTTTACATTGTAGTCAGGGTTTAGGGAACCAGCAAATAGTAATGCAGGGCATAGGCTGACACTAGGAGAGAGTCCTGGCCACCACAGAGGTCAGCCTCTCAGGACAGAAAATGCAGGGAGTGAAGTAGATGGGATATATAAGCAAATTTGGCACAACACAACATAATGCACATGTAAATGAGTTCAGGAAATGCTTGTTTTTGATACCAAAGCTTTATAAATTTTGAAAAAAAATAGTAAATTTTATTTTTTATGTCTCTCCTCTCTCTCATGCTTTGTATCTCAAAAGGAGAGTTGAGTTAGGAGGGCAGAAAACAGGCACTCTTGCATACATATGCTCTTGCTGACTTCCTTAATTTTGAGCACATTGCATATAATAATATAAGCTAAGCTCAACAGTGATATTGTATGCAATCCTATAGTCAATTAGATGACTTAGATTGGCCTCACAGTTAAAGAAATACAAACAAAAATATTCAAGACAATTTGAGAACTTTCACTACCTGAATTTACGCATGACTTGGAAATTCCCCTTGCCTATAGACCTAGTTTCCTGATTCACCTTTTTCTTATTGTATTATATATGAAATTTGAGTGTTAGGTATGCATCTGAGGAGTTTTAACCTGGGGATACAGTAAAAGAGGAATATAGGGAATAATAAGGTAGAGTATCTTAAGATCACGGTGGTTTTAAGGTAATTCCTAGCCCAGCATATCCAGAAGGTTACCACTTTCTGTTCCTCTTTGTGTAGGGCTGAATGGCTGTTGAAGTTGCTTTCTACATGATGAATCTTATCAAGTTCACCTCTGTGGGATTCTCTTTAGCTTTTAAATAATTTTTCATATAATGGAATGAAATGAGAATAATAATAGTGATCCACATTTGACCATCTTGAGTAAAATGTACAGGAGTACAGCCTTTATGTGATTAAAAAAATAGGTAGAGAATAAGATAGGCTCAAGTCTTTGTATCAAGGTGACTCTGGATGGAAAGGAAATTACTCAATAATTTCTTCCTTTCCTTTCCTTTCCTTTCCTTTCCTTTCCTTTCCTTTCCTTTCCTTTCCTTTCCTTTCCTTTCCTTTCCTTCTTTCCTTTCCTTTCCTTTCCTTTCCTTTCCTTTCCTTTCCTTTCCTTCTTTACTTTCTGTTTTTCCTTTCTCTCTTTCCTTCACTCCCTCTCTCTCTCTGTCTCTCATACTCTCTCTTTTTCTCTCTTCTCCTTTTTCACTAGTCAGTGCCTTGAATTCCTCTGGGGAAACATAATAGAGTCATGTTTGAAATATATATCCTCTTGGGGGGGGTACCTCAGTGGCTTAGTCAATTAAGTGTCTGACTCTTGGTTTCAGCTCAGGTCATGATCTCCTGCTTGTGAGTACAAGCCTCATGCTGGGCTCTGTGCTCAGTATGGAGTCAGCTTCAGATTCTTTCTCCCTCTCCCTCTGTTTCTCCCCCTGCTCATGTTCTATTTTTCTCTCTCAAATGGATGAATAAATAAAATCATGAAAAAGAAGTACATATCTTATTGGAACATCTGACACTAAAAGGGAAATCAAGTCCACAACAGACAATTGACAATGTTGTGGCATTGAGATGAATTGAAGCTGAATTACATAAAGCTTCTAATGAACACATATTTTATAGAAACATGTGAAATAGTTAAAAATTTTAAATAGATAATACTTTTAACATTTTAACTGATGTATTTTCACTGCCCCATAAAGCATCTTCCTTTTTATCCATCTCCATGGTTGAACCACAAAACATCATCCGAGTGAAAAAGAGAAGAATTAAGAGAGTATGTACCACTATGAACAAAGAGGTCAAATAACAGCTTGACTCTAAAATTCGCCTCTCCTCATAAAATTGAGGGAAAAAGGTCTTTGTAAAGAAAGAATTGATTTCTCAATCTTGCCAACAAACGTGTGACAAGAGCCAGGTGTGGTGAACTATCTAGATCTACTAGAGCTTAGACACGTATTTCATTGTGTAGACTCTATCTTCCAACACTAATGATGAACTTGGTTACTCTAGAAGAAAAGAAGAATATAGTATGAGAGAAGTCCTTACCACAAAGAAAAAAAAGGATGGAAAATCCACACTTTCCCCTTTGAATACTAATTGGAAGGAAAAGGAAGAAAAGCAAAGGAGAGAAGGGGAGGAAGTTATGTGAGATAGTATGTCTTATCTTTTGTCCTCCTATCTCTGCCCAGTTGCCTGAAGGGACATGGCTTAGATCAGGGAGGAGAAAAAGTCTAGATGGTCTTTTGTTAGACATTCTCTTACAGAGGACCTTCTAATCCTACTCTGCCCTGGAACTTGGGCATGGGTGGGGGGTGCTCTGTAGCTGAGTAGAAATTGCATCATAGAGAGATTAGACACAGAAAGAATCTGATTAAGTACTCATGGAATATACTTGATTTTAGGAGAGGAGGAGTCAGGAATGAATTCCCCCAAGGTGGATCAAAGAAGTCAGGGGTTTGTCTGGCTGAAATTTACCCTTAACCCAAGGCTAACCAGAAATGAGGGGGTCTGGAACCCCAGATACAAAAAGATTGAACCTTGTATGGGATGGAAGATGAATAAGACCAGAATTTCCCTCACTATAAAAAGAAATGTCTTTCTGGGGCGGGGGGGACAAAATCACGAGGAAAATTAAATAAGGAAACCATTTTTCTTCATGCTTCTGAGTGTAGCAATATTGCATTTGTGACTCCACAACATGTCAAGACTAGCCGGGAATGTCTAAGAATCTGGGTGTAGCAAGAATTTGTATGTACCATGGGTTAGATGAGACTCCTAAACTAAAATTAGTGAGAGAAACCATGTTGAGGCCTTGGCTATGGTTGTGAAACAGATGGTTTCATTTGCAGAATTACATATGGATAGAAGCCACAGAAGAAAGGGTCATCTTTAAGAATCTGCCTTAACTCTGTATTTTTGAAAGGACCAAACTCAATTTCAGAAAGTAAAATCCAATTACAGCAGCAGAAGCTCTCCTATTAGTGTAAGGTTTGGGGTAAATCTGTGCTTCAGAGGGAGAAAGCAAGAGTATGATGCTTACTTGAAAGTTTATAGGAAGCTGGAAAACTGGTCTGAGCAGAGCTGATGATAGCAAGTGACCCCTGACTTCTCTTCCCAGAAAGCAGAGGTCAGAGATTATACAATGACTCCTCGGGAAAGTAGGGATTAACAGGAAATGACGTTGGTGGGAAAGTCTCCACTTCCAGCTATTTTTAGGCAGAGGCCCCTGCACATGCCTTGATGATACAGACCCAGCTGAGGTTCATTTCCATACAAAGGAAAATATGTGATATTTAAGATTAGATTAAATTTGGCATTACAGAAGCTTTGATTTATTTGTCCATCTGAATAGAGTGAATTACTGGGAACCAACAGTATGTGTCATCAGCAATGTCCTTCTTCCCCATTTTGCACTTTTTTCATCATACTAGTAGTATCAGCTTTGATCCTAGTTTGAAGGCCAGAGTTTGAAGTAGATAATAAGATGCAGTATGATCACTGGAAAATACAGGAGGGATTTAATTAAGGATAATGACTGAAGAGACAGAGGTTTTCCTAAGGGCATGGCATGCCTATGAAATAACTCATGAATGTGTGGCAAGCAAATCAGAAAGAGGAAGAAAAACTGGACAAAAGATAACTTTCCCAAGTCTAGAGCTGTAGGAACCTTCAAGACAGGCCAAGGAGCCAAAGCCAGCCGGCACTGATAAAGAACTACCTGCAACCTAAGATGTGAGGTTTACATGGGTTTTCTCACTCAAAGTGCTAGGTCCAGGAGATAAGGTACCAAATCGGACAAGAGCTGAAGGCTAGTGTAGACAACACAGGAGATACAATTGAAAGAAAATGTGAAGTAGGTTGTAACCGGAGCCAAAATGTTTCTGAGAAGCATAGATGTGTAGCAAATTGAGTCTATTTCAGGCTGAGAACCTGAATAGCTGGATGGTGCCCAGACAAGGTTGAGTCAAGGAGAAGAACTGCACTGCTGTGTTCAGTAAACTGTGTCAGCCAAGTCAAACTCTGGCCAGATTTTTGTTCCTTCAGGAATAGGCACTTTTTCTCAATTTATCAACTTCAATGTTTTTACCTTTTCCTCTTCTATTTTGATTATTCATTTTTTTGCCTCACTTTTTTGGATGGGTTCTTTTGCAAAAATATCTTTTTTTTTTCAACTCATCTGAAAAGAAAGGAGGCTTGTCCTCAAATAAAGTAATCTGTTTTACCAAGAGTGGAGTGGCAAAGAGAGATGCTACGTTGGAAGAGGTCGGAGTAAATGGCATCTGTTTTCCTAACCAAGGAGTTGCGGCATTCCTATGCTACAGTTGCGTTCCAATAGGAAGCAGGAATCTAGAAGTGGTCACCTATTTCCTGATTTCTGAGGTAGCTATGTTTTGTTTGCCTGGAATAATGCTTAAGAAAATGAAAATGATTATCTTCGCTTAGGACATACACTCCCCAGTTTAGCCACAGGCCCACCACTGACTGTACCTCACAGTGATTTCTATTTTGTCTATTTTCTACTTTTTTTTTCCTGTAGGGATGTGGATGTACAACTCTAAGAATAATGACTAACTACTCTCTCCCCCTACTAAAGTGTAAGACCCACAGGGACAAAGATTTATCTCAGGTTTGTTCAGTGCTTTACATGAATAACTAGGATATTGTCAGGCATTCAATACACATTAATTAAATGAATTCATTAATATTAGGGGATAATATCATAGCTTTTTTAATATCATAGCTTTAAGAAGAAAGTTCCAGTGGTTGAACCTCTAGCATTATTGACAGGGTCCTTATATTACATCTCAGGGACTGCGGTATTCTGAAAACTTTGATCCTAATGAATATATCATACTGTCTCTCCCACTCATAAATGAACCTTACCTGCTTATTTGTCAAGTAAAATAAAGCCACAAGTGTATAAATGTATATTAGGAATTTAAGATTTTAATAAAGCAAAGTTAGAATATTTAGGCCAGGAGATATAAAGTAAAAATCTTTTAAAACTGAAAATTAGGGTATAATGCATCAATTTCTTTGCTTGAAATAGCAAATAGATGTCACATAGAGCTGAATTAAAGAAATTGGATATGTGTGAACATGACCAGTACTTTTGCCTGGTGAAACTTAAAATTATTTTTTAAAATATTTTAAGTTTTTGTCTTTTTAAAATTTTATTTATTCATTCGACACACAGAGAGAGAGAGAGAGGCAGAGAGAGAAGCAGGCCCCAGGTAGGGAGCTCAATGTGGAACTCGATCCCCGGTCTCCAGGATTACGTCACGGGCCGAAGGCAAGCGCCAAACCAATGAGCCACCCAGGGATCCCTTAAGTTTTTACTTGAACTCCAGTTACTTGACAGTGTAATATCAGTTTCAGGTGTACAATAGAGTGTTTGATTCAACACTTCCATACATCATCACCTGGTGTTCATTACAAGTACCTTCCTAAATCCCTATCACCCATTTCACCCAACCATCTACCCTCCTCCCCTCTGGTAACCATCAGTTTGTTCTGATGGTCTGTTTCTTGGCCTGCCTCTCCTTCTTTCACTTTATCTTGCATTTACTCATTTATTTTGTTTCTTAAATACCACATATAAATAATTGTCTTTCTCTGACCTACTTTGCTTTAGCATAATGCTCTCTAGCTCCATCTATGTTATTGCAAATGGCACCATTTCATTCCTTCTGATGGCTGAGTGATATTCCAGTGTGTGTGCACGCGCATTTGTGTGTGTATCTCACACCTTTTTTATCCATTGATTGATGAACGGATAAAATCATGGATAAAATGAATGGGTCAATCAATGGACACTTGAGGTGTTTCCACAGTTTGGCTATTGTAGATAATGCTGCTATAAACATTGGGGTGCATGTATCCCTTTGAATTACTGTTTTTTTTGTTGTTGTTGTTGTTGTTTTTTTGGTAAATACCCAAGATTACAATTGCTTGATCACAGGGTAGGGTAGTTCTATTTTTAACTTTTTGAGAAACTTCCATACTGTTTTCCAGAGTGGCTGCACCAGTTTCCATTCCCACCTATTTGCAAAAGGGTTCCCCTTCTTCTGCATCCTCGCCAACACCTGTTGTTTCTTGTGTTGTTGATTTTAGCCATTCTGACTGGTGTGAGATGGTATCTCATTATGGTTTGGATTTGTATTTCCTTAATGATCAGTGATGTTGAGCATCTTTTTATGTCTTTGTTGACCATCTTCATGTCTTTTTGGAAAAATGTCTATTCATGTCTTCTGCCCATTTTTTAATTGGATTACTCATTTTTGTGTGTGTTGAGTTTGATAAGTTCTTTATAGATTTTGGATACTAACCCTTTATCACACATGTCATTTCCAAATAGCTTCCCCCATTCCATAGGTTGCCTTTTGGTTTTGTTGTTTCCTTCACAGTGTAGTTCTTATTTTATTATTTTTATTTTTTAAGATATTATTTATTTATTTATTTGACAGAGAAAGAGAGCACAAGCAGGGGGAGTGGCAGGCAGAGGGAGAGGGAGAAGCAGACTCCCCTCTGAGCAGAGAGCCCAAAGTGGAGTGGGGCTCCATCACAGGACCCTGGGATCATGATTTTAGCCAAAGGCAGATGCTTAACTGACTGAGCCACCCAGGTGCTCCAGTGCAGTTTTTATTTTGATGTTGTCCCAATAGTTTATTATGGCTTTTGTTTCCCTTGCCTCAGGAGATGTATCTAGAAAGAAATTGCTACAATTGATGTCTAAGAAATTGCTACCTGTGTTTCCCTCTAGGATTTTTCTGGTTTCATTTCTCATATTTAGGTCTTTGATCCATTTTGAATTTATTTCTGTGTATGGTGTAAGGAAGTGGTCCTGTTTCATTCTTTTGCATGTTGCTATCCAGTTTTCCCAACATCATTTGTTGAAGAAACTGTCTTTTTCTCATTGGGTAGTCTTTCCTGCTTTGTTGAAGATTAAGAAATCATATAGTTATAGGTTTATTTCTGGGTTTTCTGTTCCATTGATCTATGTGTCTATTTTTCTGTCAGTACCATACTGTTCTGATCACTAAAGGTTTGTAATATAACTTGAACTCTGGAATTGGGATGCCTCCAGTTTCATTCTTCTATTTCAAGGTTGCTTTGGCTATTTGGAATCTTCTGTGGTTCCATACAGAGCTTAGGATTGTTTGTTCTACCTCTGAACAATGCGGTTGGTATTTTAATAGGGACTGCATTAAATGTGTAAATTGCTTTGGGTAGTATAGACACTTTAACAATATTTGTTCTTCCAGTTAACTGGTAGAATTATATCACAGATTCAGAATTTATAATCATAAAGAATCTTAGCAATTGGTTAGTTTATTGCACATTCCTTTCTGTTTTGTCTTATTTTGCTTTTTGTTTTTCGCTCTTGCCTTTCCCCATGCCATATGGTTCTCATTGAGCTATGAATTACAATAAGATGCCCCTTGATCACTGGGATAGCCACATGACCCAGACTTGGCCAACCACACTCATCAATAGGAATGCTGAGAAAGTCCTAAAAATACAGCTTTAGTTTGTTGAATATTCCAGGCTGGTTTTGCACAGTTGCATGAACTAATAAATTACCTTCTTTGTTTAAGTTAACCATAGTTGATTTTCTATTATGTGTAACTGAAAGAATCATGATTAATGGATGATATTAATACCTTAATTATACAGAAGAGAAAATTATGCTGAGAGGAGTTAAGGAAATTACCCCATACCACTCTACTAGATAGTGAATGATCCAAGAATAGCCCAATGGCCTAATATTCCAGCTTTCTTCTTTAAACTTGTCTTTTAAACTTCCCGGATTCTTTTCTTGCCTCTACTATTTCTCCTTCTTTTGTGAAAACATCTACTTTTGTACTAGTTATGTGTTGGGATATCGATACGATGGGGTCCTTTTGCTTAAATACAACTTCTGTCAGTTCTGCAACTTCATGACTACTTAGTGTATTCAGTAGCATCAAATGTCTCCAACCATCTGTTTGTAGCTTATTATAGAAATGGGATTAATTTGCTTTAGGGGATTCATAAATGAACTCCAGAAAACCCTAAATGTCCTCTCAATTTGGAGCATTTTACCAAATCTTTCTTCTCATATATTTTCTTTCTTTTTTATTCAGTTAAAGCAGAAAAGTAGAGAAAGCCCATAGCCATCACTAACCATGACTTTGTCACGCCTCTAATTCCTACTTCTAATTTTCAACTTTATTTTGATATTAACAATTTTCAGGAATGATCAAAATTATCTAAAAATATCTAAATATCTAAAAATTTAAATTATTTTTAGTCAGGGGTAATCAAGACTTCCACTGGCCAATAAAATCAATTCCCCTTTCATAGTGGACAGCCCTAACTGAGAAGCAGCTGGTCAGAATAAGTCTATTTTGGCATGTAACTATCTAGGTGTAACCATGTGACTAATTTTCATCAATGGAATTCAAGTGGAAAAATGAGGGCAGCTACTGGGTAAGGCTTTGAAAAAAGAAATGTGCCATTTCCTTTATTTTTTTCTCCTTCTACTAGCTGAATATTTAGAATTATATGGTCTAAGAGTTTTACTGTCTGATACAGTAACCACTAGCCATATGTGACTGTTTAAATCTAAAAAAATTAAAATTAAATACTATTACAAATTAAGTTTCTCATTCATCCTAGCTACATTTCAGAAGTTTAGTAGCTATATTGTCATCACTACAGATCAAGCTATTGAACAGCACTGGCTCAGAAAATGTAGAGACAAGTTGGAAAGAATCTTGTTCATTGGATCTTATCGAGGAGAGCCACCTATCCACAGGATACTTTATGAGAGTGTGAAATAAACCTCTGGTTTGTTCACATATACATTTACATATTTTAGGATGCATTTTTCACCATATTTTGGCCTATCCTGGTTAATAAAGAAGCTAAATGGTGATTTTTAACACTTTTAACAACTTGTCAAACATCTGCAAGGTGTCCTATCTCCTTATGTATTTGTTTGATGGATTCTTTTCTTTTTATATTCTATATCAAAACAGAATAGAATGTGCACTTCAAAGCAGAAAGGTTTAAGGAACACCATTCCCATGAAAATAGTCCAAAAGAAGTTCCTCACAGAAATACATTCACAAAGCTGAAAACTCAGGTTTCTGCTAACTCCTGCTTTCCTTAGAAGATAATATCCTCATAAGCATGAAGCCACGAAGGGCACAGTCTTTGGACTTAGAACCTTTGTGTTTGAGTATGGCTTCTGCCATTTGATATCCGCAAGTTTTGTATTTTTATGACTATCCATAAATAACACCAGTTGAGAGAGTCAGAGAAGTTAGACAGATGGAGATTAATGTATCAGCTTAATTACTGACAAAGACAAGGCTGGAGAATATGGATTAAATGTATCACAATAATGAGCTTCATGATACTCCTGACCACACCAGTTCAGATCTTGACACAACCAACTAAAGAGAAACTCTGCATCCTCAGGGAGGACTTGCTCAGGATTGTTGCCTTTCACTGAGGGGGGAATTTGAGAAAGAGGGCAAAGAGTATGAATTCCCAAAGTTGAGGAATTTTGATAGATTAACATCACACAATTTATATATTCAAATTAATTTCTGTACCTTACAACATGATAATTCATTCTCCCACGGTAGAGAGGCAAAAAAGTAGAGCAGAGGGCCAGAAAAATATGGAGAAAATGTCTCCCCCCAAAATCAGGGGAAAAAGATAAAAGGCTTTGGTGTTATAAATCTGTTCCTTTCAATGGAAAATGGAAGTATTCATAGCATTTTGGATTACTATGAGTATTAAATGAGGTAATTTGTGTAAAGAATTTAATACAATGTCCTATAAATGGCAAACTCCTACTAATTGAATTATCAGTAATAATAGTAGTAATTGCATACTAACTTTTTTTAATTGTATTTGTGCATGAACTTCCATAATTGACTACACAGTGTTTAGTAGATTTACTGGAATAATTATGACATTTCATTTAGCCATAAATATTTCATTTTGTATGGAATACAGAGGGTTTTTTGTTTGTTTGTTTTTAATGAAACTAGTTGGAAAGAGAACTATGCTAGATTCTTAAGAGAGGGAAATAACTAGAGAAAGTTTTATGGAAACTCTAGGCAAATGAGCACTCTGCTTTCTTTACAAATTTGTCTTGGTCTGGTCCTATACTTAAACAAGTGCTTATAAATATCTGAGAGGAAAGTGATATATTTCAATTTTTTAAAAAAGGTAAAGTATTGACTCCTTGAAATAAAAATACATGATAATCATATAGCCTAATTAGCATTTATGATGAGAAAAATAGTAGTGAACACTGAGACTTAACAGGACTGGAATCATTCATCCATCTGTTGAGGTTTACCAAGTCGCTGAATAATTCTTTAATGTCAGATCATGATAGCATACTGTGGGTTATTGAGAATATGGATAAGTTCAACATTGATTCTGCCTTCAAAAACATGCAGACAAATATTTGGAATATGTGTCTAAATATTATAATTCTGCCTAGAAAGTAATGGCTCATTATAAAAAGTAAAAATGAGGACTTTGAGAGTTCAAAGGGAAATATTTACAGCTGTAGAGTTCAGAGGAAGTATTATGTTCAGCTGTGGGATGCTTATGGGGGAGCAAAGCATCAAGGGAAGCTAGAAGGAGAAAGCACAGGGACTAGGTAACTTTTGCACAAAAGTCATGGCAGCATGGTGTCGTGGCTCATGAAGCAGGTGGTGGAATTCTGAATACCAGCCTGTTGCCATTTTGGAAAAGTTGAGAATATGCGAAAAATCAGAAACAGCACACAAACTTGTAAGAAAAATAAATGTTTCACCAAAGAAGTTATAATTTTACTTAACCAAATTATCAGGAAAAGAGCTGAAATGCGTGTTAATAGATGAAAACTTTTAAAAACGAAAATGCCAAGGATTGACTTGAATTTTAAAATGTCTGAATTGGTTTAAAAACAAAGAAAAGATTATGAATTACTTGGATGTAGTTTCTGAAAAGTAGTGTATGTGAATAGTGAGGGAGCCTAAATGTTGTTTGCTACCTCTTCCTAGACATGTTGAAGTAACAATTACATGGATACATACTCAAGAGCAGGAAACCTTGCAGTGAAGATAAAAAAGAAATGAAAGAGATATATCAGTCTCTTTCACATGAGCACACAGTATATTAAAAACTAACTTGAAATACAGTAAATTCTATTGTCACATTGGAGTACAGCAGTCGGTTTTGAGTATAAATCTTTAAAAAAAGCATATGAGAAACTCAAAAATATATATAAATCATGAAACAGATCTCCAGTTTTTGTTCTTTTACGTTGGATACCTAAAGCAGACAACATTATAGGCAGGGGACTGTACACACACACATCCAGGCACAACATGAACACAGATTCACAGAGATGCATACAAGCAGCATAGCATATGCTATTTTATACGTGAAAAAATTGAAAAGTATATTTATATTTCCATTCGTTTGTTCTCTCTGTATAGAAGTAAAAACTATCTACATTTAAAAATATTCCGGGGCACCTGGGTGGCTCAGTGGTTGAGCATCTGCCTTTGGCTTAGGTTGTGATCCTGGGTCCTAAGATCCAGTCCCATTTGGGGCTCCTGTTGAGAAGCCTGCTTCTCTCTCTGCCTGTGTCTCTACCTCTCTCTCTCTCTCTCTCTCTCTCTCTCTGTCTCTCATGAATAAAAAAATAAAACTAAAACAAAATTCCAGTAAGTTGCAGTATGTCTATTGTATTTCAACTTTTTATAATTTGTATACTGTTTAGTTTTATATGTAATACTGAACCATGTATAAAAGCTAACAATAAGGAAATGTCTATATTTCTTCACTGGGATGAACATATACTGAAATTGAATAGCAAGTGATGAATTCTATTATGCAAAACAGAAAATAGGCAAGCAGTATTTTAATGGCTCTTCAACTACTTCCCATAATGGGAACATAGAAACACACTTTTTTCCCCCCTGGCCTAGCCCTTCTATTTCAGTGGTCTCCAAACCTCTTGTTCATGCTCCTTCTAAAGGGATTTTGAAAAGCTTTTTATTCATCACACATTCATAATGTGATATCTTTTTTTCATCTAAGTTTGAACAGTTATGAAAGATATAATTTCTGGCATACTACATACATTAACACTTTAAAATAGCTCATATTATCCAAATACCTTACTGGTCTGCTACAACAACACTGGTGTGGAAAATGATGCATCAATAAAGCTCTTATTCCACAATTAGAAATTTTGTATTATTCTTCTCCTTGAAATCATATTAACATTGTACTTCCTCCACATAATCTTAGCATGACATGAGATATTTTATATTTGATCTTTTATTGATCAGAGTAACTTATGGCTCTGAAACAAAACATTTATTGGAATTGACATTATTTTTACAACTTTTCTGTCACCCTAAAGCTGTAAATGCTAATTTTTTTCTGTTTTGTTACTGATTATAATTATTAGTAGTAAATGATCCATCAGAACAATGTGAATATTTTATAAATTTTGAGAAAAAATCAATCTAAAGTGTAAAACATTATCAGAAGTGTATTCCTAAATGAGGTGAAGGAGTGATGTATTTTGCTTCTTCAACTGGTTTATGTATCTGTAGATGGATATCAGTTATTGCTAGTATAAATCTAAATACAATATCAATTCTATTTCTTTTTCTCATTTCACACATGTAAATGCTGAGTAAACTTCTTCATGAACATAAATAGATGATAAATGAGTTATGTTATAGCACTCTTGCTCAAGTGTTTGTAGTCCTTCTGAGTTACTTGGAAACTAGATTAAACCAACTTCAGTTCTGTTGAAAACAAAGAATTGAAAGTCACCTGAACTGCAAAACAATTTGATACCCAGTCATTAATGGCACTGACTTTCCTAACATTGACAGCAATATTGGAAATTCTTTCATTGTCAAAACTATAGATATTTATGTCAGTGGACAACCCTAATATGATGAGTGAAAGGGAATCCTTTCTTTTGTAAAGTAAGAGAAGGCAAAAAAAGAGAGAGCAAGAGAGAGAGATTGGGTAAAAGTGAAGAGGGGGTGGGGAACCAGGATGATGCCCTGACCCTAAGACTCATTCTCACTCATATAAATCAGTTTTAGGATAGAATACACATGGGAGCTGAGAATGTGCAAATTGCTTGGCTTAAAATTATCTATAACCCTATATCCTTTTGAAAGTCCTTAGGTACCTTCTGGATACTACTTTTCTAATTATCTTTTTCCATTACCATCTTATAATTAGATGTGTTTTCACTTTTTTTTTTGGATAGCAATGGACATGATAGGAGCAAGGGGAATAAAGTCACAGGAGGCACTTAACTGCCAAAAGCCAGATGGATGTGATCATCATATGTTAGAAGGGTAGGAATGGCAACCAAGGAGGTCTGACTGAACTTCAGATATGGTTCAGAGAGCATGAGTACCTAGGGGCAAATATATAAGGGCGGTCAACTAGAGAGTATCATTCAATCTGTGCCCTTAAAAGAAATAAAATATCAAGATCGACTGCCTACCTCCCAGCTATCAGCTCATTTTCAGACGTGAAACTCCACTGACTGAAATGAGTCATGATCTCCAGGACAAAAGGAAAACAAAAGAAAGCAAAGTAACAACAACAACAAACACAAAAACAAAAAAATCTCTTCAATACCATGGGAAGGGATATACAGTAATAGTTACATTCATTTTCCCCAAAACGGCTCATAGTCATTCACTCAGTTCCACGGAGGAAAGAAAAATACCCAAATATATCAAGGAAGTTGACGATGATACCAAAGAGACCCTAAGTATCATTAGGCACCTCTCTCCTATTAGAGTATGTAGGGAATAGGCAAAAAATAGAGTCCTGCCTGAGCTCGAGCTTACCATGGGTGCGTGAGGTCCGTGAATCCACCTGGAGGTCCTTTCCCTTGCACCTGAATGTATAAATGGCATTGGCACAGTTGGGTATTAGCCCAGCCCCCACGTTGGGTGCCTGACCTGTGGGAGTAAGGGCTAATAGGAAGCAGAGAGCAAAGCCTCTGGAACTACTCTGCATGACCCAACATACTAAATCAAAAACGGTATGCATCCTGGGTAGGGTACGGCAGAGATTAATGCCACCTTTCAAGATATAAAAGATGCAGAGTGGTTGCCTTCATAATATCTCCTTTTAATTTACGAGTCTGAACCCTGCAGAGACTGCATGGATCCTGGATGAAGGCGGCAGACTAGTGCAAACTCAACCAAGGACAGCCGCTAAGGGACAGCGGATCATTCCAGCTTTGGGTACGTGGTTCGCGCCAGTGATGTGGCAAAGGCATTCTTTTGTGGTAGTTTGCTTTCACGGGGAATGAATAAAAGCATTCATAGTTGTGTTCCAGGTTTATGTTATCTCACTTGCCATCTGTCATGATATAACGCAAAACGAGCTGAACTATCCAGACATCCAGCAGAACATCACATTGATCCACTATGGTACTTGACTAACGTCTAGATGAGCAAAGAGTGGCCAGCTTGCAAAAAGCCTTGGTGATATGCATGCTCTCTAGAGATAAACTCAATGAAGTTTCAGTTGCACATCCCTCAAACCTTTAGTGGCGTGCTTGGATATGCCCTCCAAAGTCAAAGGAAAATCATTACATTTTACACTTCCTATTGCACAGAATGAAATGCCCCACTGATGAGCATCCTTAGGCTCTGAGGCTGCATGTTTCAACACTATAGAGACTCTCTAGCCATTATATGCATGTCACAAGTTTTGAGAATGGCCTAGAGAATGAAAAAAACAAAACAATACAAAACACTGGAGTAGGTCCAGGTTGTGATGTAAATGGCTCTATCTCTTGTACAACATAGTACACCCCGTGGTACTCAAGCTATCGGTATCCATGGGGGGAAGCAGTGCTATGTGGGGATTATGACAAACGCCGGTGCATGAAACACCACACAGGACTCTCCAACTCCCCAGCCCTGCTTCTGCATGTTCCCTGCCACTGGTGTTGATCATTCATAAATATTGCTGACTCCCAACACTGCCTTGGGCTCTGCCTCCAGGGAATCTAACCTACAGCAAAAGACAGCGAAACATAGTTTCTTCTGTGTCCCTGGAGAAAATAAAATAATTCTCTGAACGCACGGCATAGATTGTGCTACACCAAATCTGGCTTCCTCATCCCTGAATGCTCATTCTCATGTATTTTGGGAAAACAGAGTTTTTAATTAATTAATTAATTAATTAATTAATTAATTTTTAAATTAATTTTAAAAACCTGGGCTTTGATTCCAAATATTCCAACAAGAGTCAATGTTCCCAACATTGTATTTTCATTAAGTGGGAACACCTACTATCTATCACTGTCCCATCTGTTCTCTGCTTTATATTACTCCCGTTCCTTCCTACAAAACACAACTGATCAACCACAACCAGAGTTAACAGAGTTTTAATGAACATCTTGTGTATTCCAGAGTGATTACTTACAGAGTAATAGAAATTTTACATACAATCTCAGTCTTCAGTTTACATAGACAATTTACAATCTTTGTTAGCCATGGAAATTCCTTGTTGGCTGTGACCATTTTTAATCATCTAATTTCTTACTAGAATTTAAGATCTTAAAAAAAAAGAATCTAAGATCTTCTCTCACTATAAATGAACCACCCTGATATCATTACTCTCCTTTTATGGGCACCTTTCCCCTTGGTCACTGAAGACACAACTTTCAAATCCCTGCTATTTTCTATAATATACCACATGAAACTTTTCTTTGCTTTATGCTTTTTTTTTATACAATATGCCATTATAGGTTGAGAAGGAGAAGAATTGTTCTCTCTTTAAAATTTTTTAAAAGATTTATTTGAGAGAGAGAGAGAGCACAAGCAGAAGCGGGGGGCGGGGGGAGGAGCAGAGGGAGAGGGAGAGAGAGTCTCCCAACTTGGGGCTCAGTCTCACAACCCTGAGATCTTGACTTGGGTTGAAACCAAGAGTCCATGCTTAACCACCCAGGTGCCCCCAGGAGTCCTCTTTTTAAAAGAAAAGAGCCAGCAGGGTATTAGCCCAGATGAAAAGAAAAAGCAAACACTATCTCCTGAGAATTTACTTCCTATTTTCCAAAAAATTTGGGATATTTTATTTAGTCTCTTTATAAAAGTAGTTTTCTCACACTCTCTGTGGTAAATATGCATATAAATAATTTTCAAATGAGCATATAAAATCTCACCCTTTTAAGTTTTTTTTTTGTTTTTTTTCACTATGTTTTATTTACATTGCTAATGATTTCTTTGGCTTTAACACAATATTATAATTATTTTAGCTTTATAATGTGCTTCCTTCCTTCCTTTCTTTTTGCCGAGTTACTCTTGAAGTAAGGACAGTAATCTGATAGTTCTGCCTTCTTGGACACTTTTTTGGACACCTTGGAACCTTTCATACTAACCACATGTCCCCAAATCACTCGTGTGGAACCCTCAAATTCTGAGGAACAGACTTTTTTTCCTTAAGATTTATTTATTTATTTATTTATTTATTTATTTATTTATTTATTTAAGACACAGAGAGACAAAGAGGCAGAGGCACAGGCAGAGGGAGAAGCAGGCTCCATGCAGGGAGCCCGATGTGGGACTCGATCCCGGGACTCCAGGATCACGCCCTAGGCCAAAGGCAGGCGCTAAGCTGCTGAACCACCAAGGTGTCCCTGAGGAACAGAATTTAATCACCAATGTCAGACCACACTCAGATGTGACCCTAATAGCCTTGCTCTAACTTTTCCTGGGGGATCACAGGGTGCAATAAATTATAAGGGAGACAGTGGCAAATTTGGGGGTTGAGCAGGAAACCAATCCAATCACCCAGAGAGACTATCCTAAAACAATCCCATCAACAAAAGTAATCTATTTGGGTTGCCCAATCTATTTGTCTACTCTGTGCCTTTTGCTTTTTAATGATAAAATTCTACATGATTCTTTCCTATGAGAATCATCATTTCAAAATCAAATTAAAGTCCTTTCAAAATCAGCTGGTCTGTTATAAAATAAGTATGTCATGAGGATGTAATGTACAGATGGTGACTATAGCATAATACTGCATTGCATATTTCAAAGTTGCTAAGAGAGTCAGCCTTAAAAGTTCTCATTATAAGAAAAAATTTCTGTAATTTATATGGTGAAAGGGGTTAACTAGACTTATTGTGGTGATGATCTTGCAATATATATAAACAGTGAATCATTATATTGTACACCTGAAATTAATATAATGTTGTATGTTGATTACACATCAGTTAAAAAAAAGCTGGTCTGAAAATAGTATATACAAACAGAGTAGAGAGAACTGTTTGATTTATGCTTGCTTCTTGCCTTCTAGTCTGAATTTTCTGAAAACTTATTACTATGTTCCTCTATATTTGTGTAGACCATTTCATTTAACCAAGTGGATTTTCACTTATTGAATTCATTTACTTGTTTTCATTTTCATTTCATTTCCCTGAATTCTGTCTTTTAGTAAAAGCAGTTTCCCCTTACTCTATGAAGTAAATATCCATAAAAATATTCAAATAAATGTGCACATTAAATCTCATCCATGTATAATTTTTTTGTTTTTTTCATAATGTTTTATTTACATCGCTATCAATTTCTTTGGCCCTTACACAACATTATAATTTTTTTAGCTTTATAATGTGTTTTATTTCTTTAAAGGAAACATCTTCTTCATCCTTGTTATTGTCATAAATAACAGCAGCTTTGTTTTAAAGAGAGGGTCGGTAGGGGTAGAGGGAGAAGGAGAGACACAATCTTCAACAGGGGGCATGCCCAGCACAGAACCAGACACAAGGCTCGATCTCACAACCCTGAGATATGGTCTGAGTCAAAATCAAGAGCTGGACGTTCAACTGACTGAGCTGCCCAGGAGCCCCAACAGCAGCTTTTTGTACCCACTTATTCTGCTATATGAATCCAGAATAATGTATTAATTTAAAAAAAATCCCTGTTGAGACTTTCATATGAACAGCTTTATAATTTGATTCAAAGACCAATAGACATTTTGAAGAGAGAGATCTAGTGCAGATTTTCACAATTTTTTTTGTGAGATATTCTTTATGTAACAAAGTGCATTAAGAATGTTTAACTAATGAGGGATCCCTGGGTGGCTCAGCAGTTTGGCGCCTGCCTTCAGCCAGGGGTGTAGTTCTGGAGTCTCGGGATCGAGTTCCACGTCGGGCTCCCTGCGTGGAGCCTGCTTCTCCCTCTACCTGTGTTTCTGCCTCTCATTCTCTCTCTCTTTGTCTCTCGTGAGTAAATAAATAAAATATTTTTTAAAAAAGAATTTTTAACTAATAAAGCTTTTAAAAGAATGGGTTGTGGATTCAGATAGCCAGGATTCACGCTGCATTTGACCTATCACTGGTTATCTGACCTTAAGCAAGTTACTTAACAGTAATGTATCTTTCTTCATCTCTAAAACAGATTAATAATTGTACCTATTTCATAATATTATAAAAATTAAACAAGGCAATCTGGGTGACTCAGCATAATGCTTGGCATGAAGTGAGTATTTAGTAAACATATATTATTATTATTAATTCCATTATCCTTAGGATAAAAACAAAAATTGTTAAATTATCTTCTAAACCCTTGACTAAACTCACCTCTATCTTTTAATAAGGCAATGAGTGCTTTTGTATATTAGAAAGAGATCTAAATTTACATTATAGAGATAGACAAATTTAGTGACTTGAAAAGATTTTTGCTTCTAAATTACAGAATATATGTTCAAAAGACAGAAAATCTATAAGAAGAGCTTTTGAACAGATTTTGACTTGGTTTCCTAACATTAGAGCAAGCCAAAAATTTTGGAAGAAATCCATTGTAAAGTTACATCTTAGAGGTCAAATTTTCTAGACTTGGATTCATTCCACTTTGAAGGCCTCTTGGTTTTTTGCCTGTGCTAATATCTTCAATAACATGCCTGTCTGAAATTGGTGTTTTTGGTATTTAATTTATTTGCTTCTAGGTCAATCTTTGGACAAGGTGCATCCCTGTGGCTTCTCAAGGATTGATCTCAAGTCATCTGAGTTTATTAACAAAACTATGATCTGAAGTAAATGACCCATTAGTTTAGAGCTACAGTTAGTTATTTGGTAAGTGTCGAGGAGTATCATTTACCTGAAAAGATGCATCTTGTAAAAACACAAATTTCTCTCAAAATCGATATGGTATTTTCATAAATGCTTTGTATTCTGGGATCTGATTCAGAAATGCATGTTCTTCCATCTCTATGATCAAATTAGACCATAAGTTACATGCTGGGCTGCTTTTTGTTGCTGTGGGATGCTGGTAGCCTATTATCTCACTGCTAATGGTAGCCTTAGAGGCTTCCCATGGTGTTCCTTCCAAAGTTTCCAGGCCATTGTTTTAAAAATATGTTTAGGTCTTTTATAGCAAATGGTTGTTAATGTATTGTTTGTAGAACAGAGGAGAAGTGGAACACCACAATCTGTGCTGGTGGAGAGCCATTTTCAGTTGTTGCTTTGCTATTAACATGAAAGGATCTTAACAGTTTCTCAGAAAATTCAGTTCATTGTACTCAATTTATAGTCTCTGTGGGGTTTATAGAATTTTCTACAGAAGATAAAATTCTGTGTTTCAGAGAATGAAAAGAGGTTATCCGTGAGATTATAAATGGTACTTAAATGTATGTTTCCATGTTTACGTTTATACAGACTTTTGAAAATGATGTATTCAGGGCAGCCCGGGGGGCTCAGCAGTTTGGCACTGCCTTCAGCCCAGGGCGTGATCCTGGAATTCCAGGATCGAGTCCCACGTCAGGCTCCCTGCATGGAGCCTGCTTCTCCCTCTGCCTGTGTCTCTGCCTCTTCCTCTGTGTCTCTCATGAATAAATAAATATAATCTTTAAAAAAATAAAAATAAAAATGATGCATTCAGTTTGTTGAATCCCATTCAAGTATTACCATCTCTATGATTAACTGTAGTTACAGAGATAAGTCTACAGCTTAGAAAGTTTTTTTTTTTTAAATGCAGGATGAATGTCCTATTAATTTTAAAACTACATCAGAAGCATTAGTTCATGTAGAAATACATGGGCTCGGGCAGCCCAAGTGGCTCAGCAGTTTAGCACCGCCTTCAGCCCAGGGCGTGATCCTGGGTCCCGGGATCGAGTCCCACATTGGGCTCCCTGAATGGAACCTGCTTCTCCCTCTGCCTATGTCTCTGCTTCTCTCTCTGTGTCTCTCATGAATCAATCAATAAATTCTTTAAAAAAATACATGGGCTGGTGACTTAGTTAAAAATTCAATATGGATAAATTCTTGCAGCCAAATGTATGTATCTATGCATCTTTTAGATATTACCATGGAATCATTTGAATGGTTTCACATCTTATCCATAAGGATGCCAACAAGGATCCTGATAACTAGATATAGATGAATAATGCTTTATGTGAAGCAAGAAAGGAAAAACTAGGATAAAGCATGTAAGTGATTACATCATTAATGACCAAATGACATAATCTATTCATTTATTTAATATGTTATCGCATGCCTGTTATGTGCCAAATACTGGGCAAAAATAAGAAAAAACAATCCAGAAGATTGCGATGCCAGGAAAACCCAAGGAAGAGTATTTCAAAAAGAAGAAATTGGTAAATGGTGTCAAATGCTGCTAAAATTTCAAGACTTCAAGATTTCCATAAGAAACTATAAACTTGGGATCCCTGGGTGGCACAGCGGTTTGGCGCCTGCCTTTGGCTCGGGGCGCGATCCTGGAGACCTGGGATCGAATCCCACGTCGGGCTCCCGGTGCATGGAGCCTGCTTCTCCCTCTACCTGTGTCTCTGCCTCTCTCTCTCTCTGTATGACTATCATAAATTTAAAAAAAAGAAACTATAAACTTGATGCAAGCAGTGAGTTGAAGTATAAACTCACAATTTACTTAATAAATGTGGTTATGAAGAAGAAAGTAAAATAGAATAATGGCTTAGAAAATCTAGAAGAAAGGATGTCCCAAGGCTCTGACAGGTTCATAGCACGATGGAAGCCATACAGGTGCAGGAGCATTGATCTCATAGAACACCTTATCCCACTCTAGCAAGAGGGAATGCTAAGAGATGCTTCAGTGCATCCCAAGATTGCAAATATGATATTCTTTGCTCCATTGTTTATTAGTAAACTATGGTCCTAATGGTCATCAAGGTCAATTATCTTAGGCAGTATAGTAAATCCTTTCTTGCTTGTGTTGGTTTATTGTCCATTTATGATAAAACCTCAACAAAGTGGGTATAGAGGGAATGTACCTCAACATGGAGGTACAACAGTAAAACAGAATCAAAAGCCCAGAAATGAAGCCATGCTTATATGGTCAATTAATTTATGACAAAGAAGGCAAGAATATACAATGGGGAAAGGATAGTCTCTTCAATAAATAGTGTTGGGAAAACTGGACAGCCATATACAAAAGAACGAAACTGGACCACTATCTTACTCTATACACTAAAACCAACCAAAATGGATTAAAGACTTGAATGTAAGACCTGAAGCTATAAAAAAAAGACCTGAAGTTATAAAACTCCTAGAAGAAAAATATAAGCAGTAACCTCTTTCACATCAGTCTTGGTGATGATTTTTTTAAATTTGGCACCCAAAAGCAAAGGCAACAAAAGCTAAAATAAATGAGTAGGACTACATCAAAAAGGCTAAAAAGCTCTGCACAGCAAGGGAAACCATCAACAAAAAGAAAAGGCACCCTACTTAATGGGATAAAATAGTTGCAAATTGTGTATCTGATAAGGAGTTAATATCCAAAATATATACAGAATTCATACAACTCAATGGCAGAAAAACACTATGAGCAGAAGACCTGAATAGACCTTTTTTTCAAAGAAGACATATGGATGGCCATCAGACACATGAAAAGATGCTCAACGTCACCGATCATCAGGGAAATGGAAATCAAACTCACAATGAGATATTATTTCATAGCTCTTAGAATGGCTATTGTCAAAACAACAACAACAACAACAAATAACAAGCCTTGGCAAGGATGTGGAGAAACATCCACTGTTGCATTATTGGTGGGTAAATAAATTGGTGCTGCCACTGTAGAAAACAGTATGGAGGTTCCTCAAAAATTAAAAATAGAACTACCATATAATCCAGCCATTCCACTTCTGGGTATTTACCAAAAGAAAACAAAAACACTTAATTTGAAAACATATGTGCACCCCATGTTCCTTGCAGCATTAGTTACAATAGCCAACATATGGGAAAAACCTAAGTGTCCATCAATGAATGAATAGATAAAGAAAATGTGGTATGTATATACAATGGAATACTACTGTTCATGAAAAACAGAGGAAATCTGCCATTTGCAACAACATGGATGGACCTAAGGGCATGATGTTGATTGAGATAAGTCAGACAGAAAAAGATATCAGACTGTATTATCTCACTATATGTGGAATCTAAAAAACAAACAAACTCAAAGATACAGAAAACAGATTGATGGCTGCCAGAGGTGGGGGGTACCAGGATAAGCCAAATGGATGAGGTAGTCAAAAGGTACAAATTTCCAGTTATAGATAAATATGGCATGGGAATGTAATGTACAGCATGGTGACTACAGTTACTAACACTGTATTGCATATCTGAAATTGCTAAGAGAATAGATCTTTTTTTTTTACAATTTTTTTTGGATTTTGTTTGTACATTTTTTATTGGAGTTTGATTTGCCAACATATAGTATAACACCCAGTGCTCATCCTGTCATGTGCCCCCCTCAGTGCCCATCACCCAGTCACCCCATCCCCCCTCCCACCTCCCTTCCAATACCCCTTGTTCGTTTCCCAGGGTTAGGAGTCTCTCATGTTCTGTCACCCCCTAAGAGAGTAAGAGAGTAGATCTTAAATATTCTCATCACAAGAAAAAAATTCTGTAACCATGTATGGTAATGGATCTTAACTAGACTTATTGTGGTGATCACTTCACAATATATGTGAATATTAAATGTTTAAAGACTCCACTAGCTGCAATTGGCTATATCTAATTTAATTTACCCATTTCTTTAAATGCTCGGCTTTTTATCATTTATCCAGTAGAAATACTTTTCAGCTGGCTTCTTTGAACTGTTAAGCAAGCAAACATAATAGTTAAAAAAGTTTTCGTCCTTTTTGACTCATAAGATGCTCAGCTTATAGCAGACCTTTTTTTTTTCTAAGAGAAAATGGGAAGGGAAAGATTCCATATTTGTAGCTTATGGTAATTATCCCCAAATCTCAACTGTCTAGACTATAAACTTCCTAGATGGTAGTTCAACATGTTATTTTAACCTTCTGAAATAAAGTTTGATATAAAAATCTTGTAATAATGTAATGTCCCTAAAATCCCAATGACATGTAACAAAACCTCAGTTCAATTTCAGAGCCTTGACCAACTTTACCATCAAAGAAGTATTTCCTTTGATATTATAGAATAAAGCCCTTGATTAAGGATTGATTTCCAATGTGGCCTTGTCAATGTTTCTAAGTTGTTCAATTCTCTCTTACTCATTTCTGAAGCTATCTATGCTCTCTGAAAAACTGGATGTCCTGGACCATACTGATTTTTAATTCCCCCTAGAAACAGCACCAGCTAGGTCCCAAAGTGTTATAGGTTGAAATGTGTGTCCCCCACCTCCAGAAAGGATATGTTGGAGTCCTAACACTCAATACCTCAGAATGTGACCTTATTTGGAGGTAGGACCTTTACAGATGTCATCAAGTTAAAATGAGGTCTTTAGAGGGAGCTCTAATCCAGTATGCTTGGCGTCCATATAAAAAGGGGGGGAATTTGAATACAGAGACAAACACACAGGGAGAACACATGTGAGGATGAAGACAGATCTGCATGATGATTCTTACATGTCAAGGAACACCAAAGATTGTGAGAAAACCACCAGAAACTAGGGCAGATGTGTGGAACAGAGTCTTCTGCACAGTCCTCAGATGAAAACAGCACTGCTGGCATCCTGATCTCAGACTTCTAGCCTCCAGAACTGTGAGAGAAAAAAATTCTGTTTAAGCCACCAGGTTTGTGACACTTTGTTACAGCAGCCTTAGAAAACGATATACAAAAGTCTATTTCATTTAAGCAAATCTAGTGAAGGGAAAATATTAGGTGCTCGTGGCACTCACCACATTATTTCATATGAATATTTGTTTGATCAGAAAACATGTAGGCCACTTTAAAACCGACAGCTCTCTATATGTTCCTTTCACACTAACTATACTAAATATTTTATTTTATTCTGATATAAAAGCTTTACGACCCATCTGTTTTCTTTCTTAGCTACTAGATTATTTCTTCTTTGTCCAATGCAGCAGTAAAGAGAGTTCCACAATCTATTGAAATGAAATCCACTGGGATTTAGGTTTCATTCATCTCTCTTCCTCTTTTCACACCAATAGAAACAGTGAATAATATTTTCAAGGCTTGGGGAATCTTTTTTTTTTTTTTCTCTTTGCACAGGCCCATACTTTGATTCTTTCTAATCATAAAGAGGT
Organism: Canis lupus familiaris; assembly: GCF_011100685.1. Lineage (NCBI taxonomy): Eukaryota > Metazoa > Chordata > Mammalia > Carnivora > Canidae > Canis > Canis lupus. Next base: position 28,975,696 of record NC_049260.1, read on the forward strand.
AGACATTTCAGGATGCCAAGACCAGTTAAAGGCGTTTACAGCCTTTATCCTGAATCTGATCCATGAAAAGCAATATCCAGGCATTGTCTCTACTCCATTAAATGTCCGTATGTCAAGGTGAAAATATTTAATAGTCACAACAATTTTCATCCTCAGAGTTGCTTACCTCACTGAATGACCAGGTGTCAGTGATGAAGTATTCTGGCCCATGGACAACTTTCTGTAGAGAAACAGGAAATATTTCACCAAATGGTGGGAGCACTCTAACCTATTTTTAATTTTTTTTTCTGAGTTAGAAATTGTGGGTCCATGATTAAACACATGACAGTCTTTTTTACCTTATGTGAAGTAAGGTAATGCAAAAAAATACAAGTCTCCTTGATCTCTTTATGGAGAGACATTCTACTGTAGCTAAAATGTTCTGGATTCCTAAACTGGGCAAATAATTCCCAAGTGTTAATTATTTTCACTTACTGTAGGAGTGCAGCTTATTTTTCAAGACAGACCCCAGCAAACTGTACTTAAATAAATGATTCTCATTTATGAGTCCAATCCATTCTGATCAAAAGGATTATCATATGGCAATGCCAGGAATCTCAGTTCCCATTTCAAGAATGCATGTTAGAAAAGAAAAGCAGTTTACAAGTTTTATTCAGTTATTTTTCAAAAAAAACGGGTTCATTTGTATGCCAATAGCTGAAATAAACATGCAAAAACCTACATGTAAATTTATGATATATATTTGGAAATAATTTTAAATTTTCTAGGTATTTTCCACAATTTTTGATATATTAATCTGACACTATGTCTTTTGGATTTTATTTTTTAAATTAACTTGCTTTAAATGTTTAGTGTTTTCAGGAAACCATTAGATTTCTTTTATTACCATATACTGTATTATTAGTTTCAGAGGAAGAATTTAGTGATTCATCAGTTGCATACAACACTTAGTGCTCATTTGATCAAGTGCCCTCCTTAGTACCTATCACCCAGTTACTCCATCCCCCCAAGAAACTGTTAGATTTAATTGTTGCCTCAGTAAGGACTTTTGAGTTTGTGTCAATTGACGGCAAAAGTTCTTGGGGACGCTTTAGGCTATTATTCCTACTTGATCTCAGCAAGAAATATGAATAAGTACTGTCTACTGAATACTTACTGTGTGCTTGTCACATATATTATCCTATTGATTCCTTACAATAGCATTATATGTAGGTTGTATTTTTATTCCCGTTTGACAGATAAGAAAAATAAGGTACAGAGCAGTTAAACACTTTGTGTATGTTTATAAAATGATGCTCTGGTAAAGAAAAGAGGGATCCCTGGGTGGCGCAGCGGTTTGGCGCCTGCCTTTGGCCCAGGGCGCGATCCTGGAAACCCAGGATCGAATCCCACATCGGGATCCCGGTGCATGGAGCCTGCTTCTCCCTTTGCCTGTGTCTCTGCCTCTCTCTCTCTCTCTCTCTCTCTCTCTCTCTCTCTCTCTCTCTGTGACTATCATAAATAAATAAAAAAAAAAATTAAAAAAAAAAAAAAAAAAAAAGAAAAGATATAAGGCCAGGTCGGTATGACTCCAAAAGTCATGCACCTTGGGTTCAAATCCTGCTCCTGTGTTACTTGGATAAACAACCTTAGGGAAGTTACATTAACTCCTTAGCCCTCAACTGCATCATCTGTGAATGGGGTAGGCCAGTCGCGTTTAGTATTAAATGAGACAATGAAGAGCTTAACAGAGTCAATGCTTATGAGATGTTAGCTATTATAATCATCAGTATTAATCTACTTCATTCTTTATCATCCATATTCCCTGATCTGAACTCGTGATTCTTCTATGAATATTCTTAGAATCTCTCTATAGAGTAGTTGCTGAATGACTATGTGTTCTGCTATCATCTATAATTCCAAGTAAGTATTTCTCTTTGGGCTAGTTCCTAAGTAACTCCAGGATCCCCCCATTAGCAATTTCCTATGTTATGGTACTAAGATTAAAAATTAGCATTAAATAATTGCATCTGCTGTCTTGGAATAGCATGTAGACTAAAGAAGCCAGCATCTAATGCTTCGGCACCCACACAGTTGAACTTCGCATTCTGCATTACTATTCTTGGGGGAAGTCCCATTTTAATTATTTTCTTTTCATCTTCAGCTTAGTTCAGATAAAAGTATTTCCTTAATATTGCCTTTTAAAACACTTGATTCAGCAACACTTTTTTATCTTGTTGTATTAGGACAGAGTTTTTTTTCCTTTAGAATTTTCGTTAAAAGGTAAGAGCAATGTGTATTCATTTAGCTATTTGGAATCAAAGAAAAAGGTTTCTAGCTAGTTTTCTGTAAGTGCCTCAGTTTTGTTTTCATCTATATAAGAGACTTTTTTGCACATTCTTTTTTGTAATTTTTGTCTGAATTTTTTTATTCTAAAGAAACTCTTTCTCTAAAAATATCTAAATGTCCAAGGAATGTGTGAAGGAAAAAATAAAAATACAAATCACTGCAACTACCTTGGTCACAACCCACACTACAGAGATATCCAGTAGAAACAGTCTGGACATAACACATATACAATTATTTCATTTCACTCTATTTTTTTTATTTTGGCAAAGAAACAAACAATTGACCTCCCTAACAGTTTCCAAGTGTACCCTGCAATTATGTCAACCACATGCGCATTGTTGTTGCAAAAGATTCTCAAACCTCTCCCATTTCATATGACTGAAACTCTACAACTTTCAAATAAGAAACTTCCTCCTCTTTTCCCCCTCAGCCTCTGGCAACCACCATTCTTTTTTCTGTTCCCATGGCTTTGAAAATTTTGGATGATGTCATATAAGTATTATCATGCAGTACTTGTCTTTCTATGACTGGCTTATTTCACTTAGCATAAAATCCTCAACTTTCATCCACATTGTGACATATGACAAGATTTCCATCCTTTTTAAGGCTTAATAATATTTCATTTTATGCATATACCATGTTTTCTTTATCCATTCATACACCAGTGGGCATTTAGGTTGCTACCACCTCTTGACTTGTGAATAGTGCTGCAGTGAACCTGTATGTACAAATATTGTTGTGCCCAAGATTGCGAATCCAAGAAACCACCAAGGAGCCAACACTGATGCAAGCACATGTGGGTTTATTTGCAAGCTCGAGCTTGGGTCCAAGTATACCCAACACAGCGGAGCAGGGACGTGGACCCCGAAGTGGGTTACATCTGGGTTTTTTATAGGCTGGTCTAGGGGATTTTCAGAAGGGATGGTGGAATTTCTCAAGTTCTGTTTACATTTTGATATGGGGCTTTCAAGGGCATTGAGCTCTGTTCTCATTCTAATATGGGACTTTCTACCATGGGTGAGGGCTCTGTTGTCTTTCTGATATGGGATTCCCTGCGAGGACATTGAGGACATACTGCAGTTTTTCCTATAAAGTTCAGCTCTTATTCACAGGGGCCTAAGATGGCTGTACTTGTGCTAATGCTAAACTTGAGGTGGAATGGCCGTGATTTTTCTCGGCCTCCACAATATCTCTTTGATAGCCTGCTTGCAAAAGGCAATGAAAAATATTCTCTTATTTCCTTTATACATTTTTATAGTTTACGTTTCTTTATACTTATGCTTTAAATTATTAACCAACAATTTCTAATATGTAAATCAATCTGCTAAAGATGTTTATCCTTGCATTTACTGGAAAACTGTCCATTTTTTACATTAATATCAATCATGTATATGAAGTTGTTAGAATTGCTATGAATTGTATTTTTAGCACACTGGTTTTAAAAATGTAGGTTCATACATTTAATTATACTTTGATTCACAGGAATTCACTTGCCTTCAGTATAACTATTTATACTAATTATTTAAAGGGTGAATCAAGGCAACCTAATTGATGGTAGAAAATCCTGTCCTAAACATTTTATCTGCTGTAACACACCTTTGCCTATTCAGTTTTAAGGGAAATGTAAATAGTTTCTTGTTTGTTTACCTCTCCTGACTACTCCCAAATTCACAAAGATGGATTTGGAAGGAAATGGTAAAAACAAAAGAACAGCTACAATTGAGTGTTCTTTTTCTTAGGATAACTTAAATTCCAAGATTTTTCTTTCTTCAGTAAAGGTTCCAAAACACCATGCTATTAATGCAAGCCTGTACTATTATTTCCCAACACAGTTCTGTTCACATGGCTTTGTTCTAATAAGGCCTTTTCATTACCTTGTTCTCAGGACACAGCTTCTTGGTATATTTCTATTTTTGTAAGAGGGTTATTCTTAGATCTTTGACATCTCCCAAATAACCTTTTTTCATTCCCTAGAGATTAGGGCAATTGACAATCAGATTCTGTAGTCCCAAGCATCTTAACATGAAAGACACTTAAACAAACTTCAAAGTGGTTTGGCCAAGAGAAAAGGTTTCCTTGCAATTAGGAAGAACACTTACCATACTACCATCTGTGCCTTCTGTCAGGTTTTTATGCCTACCGCTTCAGATATGCATCTTCCATTCCTAATTTTATTTGTTTACTTTTTATTGATTTCCTCACAATCAGTGAATATTATCCATATTTTAGATGATGTTTTAACATCTTGATTAACAATATAGTCTAAATATTTATCATTTAAAAATATCCATCGGATGCACAAATATCCAAGATCTGTTGTACAAGGAAAAAGTTAAAATTAATTATACTAGATTTTAGGCAAGATGGCAGAGGAATAGGGTCCTCACCTCATCCGGCCACCTCACCCACCAACTTACCTAGATAACTTTCAAACCATCCTGAAAACCTACTAATTGTGGAGGCCGAGAAAAAATAAGGCCATCCCACCTAAAATTTAGCATTAGCACCAGTACAGCCATCCCAGGCCACTGTGAATAAGAGCTGAACTTTACCTTGCTTCAGTTACAGGAAGAAAACAGCTTACAGCTTAACGTCCTAGAAAGCCCCATATTAGACTAAGAACAGAGCCCAAGCCGAGGGCAGGAAGCCCCTATTAGAATGAGAACAGAGCTCAATGCCCTTGAAAGCCCCATATCAAAATGTAGACAGAACTTGAGAAATTCCTCCCCCCCTTCTGGAGGTCCCCTAGACCAGCCTATAAAAAACTAAGCTGGAACCCACCTCGGGGTCCAAGTCCCTGCTCCGCTGTGTCGGGTATACTTGGGCCCAAGCTCCAGCTTGCAAATAAACCCTCGTGCGCTGGCATCGGTGTCGGCTCCTTGGTGGTTTCTCGGAATCGCAATCTTGGGCACAACACGAATCTGACCTAAGATTTAAAGAGAGAACAGCTGGAACGCTACAAAGAGAAGGGTTTTCTCTTCTAACAAGGTAGGAAGGCGGAAATAAAAATAAAATTAAAAATAATCAAGTCGGGGAGGGGCTCCATGAGGAGCGAAGCTAAGGCCCAGTGGCGGTGATGGCAGAGCCTCTGGGACAGGAGAGCCCAGCGCTTGAGAAGCCGGAACTTTAAAAATCCGCACTGGATTTGTCCCAGACCAAAGGGGCTCAACAGAGAACTCAGGCAGGATCCCCGGAGGGGCAGTGGAGCCTCCAGTCTCCCGAGTCACTAACAGAGGAGGTGCGCCCGGGGGAGCGCGCCCCACACACCTCGGGCCGAGCTAGTAAGGGGCGGGAGCGTGCGGGGGGGCCTCCGGGAGAAGCCGGGGGGCAGGCGGCGGCTCCGGGGGGAGGGGGCTGCGCCTGCTGCCTTCGCGAGCCTCGGCCCGGGAGCGCGATTCCAGCAGCACAGGCCCCGGATCCCAGGGCGCGGGGGGACACAGCCCAGGATCCTGCACTCTCCCTGGGACAGGCGGAGGCGGGGAGGGCACAGGACAGCGAGGACGCTCTTGCGGTCGGGTGCCCCCGAGCTGTGCAGGTCGGCGCCCCATGCTCTGGGAGCACCCGTGCCAGTGCAGACTGGGAGACTGCCAGTAGTTACTGTGGGAGCTGCCTCCAGGGCTGAGGAGCTGGCCGCCGCCACTGAGGTTGTTCCTCCTGGTGTCACCCTGTGCCTGGGAGGAGTGGGACCGCCAGAGGACAGGGGCCTCACGGGGTCAACAGCTCCCACTGAGCCCGGCACCCAGGGGGGAGGCGGGGCAGCTCCCCCAGGTGCACACACCTGAGAATCAGCACAGCAGCCTTCTCCCCCAGAACAAGCTGGAAGGACAGGGGAAGAGCAAGTTCATTAAAAAAAAAAAAAAAAGATTATCTTTATTTATTCATGAGAATACAGAGAGAGGACAGAGAGAGAGGCAGAGACACATACAGAGGGGGAAGCCGGCTCCATGCCGGAAGCCCGACATGGGAATCGATCCCGCAACTCCAGGATCGCACCCTGGGCCAAAGGCAAGTGCTAAACCTCTGAGCCACTCAGGGATCCCCCGAAGAGCAAGTTCTTGACCAAGCAGCACTGAAAGCTCCAGGGGAAGTCGAGGGATTTACAGTATACAGAACTAGAGGGTACCTCTCCTATTTTTTTCTTCCTTTTTCCAGTACAATTCATTTTTTATATCAGACTGTAAATTTCTAATTTTATTCTCTTATACCACCTGACTTACAATATTTTACCACCTCTTCCTTCTTAAAATCCTCCCTTTTTGAATTTCATATTTGTACAGTTACAGGTCCTATATACGTTTTCCAATTCTAGATAACTTTCAACATATTCAACTTAATTTGGGGAAATATACAACATGTTTTTTGTTTGTTTTGTGTTTTTTTTTTTTGTCTTCTCTGTCTCATTTTGTTCTACAATGGCAGAAGTTAATACCTTCTAAAACATGACTAGCATGCACCCAGAACCAAGTGGTATACCGTGCTGGTTCATCCTGTGAGATTACATTCTCTCTCATTCCCATTCTGCAGCCTCCTTTTGTCTCATTTATGTTTAAGTGGTCAATGGTGGGACTTTCTACAAGTATTTCTGCTTTATATAATGTTGAGACTGAGCATCTTCTAACATACAGAACGTAATATACTCAGAGCCAAGAGGATCACCCTCTAAGACCCTCAGGTAGACTACATTCTCCCTGCACTACAACTTCGTCACCACCAGCATCTCCCAGTCCCCTCTTTTTTCTTCTTTTTTCTACTTACTTTTGCTTTTTTCTATTTTATTTTTCTTTTCTTTGAAATACTAGGCCTTTTATTTTTTAAAACTTTGTTTTGAAATTTCTTATTCACTGTAGTGGTCCATTTGTTTAATTTCATTCTGATCTTTGTTTTCAATTTCTGGTCTCTGACCTCGTAAGAATCATCAAGGGTGAAATTTACTTAGGTTGAGGTTGATATTCTTAAATCAGCCCACTCATACAGCCACTGTGCACTGAGCAAAATGACTAGAAGGATGAAATCACCATAAAGGAAAGAATCAGAAACAGTACTCTCTGCCACAGAGTTATAGAATTTGGATTACAATTCGAAGTCAGAAAGCCAATTCAAAAGCACAATGATAAAGCAACTGGTGGCTCTGGAAAAAAAAAATTAAAGCATTCAAGGGACTTCATGACTGCAGAATTTAGATCTAATCAGGCCAAAATTAAAAATCAATTATGAAATGCAATCCAAACTGGAGGTCCTAATGATGAGGGTTAATGGGGTGGAAGAAAGAGTGAGTGACATAGAAGACAAGTTGGTGGCAAGGAAGGAAGCTGAGGAAAAAAAGAGAAAAACAATTAAAAGACCATGAGGAAAGGTAAATGGAAATAAATGGTAACCTTAGAAGGAAGAATCAATGTACAATTGGGGCTCCAGAAAGTGCTGAGAGGGACAGAGGCCCAGAAAACATATTGGAACAAATCATAGCTGAGAACTTCCCTAATCTGGAGAGGGAAACAGGCATTCAGATCCAGGAGATAGAGAGGTCCCCTTCCACCAATATCAATAAAAAACATTCAACACCTAGACATTTAATAGTGAAACTTGCAAATTCCAAAGATAAAAGAAAATCCTTGAAGCAGCAAGAGACAAGAGATTCTTAATTTATATGGGGAGAAATATCAGATTAACAGCAGACCTCTCCACAGAGACAGATTAACAGCAGACCTCTCCACAGAGACCTGGCAGGCCAGAAAGGACTGGCAGGATATATTCAAGGTTCTAAATGAGAAGAACATGTAGCCAAGACTACTTTATCCAGCAAGGCTCTCATTCAGAATAGAAGGAGAGATAAAGAGCTTCCAAGATAGGCAGAAACTGAAACAATATGTAACCATCAAACAGGCTCTGTAAAAGAAAGAGGAAGCCCAAAGAATTAATCCACAAAAAGGGGACTGAATAGGTATGACAGTGACACTAAATTCATATCTTTCAATACTTACTCTGAATGTGAATGGGCTTAATGATCCCATCAAAAGATGCAGTGTTTCAGACTAGTTAAAAAAAGCAAGACCCATCTATTTTCTGCCTACAAGAGACCCATTTTAGACCTAAGGAGACCTCCAGCCTGAAAATGAAAGGGTGGAGACACATTTACCATTCAGATGACCTCAAAAGAAAGCTGGCATAGCCATCCTCATATCAGATAAATTAAAGTTTATCCCAAAGACTGTAGTAAGAGATGAAGAGGGAAACTATAGCATACTTAAAGGGTCTATCCAACAAGAAGACCTAACAATTATGACTATTTATGCCCCTAATGTGGGAACTGCCAAGTATATCAATCAATTAATAACCAAAGTAAAGATATACTTACACTAATAGTAGGAGACTTCAACACGCACTTTCTGCAAAGGACAGATAATCTAAGCACAACATCACCAAAGAAACAAGGGCTTTAAAAGATACACTGGACCAGATGGATTTGACAGATATAAACAGAACTTTGCATCCAAATGCAACTGAATACACATTCTTCTCAAGTGCACATGGTACTTTCTCCAGAACAGACTACACACTGGGTCACAAATCAGGTCTCAACCAATACCAAAAGATTGGGATTATCCCCTGCATATTTTCAGACCACATAGCTTTGAAACTAGAACTCAATCACAAGAAGAAATTTGGAAGAAGCTCAAACAAGTGGAGTTTAAAGAGCACCTTGCTGAAAGATGAATGGGTCAACCAGGAAATTAGAGAAGAATTAAAAAGGTTCATGGAAACTAATGAAAATGAAGATACAACCCTTCAAAATCTTTGGGATACAGCAAAAGCAGTCCTAAGAGGGAAATACATGGCAATAGAAGTATCCCTAAAAAAATTGGAAAAAAAAAACCCTGAAATACACAAGCTAACCTCACACCTAAAGGAACTAGAGAAAGAACAGCAAATAAAACCTACACCAAGCATAAGAAGAGAGATAATAAAGATTTGAGCAGAACTCAATGAACTAGAGACCAGAAGCTCTGTAGAATAGATCAGCAAAACCAGGACTTGGTTCATTGAAAGAATTAATAAGATAGATAAAACATTAGCCAGCCTTATTAAAAACAAAGGAGAAAAGACTCTAATTAATAAAATCATGAATGAAAAAGGAGAGATCACCACCAACTCCAAGGAAATACAAACGGTTTTAAAACATATTATGAGCAGCTATACACCAATAAATTAGGCAATCTAGAGGAAATGGACACATTTCTGGAAAACCACAAACTACCAAAACTGGAACAGGAAGAAATAGAAACCTGAACAGCCCAATAACCAGGGAGGAAATTGAAGCAGTCATCAAAAACCTCCCAAGACACAAAAGTGCAGGGCCAGATGGCTTCCCAGGGAGAATTCTATCAAACCTTTAAAGAAGAAAGAACACCTATTTTACTAAAGCTCTTCTGAAAGATAGAAAGGGATGGAATACTCCCAAACTCGTTCTATCACCTTAATTCCAAAACCAGATAAAGACCCCGCCAAAAAGGAGAATTACTGACCAATATCCTTGATGAACACAGATGTAAAAATGCTCAACAAGATACTAACTAGACAATAGGATCCAACAGCAGCACTTTAAGAAGATTATTCACCATGACCAAGTGGAATTTATCCCCGGGATGCAAGGCTGGTTCCACACTCATAAAGCAATCAACGTGATAGATCCTATGAACAAGGGAAAAAAACAAGAACCATATGATCCTCTCAATAGATGCAGAGAAAGCATTTGACAAAATAAAAAATCCATTCCTGATCAAAACTCTTCAGAGTATAGGGATAGAGGGAGAATTCCTCAGCATCTTAAAAGCCATCTATGAGAAGCCCATTCTCAATGGGGAAACACTGGGAGCCTTTCCCCTAAGATCAGGAACAAGACAGGGATGTCCACCCTCACCCCTGGTAGTCAACATAGTACTAGAAGTCCTAGCCTCAGCAATCAGACAACAAAAAGAAAAAAAGCCATTCAAATCGGCAAAGAGGAAGTCAAACTCCCTCTCTTTCGCAGATGACGTGATTACTGTACATAAGAAAACCCAAAAGACTCCACCCCAAGATTGCTAGAACTCATACAGCAATTCGGTGATGTGGCAGGATACAAAATCAATGTCCAGAAATCAGTGGCATTTCTATGCACTAACCATGAGCCTGAAGAAAGAGAAATTAAGGAGTCAATCCCATTTACAATTGCACTGAAAAACATAAGATACATAGGCATAAACCTAACCAAAGAGGTAAAGGATGTATACCCTAAAAACTACAGAGCACTTCTGAAAGAAAGTGAGGAAGACACAAAGAGATGGAAAAATATTCCATGCTCATGGATTGGAGGAATTAACATTGCGAAAATGTCAATGCTACCCAGGGCAATTTACACGTTCAATGCAATTCCCATCAAAATACTGTGGAATTTCTTCAGAGAGTTGGAACAAATCATCTTAAGATTTGTGTGGAGTCAGAAAAGACCCTGAATAGCCAGGGGAATATTGAAAAAGAAAACCAGAGCTGGGGGCATCACAATGCCAGATTTCAAGTTGTACTTACTACAAAGCTGTGATCAACAAGACAATGTGGTACTGGCACAAAAACAGACACATAGATCAATGGAACAGAATAGAGAACCCAGAAATCGATCCTCAACTATATGGTCAACTAATATTCGACAAAGCAGGAAAGACTATCCACTGGAAAAAGGACAGTATCTTCAATAAATGGTTTCTAGGAAAATTGGGCAACCACGTGGAGAAGAATGAAATTAGGTCATTCTCTTACACCATACATGAAGATAAACTCAAAATGGATGAAAGATCTAAACGTGAGCCAAGAATCCATCAAAATCGTGGAGGAGAACACAGGCAACACCCTTTTTGAACTTGGCCACAGCAACTTCTTGCAAGATACATCCATGAAGGCAAGGGAAACAAAAGCAGAAATGAATTATTGGGACTTAATCAAGATTAAAAGCGTCTGCCCAGCAAAAGAAACTGTCAACAAAACCAAAAGACAACCTACAAGAATGGGAGAAGATATTTGTAAGTGACCTATCAGATAAAGGGCTAGTATCCAAGATCTCTAAAGAACCTATTAAAGTCAACAGCAAAGAAACAAACAATCCAATCATGAAATGGGTTAAAGACATGAACAGAAATTTCACAGAGGAAGACATAGACATGGCCAACAAGCACATGAGAAAATGCTCCACATCAGTGGCCATCAGGGAAATACAAATCAAAACCACAATGACATACCCCCTCACACCAGGGAGAATGGGGAAAATGAACAAGATAGGAAACAACAGATGTTGGAGAGGATGCGGAGAAAGGGGAACCCTCTTGCACTGTTGGTGGGACTGTGAACTGGTGCAGCCACTCTGGAAAACTGTGTGGAGGTTCCTCAAAGAGTTAAAAATAGAACTACCCTCCAATCCAGCAATTGCACTGCTGGGGATTTACCCCAAAGATACAGATGCAGTGAAACGGCAGGACACCTGCACCCCAATGTTTTTGGCAGCAATGTCCACTATAGCCAAACTGGAAGTAGCCTCGATGTCCATAACAAGATGAATGGATAAAGAAGCTATGGTCTATGTATACAATGGAATATTACTCAGCCATTAGAGATGACAAATACCCACCATTTGTCTCGAAGTGGATGGAACTTGATGGCATTATGCATCTGCTGTGGCGATTCTCAGGTGTGTGCACCTGGGGGAGCTGCCCACCCCCGCCTGGTCCCAGGCTCAGTGGGAGCTGTTGACCCCATGAGGCCTGTGTCCCCTGGCGGCCCCGCTCCGTCCCAGGCACAGGGCGACACCAGGAGGAACACCACCACTGGCGGCCAGCTCCCCAGCTCTGAAGTCAGCTCCCGCAGTATCTCCCTCAGTTCCCAGTCCACACTGGCCTGGATGCTCCGGGGACAGGGGTGCTGACCTGTACAGCATGGGGGCGCCCAGCGGCAGGAGAGTCCTCACTGTCCTGTGTTCTCCCCACCTCCGCCTGTCCCGGGAGGAATGCAGGATCCTGGGCTGTGTCCCTCGGCGCCCTGGGATCTGGGGCCTGCGCTGCTGGAATCATGCTCCCGGGGTGCGCAGCCCCTTCCGCGGAGCCCCCGCCTGACCGTCAGGCTTCTCCCCGAGGCCCCGCCGGGCAGCTCCAGGCCTTTATCGAGCTCGGCCGAGGTGTGTGGAGCACTCTCCCCGGGGCGCGCCTACTCTGTTAGTGACTCCAGAAACCTGGGTGCTCCACTGCGCCTCCTGCGGCTCTGCCCGAGTTCCCTGAGCGCCTTTCCCTCCGCGAAGAATCCAGTGCGGATTCTTAAAGTTCCCACTTCTCCAGGGCTGGGCTTTCCTGTCCTGGAGGCTCCGCCGCAGGCCTTAGCCCGGCTCCTCGCGGGGGCCCTCCCCCACTGGATTCTTTTGTATTTTGTTCCCCTGCCGTCCTATCTTGTTAGAAGCGAAAACCCTTCTCTCTGTAGGTGTTCAGGATGATTTGAAAGTTATCTAGGTAAGTTGGTGGGTGAGGTGGCCGGGTGAGGTGAGGACCCTACTCCTCTGGCATCTTGCCCCGCCTCTCTACTGATTGTGTTTGTATAGGTGTGTGTCTGTGTGTCTGTAATGTTTTTCAATATCATAAGTTTCTCCAAATTTCTAATGGGTGGAAAAATCATCTGGAACATTGAATGACATTCTTCAAAGCACAAAATATATTCAAGATACAGACTTCACAGCACACAACTCAAGTGAACAAATTTTCTTTTATAATTTATAATCATCTCTCAATTATGTCTCTCTCTCAACTCAATAGGACACAATTAAACCTAGTCATTTCTGCAAAACCATTAACTCAGTATTTTGTTTTTCATTCAATTCAGGGTTTTCTACATTAGGAAAGGATTTATTTTTCCTCTTCTTTTCTTTGAGGTGGTATATAATTAAAAGTGCATGTGGGATACTCATATAGAATTTTAAATGTGTTTGAGCAGGGTTACTCGGGTTCTATTTTTTTAAAGACTTTATTTATTCATGACAGACATACAGAGAGAGAGAGAGAGAGAGAGAGAGACAGAGACACAGGCAGAGGGAGAAGCAGGCTCTATGCAGAGATCCTGACATGGGACTCAATCCTTGGACCCCAGGATCACACCCTGAGCCGAAGGCAGACGTTCAACCACTGAGCCACCCAGGCCTTGTGGGTTACTCAGGTTCTAAATGTATCTATTTCATGCATCCTTTGGAATACTTATTGTTCTGGCATGCTCTCAGCTGTAATCATTTTCCATCCTGACATTTACTAAGGTAGTCAGGTTCTCTCTGAGTTCCTAATTATAAGATGCATGTTATTTTCTGCCATACCATCCCATTGTTTCAACAATGAGACCCTTAGAATCTGCCAGCTAGCTCTCTAACATACTTGCAAACTCTATTTTTTAACTAACTTTTGCGCCACTCCTGAGAGCAGAGGAAAATCTGGCTTCCCTCTCTTACCACTCTGGAGACACAAAAAACTCCATGAACTGTCTTAGATCGATGTGCTTAGCCAAACATCCTGTCCTTCCTTACTTGATGTGGTCTTGCACCATGGTGAAGTGTAAAAAATGCTGGACTCTTCAAGATCTCTGGGTGGGTGGGATGACTAAGAAAAGCATATATTCTGACAACTTTTAAAATTTTTAATCCATTTTGGAGTTCTATTCCCTTTCCACTCACAATAACACTTGGATGTGTCTCCAATGAGGCATCTTGGAAGATCCCATCTCAGAAACAGTCTAATATCTACTGTGTGTGATTCTTTTTAGACTCTGTCCCTCTTCCCCAGTCAACGGGTTTCTAGTTAAGTTCCTGCCATGGCCCATATTACACTGGACCGTACAAGTCTAGTTTGGACAGTAACTGCTAATGGGAGAGACAAAGCTATTTCATATGGAGATGAATACAGACACTTATACATAAGTAAATATTTCAAAATATTGCTTTGCAATAGCCAATCATATTCCAGTATTGCTCATAGAATCTCTTTTTTTTTTTTTTTTAATTTTTATTCATTTATGATAGTCACAGAGAGAGAGAGAGAGAGAGGCAGAGACACAGGCAGAGGGAGAAGCAGGCTCCATGCACCGGGAGCCTGACGTGGGATTCGATCCCGGGTCTCCAGGATCGCGCCCTGGGCCAAAGGCAGGCGCCAAACCGCTGCGCCACCCAGGGATCCCCTGCTCATAGAATCTATAATGAGATAAGCACATGGTACAAACTCAGGAAATTTATGAATTGAAAAAATGTATTGGTTCTAATAATTGCAAGACAGAGGTATTACATATGAATCTAGATGTCTATTTTTGCATTAAGTTACCATGGATTAAAAGTAAAGCAAATATATATGCCAGAGAAATACTCAACACCTTAGGGGAAAATGAAATGAATTTAGGCATAAAATCTCCCCTCAAAGAGTTTATATGCTAATAGAAAGAGACATGATTGTTCACATATAACTCTAACATGCTGCAGATCATGTACTATAATAATGAAGCATATTAATAGTTACAATTAGTTAATATTTGCCAAACCTTATGCTTAGTACTTTACATACTTCAACTTAGGTATTGTATATAAGAACCAGTGATATTGCTGTTATTATTTCAATATATAAAGAAACCGTAGGGAGGTGAAGCCCTTTGCTTTTAGAAGCTGCATTCTATAAGAACCCAGAGAAAGAAGAAATTGATGCCAGTGGGGGGGGGGGGGTTCAAGACCTGTTTCATTAGTGAAAAGGCATTTGAGTTGGGTGTTTCTTGAAAATTGGTGGGATTTTTACAATGTATTTAGACAATAGCTTAATGACATAAAAATAATAACAAAGATTTTTCAAATGAGGAGGTAACATAATTAGGGCTGCATTTTGAAGACAGCTGACAGAAGTATGAAGAAAATATTGGAGAGCATAAGGACTTCTTATCAAGGAGAAAAAAACTAGATGTCACGTGTATCTTGAATGAAAATTGATACTATGAGAAATGTGTATTTTAATAACTCCCAAAATCCCTGAAATTTAAGCCAGTCTGTAAAATTAGAGTCCTAACTATGTACTAGCACTCAAAAATACAGTGAACTTAGAAGTTAATGATATCTATGTACTAAAAAAAGGTATACTTATATGTCTATTGTTTTTACACAAATTTCAGAAGTACCATCATTTGGGTATTACGTTGTATCAATTAATGAGTATTAAAAGGCTATTTTTCAATCTTTGGAGAAAAATAATCCGATATAGTGCTCTAACAAAGTGATTTCTTGACCTGATCAAATGAGGCTTCTCTGTTGAACCAACAATAAAATTATTTATGGAGTTTGGTCGAGTGTACATAGGAATTATTTTTGTCACCTTAACATTATGTTACCAATGTGATAACATATAAGAAATTGGAGCAAAATTTCGAAGAGATTACACATTTTGGAAGTTAATGTTTTTATGTGAGTTACAAGTCAAATTTTAAAAAAGACTCTTGGAAGGAATGCCACTTTTCAATGTAGCCATTAGTTTTAATAATTACACATCTCAGCCATTTTGCATGATTGGTAAAATTAGGGCTCTAACGAAATCAAGATTATACCATTCATAATTGTATAGGTCAGTTAGATTCCCACAGATAAACATATCTTATGTTTTTTCATTGCTATTGATGAGGATTATATTCAACAAAACACTGATTATACTGAATATTAATAGGAATTATAAAGAGTTAAGGTTGTCAAATTAGTTTGATAAATATTAACTTCAAATAAAGAAAACATTTTTTGTTTTGTTTTATTTTTCCTGTAGACTTTCTCTTTACTTTTTCTATGCTCATATGACTGCAAATCTGTAAAAAAGAATATAGTATGCAGTATTTCTCAAAATAATATGATCACAGAATCCTTTATTCCCTAAACATTTCAACAGACTATTTTGCTGTAAAATACACTTTGAGTATTCTACTGTATGCCATATAACAAGGCTTCTTGTAGTACGTGCTGTTTTCATATTCAGATTTAAATAACCATGATACATTAGGAAAGATGTGTGATTACCTCATATATGTATGTCTGGTTTACTACTCTAGTCAAATAATACTTAGATGGAGGCTAATTGGTCACATTTCATAACAATCACTATTTGGTGCCTGGTGATTGCTTATTTTGCATTTCCACATAGTCAAATATTAAGTACCTGTAGTTTATGTGGAGGGAGAGAACACCAGCAGGAGCAAAGGGATGTGAGACAGGAGAGGCAAGGGAATTGATAATGGGTGTGTTCATATGCCACCTACCACAATGGACAACTAGAAATTAATCCTGCAGGGAAACCTTGGAAACCATGAAAAACAAAACAACAAAAAAAAAATGTTTCCATATTATTACAGGTATGGGATGCTGGGGCTATGATATTTTTACACCCACATACCAGTCAACCCTTTGTTAAGGGCTAGCCTGGTGGGCTAGCAGTGGGGAATGGTGAGAAAAATTATTTCTTAGGCACTTCTGGCCAAAGTAGTCTCTACCACTGCTCCCTAACACATTATCTATTATCAGAACATGTTTACTAATTATGGGAAGAACGTCCCAAAATGTGAGTTCATGTGGAACACTGAATGAATTGCAGAGAATCATCTGATAGCAGACTAATGGGAGTTTAGAACAAGATGGTAAACTGGGCATGCATTTCTAATTTCCCAGTCAGATGAATATTCAAAAAAAAGGGGGGGGAAGGCTGGCAGGGGGAAAAATGACTAAAATACTGAGAAATAAGGACAAGTACCACTAGTGGTCCAGAAATGTTGAGAGAGTCCTAAAAGGTGGTAAGTAGATAGAATGCTATTGACTGGAAAAAATGAGATCTCAATATACACAAATAAGCTGTTGACAGGTGGTACTGCTTCCGTGGTAGGTGCAAGCTAAGAGTAAGTTCATGCAGGAAAGGAGAGTCGGAAGGGTACATCAGGATGATTTATTGGAGAACATTGTTTAGAGTAGCTATGTTTATTACTTTCCTCTTCCTCTTTTGTTTATGCTAAGTACCTGACAGAAAGCTGTAGGCTAAAGCAGTGCGTCTGGGATCTGAAGCTGGAAATTAAAGCAGGGCTCAGGTTGCCATTAGACAAGCAGGGGAGGTGTGGGATCTCTCATAGTCAGAAAATATCCCCATGAGGAGCATCTTCTTCCCTTCATTCAGCCATACCAGAGATTATGGCAAATGAATTAGGAAAGAGGACAGAGGTGCTCAAAAATGGTGTTGTGCACACGAATAGAATTACCCAACATTTGAGGTATACAAACGTCACAAGGAGTAAAATGTTAAAATTAAGTAAGAATAGATGTAACATTTCTCACCTTTTTGAAAGAGAGGAAAAGACAATAGTACATGGCTGAGTAGGACAGACAGCTAAGGAATGAATTATTGCATAGTAATACGCCAAAAATCCTTTCTCAAGGCAGGTTCAATGAGAAAATTCTGCGAAGTAAGACAGAAAAACTGAACTTGGACAAAATAGATCTTTATGTACCAATGTTTTTCTAGTTGGATTTCTAAAGGGAAAAGTTAGAGGAAATATGAAGAGAAAAATCAATAAATCGTGGAAGAAAATTTCAGACTTAAAAAAAGACCGACACTGTAAGACTTAACTATCCAACAGCCATTTGGATGGCAATCAGGATGAATGAAAATTATCCACAATAAGACACATAGTGACAAAATGTTAGACTAATAAAAATAAAAATAAAATTCTTAAATGGTTCCATACAGAAAAACAATACATGGCATTCACAAAAGAATATTAATCACATTGGTATCAGACTTCTTTTTTATTTTACCATGTTTTCCATTTATTATTTAGCTTAGATTTTCTCTTTCAGGTTTTAAAAATTACAGTATAGATAATATACAGTGCTATATTGGTTTCAGGTGCACAATATAGTGACTCAGCAACTCTATACATTCCTCAGTGCTCATCAAGAGAATTGTACTCTTGTCTGAAAACTATAAGACACTGATAAAAGAAATTGAAGATGACACAAAAAATAGAAAGACATTCCATGCTCATAGATTGGAAAAATAAATATTGTTAACATGTCTATAAGCAATCTACACATTCAATGCAATCCCTATTGAGATGCCCTTAGCATTTTTCACAGAACTAGAACGAACAGTCTTTAATTTTATATGGAACCACAAAGGACCCTGAATAGCCTAAGTAATTTTGAAAAAGAAAAGCAAAGTTGGAGGTATCATAATTCCAGACTTCAAGTCATATTACAAAGCTGTAGTAATCAAAAAGGTATGGTACTGGCACAAAAACAGACTCATAGATCAATGGAACAGAATAGAACAACTCCGTCCCCCCACCCTCCAGCAATAAAAGCCTCACAACTATATGGCCAGTTAATATTTGACAAAGCAGGAAAGATTAGACAATGGGAAAAAGTCAGTATCCTCAACAAATTGTTTTGGGAAAAGTTGTCAACTATATGCAAAAGAATGAAACTGGACCACTTTCTTGTACCATACACAAATATAAATTCAAAATGGATTAAAAACCTAAATGTGAAACCCAAAACCCTAAAAATCCTAGAAGAGAGGACAGGGAGTTCTCTGATATAAACTGTAGCAACATTTTTCTATATATGTCTCCTGTGGCAAGAGAAATAAAAGCAAAAACAAACTTAGGACTACATCAATATAAAAAGCTTCTGTACAGTGAAGGAAATAGACAACAAAAGCAAAAGACAACTTACTGAATGGAAGAAGATATTTACAAATGACATATCTGGCAAAGGGTTAGTATCCAAAATATATAAAGATCTTACAAAACTTGAAAAAAAAGAAGGTACAAAACTCAACACCCAAGAAACAAATAATCCAATTTAAAAAATGGGCAGACTCATGAGAGACTCCTAACTCTGGGAAACGAACTAGGGGTGGTAGAAAGGGAGGTGGGCGGGGCATGGGGGTGACTGGGTGATGGGCACTGAGGGGGGCACTTGATGGGATGAACACTGGGTGTTATTCTATATGTTAGCAAATTGAACACCAATAAAAAATAAATTTATAAAAAATAAAATAAAAATAAAAATAAAAAATGGGCAGAAGAAATGAACAGGCAGTACTCTGAAGAGGACACCTAAATGGCCAACAGACACATGCAAAAATGCTCAACATCACTGATCATCAAGGGAATGCAAACCAAAGCTACAATGAGCTATCACCTCACATCTGTCAGAATGACTAAAATCAAAAACACAAGAAACAACAACTTTTGGTGAGGATGTGGAGAAAAAGGAACACTTCTGCGATTTGGGCGGAAATGAAAAAACTGGTGCAGCCACTGCAGAAAACAGTTTGGAGGTTCTTCAGAAAGTTAAAAATAGATCTATCCTTTGATACAACAATCTGACCACTGGGTATTTACTCAAGGAATACAAAAACACTGATTCAAAGGGATGCATGCACTCCTATGTTTATAGTAGCATGATTTACTATAGTCAAGATATGGAAGCAGCCCAAGCATCCATCGATTGATGCATGGATAAAGATGTCACACACACACACACACACACACACACACACACACACTGGAGTATTATTCAGCCATAAAAAAGAATGGAATATTGTCATTTGCAATGACATGGATGGAGCTAGAGAGTATAATGCTAAGTAAAACAAATCAATCAGAGAAAAACCATATGATTTCACTCATGTGGAATTTAAGAAACAAAACAAATTAAGTGAAGGGCAAAAAAAAAAAAGAGGTTGAGCAAACCAAGAAATAGACTCTATAGAGTCTGCTGTAGAGAACTGAGGGTTACCAGAGGGGGGTGGGGGTATGGGTGAAATAGGTGATAGGGATTGAGGACAGCAGTTATGATGAGAACTGAGTAACATATAGAATTGCTGAATCACTATATTGTACCCTGAAACTAATATAACACTGCATATTAACTATACTAGAAATTTTTAAAAAGTGTACTTTTAATCCTGTTTAGCTCCTGACCACATCTCTTCCCCTCTTGTCCTGTTCAACGTGACCTCTTCTCTACATTTAGCTGCAGAGACTACTCTGCCAGTCTTTGGGTCATTTTCTGGGTTATTTACATTGATGTGGCTGCTCTCTAGTTGTATCTGTGGGATGAGGTAAGCTAAGAGTCCTCCTACTCCGTCATCTTCCCCAGGAGTCTGTAAGACTTCTTATCTACAACATTAGATATGAGAAAAAATATAGCAGGAATACTACTTAGTAAACAAATATTAAGAAAAACTCATGAACATTAAATGTCATCTATTTAATAGGAAAAAGAACTGAAATTCATCAAATGCCTATGGATTTTAAATTTTGTGGTGTAATTTAATCTCACTGGGAATTCATGAGGGAAGCATGGTGATATTAATTAACTTATCCCAAGTAACACAGAAGCTATGGGTAGATTTATAATACAAACTCATGTTTATTAGCTGCCATAAGCTCTCATCCTATTCATTTTTATTTTCAACATAGCACAACTATTTTCAACTATTAGTATTTCTAGACTCATGGATTCTTTGGTGACTTTATACCACAAGTTAAAAAGCAAGGAGGTCAGTAAAAGTAATGAGGCCTCAGATGTCTTCGAGAGGACCCTTAAAAATACTAATAATTTTTTTGGGACACCCAGGTGGCTCAGTGGTTGAGGTTCTACCTTTGGCTCAGGGCATGATCCTGGGTCTGGGGATCGAGTCCCGCATCCGGCTCCCTGCAAGGATCCTGCTACTCCCTCTGTCTATGTCTGTCCCTCTCTCTCTGTACCTCTTATGAATGAATAAATAAAATCTTTAAAAAATGCTAATGACATTTAGCATATCCAATTCTATGTAGCCTAAGTATATTTTATCTAGTATATGAACTCACTTCTAGTAACCTGGCATTGGAAATCTAAATGATCTCATTTCAGAAACTGATGAGAGATTTAATATTTTCCCAGCTTTAAAGGTGGGTAAGTTAATAATTATTTAATGTCTCACACTTTGATAGTGTCAAAACTATGACTAGAATCCAGGTCTTTTGTTCTTAGAATATGCTATTCTAAAAAAAAAAAGAATATGCTATTCTAAGAAAAAAATGAATACAAACTAGACAATTGAGAAGCGTTTTTCATTTTTATAAAGAAGCAGCCACAAAGAAATTTAGAAGAAAAAAGTAACACAGGTGTTGTTATGAATAAAAATTTGGTAAAAAGTACACAAGCCACAGAAGATGTCATGACAATTCTAGACTGAAATCTGAGATTAAAACAACATAGTTATATCAAAGATGACAGGGTTCAGATTTCAAGTTTGAAGACACTAAATTTTCCCTGCTTGCATTAACACTATATATACAATATTTAAAAAATTACTCACACACTTATAGTTGTACTCCAAACAAGAAAGAGAAGTGGAAAGGCATTTCTGTAGATACTCACAATAAAACAACAAAAGCGACAAAGAAACTAAAGCAGTTATATTATTACATCCTCCTGAGAAAGAGGGCCAATGTGAGTGTCATAAAGCTAGATCTGACGCTAATAGCATGACTTGGAGGCAATCACAATCCAGGATGCATACAAAGAGGCAGAAGAAAAAACAAATTTCACTGGGAGAGTGAGTGTGTAAGCCCGAAATGCCAATTATCTGAATAAGGCCGAGGCCATGGGGAGAAATACCCCAACAGAAGATCACACTTATACTGGAGCACTAGGAATATTAGAGTCATCTGTATAGACCTAAAAATAAATGCATTTAATACCCTCAATAAACAAAGGAATTATGCCCATTATGTTAGTTAGAAATCATAAAAATGAAGAGTCATGAAACAATAAATGGATACTTAAGAGGATAGACCAATTTGTCATTTTGAAAAGCAATAGTGTTGAAATAATGTAAAAATCTCAGCACAGGCTTTTACCTAAATGACCACAGCTGAAGAAGAAGTGAGTAGGCTAAAAGGTGAAGTATAGCAGTTGTCTGAAACAAATTTAAAAAGCATTTTTAAAAAAGGACAATCAGGAACAAATAGTTTGGAGACATACATAGATCTAGAAATTGCAACATTTTTATATTAATATTTCTGAATAAGAGGGTGGAAGAATGCTGGGTTGAAAATATTTGAAGAAGTCACAAATGAAAATTTTCTAGAACTGAAAGTGTATATGGATTTTGGTAGTGGAAGAATCCACGTGTGCAGAGCAGGACAAATGAAAAAAAATAAAACTTGCCTAGAACCTTGCAGTTTATTTTTTTTTAATTTTAAAGATTTTATTTATTTTTTTATTCATGAGAGACAGAGAGAAAGAGAGAGAGGCAGAGACACAAGCAGAGAGAAGCGGGCCCCATGCAGGGAGCCCGACATGGGACTCGATCTCGGGTCTCCAGGATCACGCCCTGGGCTGAAGGCGGCGCTAAACTGCTGAGCCATCCGGGCTGCCTGAACCTTGTAGTTTAAACTCAGATCAAGGATAAGGAGAAATTCCTACAGCTAAATAATAATAGAGATTCTCAAATTCCCCTACAAAATTCCCTTAAAAATTCTCAGCCAATGTATCAATATTTTAACAATACCCAAGAGCTTATGCTGGTGCTCTTACTTTTTTTTTCTTTTTCTTTCAGAGTAGAAAGTAACGTTTAAACACATTAATCACATTTAAATTTCTTTTGAATTATTACCTTAAAACTGCTATAGCAATTAAAGGATGATTTACTATTTAGGATCTTGTGTCATAGATTTGAGGATTATTGCTGCAAGAAATCAGCAGTAATTTATTTTAATGAATGAGGAGCATTGTCTAAATATATTCTGAAATTTTACAGTCTTGCTGCTTGAGTATATTAAATTGTATGAGTTATTGATGGAAGAAAAATCTCATAAGTAAACAGGAAAACCAGGATAATGTTCCCATCAGTACTCTGATACTGTTGTTCTCTTCGCTATAAAATACATTCTTGCATTTGGTAAAATGGCCCACATTTATAATTTATAAAATTATCTATCATATATCTACCCAATCTATCATCTTCAAATACACCCCCACATATATTTATCCTACCTATATATTTGAGTATATAAAACGATCTACATGGTTACTGTTTTACATAATTATGTCATATATTTTAAATTATCTATAATTTTCAGTAGTTGATATTGACATCGAATTTCAAAATGCTGGAGATTTTAGAGTCAAGTTCATGGAATATCCAAGGAAAGATCAATGAGAGCATCTATTTATATACATGTACTTAAATAAATGTCAATGGTATCACCTATTTATACATATACATTTAAACTCATACATATGAATTTATACATATGATCTATTCATACATATATGTATGTAAACTAAAAGAGTGACCTTTTTAAGTCATTTTATGATTTTTATTGATGTATAATTTACTTACAATATTAGATAGTTTCAGGCATACAGCAAAATGACTTGATATTTGTAAACGCTGTAATATGATCAACACAATAAATCCAGTCACCATCCATCACCAAAGAAAGTTACAAAGATAAAACACTGCCCACAGCTGGCAAAGAGAGGCATTGCAGATGACTGGACTGAGGGCAAAGGCAGCTCGGTCTCAACAGCAGGGCACACAACACACACAGGAGACACCCCTGCAGTGCCAGATTCTGGTGAATAGGAGACGGTTTACTGCAGGGCACTACAGGATCTCTTCTTCATAAGGCAAGTACTTTCAAATATACCTAAAATATTATTGACTATAGTCACCAAACTACACATTACAATCTCTTGATTTCCTTATTTTATATTTGGAAGTGGGTATCTTTTGAACTCTTCACCTGTTTTATCCATTACCCAATGTTCCTTCCTTCTAGCAACTACCATTCTATTCTTTGTATCTATATCTCTATATTTGTCTTTGTTTGGTTTGGTTTTGTTTTTAGATGTCACATATAAGTAAAATCATATGGTATTTGTCTTTCTGTCTCTGACATATTTCACTTAGTACAACTTCCTAAGGTATATCCATGTTGTTGCAAATGGCAAGACTTCACTTTTGTATGGAATATATATGGAATGCATCTTTATGCATTCATCCATTGATAAACAGTGAGCTGGTTTCCACATCTTGGGTACTGTAAATACTGCTGCAATGAAGATGGGAGTACATACATCTTTTCAAATTAGTGTTTTTGTTTTCTTTGGATAAATAACTAGGAGTGGAATTGCCAGATCAGGTGGTAGTTCCATTTTTTGAGGGAACCACCATACTGATTTCCATAGGGATTGCACTAATTTAAATTCCCACCAGCAGTGCATGAGGGTTTCCTTTTGTTCACATCCTCACCAACACTTATTATCTCTTGCCTTTTTGATAATATCTACTCTAATAGGTATGTGGGGATATCTCAGTACGTTTTTTCTTTTTATTTAAATTTTAGATAGTTAACATACAGTGCAATATTGGTTTCTGAAGTACAATTCAGTGATTCATCACTTAACATATAACACCCGGGGCTCATCATAACAAGTGTCTTCCATAATTTACTCACCCATCTAGCCCATCCTGCACCCACCTCCCTCCATCAACCCTCAGTTTGTTCTCTATCCTTAAGTGTCTCTCATGGCTTATTTCACTCTCTCCTTTTTCCCCCCTTCCCATATGTTCCCCCTTCCCATATGTTCATCTGTTTTCTTTCTTAAATCCCACATATGAGTGAGATCATATGGCATTTGTCTTTCTCTAACTTATTTCACTTCAGCATAATACACTCTAGCTCCGTTCATGTTGCTGCAAAAGGCAAGATTTCATTCTTTTTTATGGCTGAGAAATATTCCATCGTATACATATACCACATATTCTTTAGCCATTCATTATTCAATGGGCCTTTGGGCTCTCCCCATAGTTTGGCTATTGTTGATTATGCTGCTATAAACATTGCGGTGCATGTATCTCTTTGAATCTATATTTTTCTATTTTTGGGTAAATACCTAGTAGTGCAAATGCTGGGTCATATAGTAGTTCTACTTTTAACTTTTTTTTAATTTATTTTTTATTGGTGTTCAATTTACTAACATACAGAATAACCCCCAGTGCCCGTCACCCATTCACTCCCACCCCCGCCCTCCTCCCCTTCTACCACCCCTAGTTCGTTTCCCAGAGTTAGCAGTCTTTACGTTCTGTCTCCCTTTCTGATACTTTTAACTTTTTGAGGAAACTTCATACTGTTCTCCAGAGTGGCTGTACCAGTTTGCTTTCCAACCAACAATGCAACAGGGTTCCCTTTTTTCTACATCCTCACGAACACCTGTTATTTCTTCTGTTAGCCTTTTGACGGGGGTGGGGGATGTTATCTCATAGTGGTTTTAATTTGTATTTCTCAGATGCTGAGTGATGTTGAGCATCTTTTCATATGTCTGTTAGCCATCTGGATGTCTTCTTTAGAAAAGTGTCTATTCATGTCTTCTGCTTATTTCTTAACTGGGTTATTTGTTTTTTGGGCTTTGAGTTTGACAAATTCTTTATAGATTTTGGATACAAACCCCTAAACAGATATTAATTGTAAATATCTTCTCTCATTCCATAGGCTGCCATTGAGTTTTGTTGATTATTTCCTTTGTTGTGCAGAAGTTTTTAATCTTGATGAAGCCCAATAGTTCATTTTTGCTTTTGTTTCTCTTGCCTGTGGTGACATGTCTAGTAGGAAGTTGCTATGGCTGAAGTCAAGTGGTTGCTGCCTGTGTTCTTCTCTAGGAGTTTGATAGTTTTCTGTCTCACATTAAGGTCTATCATCCATTTTGAGTTTCTTTTTGTGTACGGTGTGAAAAAGTGGTCCGTTTCATTCTTCTGCATGTTGCTGCCCAGTTTTCCTAGCATCATTTGTTGAAGAGACTAACTTTCCTATTGGATATTCTTTCCTGTCTTGTGGAAGATTAGTTGATCAAATAGTTGTGGGTCCATTTCTGGGTTTTCTATTCTGTTCCATTGACGTATGTGTCTGTTTTTGTGCCAGTACCATACTGCCTTGATGACTACAGCTTTGTAATATAGCTTGAAATTTGGAAACTTAATGCCTCCAGTTTTGTTTTTCTTTTTCAGAATTGCTTTGGCTATTTGGCACACTTTTCATATTGCATTTCCCTGATGATTAGTGATGTTGAGCTTCTTTTCATTTGTCTGTTGGCCATCTGTATATCTTCTTTGGAAAAATGTCTATTTAGGTCTTCTGGCCATCTTTTATTTTTTAATTTTTATTTATTTTTTTATTTTTTGTATATTTTTATTGGAGTTCGATTTGCCAACATATAGCATAACACCCAGTGCTCCTCCCATCCAGTGTCCCCCTCAGTGCTCGTCACCCAGTTACCTCATCCCCCTGCCCACCTCCCTTTCTATTTCCCCTTGTTCGTTTCCCACAGTTAGGTGTCTTCTTTTAAACCACATTGTTTTTGTGCTATTAAGTTGTATGAGTTCATTATATATTTTGGATATTAACCCCTTATCAGTTACATGATTTGCAATATTTCCTCCCATTCAGTAGACTGTTTTCATTTTGTTGATGCTATGCTTTGCTATGCAGACTATATAGATAGATGTAGTCCAACTCATTTATTTTGCTTTTGTTACCTTTGCTTTTGGAGATAGATCCAAAAAAATCATCACCAAGACCAATATCAAGGAACTTACCACCTATGTTTTCTTCTAGAAATTTTGTAGGTTCAGGTCTTATGTTCAGGCCTTTAATAAATTTTGGGTTAATTTCTATGGATGGTATAAGATAGTAGCCTAGATTCATGCTTTTGCATGTTGCTGTCCAGTTTTCTCAGCACCGTTTATTGAAGAAATTGTCCTTTCCCATTGTATATTCTTGCCTCCTTTAGTTGACTATATATATTTATTTATTTATTTATTTATTTATTTATTTATTTATTTATTTATTTATTTATTTCTAGGATCTCTATTCTGTTCTATTGATCTACAAGTTTGTTTTTCTGTCAATAGCATCTGATTTTGATTACTGTCCCTTTGTAATACACTTTGAGATCAGGGAGCATTATGTTTCCAGCTTTGTTTCTCTTTCTCGAGATTATTTTGGCTATTTGAGGTCTTTTGTAGTTCCATATAAGTTTTAGGATTATTTCTTCTATTTCCATGAAAAAATGCCTTTAGAATTTTGATGGGGATTGCATTAAATCTGTATATTACTTTAGGTAGTATGGACATTTTAACAATATTAATTATTTCAACCTATGAGCATGAAATATATTTCTGTTCATTTGAGTCTTTAATTTCTTTAAAAATGTTTTACAGTTTTCAGTGTACAGTTCTTTCACTTTCTTGGTTAAGCATATCCCTAGCTATTTTATTTTTCGTGCAATTGAAAAGGGGATTATTTTCTTAATTTCTCACTCTGGTAGTTCATCGTTAATGTATATAAATCCAATGGGTTTTTATATATTGAGTTTATATCCTGCATCTTTATTGAATTTGTTTATTAGTTCTAAGAGTTTTTTTGTGGAGTATTTAAAGTTTTCTATATAAAAATCATGTCACCTGCAAATAGTGACAGTTTTATTTCTTCCTTTTCAATTTGGATGTCTTTTATTTCCTTTTCTTGCTTAATTCCTCTAGCTCAGACTTTCAGTATTATGTTGAATAAAGGGAGTGAGAGTGGCATCTTGTTTCTGATCATAAAGGAAAAGTTTTCAGCTTGTCACCAAGAAATATGATGTTAGATGTGGGTTTGTCATATATAGCGTTTAATACATTGAGGCATGTTTCCTCTATACTCACTATATTAAGCGTTTTTTATCATAAGAGGATGTTGAATTTTCTCAAGTGCTTTTTCTGCATCTGTTGAGATGATCATATAATTTTTATATTTCATATTATTTTTTAAAAGATTTTATTTATTTATTCATGAGAGACAGAGAGAGAGAGTCAGAGACACAGGCAGAGGGAGGAGAGGGAGAAAGACAGAGACGACAGAGACAGAGACACAGGCAGAGGGAGAAGCAGGCTCCATGCAGGGAGCCTGACATGGGACTGGATCCTGGGTCTCCAGGATCAGGTCCTGGGCTGAAGGCGGCACTAGACCGCTGAGCCACCCAGGCTGCCCCTATATTTCATATTATTAATGTAGTGTATCATGTTGACATATTTGTGAGTGTTGGACTATTCTTGCATCCTCAAAATAAATCCTATTTGATCATGTTGTATGGTCCTTTTAAAGTATCTTTGAATTTGGTTTACTAATATTCAGTTGAGGATTCTTGCATCTATAGTCATCAGGAATACTGGTCTATAATTTTCTTGTCTGTGTGGTATCCTTTTCTGGCTTGGGTATCAGAGTAATGGTGGCCTTCTGAAATCAGTTTGAAACCTTCTCTCATCTTCAATCTTTTTGGAAGAGTTTAAGGAGGATATATATTAAATCTTTATAGGTTTGATAGAATTCTCCAGTAAAGCCATCTGGTCTTTGGCTTTTGTTTATTGGGAGGTTTTTGATTATTCATTAATTCATTCTCCTTACCACTAGTGGGGAAATACTTATCAATTCAGATTAACTATTTCTTCACGATTCAATCTGCGAAGATTGTACATTTCCTGGAATTTATCCATTTCTTCTCAAGTGACCAACTTGTTGGTATATAATTCTTCATAATAGTCTTATGAACCTTTGCATTTCTGTGCTATCAGTTGTAACTTCTTTTTTATTTTTTATTCATTTGAGCCTCCTCTATTTTTTCTTTGGTCAGTGTAATTAAAGGTTTGTCAATTTTTGTTTATCTTTTCAAATAGTGACCTTTTAGTTTCTTTTATCTTTTCTATTGTCTTTATAACTTCTATTTATTCCTCCTATGAACTTTGTGATTTCCTTCCTTCTACTAAATTTGGACTCTGTTTTTTTTTTTTCTAGGTACTTTAGGTCTAAAGTTACATCATTTATTTGAGATTTTTCTTGTCTCTTGAGGTAGACCTGTAAGGCTATGAATTACCCTCTTATAACTTCTTTTGCTGCATCCCATAGATTTTGGTATGTCATATTTCTGTTTCCATTTGCTTCTATTTTATTTCTCATCTGATTTATGGTTGACCCATTGGTTTTGCAGTAGCATGTTGTTTAATCTCCACATATTTGTGATTTTTCCACTTTTCTTTTTGTATTTGATATCTAGCTTCATACCATTGTAATCAGAAAAAGATGCTTGATATGATGTCAGTATCCTTAAGTTTTCTGAGACTTGCCTTGTGGTTTAAAATATGATCTATCCTGGAGAATGTTTCATGTACATTTGAGAAGAATATATTCTGCTGTTTCTGGATGAGATGTTCTGCATATGTTTATTACTTCCATCTGGTTTAATGTGTCATGTAAAGCCAATGCTTCCTTATAGATTTTCTGTCTGTATGATTTATTCTTTGATGTAAGTGGGGATATTAAAATTCCTTAGTATTAATGTATTGCAGTGGATTTCCCTCTTTAGATCTGTTAATATTTTCTCTATATATTTAGGTGCTCTTATTTTGAGTCTATAAATATTTACAAATACATATTCTTTTGTTGGATAGACCCCTTTATCATTGTGTAATGTCCTTTGTCTTTTATTACACTCTTTGTTTTAAAATCTATTTTGTTTTATAAAAGTGTTGCTACTCTATCTTTCTTTTAGTTTCTATTGGCATAGAATATCTATTTTCATTGTTCATTTTCAGTTCAGATGTGCCCTTAAATCTAAAGTGAGTCTCTTGTAAACAAAATATAAATGGGTCTTGTTTGCAGGGATTTTGGTGTTTTTTAAAATCCATTTAGCCACTATGCCCTTTGTTTTGAGAATTTAGTCTGTTTACATTTAGAGTAATTATTGATAGGTATGTACTTAATGCTACTATTTGTTAGTTGTTTTCTTATTGTTTTGTAATTCCTTTCTGGCTCTCTTGCTCTCCTCACTTGTGGTTTGATGGCTTCCTTTAGTGTTTAGATTCTTTTCTTATCCTTTGTATATCTACTCTAGGTTTTTGCTTTATGGTTACCGTGAGGCTCACATATAACAATATAAAATTATTTTCACAGCAAGTTAAATTTGAATGTACTCTAAAAAAATCTACACTTTTACTACTAATTCCTCACATTTTATGTTTTTGTTGTCATGTTTTACATCTTTTAATTTTGTGTATCCCTTAACAAATCATCATTGTAGTTGTTTTTACTACTTTTGTCTTTCAATGTTTATCTACTATTTAACTTCACTAGTGAGATTTATACTTTCATACTGTTCCTTGTTACTAATTAGCACCCTTTCTTTTCAACTTAAAGAAGTTCCTTTAAAACTTCTTGTAAGAGTGATCTACTGGTTGGTGATAAACTTCCTTAGGTTTTGCTTGTTTAGAAAACTTTCTCCTTTGAATCTGAATAACTACCTTGCCAGGTAGAATACTCTTGGTTGGGAGTCTTTTCCTTTCAGCATCTTAAACATATGCCACTCACTTCTGGGATGCCAAGTTTCTGCTGAAAATCTGCTGATAACTTATAGGAGTTCCCTTACACATACAAATTGTTTTTCTCTTGCTGCTTTAAAATTTTTCTCTTTAACTTTTGACATTTCAATAATAATGTCTTGGTGTAGGTATTTTAGGTTCACATTATTTGGAACTTTAAGCTTCCTGGATCTGAATGTGCATTTCCTTTTTGAGTTAGGGAAGTTTTCCATTATTATTTATTTTTTCTCATTATTATTTCTTTAAATAACTTTTCTGCCACTGTCTCTCTCATTTCCTTCTGGAGCCCCTATAATGTGAATGTTATTCTGTTAATGTTATCCTAGAGGTCCCTTAAACTATCTTCAGTGATTCTTTTTTTTTTTCTTTTTTCTTTTTGCTATTCTGTCTTGGAAAGTTTCCCTGTCCTGTCTCCTAGCTCACTGATCCTTTCTTTGGCATTACCTAGTCTGCCAGTGAATCCTTCTATTATATTTTTCAGTTTAGTTACTGTATTCTTCAGCTCTTTAATTTCTACTTGGTACTTTCTTGTATTTTCTGTCTCTTTGTTGAAGTTCTCACTGTGTTCATCCATTATTTTCCTGAGTTCAGTGACCATCTTTATGACCATTATTTGGAACTCTTCATTAGGTAAATTATCTCCATTGTGTTAGTTTTTTTCTGAGGTTTTGTCTTGCCCTTTTATTTGGCATATACTCCTGTTTTCTCATTTTTCTTGACTCTTTGTGTCTGTTTCTATGTATTAGGTGAAATAGCAACTTCTCTGTCTTGAATGAATAGTCTTGCGTAAATGAACTTTGTTAGTCAACCTTGTGCTAGCTGTTGATTTTCTCCCAAACTTTTATGATTTTATGATTGTCTAAGCAGCATGATTTATTTTGAATAGGTTCCAGTTGTGGAGGGTGTGCCAAGACCTGTCACTCTTCCAAAGGGAGAGATCTCAGTCAGCACCTAGAGTCAACATGATTGACAAATAGACCCTTAAGCTGCAACTTTTAAATTAAGCAAAACATACACAGTCCTGTGGGACTGCAAAGGCAAAAAATACTGGCCTTCAGACAGGGAAATCTGGATATGTCTGCTGGACAACAGCTATAAAACTAGTACAGCAGATGAGTGTATATGCTCCTTTCTGGGAAGTACTAGTGAGCTACAGGGAGACTAAGGGGAAGTACAAAGATGGTGTCCTCCACTCTTTGTTCTGTGAAAGCATCTCTGTGGTCTCTAGGTGTGTGACAAACCTGAAGCCTGTTCTTCAGGCCAAAGCTCCAGGACAAGTAAATATACCTTTTTCACAAGAAGATGGGTCTGTTTCAGTCTGCTGTCTGTGCAGAAGCCCCTCTTGCCACCAGAGTCAGGCAATCAAGTGGAGTCCTCTGTGTGGTAGGTGCATGTCTGTCAGCTTTAGTGAGGCAGCTGGAGAGTGCAGGAATTGTGCATGCAAATTAACTTGAGCAGGGCAGTCCTTCCTCCCTGAAGTACTTTGTCAACTTTAGTAGGAGAGAGTTTGTGAATGGTATGCTCCTGCTGGCTTTGGCAGGACTGTGGGTGAATGCAGGAACCGTGTGCATCTGACAGCACTAGCAAGGTAAAGGGAAAATACATATACAGTGCCCACTAGCAACTCTATCCAAGGGAGATTCCCAAGAGGCCCAGGAGGCCCCTGTCCCTACAGCCATTTGGCTCTCCTGGATATAAACCCCACTGTTTTTCAAAGGTAAATGTTTGGGGTCTAATCTCTCCAGTATAGGTCCTAAGGGCTGGCGAGTCTGCTGTGGGACACAGGCCTCTCACTCCTCAGGGAGATGCACCTGCTTTAAGAAATCCCTCCTGGGTATTATGCTATATGTTGGCATATCGAACTCCAATAAAAAAATATATATACAAAAAAAATCTCTCCTGATTTTGGGTTGTTGTGCCAGAGATGGAGTTCTTGTTGAGACTGTATTTCTGCTTTTTCTCCACTCATCTCAATACAGCCCTTTCATCCTTTGTCATGGAGAAGCTGTTCAGATTGTTTTCAGGTCTTTTTCACAGGGAAGTATTTCATATAAAGCTGTATTTGGTGTGTCCACGGGAGGAGGTAAGTTCAGAGCTTCCTATGCCTCTATATTGGACAACACTCCCATTATTTTATGATCTTGACAGGCTTTACTAAACGCATATACTTGACAAAAAATCTATTACTAAGATGCTCAGTTGTTTTAAGGGATTAATTCGGAATACAATGGGTCAAGAGAAAAGATGCACAAGAGTAAGAAATGATAAATTCGCATACATAATTCCCAAAACAACAATAATAATAATTTAGCAGTAAGCAAGTGTAATTCTCAGGTACATATTTCTCATATCTCTACCGTCAGGAATGGGAAAATATTTCATCAGTTTTAGGGCAAGAAAAGTCCCACTATTTTCAAAAATAAGTGTCCTGCTGAGATGAATTAAGGTGAAGACTAAAAATACAGTTCTAAAATGGCAAAAATTTATAGGTGAGTTCAATAAATTGGGGAGGAAGTGGCTGCTTTTAAGTAATGCATATTTTTTTTAAAGTTTAAAAGCAGCCACTTCTTCCCTTGCCCCACTGAAAGTAATCTTACATCATTGAGGGGAAGGCAGCAACTACAGATTTGTTCAACAGCACAGACAATCAGTATTGAGCATCTCTCAAGCATTCTTTCTGTTGTTTCCTTCCTCCCCAATTTATTGCGTATTATCGACGTAGATGTGCTTTGCTGGGGAAGTTAGGTCTGTTGTAGACCTGAAACCACACGTTGTGATTTCACATTTTCTTATTTTTTTCTTAGACATTTCTATTTATGGTAAATAGTTAATATGTAAATAATGTACATAGAGCTTTCTGGAGTGTTTTTTTTTAAGATTTTATTTATTTATTCATGATAGACATAGAGGGAGAAAGAGGCAGAGACACAGGCAGAGGGAGAAGCAGGCTCCATGCACCGGGAGCCCGACGTGGGATTCGATCCCGGGTCTCCAGGATCGTGCCCTGGGCCAAAGGCAGGCGCCAAACCACTGCGCCACCCAGGGATCCCTGGAGTGTTTGTTATTCAGTGTATATACTCCCACCACCTGTATGAATACCCTATCAATATTTTGTTGTAAAATGAATAGTACAAATGGAAGGTGTATGGCCGTCAAATTGCAAATACTGTGTTCACAAAATTAAAAATGCATTGTTCAAACAAACAAACAAAAAGAAGTGGCTGCTTTTTAGTTTCAGTGTTCTCATCCAGCTGTTCAGACCATTACTTAGGCTATAGAGGCTGAGTTTTGGGAAACCATGCAGTTTGCCTCCTCTGGGACACAAGTGAGCATCTTCCTAGACTATTTACAAATGTACTTAAAATGCCAGTCATAATTATTGAGATATAGTGAAGAAAGACAATGTTCTTGCTTAACTAAAAGCATGATCAAGAAGCCAAATATCCAAGAGGGATCCTTGGTATACCTCTTGTCTAGTCCCATTTTTTATGGTTCCTACAACTTCCCCAAATGTTCAAAACTAGAATCGATAAAGTAAAATAAACCTAATTAAATTTACTAAAAACACAACAGAAACATCTTTGCATAGTACATGTATGAAGGTTTTACACAATCCCTATATATTAATTGAATTTCCAATTTTTAAAATCAATAGGCAACAGGAGAGATTTTCGGGGAAGACTAGGGAGTAGGAAAACTCTAGGCTCACCTCACTCGATGATACAACTAGATTTCATGCACATCAGTGTAAATAACAGACAGTCCACAGCTACATGTAAAGAAGAAGCCTCATCTAAGAGGGTAGGAAGGGCAGAGATGTGTTCAGGAGCTAAACAGACCCACTGTGAGATGTTTTCAGGAAAGAGGAACACCATGGGGGGAGAAAGTGGAAAAAACAACAGACCCTCACACCAGGTACACCAGACACAGGGTGCCTGCACAGGGAAGAAACATTTAGCTTTGAAACTTGATGGGCTGAATTTTGTGGGTTCTCAAAATCACTGGGACTCCACACCTGGAACTTTAAAAATCAGTGGGTTCAGCTCTGGTCCTCCATTCAGTCTTAAGAGTTAACTTGCTTCGAGCTTACACACTCCTTCCTTGCTCCTAAGTCCCTTGATCTATGGCAAGGGACTTAAGTTACTATGACAAGTAACTATTTCATTGAGATTTTCAGAACACTGGCCTTATGGAGTGAAGGATCAAACTTTCCCAGAAGATAAGGCTTGACTACATTTGGAAACAGCTGACTAACCTCCCTTCATGTACCTGGAGATCCTGCATTCTTTTGCAGAAAGAACAAAGTACTTCTGCACATCATGAAACAGGAACCAGACTCCCTTCACACAACCCCTGTGCACTGAGATAATCCTTATAGCAAGCATCATCAAGTCAGCACGTAATCAAGAAATGCTATACACCACTGCACTCCATTTACTAAATAACTAACTACCCTTCTCCCTTTAAAAACTGCTGGGTCAGGCAGAAACCTCAAAGATGGTCTTCGAAACATTAGTCCACCATCTTCCCTGGTTGCCAGCTTCCTGAATAAAGCAAACTTTCCTTTCCTACTGCTACTTGCCTCCAGAGTGTTGGCTTTCTAGCAAAAAGCAGCTGAACCTGAGTTTGAAACCAGTTCTGTTTGATAACAATGAGAGAGCCAGGAGGGCTCTCTTAAGCTACTCTTAAAGTGACAGCACAACAAACAGCCCTGTGGAGATGGAGCATAGAGTTTGAAAAACACCTGGGGTATATGGGAGGGAGGTTTGTTTAGTAATCTCAGAGGGTATGCTGTAGGTGCAGGGATCTTTGGGAGAAATTAACAAGAACAAAGGAGTGGCTATGCACCATTTCCCACCCCTTCCAGCCTAGACACGTGGACACTTCTGCGATTCAACATGGCACCAACCCTGGCTAACAGCATGCCTCACCTCTGCATTCTCCTGTGGACATGCCCTCTTCAGTCACTCCTGTGCTTCAGGTATCTTCCCACAGCAGACACATGCAAACCTTGTTCCAGCCTGGCCTGCCTGGGTCTCAGACACTGCAAGACCCCTCTCACATGGACCAGCACAAATCTTGCTGGCACATGTCCCACACATTCTTCTTTGGACCTCCCCTCTCCAATATACCATTGGTTAGAGCCCATCAAAAGTGGTGCCACAGTTTGCAAGCAGTCCTGACAGGAGCCACAACCACTCCAAAATGACTCCTGCTCTGGGTAGAAGGGAAGATAACCACATACACTGGTCCAACTGCAGCCCAGTGGTGATCTGGAGTTGACATCTGCTCTGATTGCAGGCCCTGCCCACCAATGAAAGCTTCTCAAAGGACAACACAGGAAAAGCACCCTGCAGTTCAGAGCTACTGCATTTCTAGCAAATATCTGTCCTGACTCAACTCAACCCCAAGGCACACCCTACTTACCCACTAACAACACAGGAACCAAACCCTGCCCATAACTGGCAAAGTGAGCCATTACAGATGACTGGACTAAAGGCAAAAGCAGGTCAGCTACAACAGCAGGTAGCATGCAACACACATAGGCAATATTCCTGAAGTGCCAGGTTTTGAACAGGCAACACTGCACTGTAGAGCACTACATGACCGCTTCTTCATAAGACCACTACTTTCAAGAGCAAGAGACAAAGCTCACATTCCTAACATATAGAAACAGATACAGAGAGTCAGAAAAAATGAAGAGGCAGAAATATATCCCAAATGAAAGAACAGGATAAAATCATAGCAAGAGACCTAAACAAAATGGAAAGTAATATGCCTGACAGAAAATTTAAAGTAATGGTCATAAAGATACTCACCTTGAGAAGAGTGGAAAACCTCAGGAAGACCCTTAACAAAGAGATAGAAAACATAAAAAATAATTAATCACAGATAAAGAACTCAATAAATGAAATTAAAAATATGCTAGATGAAATAAAGAGTACAGTAAAGGAAGCAGAACACATCAGTGACCTGGTGGAGAGAGTAAAAGAAAGCAATCATCTGAACAGGAGAGAGAAAAATAACAATTAAAAATGAAAATAAACTTAAGGAACTCAGAGATAACATCAAGCTTGGTAACATTTGCATTGCTACACGCATAAAATGTTACATATAAAACTAACGGTAACCACAAATCAAAAACTGGTAATTGATATGCAAAATATAAAGAGGAAGAAATGGAAGTATATCACTAAGGAAAGCCAACAAACTGTGGGAGAAGAAAGAAGGAGAATAAAGGAAAACAGAACTATAAAAACAACCAAAAACAAGTAACAAAATGGTAATAAGTACATAACTATTAACAATTACTTTGAAAGTAAATGGACTAAATGCTCCAATCAAACGACACAGAGTGAAGGAATGGATAGAAAAGCAAGACCGATCTATAGGCTGCCTATAAGAGACTCATTTCAGGTCTAGAGACACATGTGGATTGATAGTGAAGGAATGAAAAATCACTTATCATGCAAAGTACTTGTCATGAAAAGAAAGCCAGGGTAGTAATATTTATATTGGAAAAAATAGACTTTTTAAAAAGACTGTAAGAGGAGACAAAGAAGGATGCTCTATATAAAGGGAACAATCTAGGAAGAAAATATAACAATTTAAAATATTTATGCACACAACATGGGAACACCCGTATACATAAAGCAGCTAAAAACAAACATAAAGGAGCTAATTGACATAATACAGTAATACTAGGGTACTTTAACACCCTACTTACATCAATGGACAAATTATCTAAATGGAAAATCAACAAGGAAATGGGGGCTTTGAATGACTCATTGACCCAAATGGGTCTAACAAATATATTCAGGACATTCCATCTTATAAAAGCAGAATACACATTATTTTCAAGTGCACATGGAACATTTTCCAGAATAGGTCACATATGAAGCCACAAAACAAGTTTCAACAAATTCAAAAATATCATACTATGCATCCATTTTGACCACAGTGCTATGAAGCTAGAAATCAACTGCAAGAAAAAAACTGGAAAGAACACAAATATATGTAGGCTAAACATACTACTAAACAATGAATAAATCAACCAAGAAATCAAAGAGGAAATTTAAAAAAAAAATACATGGGGACAAATGAAAATGAAAACACAACAGTTCAAAATCTTTGGGGTGCAGCAAAAATTATTCTAAGAGGGAAGTTTATACCATATAGACCTTCCTCAAGAAGCAAGAAAAACCTAAAAACAAAAACAAAAAACAAAACAAAACAAAACAAAACACCCTAACTAACATTACACCTAAAGGAGTTAGAAAAAGAAGAACAAACAAAACCGAAAACCAGAAAAAGAAAGAAAATATTAAATATTTGAGCTGAAGTAAATTTAAAAAAAAATATCCGAAAAACAATGAGCAGATCAATGAAACCAGGAGTTGGTTCTTTAAAAAGATCAACCAGACTCATTGAGAGACACACACACACACACACACACACACACACAGAGAGAGAGAGAGAGAGAGAATGAGTGCACTCAAAATCAGAAGTGAAAGTGGAGATATAACAATTGACCCCAGAGAAGGAATACAAGAATATTATGAAAAATTATATGGCAACAATTGGCCATTCTAGAAGAAATTCCAAGTATATAACTTCCCAAAACTGAATCAAGAAGAAATAAAGAATTTGAACATACTGATTACCAACAATGAAATAGAGTCAGTAATCAAAAACAAAAGCAAATGAAAAAACAAAAACAAAAACAACCCCCCCCCCCCAACAAAGAAAAGTCCAGGATCAGACAGCCTCACAGGTGAATTCAATAAAACATTTACAGAAGAGTTAATACCTGTTCTCAAACTAATCCAAAAATTAGAAAAAAGTTTCCCAATTCATTCTATAAGGCCAGTATTACTTTGATACTAAAACCAGATAAAGACACTACAAAAATGATAATTACAGGCCAATGTTTCTGTTAAGCATAGATGCAAAAATCCTCAACAAAGTATTAGCAAACCTAATCCAATAATACATAAAAAAATCATTTACTACAATCAAGGGTGATTTATTCCTAGGATGCAAGGGTCTTTCAATATTCAAAAATCAATCAACATGATATATCACATCAACAAGGGAAAGGATAAAAACCACTTAATCATTTCAGTAGATGCATAAAAAGCATTTGACAAAGCATAACATGCATTTATGATAAAAATGATCAACAAAATGTGTTTAGAGGGAATGTATCTCAACATAATAATGGGCATATATGAAAAACCAACAGCTAACATTATAGTGAATGGTGAAAAACTGGGAACTTTTTTCCTAAGGTCAGGAACAAGAAAATGATATTCACTTTCACCACTTTTATTCAACATAATATGTGAAGTCCTAGTCACTGAAATCAGACAACAAAAAGAAATAAAAGGCATCCAAATTCATAAGGAAAAAATAAAACTTTCACTATTTGCAGATGACATATACTATACATAGAAAACCCTAAAGACTCCACCAAAACACTACTATAACTGATTAATGAATTCAATAAGGTTGTAGAATACAAAATCAATATATAGAAATTTGTTGCATTTCTATACTGTGATTATGAAGTAGCGGAAAAAGAAATCAGGAAATAATCTCATTTACAATGCACCATACATAATAAAGTACTTAGGAATGAACATAACCAAGGAGGTGAAAGATATGTACTCTGAAAACTATAAAACATTGAAGAAAAAATTGAAGACAGCACAAACAAATGGAAAGATATTCCAAGCTCATGGATTGGAAGAACAAATATTGTTAAAATGTCCATATTACACAAAGTGATCTACAAAGTTAATGCAATCCCTGTTGAAATGCCAACAGCATTGTTCATAGAACTAATAATCCTAAAATTTGTATGGAACCACAAAAGACCTCAATTAGAGAAGCAATATTGAAAAAGAAGAACAAGGGCACCTGGGTGGCTCAGTCATTAAGCTTCTGCCTTCAGCTCAGTCATGATCCCAGAGTCCTGGGATCAAGTCCTGCATTGGGACTGCTTCTCCCTCTCCTTCTGCCTGCCACTCCCCCTGCTTGTATTCTCTCTCTCCCTCTCTCTTTCTTTCTCTCTCTCCCTCATACCCTCTGACAAGTAAATAAATAAAATCTTAAAAAATTTAAAAAGAAAAGGAAGAACAAAACTAGAGGTATCACAATTCTTGATTTGAAGACATACTACAAAGCTGTAGTTACTCAAACAGCATGACACTGGCACAATAATAGACATATTGAGCAATTAAACAGAACAAAGAGCTCAGAAATAAACACATGATTATATGGCCAATTAGTCTTTGACAAAGGAGGCAAGAATATCCAATGGGAAAAAGGCAGTTTCTTCAACAAATGGTGCTGGGAAAACTGGATAGCTACATGCAAAAGAATGAAACTGAACCACTTTCTTACACCATTCACAAAAATAAAGTGGATTAAAGACAAATTGAGCATGTAAAAATCCTAGCTCTTTGTTTTCTAGAATTGAGAAGATATTATAATTGTTAACATTTACTGGACACACTATATCTTAGTCATTCTGATTTATATAAACCAAAGCTTCAGTCTTTTTAATCATGCAAAATAAGTGATTTTTAACATTTATCAAACACTTAATACATTCAGTGTGTTTCTTTTAAATATTTAATTTATTTATTCATGAGACACACACACACACACACACACACACAGAGGCCTAGACATAGGCAGAGGGAGAAGCAGGCTCCATTCAGGGAGCCCAATGTGTGACTTGATCCTGCAACCCCAGGATCATGCCCTGAGCCAAAGGCAGATGCTTAATCGCTAAGCCACATAAGCGTCCCCATTCAGTGTTTTAAAAATATATTACCTTTATATATAGTATTTTGCAGCTCACTGTGTTGTTTTAAGATAGACACAAAATATAATATGGAAATATACTTTCCAAGGTTAGTTGCTATATTTTCTTTTAACTACAGAAGATAGTATTAAAGAATTATGAAAATGTACAGATTTAAAGTAATAAAACACTCTTAAAACCTAGCTGAATTATATTAAAATGATTTTATTACTTTAAAAGGAAAGAAGTTATTGTCTCATTGATGTCATAATTGTATGTGGTAAAGGTTGTGTCCACCTTGTATTTGACTGTATTGTGGCCTCTGAGTTGTCTCATGATGTCTTTCCAGCTCAAAGAGAGAGAAGAGGGTGGAGGTGAGCCAAGTAATTGAACATCTTAGCCCCAAAACTTCTGCTCATATTCATTGTTCAAAATGAGTCATCTGATCAATTTAACTGCAAAAGAGGTCAGGAATTGCAAATGTGTATGGGTATGAGGGATTACCAATAGTAGTCTGCTGTACTAACCAAAATTATTATTAGAAGATTTCAAATTTTGAAACTATAGTTTTAAGATGAGGAGCCATTTTGGCTTAAATTTAAGAGTGTGCCACTTGACTCAACATCTCAGCCTAGAGAATTTTTTACATAGTATATTTTGAAGTTATGGTCATTATTATCATAATACAGTCTTCTGAGCAATTTTTTCACTACGTAAATTTGAAATCCATCACTCACAAGTATGCTGCATAAAATGAAAATACATCAATATGAATCTCAGAAAAAGCATGAGAAGCATGAAATAGAACAAAATATGAGCATATAAAAGAACAACACATTCTAAAATATCCAGAGATCAGGTCAGACATACCAATATCTACTTGAACGTGGAGGATAATAATATGCTACTTACAAATTCAAAGATATTTAGAATACTTAAAAACATAATGCTCAACATACACCAGAATAATATGCATTAATGGACACTGCCATTTACAGCAGCCTGTCACAAGTGCACAAGGAGCTTTTACCAAGATTAAAAATAAGCTGAATCATAAAACAAATTTCAATACATTTTAAAAGTTTGAGCTATTAGGTCATATGTTCTGTGACCAAAATGGAATTAGAGTACAAGTCAATTAAAATAAGATATCTAGAAAATATACAACTATTTATTAAATACTTTCTAAGCGATTCAAAAATGAAAACACAAGAAAAAGATACAAAAATCCTGTAAGTTATTTATAATGAAAGGATAACATAGCAAAATTTGTGGAATCAAGTAAAAAACAAGCATTAAGAAAAAAATGTATAGCCTTGGATATAGTATTTAAAAACAAAGACATGATCTATACCCTATAAACTACAGAACACTTCTGAAAGAAAGTGAGGAAGACGCAAAGAGATGGAAAAATATTCCATGCTCATGGATTGGAAGAATTAACATTGTGAATATGTCAATGCTACCCAGGGCAATTTACACGTTCAATGCAATTCCCATCAAAATACTGTGGATTTTCTTCAGAGATTTGGAACAAATCATCTTAAGATTTGTATGGAAGCAGAAAAGACCCCGAATAGCCAGGGGAATATTGAAAAGGAAAACCAGAGCCGGGGCATCACAATGTCAGATTTCAACTTGTACTTACTTCAAAGCTGTGATCATCAAGACAGTGTGGTACTGGCACAAAAACAGACACATAGATCAATGGAACAGAATAGAGAACCCAGAAATGGGCCCTCAACTCTATGGTCAACTAACATTTGACAAAGCAGGAAAGACTATCCACTGGAAAAAGGACAGTCTCCCCAATAAATGGTGCTGAGAAAATTGGGCAGCCACATGCAGAAGAATGAAACTAGACCATTCTCTTACACCATACACAAAGATAAACTCAAAATGGATGAAAGATCTAAATGTGAGACAGGATTCCATCAAAATCCTAGAGGAGCACACAGGCAACACCCAGGGATCCCAGATTCTACCAAATTAAAATAATAAGTAATATGACAAACTTTATGCCAATAAATTAGTCAACTTAGATATAAATTGGAGAAACTATTTAAAAATTACAATCTTGGGGGATCCCTGGGTAGCGCAGCGGTTTGGCGCCTGCCTTTGGCCCAGGGCGCGATCCTGGAGACCCGGGATCGAATCCCACGTCAGGCTCCCGGTGCATGGAGCCTGCTTCTCCCTCTGCCTGTCTGTCTGTCTGTCTGTCTCTCTCTCTCTCTCTGTATGTCTGTAATAAATAAATAAATAAAATCTTTAAAAAAAAACAACTTACAATCTTTTATTCCTTATGAGCATACATGCAAATGTCATAAAGCATCAACATAAACAGAACAAATCCAACAATAAATAAAAAATAGATAGTAAACAGAGATTTATTCCAAGAAAGAAGGGCTAAACACTTAAAAATCAATGAATGTAATTATTTAATTTACAGAATAACAGATAAAATCAAATGAACACTTTGATATGCATAAAAAAGCCAATGACACATTTTAATGCCTGTTCATGGTAAAAAAAAAAAACACTCAAAATTAGAAATAGAGTGAACTTCTTCAATATGATAGACTGATGATAGCATCTGTGAAAACACACAACTTATATTACACTCAAAGATGAAGTTTTCAACATTTTCTCCCTAAGAATGGGAACAAGGCATAAATGCCATTCTCAATATATTTATTTAATATTTTACTGGAGCTTCTAGTTGTCCAATAAAGAAAAAAGTGGCATATATATTAGAATGAAAGAAATAAAATGGTCTCTTCACAAAATTTGTATGTAGAAAACCCCAAGGAATCTATAATACCAAATATTTACTAGCACTAATAAATGAAAGAATCAAAGTCACAGGATACAGGATCACATGATACAGGAATAGAAGATACAGGCATACCTCAGAGATATGGTAGGCTTGGTTTCAAGTCACTGCAATAAAGCAAATATTGGAATAAAGTGAATCAAATGAGCTTTTTGGTTTCCCAGTTCATATAAAAGTTATCTTTACATGGTAGTGTAGTCCATTAAATGTGCAATAGCATTATGTCTAAAAAACAATGTACATGTCTTAATTAAAAAATACTTTATGCTACAAAGTGCTAAACATCATCTGAACTTTTAATAAGTTGTGATCTTTTTGTTGGTGGAGGGTCCTGCCTTGATGTTAATGGCTGCAGACTGATCAGTGTGGTGGTTGCTAAAGATTGGGCTGGTTGTGGCAATTTCTTAAACTAAGACAACACTGAAATTTTTCATCAATTATCATTTGACTCTTCCTTTCACGAGCAATTTCTCAGTAGCATGTGATGCTATTTGATAGCATTCTGTCCACAGTAGAACTCCTTTCAAAGTTG
This sequence comes from Canis lupus familiaris, assembly GCF_011100685.1. Lineage (NCBI taxonomy): Eukaryota > Metazoa > Chordata > Mammalia > Carnivora > Canidae > Canis > Canis lupus. The sequence continues at coordinate 29,019,717 of NC_049260.1, forward strand.
TAATCAATCCTCTCAAATCCTATTACTGTTTTATCAACTAAATGTATGAAATATTCTAAATCTTTTATTGTCATTTCAGTAATTTTCTCCATATCTTCATCAGGAGTAAATTCCATCTCAAGAAGCCACTTTCTTTGCTCATCCATGGAAAGCAATTCCTCATCCATTCAAATTTTATCATTTGATTGCAGCAATTCAGTCCCATCTTCAGGCTTCACTTCGAATTCTAGTTCTCTTGCTGTTTCTACCATATCTGTAGTTACTTCCTCCACTGAAGTCTTGAATCCCTTAAAGTCATCCAGAAGGGTTGGAATAAACTTCTTCCAAACTCTTATCAATGTTGATATTTTGTCCTTTCCCCATGAATCATGAATGTTCTTAATGGCAACTAAAATGGTGAATACTTCCCAGAATGTTTTCAATTTACTGTGTCCAGATCCATCAGAGGAATCACTAGTGACGGCAGCTATTGCATTACACAATGTTTTTCTTAAAGAATAAGTCTTGAAAGTCAACATTACTCCTTGATCCACGGACTGCAGAATGGATGTTGCATTAGCAGGCATGAAAACAACATTAATCTCATTGTCCATCTCCATCAGGGCTCTCGGATGGCCAGGTGTATTGTTAATGGGCAGTAATATTTTGAAAGAAATCTTTTTTTTCTGAGTCATTGTTCTCAACAGTGGGCTTAAAATATTCAGTAAACCACATTGTAAATAGATGTGCTGTCATTCAGGCTTTGTTGTTCAATTTATAGAGCATAAGCAGAGTAGATTTAGCATAATTCTTAAGGGCCCTCAGACATTTGGAATGGTCAGTGAGCATTGGCTTCAACTTCAAGTCACCAACTGCATTAGCCACTACCAAGAGAGTCAGCCTGTCCTTTGAAGCTTTGAAGTCAAGCACTGACTTCTCTTCTCTAGCTATTCTTGATAAATTGCAGCTTCTTCCAATAAAAATTCTAAGTGGTATCTTCTTCCAATAAGATGTTGTTTCATCTACACTGAAAATCTGTTGTTTAGTGTAGCCACCTTCAATGATTATCTTAGATCTTCTGGATACTTTGCTGCAGCTTCTACATCTGCACTTGCTGTTTCACCTTGTACTTTTATGCAATGGAGATGGCTTCTTTCCTTAAACTGCAGGAACCAACCTCTGCTAGATTCTGACTTTTCTTCTGTAGCCTCCTCAACTCCCTCAGCCTTCATAGAACTGAAGAGAGTCAGGGCGTTGTCTGGATTAGGCCTTGGCTTGAGGGAATGTTGTGGCTGGTTTGATCTTCTCTCCAGACCACTGAAACTTTCTCTATATCAGCAAGAAGGCTGTTTTGCTTTCTTTTCATTTGTGTGTACACTGGAGGAGAACTTTGAATTTCCTTTAAGAACTCTTCCCTTTGCATTCACAACTTGGTTAGCTGCTTGGCACAAAAGGCGGGCTTTTGGTCTACCTAGGCTTTTGACATTCCTCCATCACTGAGCTTAATCATTTCTAGCTTTTGGTTTAAAGTGAAGGACCTGTGACTGTTCCTTTCAGTTGAACACTTCGAGGCCATTGTAGGGCTATTAATTAGCCTAATTTCAATAGGTTGTGTCTCAGGGAACAGGGAGGCCTGGGGAGAGGGAGAGAGATGAGGAAACAGCCAGTAGGTGGAGCAGTCACAACACACACCTTTATCAATCAAATTCACTGACTTAGATGGGTGCAATTTGTGGCACCCCAAGACAATTGCAATAGTAATATTAAAGGTCACTGATGACATATCACCATAATAAATATAATGATAATAATGAAAATGTTTGAAATATTGTGACAATCACCAAAATAGGACACAGAGACGCAAAGTGAACCAATACTCTTAGAAAAAGTATACACTTGGTCAATGCGAGGTTGCTGCAAACTTTCAATTCGTAAAAAAAAAATGCAAAATATGCAAAGCACAATAAAGTGAATTGAAGCACAATAAAACAAGATATGCCTATGCAAAAGCCAATTCCAATAGCAGGAAACAATTTTTAAAATTTTAAATGTAAGTCTGACAAATAATTCCAAATAATGAAATATTTAGTAAAAACTTTTAAAAAGGAAGCGTAAGGGGCAGCGCGGGTGACTCAGCGTTTTAGTGCTGCCTTTGGCCCAGGGTGTGGTCTTGGAGGCCCGGGATCAAGTCTCACATTGGGATCCCTACTTGGAACCTGTGTTTCTGCCCCCCCACCCTGTGTGTGTGTGTGTGTGTGTGTGTGTGTGTGTGTGTGTCTCATGGATAAATAGATAGGATCTTTAAAAAAAAAAGGAAGTATAAGAATCTTCACTGAAAATTAGAAAACAATGCTGAGAAAAATTAAATAAAATCTAAAGAAATGGATAATAATATTGTGTTGTGTATTAGAAGGCAGTACTGTCAATAAATTTATTCCCCCAGGATGCCTGGATAATACAGACAGTTCCTAACTCTTGGTTTCAGTTTGAGTTGTGATCTTGGGGTCATGAGATCAAGCCCCAGGTCATGCTTTGTGTTCAGCATGGAATCACCTTGAGTTTCTCTCCTTCTGCCCCCATACTCATGTGCCCTCTCTCTCTCATATATAAATAAATTTAAATAAAAGAAATGTATTCCTCCTAAATTTATCACTGAAGTACATTTCCAGTCAAAAGCCCCACAACCAACTTTTAGCTCTTGGAGTTATCTACACTGAGCCTTTAGCAATTTGTCAATTGCAGTTCAAGTTTTCCTAACCCTGTAGTGGTTCCCATGGTGGCTTCTGCTTGAGAGTGTTGGCTCTGCTAAGCCATGACTCCCTTTATTTTTGTCTTCTCTGTATCTTCAATCTTGGGGCAGTAGTTTGCTTTATGGCTTCACATCTTTCATGGACTTAAGAAGAGTTGTTCATTTTTCAGAATGTTCCATTTTTACTTGTTGTTAGGATGGAGTAGTGACTTCCAAGATCTTTCCATGTGGAAGAAGAAACCCTCCCCTTGTGTTTATGTAAGTCTAACAGATAGGGAAAAGCATAACTCTCTTTTTTAGATTTATTTATTTATTTTAGAGAAAGAGAGTGTGGGAGAGAGGGTGGAGGGGCAAAGGGAGAGGGAGAGAGAGACTCCTCAAACAGATTTCCCACTGAGCGTGGAGCTCAACATGGGGCTCCATCCCAGGTCCCTGAGATCAAGACCTAAGCTAATATCAAGAATTGGACACTCGGCTGACTGAGCCATCCAGGCACCCCAAAGGAAAAGCATAATTCTTTATGGTAATAATATTATGGTACTGGAAATTATTTCTTATGTATGCTTAAGTGGTACAATCCTTTTAAATAACCTACATTGAAGTGGGGGATGTTTAAAAATAAAACATTTAAGGAAAGTAGAGTTTTATTTCAAATCTGCTTGTTTCTTAACAATAACATTATTTCACATTACATTAACAAATAATGTCCATTTAGCCATCAACCAGCTTTAATTTTAATGGACTTCAACAGATACCAATACTAAATAACAATTGCAAAGTAAACTCAAGAAGTTTAGTTTAGTTTAGTTTCATTATCTAAATGAAAGACGGCATCAAACTCATCTGTTTTGTCAAATCAAAATAAAACTAGACTGTAGGGGGCTCTGTTGCCTGTGCTCATTCTGCGCTCAGCCAGCAACCTGCCAGCTAAGGACCATGGTCAGCTTCTTGAGGCACACAGCACTGCTGAGCCTGCTTGTATCACCCAACTCCACAGCGCTCTCCTGGACCTGGGAGCAGACCTTGGTTGTAGTGTAGCCAGAGGGGGTGCAGCAGCAGTTCGTTGGGGGATTTGCTTTAGCACTTTTAGAGGAGGGGCTTCAAGCTGGTGGGAATGAAGATGCTGCTGGCACCAGAGTCCTTGCCAAGCACTTTGATGATTTGCAAAGAGAGCCCTATTACCCAGCTCTCATCAGTTACATGAGCTTCACCCCATGGTGGCCATGGTCTGGGAAAGCCTGAATGTGGTCTGCTCGTCAAGGGCCATAATATGACAGCCAAATCAGCTGAGGCTGCCTCCAGCACCATAGGGTGGGGAGAAAGGGACTTCAACATCCACATCAGCAGGAAGATCATCCACACCAGCGACTCTGTGGAGGGGGCCCAGAGGGAGACATAGCTATGGTTCCAGAGCAGTGAGTTGGTGGACTAGGCAGATGATGGCCACCAGGGTCAGCCACCCCAGCAGCCACCCAGGATCACTTAGCTCTGTCAACAAATACTTGAGCCCACACCCATGATCTGCTCTTCTGTCCCAGACCACCTTCTTGTACACCTTCTGCCCCATACCAGCCCAAAGGGTTTCAGCAACCAACTTTCTGTGCCTTTTAGTATCCTAACCCAGCAAGAAATTGGACCAAATCCTTTCTATACCGAAGTGCCAACCATGGGGTGTCTCCAAAAGTGTATAATGTAACCCCCCCTTCCCCCAAAAGGGGGGACTTTAAGAAGTACTGTGTTGTAAATGGGGTTAGATAGCTTATTCTAGTTTTTGCCATCTCTGAGGTAGGGATGACGATTTTATGTAAAGTCATAAGAGTTTGAGAGTATAAATAAAGCTTATCCCCCCATGTACCTACACACACACACACACACACACACACACACACCCCAAGACTGTAGGGGTTTGGGTACTACAGTAAGTGCATTAACCTACAATTTCACTGTGCATAGTGTGGTTGACACTAAGTTTAGATGTCCTTTGAATTCAGTCATTTTAAAGAGTGAAAAAAACTCAAAGATCTCAAACTGTGGTGCATCCTCAGCTGAGGAATACAGAATGTTTCTTTAGATAATATGTCTCTAAGCATTAGCTAGGAACAACTTTTCTTTTCGTATCACAATTACAAGAACTTTTTGAACTGGAATTTTCAGAGAAGCCATGCAAATGTACTGTTCCAGAGAAGCTGTGGAAGGGAATCACTCTGAAGAAATGTTTCACACTATAATGCCTCATATGCCTTGCACACTAGACATATCATCTTTTCTTTCCCTTTCTTCTCTTCAACAAGGACAAAAATGGACCACATTTTTTGAGATCTTCTATTCTCATTTAATGACTTCAGAAGATGCTAAAGTTAGGTTATCATTCTGAGGATCCACTGTCTTTGAATTTCGATTATTTAAGCAGATTAATGTTATCTGTGATTTAGAGAACCCAAAATGAGCCATTGACTATCATTAACATAATGGTTCTGGAAAACTAATTGGTATGCTGCTTAGATTCAAGGGGAAAAATGCCATTGAAGGGTTTCAGTAATTTATTCTTTCTTCTTTTCCTTTCTTTCTGTTCAGATGATTCACAGAAAGCACCTATGAAATTTCGATTTTGGGAAAGATAGGTGCATAGCATCATTAGAGCCTTCTTTACTCACCAGTACTTGAAGAGTAACATTCATTCTTACTGAAACTATTATATGTTGAAATAAGACTCATTTCAGATATTATTTTGCGAAATGCCTGCTCAAGTTTAAGTATTGAATGTTTTTTCTAAAACTAATGTAATTCCTCACTATAACTACTTTTCAACTACAGATTTTCTGACAAGACTAGGCACAGACTTCTAATAATTTTTACCCCTTCATAAGCATTATATGAATATGATAAAATTACTTTTGTTATAGAGAAAACATAAAATTTCTCCAGTGAATGCCTATTAACACACACATATAAAAACCACTTTCCTGGACAGACTTAACAACTGATAATGTAGTATTATTTAGCATATAATTTCAATAGACAAATTAGGAAAATAAACAAGCCCTTGTCTTGCTCTATTTCAATATAAATGCTGGTCCCTAATTTAAATGTAGATACAATATTATTCAATCCTTGCTATAAATTAAGTTGTATCTTAGAGACAAATATAGCAGATATGTAGTTTGCCTCTTAATCAGTGCCACATGTTCAGAAACAGTTATTTTTAACCATTTAAAACAAAACTACTTTCTCAGACCAAACAATATCATATTTGAACCTAAAATGTCAAATTCTATTGGCTTCCATACCCATTCTGTGCACACACATAAACACACTCACAGACTATTTATTTTCATCTAAAGCATTTTTTCCAACTTGTAAATATGAAGAATTTTTCAAAAAGGAAAGTAAAATCTTAAGTTTGGAGCTTTAGATTTTTCCCTCACTCCCCAAGCTCCCCCAAATACACCCACATTAACCCACTATAGTCGTAAACACTAGATAAACTGATTTCATATAAAAATCAAGAGTGTATCAACCACCCTGAACACAAGTAGATCATTTTCTAACCATTTATTTATCCTCTCAAATCGTGTGATAAATAAAGCCTCTGAATGCCCACTTAGCAATTCAGGAAAAGCAGAGGGAGAACATCTGGCATCCTTTTATCTCCAGGCAGAATAACCCTCTTAAAAAAAAAAAAAGTCCATGCCCTAACCCCCAGAACCTGTAAATATGTTGCCTTAATTGGCACAAAAATGTTTTAAAGACCTTGAGATGGGAAGATTATTCTAGATTAATCAAGTGGGCCCGATGTAATCACATGAGTCATTAAAAGTAGAAGAGAAAGTTGGAAGACTGGGTCAGGAAACGAGACAGAGCAGGGGAAGAAGAGATTTCAAATGTGACAGACTTGAGCTGCTATTACTATCCTGGAAATGAAGGGGGAGGGACATGAGCCAAGGAGTATGGGCAGCCTCCAGAATGTTGGAACAGCCTTTACCTGATAATCAATAAGGAAAAGACGGCCTCAGTCCTACAACGCATGGAATTGAATTCTGCCAACAACCTAAATAAGCAAGGAAATTGATTCCCCCTTAGAGCCACCAGGAAGGCATGCAGCCCCATTGACATAGATTTTAGCTTGACGAGACCTGCATGAGACTTTCAAGCTACAGACTTGTAAGATAATATATCGTGTTGTTTTAAGTCTATCAGTTTGTAGCAGCCAGAGAAAGCTGATACATTCTCTTTACAAATATTTTCTGCAGAAGACATTCATTGGAGTGAATTTATTTTAAAATAAGAAGAGACTTGGAAATTTCTACTCAAGATTCTTAAATAACTCCTATGATTTTGGAACATTCTGAAATGATATATCTCTTTAGAAAATGATTTATTTCTTGTTTAAATGAATGGAATTCATTTTACCTTACATCATCCTAGGTTTGAAACATGGCTTCACATCCCAGCCTTATTTATTGGGATACTCTGTAATTCCAAGAAGTATACAAAATGAACTGCTCCTGTTTCTGTGCCACTTTCCTTTCACAATCTTTGCCAAATTACAGTGGTAATGGCAGTTACCTTTTCATAAGCAACAGGGTGCCTGCAACATTGATTATCAAGTGATTCTCAGATTCCCAGCTCTTACACATTGTTCTCACAAGACTTTGAGCATCATAAAATAACTACAATATTCATTCATCATCAAGGGAAGGATTTACTTTCTCCCCTTAAAAAAAAAATCACAGCCTACTATTTCTTTGTTTCTGCAACAATGACTCAGGGTGCAAAGCAATATGATTTTGAGTCAGTCTAAACAGTCACTTTCTTTTTTGGAAAAAAAATCTAAGAAGCAATCCAAGTCAAGAAAAAAAGTAAAGATTTCAGCTAGCTGTTTCATGCTGCATCCTTGATTGAGAACTTGTTCCAACTGAGAATGGGCCTTCTAATCTCTTGATTTATGTCAAGTAAAAACAGTGAGTATGAGTATAGTTTTTTTTTTCTTTTTGAAGGTTCATATTACTTTTTAACTAACATATATATATTTTTTTCTTTTTCTTTTTTAAACTAAACGTTTGGTCATCTGACCTTCTAATTTAGTTAGTACTTGAAGTAATTTGCCTTTCTGTCTCCTAAAGCACAGAGCTTACTGAATGACAAACAAAATGTCTTCAATAGAAATGCTTGTTAACTTGAATCCTTAGCCTCAAAGAGCTATAATTCAGGAGAAGAAAACCCTGGATTAAAAGACAGCATTTCGTGTTGATAAAATTCATAGGGAGAGGTATTGAGCAAACTTAAAATATGGATATAATTAATCCAGGGTACAGTTAATTAGAGAGAGCTTCTTGAGAAATCTGAATTGATGGACCATCACTGTAAGCAGAAGAAAATTAAAGAAAAAAGTAAGAGTCCATGTTGAAAGATCCAGGAGACAACTCAGTACTTTGCTGCAAATTGTCAGAGTCCAATTGTATACATCTGGAAGGCAAAGAGAGCAACCAGATAGAAAGTTTTAGAATATTAAAGTGTTTGCTTTGTACCTGAAAAATAGAATTGGTGTTTCTGAACAGTGGAGGAGATATAGAAAAGGTATCTCATATTTATTCAGCAGTTACTATAAGCCAGACACTGATATTTATGTATGTTATCCCTTTAAATTCTAACAGTAGTCCAGGAAATAATATTATCTCTATTTTATTGCAAAATAAAACAAGACTCACAGAAATTGAAATCATGTGAGCCGTAAGTAGCAGGATTTAAACCTAGGATAACCTGATGCCAGTGTATCTGTACTTTTTCAATGATATTGGGAGATTGGGCACTCCCTCAACACTTAAAATATTCTTTATAGAATAGCATGAAAGATGATTTAACTTATTGTCTATATAAACATATTTAACACTGAAATTCTTAATTCCCTTTTAGCACTCCCTCTTAAAATCAAGTAACTAATTTTTTTATTATTTTCATCTGGATGCCATTTTCATATGTGACTATTTTAATCATTCTATTTTTTTTTAATTTTTATTTATTTATGATAGTCACACAGGGAGAAAGAGAGGCAGAGACACAGGCAGAGGGAGAAGCAGGCTCCATGCACCGGGAGCCCGACGTGGGATTCGATCCCGGGTCTCCAGGATCGCGCCCTGGGCCAAAGGCAGGCGCCAAACCGCTGCGCCACCCAGGGATCCCTCATTCTATTTTTATGAAGCATTGAAACTGTGCATGGGAAGACATAGGCATTGCATTGAGATATCCTGTATCGTTGATACTGACCTTCCATTTTGGAATATACCCTTTAAACTAAGTATGTTTTCATTAGTGGTGTTTTCCTAATTGGATAGATCTTCAGATCTAATTATTTCATTTACTTACCATATTATAGGAAGTAATGAAGTCCACATACCCATAAGTTTTCAAATTTGAACTGCTTATATAGTTATATTAGAGGTTGGACAAATAACCACTAAAGCTTTTTAAGATTCTGATGTATACATCACTACACATGAACATGTTTTAAATCCCTAACTAGTCAAAAACTTGAAAAAGAAAAAGGGAAAACAGTTTTGATCATTCTAAGCTATCAAAGTACCAAAATAAAAACAAAATGTTTGTCATTACTATTGAAATTATGGTAGTTTAAACATTTGTACACACTGCAGCAGAGAGTTTAAAGTGGGAACTTTTAGAGTCTGTACCTTAGAAAAAATTCATAACCATTGATAGCATGAACTCAAAGTCTAGACCTAAAAAGATAAGGAGTTATATAGGCAAAATTTATAATTATGATATTGATTGCAGAATAACTTGTAATGATTTTTTAAACTGCAGAAACAAGGGCTCCCTGGGTGGCTCAGCAGTTTGGCACCTGCCTTTGGCCCAGGGTGTGATCCTGGAGCCCCGGGATCGAGTCCCACATTGGGCTCCCGGCATGGAGCCTGCTTCTCCCTCTGCCTGTGTCTCTGCCTCTCTTTCTCTCTCTGGTGTCTATCATGAATACATAAATAAAATCTTTAAAAAAAATAAATAAATAAACTGCAGAAACAAGTGACCAAAATAAAGGAATGGTCAATATATTTTACCCACAAAATAGATATCATATTTTACAGACACAAAAATTGCATTTAAAAATATTTATATTACTTAAGATGATTATATTAAAAAATGCATAATAAATTTAAGACAATTCATAAAAAATGAGTTGATAATATTTTTAAAATATTAATATGAATTAACTCAGAAATGATGGCTTACGAGTGATTCCTAAAGATTTTTTATGATTTTTGGAGCATTTGACAATAAACAGACATTACTTTTACCAAAGCAAAAAGTTTATTGTCAATTAAGCAAGTCACTTTGCCTTTAAGTCTTATAGACACAAAGAATTTAATTTATTGATTTGCTTCCTTCTTTCCTACATAGCACCTCTATGATTTCTTTTAGGCCTTTGAAACTACTACTTATTAGTCTCAATCAATGAAATAATTCAAGTTGGGTTTGGAAGCATTCCTTTACAGTTTGGGAATGATGGTTAATTTTGTGTGTCAACTTGACTGGCCATGAGACAAGGGAATAGAAAATCAGTAGAGAAAGAAGTTAGTTACAGATACTAGCTATGACCATGTGACCAGTTACAGACAGAATTATAATTGTTATGAGTATTTCCTACTTACTTTGCTATAAATACATTTGTGTGTATTTGTTTTCGTTTTGCTTTTTGATTTTTCTCTTAGTCCTTTATTATATAACTTCAGATTTATTGTTTTTGTATCAGGATTTAAATATTATTACTTTTTCATAATAGTATTTATGTTCTGGGACATCAAGAGAAGTAAACATCCCTCAAGGACTTTACCTCCTATTCTGGGCAAGGGGTAAGTTTTCAGTTGTATGCAGGAGAGTTGTATCATGTTAGGCAGAACTGTGATCTGGTTTTTGTTTTGGGGGGCTTAAGTACGGTTTAAGGAGAGGTATATGGCTGCTAAAGTGACAAGGAGTGGACTTCTGATGGTAAATTTTATTTGTCAGCTTCACTGGTCACATAATGCTCAGATTAAATTTTATTTCTGGGTGTGTCTGAGGGTATTTTGGGATTAGATTAGTATATGTATTAGTGGGCTCCTTAAATCACCCTCTCTAAAGTGGCTGGGCATCATCCAATCCCTTGAGGATCTGAACAGAACAAAAGGCAGTGGAATGAGGAATTCCTCCCATTCTTTTCCACCTCATTGAGCTGGGACATTTCTTATCCCCAACTGCTCCTGCCCCCTACTGGGGAGTTATACCATTGGCTCACCTTGTTTTCAGGCCTTCTGATTATGGCTGAACCTTATCAGTTTCCTTGCGTGTCCAGCTTGCATATGGCAGATTGTGTGGTTTGTCAGCTTCCATAGTCATGTGAGCAAATTCTGTATACCTGTATATTCTGTATATTGTTTTCTCTGGATTAAACATGACTAATATACTTGGCTTTACGGTAATATAATTTTTATTTGCTTGCCATTATAAAAATCATCTTTTAAAGTTTAATTTACATACAATAAATTTTACCATTTGTCAGTGTCCAATTTGATGTTTTGTCAAAATGTATGTCATTTTACTGTGCTTGCTGTTTTTCATGTGCCAAGCTTAAAGTTAGGGTGTGAAATAACAAACTCCCCCATCATCACACATACAACATCAGCGCCCTCAAAATCCCAGATTGGAAAGAATTTCTGTTTCTTCCTCTCTTCTATTCACTTCTCAACTTCCTGGACATGTTTAAGAATCCCACTGGGTTTCCCAATATTGAGAAAAGTGCAAATCCTATTTTTTCTTTAGTTATCACTACAGATGTAACTTGATAAATCCACTCTCCACAGTGAAGTTGAAGATCCCCAGATGCCATCAGAAGTTAGTTACTTTGAAAGGAACCCATGTTTCTTTCAGGGTAGCAACCTGAAAACCTGGGAACCTATTTTAAGTCTAGGCGGCACAGATGGCTAGTGATATTTCCCCAGAGGTAGCATAGCCACATTACAGTTAATAAAACAGATATAAGATATTCAGTTGTTTCAAGGTTTTATGATGTCAGCTCTCATCTAAATGGTACCTTCACAATCAGCCTCCAAGTCCTACAAAAGCTGTCTAAATGGTCAAGCACAGAGGGGTGCTCAAACTGGTGAGTGAGAAGCCAAAGTTGGAAACCAGAAGTCATCATGAAAATAGCAGCTTCTTTGGGATTCCAGAAATATTTAGGAAAGGCTGGGGCTTACACAGAGGATTGAATGGGAACTGAAGCAATTTTACTGAGATAGCAAGAGGGAGACTTGAAAAATGGGCCCTTTAGCAGCCTGACAATTTGTGAAAAGGCCTGGAGCAGAGGTTATGTAAGTATTTTGCTGAGACTTTCAAAAATAAAACCAGGGAGATTGAAAATATAACATACAATAAGATTGAAGCAAGAAAAAAACTTGTTAGAAACTTTAAAAAGAAATATAGTTTGCATAGAAAAATCTCTAAAAAGAATCGGATTCAGCACCACAGGACAAAGTCACAAGGTTTCCAGAGTACATGAGGTATATCAGGAGAAAAAAAAAAAAAAGCAAATCTGGGAGGGTGGATTATGGCCAATAAAACATAATTATTTTTGAAATTGAAGCCTTAAAGAAATTTTATTTATATTTTTATTATAAAAATATGGTTTAATGCAATATCCTTGAGAGTCCCTTAAACTTCTATTTTCTGAAACCTTGAACCTCTCTAGGCATCGCCTTGTAATCTATGCTACTTTTGAGGAATAAGCCTAAATTTCGTCTTCTATAAACTGGGAATAATAATGATGCTTGCCACATGGGAATTTTACGAGGATTAAAAGCTTTAATGCATATAAAATCCTTACACAGTGCCTGAGAGATTAAGTGCTACATTAATGAATGTTAGTCTTTTTGTTATTACTATTAGTGATCTCCTTCAGCAGTAAATGTCTCCTTAGAAATTGATGTTAGGATGTTCTTTATCTATGTGTGGTGTCAGGGAGGAAGACCTTTAGCTGCCCTTTGAGGTCATCCTACGGGACTTAGAATCAAATTGACATCATACAGGTTAAAGGAGAAAATCAAGTTTATTAGAAGTACGTATAGGGAATCCACACAGACATGAAAATTCCAAAGACAGTGAGGCAACATGAAGCTCATATGTGTACTAAGAAGAGGGGTAGAATCTGAGCACACAAAGGGGAGGGAGGCCATTAGCAAGAAGGTAAAAGGAGAGTAAAACAAAGATTGCCCTGTTGTACAGGTAAGTCTCTTAGGTAAAAGGAGCCTGGGTTAACTCTATTAATAGCTCTCTTCCTGATACAAGGCAGTTGAGAAGGAGGTAAAGAGCTTTTCCTGAATCTGTTGGGTTTTGAATGCTTTTAACTCAAAAATAATGTTCATGAAAAAGTGGCTCATCTTGGGGCAGTCTGCCCTTGACTCATACAGTGGCAGAGTTAAACTAAAGGACCAGGCAAAGCACTGCCTGGGGCAATAAATGGAAATCACCTCTCTCCCTCCTTCCTTTGTCTTCTATACCTCTAACAAGGTAGGATCTCTGGATCTCATGGTAGTATCCTAAAATGTTAGATATGGGATGAAATTTCAAAATAATCTAGGACCAAAGCAACACCCTAATAATCAGGAAACCTGCCCCAGAGTGTCTGAGTGGCTGGTCTAAAGTCAGCTAATAGCAGATTTGGGAGAGAGGGGAAAAAATCCTGATGTTATGAGTGGACTTTGATAACTGTTCAACCAGAAGACAAGATAAAAGAACTAGAATTCAAGGACACCTATAGCTTTGAGGAAATATTGGTGCCTACAAATAAGGTTGTAGCCTCCAGGTGCCTTATTTTCTTGATACAAAAGTTCTCATTCCCACACCTGAAGCTACAAAGAATAGGAGATCCTATATATAAAATCAATCTTTCCAACACTTTATAAATCATTGCCCTCTCTTCTCTCTACTTTCTGTTTTCTTCCAAGTTGTCAGGTACACATTGACATTAGTACTTAAGTAATGCCTCATTATATATAAAGAATATTTTTATCTCAATTTTCAGGAGGCTGACTACTTTTTGTTAAAAAAATCGGAACACATTTCCATCTTCAGTCTTACTCTACTAATAATCAACTAAATTATTTGAATTATATGAGTTTTTTAATATTTTAAAATAAATATTTATTAACATTTAAAAACTCAATATACTCTTGGTTAATAAGAATTACAAATGTATAAACTATTTATGTTTTAAAATAATTCATTTCCTTCCTACATTCCATGTTCCTGATGTTAATTTTTAGGAGGTCACAGAGTGATCTCTCACGACATTTTGCCTTGATTCGTTTCTCAGGGAAGAAGTGACAAAGAGGCTTTCTGAAAGATTTGTTTCTATAGAAACAGTTGCTCCCACTTCAGACCCAAGATAAATGGAGAATATAGGAGGTATTAATATTTATATTCATAAATCCCAAGTTGGATGTTTCTCCTTCCACTCACTCTTTTTCCAATGATTTTAGGGCATATGGGCTATGAAATGCACTTGCCTCAAACCTGAGCCTGAAGGCTTAAGAGGGAAATAATTCACTGAAAGGAGGAAAGAGCCTGATGAAAATATGGCATATAAATAAATGACATTTTAAAATATATCTATTTAAATTTTACATTGTAGTGGCATAGAGTATTTTTTAATATTGACAACTGACTACTGAAACTGAGACCTTAGAATGTGATTTGGCTTACCAAGTTCTCAGAAGAGACTCTGGAATAGTGTTCCTGAGAAGCCTCTTCCCAAATAATGCTGCAGAAAACAAAGGTAACTAGATGAGTCATCATATGTAATAAGTGGTTATAAGGGTTTTGGAAATAATGGTAATTGCTTGGTAGTGGCAGTGAACCAGAGCCCAGATAGTTAAAATTTTCCATATGTTTTAAACTCAAAATATTGAAATGGACAAAGTAAAAACACAAATCACTGGGGTAGATGCATGAACCAATGCACACACACACGTATACATACATGTGTGCACACACACACAATCATAAAACCAAAACCTTTTTCAGATCTATCCATATCTTAGTGTCAGGAACCAAAATCAATATATTCAGAGATATCAACAAGTGAATAATATGGAATCTTCATATAATAGCTTTTATCAATAATTTTCCAAGACAGAAATATGTTCTCTTCAAGTAGAGAATGCAGGGGTGGGAAAACTTTTCCCTTCTTCCCTTCTGGTTTCTTTGACTAGTCTAATAATTAAATTGACATAAGACAGATTAACAGGAAAAAAAACACATTTCATACATGTGTATAAAAGACACAAAGCCCAAAGGCAGTCAGGTGATTGAGGTTTATACACCAACCTGAACTAAAGGATGGCATAGGGACTTAGGACTTTAAAGAGAAGAAAGACAAGTCACAAACATGTTTGGTAATCAAATGTTTACCATACCATACACATAAGTCTTTCAGATAAAAAATTATCTCTCATAGTAGCTCTTCTCTTGGTGCAAGCCCTCTATCTAAATTCCAGTAGGCAGTAAAGGGAAAGGCAAAAAGCTTTTCCTGAGCCTGCTGGGTCTTCCTGCCTTTAGCTCAAAACAATCCACATGCCCAAGTTGCACATCTTGGGACAGCATATGCTGCTCCCCCTCAAGAAGTAGTATTTACTTTTTACCTTCAACTGGCAATTTTTTTAGGAAATAAAAGAGAAAAAAAGGTTATATTCTCACTGCATTTTCAGGGTAGCCTAATTGCTGTAAAGAAGGAAGAGTCCGCGTGAGAAAATGCTCTGCATCACTTGCCATCAGGGAAATACAAATCAAAACCACAATGAGATACCACCTCACACCAGTGAGAATGGAGAAAATTGACAAGACAGGAAACCACAGATGTTGGGGAGGATGTGGAGAAAGGGGAACCCTCCTGCACTCTTGGTGGGAATGTGAACTGGTGCAGCCACTCTGGAAAACTGTGTGGAGGTTCCTCAAAGAGTTAAAAATAGACCTGCCCTACGACCCAGCAATTGCACTGCTGGGGATTTACCCCAAAGATACAGATGCAATGAAACGCCGGGACACCTGCACCCCGATGTTTCTAGCAGCAATGTCCACAATAGCCAAACTGTGGAAGGAGCCTCAGTGTCCATGGAAAGATGAATGGATAAAGAAGATGTGGTCTATGTATACAATGGAATATTACTCAGCCATTAGAAACGACAAATACCCACCATTTGCTTCAACGTGGATGGAACTGGAGGGTATTATGCTGAGTGAAATAAGTCAGTCAGAGAAGGACAAACATTATATGGTCTCATTCATTTGGGGAATATAAAAAATAGTGAAAGGGAATAAAGAGGAAAGGAAAAAAATGAGTGGGAAATATCAGAGAGGGAGACAGAACATGAAAGACTCCTAACTCTGGGAAACGAACTAGGCGGTGGAAGGGAAGGTGGGCGGGGGTGGGGGTGACTGGGTGATGGGCACTGAGGGGGGCACTTGATGGGATGAGCACTGGGTGTTATTCTATATGTTGGCAAATTGAACACCAATAAAAATAATTTTTTATATATATAAAAAAGAAGGAAGAGTCAACAACTTGGCAAAATTGCAATTTATTGTTCACTGAAACCATAGCCCAATATGTGTAATTATGGTCAAGTGACTCAGGGATCCACGGCTCACAAGGTATCTTAGTAAGAAAGTGATTTGTGACACTTCTGCTCTCATTATTTTGGTGAAACACATGGCGCTACGAGTCACAAGTGGCTGGGGGTTGTAGTCTAGCTGTATGCCCAAGAGGACTAGGAGAACCAGGTATTGTTCTACACAGTCTTTTCATAAAGGAAATAGACTTCTGCAATTTTTTTTTAGTTTTGTCATTTAATGCTTATGAAAGTAGAAAACATATTTTACATTCAGAGAAATGTGACAATTTAAACCAAGTGTTACAAAGAAAGAGGCTGGTTGTTAGACATAACTATATTTTCCCCTATAATACTTGCATTGCAAGATATGAAGCTCAACTTCTGAAATTATGAAATCCTACTGATACGATAGTCATACGGCTTGTCAGAGTAGAAGCCTGGACATTTGCAACTGAATTAAGTAATTGGTCTTTAATTTAGTTTCAAAAAGTCAAAACAAAACAACATATGATATAGTGTTTGGAAATATTGACTCTCTTGTCTAACAGATCCAGCTCCATACTTTCTAGCTGCCCTTCACATATGAGCACGTTACACATGTTTGTCCAACTTCATTCAGTTCATATTTCACACAAACCATTACAAGAATTTCTTTGTTTTCTAACTGCATGAGGCCTTCCCATTCTCCTGAAAGGCTTTCCTCTTTTTTGTAGCAGCATTATCTGGCAATGAGGCCTTCTGAATCTGGTTAATGGCTCAAACAATGCTGCTTTAGAATTAAAGGTTGGGTGTGGAGGGATGTTACCTCTTTATGCTATAGTGTTATCAGACCATTGTCTTCTGAGCTGAGCTGATAAGGGTACCTCTTCTTGGGTGAAACTGTTGACATTTCCACACTATTTCTTACTTTTCATCATGGGTTCAGTGGAAGTCTGTGACTCTGACAAATACCAACATGCCAGGATGAGAAACTAGTGGTGCCTTGTTCTGTTATACTGCACACATGAACATTTTATGCATGCTTCATACTGGTTTCATTACATCTTTTCATCTGCACATATTGACTGGCATATTCAATAAAGACCTCCTGGAGACTTTCTGTTTAGAATCAGCTTTAGGAATAAAAGTAATAATTTAAGATTTTTGAAGTATTAGAAGATCAGCTTCTCATTATTGTCTCAATTTTCCTTTCAACTCAGAAAACACATTCAACATTTTCTTGGACCCACATTAATCTAGTGTTTAATCTAATTCCTCAAATCCAAAATTATGCTTCACACTCAAAAGTGTGAAGTAGAGATGTAAGATAATAACAATACAACTGTTTGCCTGGAAGCTTCAATGAGTACAGAAGTACCTGATGGAGCATTTGCTTGATTCATACTCATGTCTAGTATACTTGAAATAATTATCTTGATGTTGACAGAAGTGTTCAAAATCCCAACTTGGGAAGAACTTCTCCCCTCTGACTCCCTCCAACTACTGTGGGTTTTTCATTGAGTTCTCCTCTACTTTTTCCCCCAGACGAGGTAGATGCTGAGTCATGGCAACATTGCATGGCACTGAATTTACTGTATTAAGAGTCTAAACTTGAAAGGATTACCTTTGAATATATCCTCTGAACTAATCAATAGTTATTCCACTTTAGCATGTGAACCTGCTTGTTTTTTTGTTTTTGTTTTTTTTAATAAAATAATTTTTATTGTTGTTCAATTTACCAACATACAGAATAACACCCAGTGCTCATCCCGTCAAATGTCCCCCTCAGTGCCCGTCACCCACTCATCCCCACCCCCCCCCCGCCCTCCTCCCCTTCCACCACCACCAGTTCGTTTCCCAGAGTTAGGAGTCTTTATGTTCTGTCTCCCTTTCTGATATTTCCCACTCATTTTTTCTCCCTTCCCATATATTCCCTTTCACTATCATTTATATTCCCCAAATGAATGAGAACATATAATGTTGGTCCTTCTCCGATTGACTTACTTCACTCAGCATAATACCCTCCAGTTCCATCCACGTCGAAGCAAATGGTGGGTATTCATCGTTTCTAATGGCTGAGGAATATTCCATTGTATACATAAACCACATCTTCTTTATCCATTCATCTTTCGATGAACACCGAGGCTCCTTCCACAGTTTGGCTATGGTGGACATTGCTGCTAGAAACATCGGGGTGCAGGTGTCCCGGCGTTTCATTGCATCTGAATCTTTGGGGTAAATCCCCAACGGTGCAATTGCTGGGTCGTAGGGCAGGTCTATTTTTAACTCTTTGAGGAACCTCCACACAGTTTTCCAGAGTGGCTGCACCAGTTCACATTCCCACCAAGAGTGCAAGAGGGTTCCCTTTTCTCCGCATCCTCTCCAACATTTGTGGTTTCCTGCCTTGTTAATTTTCCCCATTCTCACTGGTGTGAGGTGGTATCTCATTGTGATTTTGATTTGTATTTCCCTGATGGCAAGTGATGCAGAGCATTTTCTCATGTGCATGTTGGCCATGTCTATGTCTTCCTCTGTGAGATTTCTCTTCATGTCTTTTGCCCATTTCATGATTGGATTGTTTGTTTCTTTGCTGTTGAGTTTAAGAAGTTCTTTATAGATCTTGGAAACTAGCCCT
Source organism: Canis lupus familiaris (assembly GCF_011100685.1). Classification (NCBI taxonomy): domain Eukaryota; kingdom Metazoa; phylum Chordata; class Mammalia; order Carnivora; family Canidae; genus Canis; species Canis lupus. Next base: position 29,038,711 of record NC_049260.1, read on the forward strand.
TTATCTGATAGGTCATTTGCAAATATCTTCTCCCATTCTGTAGGTTGTCTTTGAGTTTTGATTGACTGTATCCTTTGCTGTGCAAAAGCTTCTTATCTTGATGAAGTCCCAATAGTTCATTTTTGCTTTTGTTTCTTTTGCCTCGTGGATGTATCTTGCAAGAAGTTACTGTGGCCGAGTCAAAAAGGGTGTTGCCTGTGTTCTCCTCTAGGATTTTGATGGAATCTTGTCTCACATTTAGATCTTTCATCCATTTTGAGTTTATCTTTGTATATGGTGAAGAGAGTGGTCTAGTTTCATTCTTCTGCACGTGGCTGTCCAATTTTCCCAGCACCATTCATTGAAGAGACTGTCTTTCTTCCAATGGATAGTCTTTCCTCCTTTATCGAATATTAGTTGACCATAAAGTTCAGGGTCCACTTCTGGGTTCTCTATTCTGTTCCATTGATCTATGTGTCTGTTTTTGTGCCAGTACCACACTGTCTTGATGACCACAGCTTTGTAGTACAACCTGAAATCTGGCATTGTGATGCCCCCAGATATGGTTTTCTTTTTAAAAATTCCCCTGGCTATTCGGGGTCTTTTCTGATTCCACACAAATCTTAAAATAATTTGTTCTAACTCTCTGAAGAAAGTCCATGGTATTTCGATAGGGATTGCATTAAACGTGTAAATTGCCCTGGGTAACAGTGACATTTTCACAATATTAATTCTGCCAATCCATGAGCATGGAATATTTTTCCATCTTTTGTGTCTTCCTCAATTTCTTTCAGAAGTGTTCTATAGTTTTGAGGGTATAGATCCTTTACCTCTTTGGTTAGGTTTATTCCTAGGTCTCTTATGCTTTTGGGTGCAATTGTAAGTGGTATTGACTCCTTAATTTCTCTTTCTTCAGCATCATTGTTAGTGTATAGAAATGCCATTGATTTCTGGGCATTGATTTTGTATCCTGCCACGCTACCAAATTGCTGTATGAGTTCTAGCAATCTTGGGGTGGAGACTTTTGGGTTTTCTATGTAGAGTATCATGTCATTGGCGAAGAGGGAGAGTTTGACTTCTTCTTTGCCAATTTGAATGCCTTTAATGTCTTTTTGTTGTCTGATTGCTGAGGCTAGGACTTCCAGTACTATTGAATAGCAGTGGTGAGAGTGGACATCCCTGTCTTGTTCCTGATCTTAGGGGAAAGGGTCCCAGTGCTTCCCCATTGAGAATGATATTTGCTGTGGGCTTTTCGTAGATGGCTTTTAAGATGTCAAGGAAAGTTCCCTCTATCCCTACACTCTGAAGAGTTTTGATCAGGAATGGATGCTGTATTTTGTCAAATGCTTTCTCTGCATCTAATGAGAGGATCATATGGTTCTTGGTTTTTCTCTTGCTGATATGATGAATCACATTGATTGTTTTATAAGTGTTGAACCAGCCTTGTGTCCCAGGGATAAATCCTACTTGGTCGTGGTGAATAATTTTCTTAATGTACTGTTGGATCCTATTGGCTAGTATCTTGTTGAGAATTTTTGCATCCATGTTCATCAGGGATATTGGTCTGTAATTCTCCTTTTTGGTGGGGTCTTTGTCTGGTTTTGGAATTAGGATGATGCTGGCCTCATAGAACGAATTTGGAAGTACTCCATCTCTTTCTATGTTTCCAAACAGCTTTAGTAGAATAGGTATGATTTCTTCTTTAAATGTTTGATAGAATTCCCCTGGGAAGCCATCTGGCCCTGGACTCTTGTGTCTTGGGAGGTTTTTGATGACTGCTTCAATTTCCTCCCTGGTTATTGGCCTGTTCAGGTTTTCTATTTCTTCCTGTTCCAGTTTTGGTAGTTTGTGGCTTTCCAGGAATGCGTACATTTCTTCTAGATTGCCTAATTTATTGGCATATAGCTGTTCATAATATGTTTTTAAAATAGTTTGTATTAAAAAAATAAATAAATAAAATAAAATCGTTTGTATTTCCTTGGTGTTGGTAGTGATCTCTCCTTTCTCATTCATGATTTTATTAATTTGAGTCTTCTCTCTCTTCTTCTTTTTAATAAGGCTGGCTAATGGTTTATCTATCTTATTAATTCTTTCAAAGAACCAACTCCTGGTTCTGTTGATCTGTTCCACAGTTCTTCTGGTCTCGATTTGGTTGAGTTCTGCTCGAATTTTAATTAATTCTCTTCTTCTGCTGGGCGTGGGGTCAATCTGCTTTTTCTCTAGCTCCTTTATGTGTAAGGTTAGCTTTTGTATTTGAGTTCTTTCCAGTTTTTGAATAGATGCTTGTATTGCGATATATTTCCCCCTTAGGACTGCTTTTGCTGCATCCCAAAGATTTTGAACGGTTGTATCTTCATTCTCATTAGTTTCCATGAATATTTTTAATTCTTCCTTAATTTCCTGATTGACCCTTTCATCTTTTAGCAGGATGGTCCTTAACCTCCATGTGTTTGAGGTCCTTCCAAACTTCTTGTTGTGATTTCGTTCTAATTTCAAGGCATTATGGTCTGAGAATATGCAGGGGACGATCTCAATCTTTTGGTATCGGTTCCGACCCGATTTGTGACCCAGTATGTGGTCTATTCTGGAGAAAGTTCCATGTGCGCTTAAGAAGAATGTGTATTCAGTTGCGTTTGGATGTAAAGTTCTGTAGATATCTGTGAAATCCATCTGGTCCAGTGTATCATTTAAAGCTCTCGTTTCTTTGGAGATGTTGTGTTTAGAAGACCTATCGAGTGTAGAAAGTGCTAGATTGAAGTCACCAAGTATAAGTGTATTATTATCTAAGTATTTCTTCACTTTGGTTATTAATTGGTTTAAATGTTTGGCAGCTCCCACATTCGGGGCATATATATTGAGGATTGTTAAGTCCTCTTGTTGGATAGATCCTTTAAGTATGAGATAGTGTCCCTCTTCATCTCTCACTACAGTCTTCGGTGTAAATTTTAGTTTATCTGATATAAGGATGGCTACCCCTGCTTTCTTTTGAGGACCATTCGCATGGTAAATGGTTCTCCAACCTTTTATTTTCAGGTTGTAGGTGTCCTTCTGTCTAAAATGAGTCTCTTGTAGACAGCAAATAGATGGGTCCTGCTTTTTTATCCAGTCTGAAACCCTGCGCCTTTTGATGGGGTCATTAAGCCTGTTCACGTTCAGAGTTACTATTGACAGATATGAGTTTAGTGTCATCATGATATCTATTCAGTCCTTGTTTTTGTGGATTGTTCCACTGAACTTCTTCTTTTTTTTTTTTCCACTGAACTTCTTCTTAAAGGAGAATTTTTGAGTCCCCCTTAAAATTTCTTGCAGAGCTGGTTTGGAGGTCACATATTTTTTCAGTTCCTGCCTGTCTTGGAAGCTCTTTATCTCTCCTTCCATTTTGAATGAGAGCCTTGCTGGATAAAGTATTCTTGGTTGCATGTTCTTCTCATTTAGGACCCTGAATATATCCTGCCAGCCCTTTCTGGCCTGCCAGGTCTCTGTGGAGAGGTCTGCTGTTACCCTAATATTCCTCCCCATAAAAGTCAGGGCTTTCTTGTCTCTTGCTGCTTTAAGGATCTTCCCTTTGTCCTTGGAATTTGCAAGCTTCACTATTAAATGTCGAGGTGTTGAACGGTTTTCATTGATTTTAGGCAGGGGATCTCTCTATTTCCTGGATCTGAATGCCTGTTTCCCTTCCCAGATTAGGAAAGTTTTCAGCTACGATTCGTTCAAATACATATTCTGGCCCTCTGTCTCTTTTGGTGCCCTCGGGAACCCCAATTAAAAGTAGTTTTTTTTTTCCTCAGGCCGTCGTTTATTTCCCTTAATCTGTCTTCATGGTCTTTTAATTGTCTGTCTCTTTTTTCCTCAGGTTTCCCTCTTTGCCGTCAACTTGTCTTCTATGTCACTCACCCGTTCTTCCACCTCGTTAACCCTCGTCGTTAGGACTTCTAGTTTGTATTGCATCTCATTCAATTGATTTTTAATTTCTGCCTGATTGGATCTAAATTCTGCAGTCATGAAGTCTCTTGAGTCCTTTATGCTTTTTTTCTAGAGCCACCAGTAGCTGTATAATAGTGCTTCTGAAATGGCTTTCTGACATTGAATTGTAATCCAGATTTTGTAATTCTGTGGGAGAGAGGACTGTTTCTGATTCTTTCTTTTGAGGTGAGGTTTTCCTTCTAGTCATTTTGCTCAGTGCAGAGTGGCCAAAAACAAGTTGTATTGGGAAAAGGAGAAAAAGAGAGAGAGAGAGAAGGAAAGAAAAGAGAAAAAGAAAAAAGAAAAAAGGAAGAAAAAATGAAAAAAGAGAAGAAAAAGAGAAAGAAAAAGAGAAAGGTGGAAAAAAGGGTGGGGGAAGCAATCAGAAATCAAAAAGAAAAAGAAAAGAAGGAAAAAAAAAAACACGGGGCTCTATCTTCTGATTCTGATTCTCTGTACTTTAAGTCCCTTGGCTTGCCCTGGAACTTGTCCATCTAGCTGTTCTTCTGGGGGAGGGGCCTGTTGTGCTGATTTTCAGGTGTAAGCACTTGGTAGAGCTGCTCTGCCCCCTGCCTGGTGCAGGGCTCAGTGGGGGTTGTGTACCCCGTGAGGCCCCAGGAGGAACAACCCCAGTGGCGGGGCCAGCTCTGGAAACCTGGATTCAGCTCCCGCAGGAACTACTCCGTCTGCAGGGCCTGGAGGCTCCGGGGCGGGGCCGCTGATCTGCTCAGCTCCGGGCAGGAGCGTCCTTGCTGTCCTGGGCCCTCCCGGCCTCTGCCTGTCCTGGGGGAGGCCGGATCCCGGGCTGTGTCCCGGCGCCCTGTGCTACGGGGCCTGCGCTGGTGGATTCACGCTCCCGGCCGCGCAGCCGCCTCTGTGGAGCCTCTTCCTCCGCCCGAGCCCCCCGAGCTGCTCCCGCCCCGCAGCCCCCTCCGCGGAGCCGCCGCCCGAGCCCCTCCGAGCTGCTCCGGGTCCCGCCGTGGGCACTGCAGCCCTTAGGGAGCTCGGCGCACTCTCCCGGGGCGCAGGTGTCTGTTACTGTCCCCGGGAGCCCGAGGGCATCCCCGCCCTCCTGGGTCCTGCTCCACCTCCCTGCGAGCCCCTTTCCGCCCGGGAAGGTCGGTGCAGCTCCTGCGTCTCCGGGACGGGGCTCTCCTGTCCTGGGGACACTCGCCCCGGCCTCAGCCCGGCTCCTCGCGGGGCCCCTCCCCCTTGGAGGCCTTTTGTTTCTTTATTTCCTTTTTCCCCGTCTTCCTACCTTGATAGAAGCGCGAACTCTTCTCACTGTAGCGTTCCAGCTGGTCTGTCTTTAAATCTCAGGCCGAATTGATAGATTTTCAGGATGATTGGAAGGTTTTCTAGCTAAGTTGGCGGGGACAGGTGATTTGGGGACCCTACTCTTCCGCCATCTTGCCCCGCCTCCCCCATCTTGCCCCTCCTCCCCTAAGTTTGTAAATAAGTTACATCTCTTTTCCAGACATACGATTTATGGAAAATTCAGTAAACTTCATTTTTCCCCTGTGAATCACTGTGGTAAAGAGCAGTTCCTCAACTTCAAGGATCTTATCAATATATAGGATAAATCCTTGGCGGTAACATCAAGTCTAGCAAAACTCTCAAAGGCCTTTAGGCAGACTTTGCTTCAATGGTTTCAAAAAGGCTTAAAAATACCAGTTGTTGTGTGCTTACTTTTATTTTAAGTTCACTGAAGATGTTAACACCAGGGTGGTTATATTAAGTTCAGATCATGAAGAAGGTTGGGAAGGTAGAAGTTATGTTTGGCAAAAATTTTGTCATAGCCACTCAAGCGTAAAAACCAGCAAAAAAAATATATATTATAGTAAGTGAAAAGAAGGCAGGACACTGTATGTTTTTATAGATATTGTATGCATGTGCAGACAAATTTAAATAAGGTAGTCAGAAAAGGCTTATCTGAAGAGGTTTTGTTGTGATCTGATGTTTGAATTAGAAGGAGCAACATATGCACAGTGCTGGGCAAGCAGTATATTTCAAGCAGAGGGAATAGTAAGTACAAAAATATTGACATGGAAAAAGGCTTGCCATGTTCAGGAATAAACGTGAGTAATGTGCATGAAGAGTATTGAATAAGAAGAGAATGATATGAAATGCTTTGTGGGATGTATGCTGGAGCTAGGTAAACTATGAAATATTTTATACTTCATTCCGAGTTAAATGAGAAGGCATTCAATGTTTAATTAAGGGAATGTCATATCAAATATTTATTTCAAACATTACTCTATGGAGAATTAATGGAGTTTGAGCAAATGTAGAAACAGGAATGTTATTTTAGTATCTAAGTATTAGATAATGGCATCCAGAACAAGTGAGCTTTCAGTAAAGATGGAGAGAAGTAGATGGATTTGAAATATAGTTTGGAGATAAAATTCATGAGACTTGCTGATAAATGTGGGAGGCAAGAAGTAAGGAATGAGGACAAAGGATAATACCAAATATTTTTCTTGGTTTTGTTTTGTTCTTATATCTTACATTGAGTAAAATTTTGGTGCAGTTTAATATTATTTTGGAAAATAAGAAAGATGTTTTGAGAGAAATTGGTATCAAATGTTCTGTTTTAAGCACCTTTGGTATCACTGGTATCTCTTTGTGTGTCCAAATGTCTTCTTCTTTTAAGGATTCCAGTCAAATTGGATTGGGGCCACTCCAAAGGCCAAATTTAACCTTAATCATTCTTCAAAGGCCCTATCTCCAAGTACAGTCATATTTTGAGTACTAGGGGTTAGGGCTTTAACATATAAATTTGGCAGGACATAATTCAGCCCATCTTATATAAGAACCATGTCTTTAACTTTTCAAATAAAACGTTGGTAGTTTTAGTGGTCCCACAAATATCTGACATGTTCATTCTCCATTCGTTATTTTAAAAATTATGCTTCAACAGACCAACTATTTCAAACTTCATGTGGCCTATTTTTTTCAGATATATATGCAAAGTGAAATTTGATGTTAGTTTCAGGTGGAGCTCTCTGGGAAGTAAATGCTGGGATGGAGTTAAGAGTAAAAATGTTTATTGTAGAGTAACAGATGGAGCAAGAAAAGGGAGGAAGTGGGATTAGACACAAGGAGCTGTCAGAACATGATTGTGAAGGGAAGTAGAATTTGTCACCCCAAAATATGCCTCTTTGGCATAAGGACTATTTTAAACTGGTTATTTTTAAGACAGCAGACATGAGAGAAGCTCTGAAAACCAAGTCAAAGCTATTCTTTTGTAAGGAATATTTACATTTATAAGGGAAATCTTCATTTGTAAGGATATCTCCTTCTCTGTACCCAGAAGGGGAGGCTGACTCTAAGTCTCCAGAAACTCTTATCAATTCAGGAGGCAATGGCTTAAATTTATACAATAACCTTACCCTTGATCATTGTGCTTTTTCTGATAACCTCCCATAAGTGGCCTCTCTTCTTTCCCCCAGTATCTTTTGTTTTTGGCTGGAGATGTTATTTAAGGTGGTGCCTTGGGCCATTTTGGGGAGTTACTCAGTTTTCCTGGGTCTCTTCCATGTACACAGGAGGCAACCATGTTATTAAACTTCCATTTGTTTTTCTCTTATTAATCTTTTATTATGGGGGAGTCGTCTCAGCCAATAACCTACAAGACTTGAGAGAAAGGAATTTTTCTTCCTCCATAATTCTGACCTGACAAAATTTCTAACAGCTCAACCGGGAGCTCCCAGAGCAAAGATTACTCAATAAGGGGATCCTCATTGGGAGGCTGGATAGGCCCTTGGACCACCACCTCTCCCTTATTGCTCTCCTGCCTGAGGAGATCATGATTTTGGCTCACAAGTTAATGTGAATGTTAATGAAGCTAACAGCTGGAGGCTGTCAACTAATCATAGTCCTTGGAGCTAGCCAATAAACTCCTACCTGATGAGGAATCTGATTGGTGTATGTGTGGATCTGTCACATAGTTTAAGTCACAACCATTTAATAGACATACAAAAAAGGAAGGAAATATAAATCAATTCACATACCGAAAAAATAGTAATAACTAACATTTTTGACCACTTAGTTTGTGCCAGACACTAGCACTTCATAGCACTAATTTTTCCCCATCTTCCTCAACAAAAAGAAAAGAAAAAATGTAAATATACAAAATAAATCTTTTTACTGTCAGTGATTTTAGTTCTCATATTTGGGAACCAAGAAGTATTAATTACAAACTGCATTGTTCAGAAAGGAATATCACATTTTTATTGCAGCATATGCTGATGTAAAAAGATTCAATTACTATGAGAGTCTTTTGTTTAGAATAATATTCTAACATAAAGATAGTACAAAATTCCAAATAGAAATTAAAACTTGCCATTTAATAATCTTCCCAAACCAATTTTTTTAAAGGATAAGCATGCTTAGATGCATATGTAATTCTTTGTATTAGGTTACAAACATTTCCCTCTTGCATCGATTGATCATTAAGCTTTTACAGATTTTCAAATAAGCTAAAAATAAAACTTCACAGGTTGTAAGGAGAGTGGCATTTGCAACTCATATAAAGGTTAAATTTCCATTTTTTGAATTTTTCATTTTCAATCCAATTCATTTTATTTCTCAAGGTAAATATACAAGAAAGAAATAGAGCCATTAGGTGAAAAAATGTATTCCCCAGCTAAGGAATTAGATCCATGTCCATTAAACTGAGAGTTATTTGTGAAAAGTAGTTGAATTAACAGTGCAAAACATATATACTGAACAGCATACCATCTATAAAGCTGATCATCAACTTAAGCAGTTAAATTTTTTAAAAAATATTTAATTTATTTATTCATGAGAGACACACACAGAGAGAGAGAGAGAGGCAGAGTCACAGGCAGAGGGAGAAGCAGGTTCCATGCAGGGAGCCATGTGGGACTCGATCCCGGGTCTCCAAGATCATGCCTGGAGCTGAAGGCAGCGTTAAACCGCTGAGCCACCAGGGCTGCCCAGCAGTTAAATTTTGAAACTTCATAGGCCTGCCTGGTATCCTTAAAAATAACTCAAAATTGGATAGTTTATATGTAGATTCCATCTCAATAAACAAAATTAAAAATGGTAAAATTTGTTGTTTGATTATGCAATGAAAAAAAAACAAAAATAGGAAAAAGTAGATTTCCATAAAAATTTAAATTTACATTCGACAATGATTAGAATTTCCAAAATGTTTTATTTTGGTTTAGAAACTTCACCTTCCCTTTATCAAGTGATTACCTTAGAGAAATTAATTTAACAACAAATAATTGTTGAAAAAAATTCTTCATTTTTAGAAAGATTTGTTTTATATAGTATAGTATCTCCCTTTTATTTCCCTCTCTTTAAGTTGTAGCTGTGTTAAGGCTTGTCAATTAAAGAGCAGTACGTTCAATGGCAACTTATCTTCAGCTATCTTTTTAATTAGTCTCTAGAGTAAAAATTTCCCGAATGTTCATATGCCTCTCCAAACACAACGAATATTAAGCTGTTCCATATATAGGTTTTTGTAGCACATTAGTTCTGTGCTATGAAATTTTCTAAAAACATAAATTAAATATATTTCGCAGCTCCAGTCTTTGAAAACAATATTTTGTCTTAACTCTGCTAGTTCCCTAAGCATCTTTAAACAGGAAATATTTTAAGCCTCCTTTATCTGTTTTCCATATTATAATCTAGGTAATATATCTAGAATTAAAACTTTTCAAATAACAAATCCTCTGACCTACTCAAGAGCCCCCTCCACAACATAAAGTTGTATCTTACAGTGATCCCTAGTAACCTACGATATAGTAAAATGTCTATTCCTCAGTGTGGCATACATGGCCTCCAAAGAGTGGTCCCTCCTTGTCTTTTCAGACTTAATCTCTCAACACCTCTGTTCTTAATTGAAGGACTAGCAAAAGCAATGTTAATGCCTCTCTACAAGTTTTCTATAGACAAGTGTCTTTCTTTTTCTCCCTTACTATTTTCTATAGACAAGTGTCTTTCTTTTTCTCTCTGATGCATTCTATGCATGTCTCTGTAATTTCACTGATCTCATTTTATTGTGATTAGTGATCCCCACGTAACAGTGTACTTCGAAAAGGTCTATGTTGTAGACATCTTTGCATCACAAATTTCAATCTCTGACAATTCACTTATGTGATATTTTCTTCCAAGTTTACAGTAACCACAATAAAATCTTGAAGAGCTCATGTATATTTTTCTACATATACACAGCCTGGTACACAGATACTGATATCAGAGTGCTCAGAATTTACAAGTAAGATCATAGTGAATATATCAAGTTAAGTCACATTCTTTTTTATATTTCCTTCACATCAGGCAACTTTATCCTAATACAGGGATGAAAGGAGAGAGGGAAAGAGAGAGGGAGAGAGAGAAAGAGAGATACAGAGAGAGAAGTGACTTTAATGAAAAGGAAAAGAAAAAATTTAGTGCCCTTCCCCCCTTTAACCTCCTGCTGGTGGCTGGCACTGTGTGTACAATATATCTGCTCCCTCCGTTTTTCTAATGCTGGGCCTTGCCTATCAGAGCTTCTTAGAATTTCTATTAAAGAGTGATTCTATTTATTTTCTGTAGTAGCAACCTAATATATCTTATCTTGTCAGGTGCTGAGCATGGAACAGGCTGTATTTCTAAACACATAACTACTGAAGTCTGGCTTCTTAGAAATTTTCCCCTAATGCTCCAAATCTGCCCTGTTGTATTGCTCTTGCATTTTTGCTTACACCTTTGTATTCTAGCTAGATCCTCATTTAGCGTTCTTCTAGTAGGCTTGTTTTATCTGTGCTAATGCTTCTCTTGATTTTGGTAGCTTAGAGAAAATACCATAAGGGTAGATTTATATTTTGTCATTTATAAAATTTCCCATTTGCATTATAACTGTTTGAGTCTACTACTTTTTCACTGACGATAACAGGTTGGTGAGAAACACTGAATCACGTAGTTTTGCTACATGAATATTTAACTCAAAGCCAATAGTTTAATATAACTTTATTATTAGAATTTCCTGGGTGAGGGGGATCGCCCAGTTTAGATTAGACTCAGCTGGGTAGCTTTATAGTTGGGCTCTGTTATGTATCTGTAGGTTGACTGCTACCCTCTACTTTGAGAGCCAAGAAGCTTAATTGCAAAGCTCATGTCTGTATACCTTGAATCCATGAACTTTGAGCAATCTTAGCTAATTCAACCCTACCCCATCTAATTGAAGACTCTGTCAGCTTGGGTCCTCTGAGAAGCAGACAATTCAATGGTATTGGACACAAGGGATTTATTAAGAGAATACTTCAGAAAGATCTAGAACAGGAACAGTACTACATGGGGAGAGACTTCCAATTGCAATACAGGTCTGGTCCTGTGAAAGAGAGAAGAAAAGAGAATTTGGCAGAAATACCCTCAGACTGCAGGGCTGCTTTGAGAAAGTCTTGACCAAATGGATGAATAGTCTCAGAATGTAGATTCCCATTAAAAGAGTCCCATGTTGGGCAGGAATGTTTTGGCTCTTGTATACCCACTGTATTCAGTCACTGACTGGGACTGGTCTGGAAACAGTATAGCCTTTGAAAGAATGAATGTAGGAATATATCCAAAAGGTGTGTTAGCTGGAGGCTTTCAGCAAATCACTCTTCTTACAAGTTCTCCTTCAAAGGGAAATTTGATTGGCATGTTATTGGTTGCACTACAACTGTTTCTAGAAAATGGATACTAGAATTTCTTGATTTATAAATCATGAAAAGACTAATGGATTTATTCTGTATCTACAGTATAAACTTATACTTTTGATTAATAAAACTACAATAGAAAGAAAATAACATGTTCTCTTGGAGAATTACTCAATGCATTTCTTTACTATATGTGTTCTTGATTGGTAAGGTAAAAACAAACAAACAAACAAACAAAAAACAGTCCATAATAGCCAACACAATACTGAAGAATGACAATGTTAGAAGACTGGCAATACCAACTTTAAGACCAACTATAAAGCTGCAGTAATCAAGACAATGCGGTATTAGTGCAAGAATAGACAAATGTATCAATGGAACAGAACAGAGACCACAAAAATAGACCCATAAATGTAGTCAACCGATCTTTGACAAAATAGCAAAAGCAATTCTATGGAGAAAGGATAATCTTTTCAACAAATGGTACTGAAATAACTGGGCATCCACATGCAAAAATTAAAAATAGACAAAGACCTTATACCTTTCAGAAGAATTAACTCAGGATATATCATAGACCTCAATGTAAAATTCAACAACAATATAGAACTTTTAAAATATAGCATACAAGATAATCTAGGTGATCTTGGGTTTGGTGATCAGTTTTCAGATACAACACTGAAAGCATGGTCTATGGAAGAAAAAAATTGTTAAGTTGAACTTCATTGAAATTAAAATGGGGATGTCTAGGTGGCTCAGTGGTTGAGCATGTGCCTTGGGCTCAGGGTATGGTCTCAGAGTCCCGGGATTGAGTCCTACATTGGGGTCCCCTTGAGGAGCCTACTTCTCCCTCTGCCTATGTCTCTGCCTCTCTCTGTGTCTCATGAATAAATAAATAAAATCTTTTAAAAAACAAGAAATTGAAATATTCTGTTCTGTGAAAGGCACTGTTAGGAGAATGAAAAGACCAGCTACTGACTTGAAGAAAATCTTTGCAAAACATATCTGATAAAGGATTTATATCCAAACTATAAGGTGAACTCTTAAAAGTCAGGAATAAGCAAAAAAACAACTCACTTACAAATAGCAAAAGGTCTGAACAGATACTTCACCAAAGAAATTGAACAGATAGCAAATATGCATGTGCAAATATACTCAGCATTATATGTTATTAGGGAATTACAAATTAAAAATGAGATAATACTACACACCAATTAAAAAAGCTGAAATTAAAAAAACTGAATGCTGGTAAAGATGTAGAGCAATAGAAACTCTCTCTCACTGAGGTAGCAATGCAAAAATGGTATAGCCACTTTGAAGTTAGTTTGGCAATTTCTTACAAAACTAAACACAGATTATGAGACTATCCAACAATCATACTCCTAGGTACTTATAAACATGTGTTCGAAACTTATGTCCACACAAAAATTCCTACATGGATGTTTACTGCAGCCTTATTCATAATTACTCCAAACTGGAAGCAACAAAAATGCCCCTCAATAGGTGAATGAATAAAACCGTGGTATATCCATAACATGGAATAATATTCAGCACTAAAAAGAAAGGAGCTATCAAACCACAAAAAGACGTGGAGAAAACTTAAAGGTTATTGCTAAGTACAAGATGTCAATCTGAAAAGGCTACATACCAGATGATTTGAACTATATATTTTGGAAATGACAGAACTATAGAGTTAAAAAAATAAAAAATAAAAAATCAGTGATTTCCAGGGGAAAGGATGAATAGGTGAAGCACAGGGGATATTTATAGTGATGAAACTATTTTGTCATGGAACTTTACTGTGTGAAACTGTAATAATGGACACATGACATTATACATTTGTCAAAATCCATAGAATTATAAAATACAAAGAGTGAACTCTGATGTAAACTATGTTTTTTTTATTTAATAATATGTCAATATTGGTTCATCAGTTTTAACAACTGCATCACACTAATTCAAGAGATGTCAATAATAGTGGAAAAGAGAGAGAGTTTTTTTTAAATTATTTATTCATCTGAGAGAGAGAGAGAGAGAGAGAGAGCACAAACAGGGGGAGAGGCACCGGGAGAGGGAGAAGCAGACTCCCCGCTGAGCTGGGAGCCTGACGTGGGGCTGGATCCCAGGACCCCCAATTCATGACGTGAGCCAAAGTCAGACACCCAACCATCTGAGCCACCCAGGCGCTCCAAGAGGTTTTTTTTTTTTTAATTCTCTATACTAACAGTTCAATTTTTCTGTGATGCTAAAACTGTATATATATATATATATATATATATATATATATATATATACCATATATATATATATATACCATGAAGTCTATTAACCTAAAAAAAAAAAAACTTTAGGATTTACTCATGTTGTAGTGATCTTTGTTTCTCCTTTGGCAGATTTTAGAAAGACATAAACTGCCTACTTGCTTCTGCCTCTTGGTAGTTCCATATTTTTGCCACTTCTCTGAACCTTAGTTTTCTTGTAAGTGAAATAGTGTTAACAATACCAAATGTACAACACAGTGGGGATACCTGGCTGGAGGAACATGTGCATGGGATCTTCAATACATGTCACTTTCCTCCTTGTTTTCCAAATACTCTTTCCCCTGTTACTAAATGGGAACAGCCTGACCTAAACATCCTTTGCTTACTTTTTCCATGTGCCATGTTTATTCAATCACTCACTCCCCTTCCCCATCATCACTTAAATTTGTCTTTTTATTCTACTCTTTCCTGTTTCTTCGGGTCCTAGAGCACAATTTGTAAAATAGCTAGATGGCTCACAATAAGGAAGGAGTGAGTTGTTCAGCATTACAATAAATTTTTTTTGTTGAATTGTTGAAGTAGTGACTATATCCTAGGTTTAGCACCATGAGAAGTCCTAAAAATAATCATGAATAAAACATGATTCCTGCCTTTAAGTAACTCACAGTTAGAAAGAAGAAATGCATGTGAAGAAAGCATACTTGATGCAGTTATCAGCAACTCAGTGTGAAATCATTTTAGATACTTTTCTCAGACTATATTGAAGAAGGAGAGGTCGTCCCAGCATAAGAATGCTGGGAATTAAGCTAGGAGAAGTTGTCCCTCAAAGGGAGGTGGGGGATTGAAGAAATTGGGGTTTATTAGCACCAAATTGAAGTTATAGTACTTGAAAGCAATTATCACCCCCTCCTCCGTAAAATCCTGTTTCTGATGGCACTTGCAAAATGCAATTATCAAACGTTTCTATCAGTGGAAATCAGAAGGAAGAAATTATTCAAGTACATTAAGCAGTAAAGAAAATGTGAGTTTTTAATCATTTCATGTTGTTTCTAAGAAACTCATTTTGGTTATATTGCTCTACAAAATTAATATTCCTAGAGTTTATTTGGGCTTTATCTTGCATGGGTATATTTTGAATATAGATTCTAAAGAAAAGTTAATGATTTAGTTTTGTTTTACCTTTTCCAAATTAAGATATTACTTATAATCAAACTGTACGACATCACAACTTGTGAGGCTAAAATTCACTTTAATTTAGCTCTCCTTTTCACTACTGTTACTAATGAACCATATGTTTCCATCATTGTTGTAATTCTTTTTATACATGAGAGGGGAGAGTCACAGAACATTTCTTACATTAATGATACTTGTAGAAATCAAAAGTAAAATGATCTTCAGGAGTAACTAATTTATTTACCTGGATTTTAAATATTCTAAGTATAATTTTAATAATACTTATATTCATTCATTTCATTAATTGATAAACAGAGTATATATCAGAAGGTAATGCCCACAATTCTAGCTAATCCCAAGTTCCTGAAGTCCTCCTCAGAAAAGTCATAGCTAGAATTGGATATGTATGATATTAGCTCTTCTTCTGGGTATAAAACTAAATATAAAACTAGATCATCTACATATAATTCTGATCTTATCCTCCCCATCACTCCAGTCTTCATTTTTTAATATAATTAAATTTTTCATATTGTTTTGTGTTATTCCAAAGCCAAAGAGGCCAGAAAAAATCCACAAATTCTGTGAAATTAAATTTCCCTCTCAGAAATATTTATTAA
Organism: Canis lupus familiaris; assembly: GCF_011100685.1. Classification (NCBI taxonomy): domain Eukaryota; kingdom Metazoa; phylum Chordata; class Mammalia; order Carnivora; family Canidae; genus Canis; species Canis lupus. The sequence continues at coordinate 29,054,353 of NC_049260.1, forward strand.
GCATCAACTTGGCATTCTTGACTTTAAAACCCTGAAATATATCACAGATTTTTTTTATATCACAGATTTAAAATCACCATGAAAATATTTCCAACAGCATACTTTCTTCCAAAGCAATACTTTTTTATCATCTTATGTCCATTGAATTTTTATTGTTTCTCACTATTTTTTTAAATCCTTCATGTTTTAAATAGTTCTATCTTTGAACATAAAAATAACTTATTTCAGTATAGAGACTCTTATAAAGAACAATACAGCAAATGCCATTATTAGGTATTAGACCAGAATTTGGACAAATGTTATTCTTAGACTAATATGGATATGGTTATAAACAAACCTATTGCACTGCAGAGATTAAATTTTCTACAATAAGAAGAGATGCTCACTAGTTGGTACAAATAGGAAGGATATATTATGGAGAATAAAATGAACACTTTCACAGTAGATTTTGGATTTCCTGCAATGAGTCTAAGAGCAATAAAATATAGAAATTTCTTTATCGGTAGAAGGAATAAACTTTGGATGGAGAAGAAAGCAACTGTGTTCCAAATGCCTCAAGAACATTAGTAGCATCATTACAAATGCCAGATATTCACTCTTCTATCTGTGGCACATATTTGAAATTACTGTGATCTCAAAGTTTCCAAATATTTAAATTGTACCTGGTAAAGTTATTACCATAATAATACTCGCCTTGGTCCTAGAGATAGTCCCTCCTTCAGGCTTAACTCGCAGTCATTCTATTAGTAATAGTTGACTAACATGCAAATAGTCAATAGGGGAAGATATTGACTTAAATGATTTTGAAGATCAGCAAATTTAAGTTGGCAATTTGATAAAAACACACAAACAAAAATGTAATATCCAGCTGGTAAGGCCTTGTGCCATCAGGTAGCAAACTCCATTTCAGGGTACAGAACACTGTTGGGTGACCTGACGTTTAAGGCCATCAATATATATAGTCTAATATAACCGCCTTTATAAAATAACATTTCCTTTAGTGAAAATGATGCTTGCTACTGAATTGAAAGCCTCATTGTGTTTTCTGCTCTTCATCTCTATTCTCTAATTATCCATCACTGATTTTTCAAAATTCCATCATTCCTTCTTTCTTTGTTCTCAAGAGCATTTTCCTTTATTCTCTCTGATTTTATATTTAAAACCATTCTATTTCAAGCAACTAATTGAAGTTCCAGTCAAGTAAGAAATTTTAAAAGACAAAAACAGCTCATCAAGTAACTCCTGGGCTGGGAAGTCCTCACTTCAGAAGTAAGTAGGATGCAAGAGGGAGAAAGCAATCTGAAGGCTGCCATCTTCCCTGATTAACCAGCCCACTTCTAGTTTTAGCTTATGGGAATATTCATAGTAATTCTTTTTGCTGAGCTAAATTGAGTCAATTCCTGTTGTTTGTGTGAGTCATCATTAATTCTTCTCCTTCTTACTCCACACCTAGTTCATATCCTTCAAAATATTTATAGATTCTGAATGGTCTCACAGCATCTAAATGACCACTGTAGTCCAAGTACCATCATCTCTCTGGATTATAACATGGCTTCTTTGTTGCCCTGCTTTTGCCTTTGCTCCATTAAAGTCTATTCTCCAACAGGAGCTAAAGAAATATTTTTTTAAGATTTTATTTATTTATTTGACAGAGAGAGCAGAAAGCAGGGGGAGTAGAAGATAGAGGGAGAGGGAGAAGCAGGCTCCCTGCTGAGCAGGGAGCCAGATGCAGGGCTCCATCCCAAGACCCTGGAATCATGACCTGAACAGAAGGCACTTAACCACTGAGCCACTAAGGCACCCCTTGAGAGATCTTTATAAATGCATGATAGATGATGTCATTTCTCTGTTCAAGAGCCTACTTAGAGTAAAAGTAAAAATGCTTACAAAGGCTTACACAGGGTGACCTGCCTCACCCTGCCTCTTTGCTCTTGTGACCTTACCCCCCATCTGTCGATGCCTATCCAACTCCATCCCAGTATGCTGGCCTTTATTCTTCCTGAAATATCACCATACATGTTTCTGCCTCAGTTATTTGTACCTGTTTCCTTTGCCTAGAAATCTCTTACTCTCGAAACCTAATTGGTTCCCTCCCTCACTTGCTATCACATTGAGAGGTTTCATTCTTGCCTTTCCTCAGTTCTCCTTGTCCCCTTCACCCTATCATTTTTATAACAATTATTACAATCTGATGTAGCATGTGAATTTATTATGTTGATGGTCTGTCATTTCCTGTTAGATTAGAAGCTCCATGATGGACAGTGATATTTTTCCTGCTGGATCTCCAGTGCCTAAAATAGGAATGGCTACACTCAGTAAATATTTGTTGGATTAACTAATTAATACATAATGATTAGATATCATAATTATGTAATTAAAATAACAGAATTTCACACAGGAGGAATGTATGACAATTAGAAAGGGAGAGGAAAAGAAAATATGGACAAAATGAAAATATGAATAAACAGATGGAGAAAATTAATTAAAAATAAAATGTGCATTTACATCTTCACAATGACAACTAAACTTTGCCATCAGTTGTCTAGAGAGTCAATGCAAATATCAGGAATATGCTAGAATTAAAAGGAAACGACATTTAGTAATGATGATGAATTTAAAATGTGATAGGCTAATATTTGTTTTTATTAGATTTTTTAATATAAATGTAGGAAAGAAAAATATGAAAGGAAGTAATGGAAAATGTAAGATAAAATTTTCATTATTAATCAAATATGTTGTCCTAGTTTTACCACCCACTACTTCCTAATTCCTAATTTAATTTCAAATCTTTAATGTATATTTTAAGTTTTAAGTAACTGACAAAAATTATGTCTCAGGAAATGTACACTATAATATTAGTACACTGTTGCCAGAAAATAAATATTTGGACAAAAAAGAGTATTGGTTTTCAAAGAATTTTCTTAGGAAAAAGTACAGTCTTACCACTGAAAATTAAAACCTGATCTAGGTGAGCTGATATATATCTTCCATGACTGATTTCTAAAATTCTAATGTTTTTCGCACTTAAATGCTTTTCTTGTAAAATATTTGATCTATAGGAGTTTATAGTAAAAACATGTTCTACCATGTACCTTAAGATAAAAACAAGTGATCACAAGAGATATTATTACACTGTTATTTGTATATTCTCCAAATATTGAGAATTCATAGAAATCCATTCTATCCTCCTTCTTTTCTCCTTTCCTTTATTTAACAAATATTTTTGAGTTATTATAATGTATCAGTACACGAGGAACAAAAATTCAAGATCCCTGCCCTTTAAGACAGACCAACGAGCCTTCTTTTCTTCTTTCCTTATTTCATTCCCTCTTTTTCTCCATTCTTTTCTCTTTCCTTAAATTACACAAGTAATACAGGAGTATACCATTCCTCTCCTCCTTCTTCATCCTTCTTTCCTTCTTTCCCTCTTTCCTTCCTTCCTTCCTTCTAGAGGTAATATAGGAATTTACATGTAAAAAGATCCAAATGATACAAAGTGTAAAGAGTGAAATATAAAGATACCTCTCTGCCCTCCTTGTTTTCTACTACTGAGAGAATCATATTTGTCCAGTGATTGTCCGTTTAAATTTCCTTTACTTACACATGGATATGCAGACACCCATGTATATTTTGTTCCTTACATAAGGACTTATAAAATTTCTATTCCCTAGCAATATATACTTTATTTTTAAAAAATAACTACAAAGCATTACACAGAGAAGTTGTAACCCAATTTATTTAACCACACTCTTCTGTTGGCTGTTTTAAATTCTTTATTTAGGCTATATAGTCAATGTTGTAATGGATGTATTGAACATTGATTATTGGACACATGTGTACGGTTTCCATAAAATAAATTCTTAGAATTTATTGAATTTGTTTATTAAAAAAAGCATTGACTTTTTACATTTTGATAGATACCAATAAATTACCTTCCAAAAATGGTTAACAAATTTACGCCAATGAGAATGTAATCATGTGCCCATTTTCCCACATTCCCACTAACATCTAATATTGATCTTACTATGATTAAGAAAAAAATTATACTTTGCAGTTTTCTAAATTGCTCTCTGATAATTTTTAATAACTTTATGCATATTTTTATGTTTATTGGCCATTTATATGTTGTATTTTCTGACTTGCCCTCATATGTTAATTATTGAGTTGTATCATTTTTTTATGGAATATGCAGAAACTCAGGTTTTTAACATGCTTGTCTTTGTTTATAAAATGAATTGCAATTTTTCCTATATTGTATCTTTCCATTTGATGTAATATATATTAAAATAAATATTTTTATTTATGACTCCTTCTCTGGTATTTAGGAAGGCCTTTCTCACAGTGACATATAATGTTTTCAACTTATGTTTTTATTGTGCAGCTCTCTATCTGGAATTTATTTCTGTGTAGAACTGAAATAGTTCTAAATTAATTGTGTTTTCTAATGGACAGTCAATTGCGCTAGCAAGCACTTATTGATTTAGAGGATAGTCTGTTCTTCACCACTGCTCTGAAATGTACCACTTTGTTCTAGACCACAGGCACTGCCATCATTAGAGGTTACTACTCTTTAGCCTTGGAAATGTATATTTGTAGAGCACTAAGTGTGATTTTCCTCATTATCTAAACCTGTTTTTCTAGATTTATTTCACAATTTTCATGATGACCACTTTACCTAATTTGAGCTTAACCTGGAAAAAATTAGTTAGCACAGAGATGTACATTTTTTTCCAGTTAGAATATGTCTAGTTTAAAAATCACAGCACTGTTTATTGTAGGCGCTATTTTAGTTTCATATTCATGGAGATATGTTGGTTTGATGATTCTTTTTATAGAGTACTAAATATTTCAGGGTCAAAAACAGCTTTGCACTTAACTCTGATACATTACTCTGCAAATATTGCAAAGTCCTTTGCCCAAAGCATGTAAAGTTTTACCTTGCAAATTACTGCTTTTCAAATCAACCCTGCATTTATTGTTTTATTTTTTTTAGATTTTATTTATTTATTCATGAGAGACACACAGAGAGAGAGACAGAGACAGAGACACAGGCAAAGGGAGAAGCAGGCTCCATGCAGGGGGCCTGACATGGGACTCAAGATCCCAGGTCTCCAGGATTACACTTCTTCAAGAAAGATTAAATTTATATAGACCAAGGCAAGTATGATTGAACATATTAACTGTTACATACAGAAATTCTCTTAAAAATGTAATTTAGTAGTTTTTAGTAATTTTTTCCCAAATATTGATAGACATTTAAGATACTTTTTCTACATAGTTTTAACTATTTCCTTTACTTCTAATAGTAAAATTGGAAAACGGTGTCCCCAAAGTACATAAATATCCTTATGTGTATGAGGAAAAGTTACATAGTTGATATGGAAGACAATATAAATGCAGAATCAGGGTCTCTATTGTTATTATCACTCTCTTTTTTTCTTATTATGAAACATGAGAGATTCTCTTGGTATCTACAAAAAATTAGAAGGGATTCACTTTACAAGGAGATTATGTATTATATGTTAGCAATACTCTAACTTATACTTCATAAAAAAGTACATATCTTGTAATACTTTCTAATTTTTACTCCATAGCAACAAGAAGATTTGAGGACTGCATTGGATTAGGTGTTATAATTTCACATATTTAGAAGTCAACCTCTTTGTTTCTAATTTGTCACAAAAAGGAAATAGCATAACAAATATTATTCCAAATATGGAATTAAAATGTCAACCAACTGGAAATTTAAAATAAAACATTTTCCTCCTCCTGTGCTTCCTTATTTTAAAATAACATTGCTTTTTAAAACTGCAAATGAAATGTGTTTATTTTGGTAAATTCAGATAATAGAGATATACATAGAATATAACTTTTATACAATTCTATTAATCTCATACATATACATGTGCATACAGCTTTTTTTACTAGGAGACTATTAAAGTTTATATTATCTGTAAGCCAATATAGTCTATCCTTTTATCCCTCACACTTGTGACCATGTTATCTCACATGGCAAGAGGGACTTTGCACACATTGTTAATATTATGGACTTTAAAATAGGGAGATTATCCTAGATTATTCATGTAGGCCTAATATAATCACATGAGCCCTTAAAAGCAGAGAACATCCTCTGGCTGGAGGCAGAAGAGAGATGAGAATGACAGGAAAGTTAGATTCCAAGTGTGAAGAAATGAACATGTCTTTGCGGCATTTTTTATCCCAGCCAGCCAACACCTTGATTTCAGCCTTGTGTAACCTGGAGCCAAGAAACCAGCTGAGCTAAGCCAGATTTCTGAACCACATAATTGTGAGGAAATAAATTTACGTTGTCTCAATATTATTCATATTGCTATTTGAATACTATTATATCATTCTCATATTACCAAATTATACTAAGCTCTATATTTTTACACTTATATTTAAATAATTTAATGTAAAAGACTTATCTGTGAAATAAAATCAACTAAAAGACTATTAAACTTAAGCCTTTATTTCAATGTGCATGTTCTGAACAAATGTTCTGTCTTAGAGGAAGGATAGATATTTTTAAATACAACTTTAGCTTTAACAATAGGGTCAGTCAGATATCAGCTGGTTTGGAAATAATCATTTTAATTTGGTTCTCAAAAGAGGAGGGAACCGATCTTGTGAGTTGCAGCTGAAGGCTGAGTAATTTACATTTTATCAATAAGAGTTGGGAGGAATAGGGGTAAAGGTATCGGGAGGGCCACAGTGGAAAATTTCCAATCCTTTGTGGTCTCTTACTTACATTCTACTTGTCAAGTAATTAGAGCTCCGAGTACATTTTGTACATGTTTAAAGCTTACCTCCACGAACAGCAAACTTTTTGAACTGAAATATTTGTGATAGGAAGCTTCCAAAATGGTAACACCAGCTTCCTAAAAGATTTTTGTCTTAAGGAAAAAATCAAATTTATTGATTGAATTTCAATAATGACCTACAACAATAATATTCTCTAGGGTTTGGGCTATTTATGGTTTAAAATGGAAAGAAGGAAATATCTACATTTTAGGAATTTGTGTAGATGGATTTTATTTTTAAAACATTTTTTAAAGATTTTATTTATTTCAGAGAGAGGGAGCACACTAGTGCACACGCACACACACAAGTGGGCGAGGGGCAGAGGGAGATGGAGAAGCAGACTCCCTGCTGAGCAGGGAGCCTGTGGCTGTCTGGATCCCAGGACCCTGGGATCATGACCCAAGCCGAAGGAGTCGCTTAACCAATGCAGCCACCCAGTGCCCCATTTTTAAATTAATTTTAATGCTTACATTTTTTTTCAAATTTAAATTATTTTATTTTATTTTTTAAAAAGATTTATTTATTTACTCATGAGAGATACACAGAGAGAGAGAGGAGAGAGAGAGAGAGAGGCAGAGACACAGGCAGAGGGAGAAGCAGGCTCCATGCAGGGAGCCCAATGCAGGATTTCATCCAGATCTCCAGGATCATGCCCTGGGCTGAAGGTGGAGCTAAACTGCTGAGTCACCCTGGCTGCCCTAAATTATTTTATTTTGAATCAATTTATCTTTTTTCATCTTTGAAAATGTTAAATTAATTTTTGTTTTGTATTTATTTCTACCTGTACTATCATCACCATTTCTCATTTTTCTACTTCCCCCTTTTTTAAAACAATTATATATAACATTATAAACATTATGTACAACATACAATGTTATAAATATATTATCAAACTTGGAGGGCATAAATTATCACTGAGCAAAATCCTCTTATCACTTTCTCCCCAGTCTCACACTTTGAAGGTAATTCTTGCTAGTCCTTTGCTGTGCAATGTTCCAAATATATTCTGACTGCTCAAATAGAAGTTAAGGCAAAGATAAGCATGATATATATACATATATAACATATGTATATATACACATATATCTCAGTGTATATGTGTTTTTAAATATAACTTAATGATATAATTCTGCATTAAGAAAATTTATTAAATTCTATTAGGCATTTTCCTGTCTTGGAAGAGATTCATCACATTCTTTAGTAAGTCTCATTTGTAAGTCCACCTGTATCTAGCAGCCCCTTTGCACTTTCTAATTTAGTCTGGCTTTGTAAATCAAAGAATTAACCAGTTAGAACTGTACTGTATTTATTTACTAGACATGATGATTGCCTAAAACATTGTCTTAGGAATAAAAGGGGCTGAGCCTTTGGAATTTATCTCAAATATTTCCCCCTCAGAGCAGCCTTCACCCACCAATGTCTATAAAGTTGTACTTCCCAACACATACTTCTACCTCTATCACACTCTGTGTATTTCTTTTATAGTAATTGTCATAATATGAAATTATCATATTTTTGCTATGTGGTCACTAATCATCCAAATGCTTGTCTGTTCTCTTTACTCTCTTTCTCAGTATTTATTTATTTTTTATTTTTTAAATATTTTATTTATTTATTCATGAGAGACAGAGAGAGAGAGAGAGAGAGAGAGAGAATCAGAGACACAAACAGAGAGAGAAGCAGGCTCCATGCGGGGAGCCTGATGTAGGACTTGACCCCGGATTTCCAGGATCAGGCCCTGGGCTGAAGGCGGCACTAAACTGCTGAGCCACCCGGGCTGCCCTCTTTCCCAGTATTTAGACACCTCCCTGATGCATAGTGGATATTCAGTAAATATTGACTGAATGATTGGATGCATGGACTGGACGGATGAGTCCCTGTTGTATGACTTTTACTCATAGACTTTTCCTTCTTGACTTAACCTGTTTCTTCACATTGTTGAAAATGAGAATGCCAGATTAGTGAACTTTAAGAAAATGACCAACGATGAATACAAACTAGAGGATCTGGACTCCTAGGAGTGATTTCATGAAAGAGTAAACTAAACTTGAGCTAAAACTTGATCGCAGGCATTGAGGAAAGCACGTGATGTGATGAGCATTGGGTGTTATACTATATGTTGGCAAATTGAAATTGAATAAAAAAAATAAAACTTAAAAAATTATTAAGAAAGACAGGGTTTTAGAATTATTTTCAGAGCAAGATTCACGATAATAAAAATCACCATTTAATTTTTTGGGAATGTATGGGGGCAATGCTATGAAGTGATAGAAAAAAGTGGAAAGTCTCAGCTTCTGTTTTGTTTCCATTTTTTTTTCTGTCAGACTGAAAGCATTAGACTGGAAAGGATAGATCAAATATTGTCACGAAAAGAAATTGAACCTTGAAAAAAGAGGAAAAGAGGAAGAGAACATCATACTCAGGTGAGTTGTGTTACAAGATTGAAGGTGGGGTCTTGGCATGGGATCCCCTAAAAGTCAACTTTGACCCTAGGATGTAGGTGCAGCTAATTGATCTGAAAGATTATCTAAGGAAGCATAAGAAGGAAGGGGTAAGGGGATCCCTGGGTGGCGCAGCGGTTTAGCGCCTGCCTTTGGCACAGGGTGCGATCCTGGAGACTCGGGATCGGATCCCACGTCGGGCTCCCGGTGCATGGAGCCTGCTTCTCCCTCTGCCTGTGTCTCTGCCTCTCTGTGTGTGTGTGTGACTATCATAAATAAATAAAAATTTAAAAAAAGAAGGAAGGGGTAAGGTAGGGAAGGTAGAAAGGCAATCTAAGGTATATCGATGGATGCTTTATACCATACTGACACCCTATCTGTCAGACCATCTGGGGTTGGAATCAAAGCCTCAGCAACTTTTAAAGTTCCTCAGGTTATTCCAACATGCGGCCAAGTCTGAGAGCCAGTGTTCCAATCCTTATTATTTAAAGTGTGTTTCTTAGAACAGCCATGGCCACAGCAGGAGATGGGAGATACTGAGACTGCAGAATCTTGGGTCCAGCCCCAAACCTGTAGAATCAGAATCTGATCTTTAACAGGATCCCCAGTTCATTCATATGAACATTGAAGTTTGAGAAGCACATTGGAATCACTTGTGAACTTTGAAAGTACCAATATTCCAAGCCAAAAGGCACTAACTCCAGAAATAGTGATCTGTAAGGTCTGGGGTGTGACCTAGGCATCTGGCTTTTTACAGTCTCACGGAGCTGATTCAATTATGCAACAAGGTTTGCTAATCACTGTTGTAGATAATTTCTGTTGGAGTCATAAAGATGTTTATAGATTTTCCCTATTGTATCTCAATGCCTCACCCCTATTAAACTTACACTAACGTCACAGATGATACTTTAATGCTTTATTTTCTTGGTCATCTCTGGATGCTGTTCCTTTCTATTTTATTCTCCTATACTTTTTCCCCTTTTATTTATTTACTCTGCTACTGCCTCCTCACATGATACTTCTTGAAACTACATTTACAAGTGATTCAGAGTTTTCCATCTTAGATGCTGTTAGAAAAATGTGGAAAGCTTTTTTAAAAAATACTTAGTGCTATGCCAGAGATTCTGATTTAATGATTTGTGGTAAGCTCAGTTACGTTTTTTTTACTTGAAAGCTCTGCTGAAGATTTCAATGTGCGCTTAGGTTTGAGACCCTCTGAGCTTATTTATATTGTCTGGAACTTTGAAAGACAAGCAGAAAAGAGAAAATGATCATGGAACACCTATTAAATGCCTTCCTGTGGAAGCTCCTTAATAGTTTGGTCAGTGCATTTTCACTTTATTGTTTAGCACTGTAAACTTACATTATTATAGTACTCAACAGATAATTGATGGGAAACTGGGGAATAAAAAATCTCAGAAAAATCTATTAATTGTCACAACACCCCCCCCAAGTTAGATATTTTTCCATGTGGCAGATAAAGTTATATGGTGGAGTGAAAATCACCAGGAATTTATGGTGATTAGAGTAAATGGATCAAGTTATCATTAGTAATGTTTTCCTAGTTAAGGAACAATTATTCATGCTTGTCCCATACTGCTCCCCAGGCACTATCATGTGTGTCCTGCTAAAACACGTATAACCCCAAATGTATCAAATGCTATGGTAGTTCTAAAGTTGAGCACTGCTGAATTTCCTGGATTTTCATGAAGATGCTTCCCATCGATGAAAAGAAGGCAGATTCCTTGTTGTGGGAAGTTCCACTTTATTTATTTATTTTTTTAGTTTTCTAAATAACAATGATTTTTATTTTTTGGTATTCAAAGAAATTTCACTAGCATCTCTTAGCTGGGTATAATGGCTGCTTAATTGGTTGTGATGAAATTACTTATAGGCCATAGTTTCTTAATCTAGAGGAGATGCTTAGAATGGTAATTCTTCTTATTGGTACCGAATATCTTCTAACTAACATCTAATAAGAGGCAGCACTCTGGTTTTTTTTTTAAAGATTTTATTTATTTATACATGAGAGACACACCCACACACACACACAGAGGTAGAGACATAGGCAGAGGGAGACGCAGGCTCCATGCAGGGAGCCTGATGTGGGACTGGATCCCGGGACTCCAGGATCATGCCCTGGGCTGAAGGCAGCGCTAAACCACCAAGCCACCCAGACGTCCCAGCACTTTGTTTCCTATTGATGATAATAGTGAACATGGTACTCTCATATATACTTATGCACACTCTAAATTTATTTGTGTAGTGAAATGAACCTAGAGTTTCCCAAAGTAAGAAGTGTGAAAACCTGGTCCCCAAAATATTAACTAACTTAGTCTCAAATAGATTCTGTGATAAAAAGTGTTTGGAAAACATCAGGCTAAACAACTTTCAATAGATTTCTCTCTGAGGGTCTATTCAAATCATTTTGTTTGCTCTTATTAAATAAGAATATCCTGGAGGGTTATAGTACAGAGTACAGCATTTCAAAAACTTATGTGGGCGTTTTGAATATCTTTTTATATTATGGAGTTTGTATTCCCTGGAGCGCACTTTGGACATGCCCATTAATTAAACCATTACTATGTACTACATCATTAGTCAGTTTCTGGAACAATGGACTTCTCTGAAATGTGCTTTAATATTATATGTTCAGATTTTCTCATACTTGATATAAGAAAGATTCCTATGGTATAAAACTTTCACTTTGATACAGAATGTTATTGTAGTCAACGTGCACTTTATCATAAAATGTTTTTCGATAAATTTCTATTGAGAATTTTTAGGACTTTAAGTCTGGAAATAAGTATAATTCCCCTGAATAAGTGGTATACTTTCCCATGCTGATTATGAGAGCTATGGTCAGTATGTCATGTTTGGCCTTCGTTGCCCAAAAGCCAAAAGTCAAATTTTATGTACATTCATAACAAATGAAAAAAGCTCTAATTTGGGGGGGATTATTTTTAAAGATTTTATTTATTTATTCATGAGAGACACACAAAGAGAGAGAGAGGCAGAGACACAGGCAGAGGGAGAAGCAGGCTCCATGCAGGGAGCCCGATGTGGGACTTGATCCCGATTCCCGGGACTCCAGGATCACACCCTGAGCCGAAGGCAGACGCTCAACCACTGAGCCACCCAGGCGTCCCTTGGGGGGATATTTTAATTACTTCTTTCCTTGGACCAAATTTTCAGAGTCTACTCATTATTCGTATAGTATATGGGTTTTGCTTGAAGCCCCTTCAAACAACTTCAGAGAGATGTGGTTGTAGAAGTAAACTTAATAAATGGAATTCACTGTCTCTTATCCATTTTTCATGCTTCTTCTAGGCTATCTGTAATTATGCCCAAGCTTCAGTCACTCTGTGGTTTTCATTCTGAGACTCAGCAGGGACCATTTTTTTTCTCTTCAGGAAACCTTGCCATTTGAGTAGGAAAATGCCTCCTTTCCAGGCAAAGCTATCAGAAAAACATCCCTTTCTTTCTCTTTCATCCATCTTTGCATGAAAGAAATTTCCAGTGGCAGAAAATCCTCTATCAAAACAATTAAAAAGCACATTGTAATTACAAGCTTCTGCCTTTATTACTTTAATGAGCATCTATAGAGTTTATACAACCTTTTCTTCCATCTATGACTTCCTGTTGAACATCAGCCCTGCCACGTTTTTAAGGATTCGATCAGTCATCTTTGCCTTCAGCTCCATTCTTGTCCGTCCTCTGCTTTGTCCTGACAAATCAGATATCAACCACTAAAGACTACATTTCCCAGGTTCCCCTGCCAAAAGAATTCCTGTACCAGCGAGAGATTGGCAGAAGAGAGGGAGAAAGAAGACCAAGTATTTCCACCCTGTCCCTCTGAATAAGCAAGTTGCTGCTTCTGCAACATGTTTCCTCTGTGACTCCTGCTTTCAAAGACAGTCTCTTCATTCATGGTCTTCACTTATACCTCTCAGCCCCAATTGTGTTACTTTAACACCACTTCTTATCTTACCCCCTTTTTTATTTATTTAAATTTCTTCCCAGCTTTATTGAGATATAATTAACATATACTATGTAAGTTTAAGGTATACAAAGAAATGATTTGATGCACGCGTATATTGCAAAATGATTACCTTGATAAGGTTGGTTAACAGATCCATTACTTTTTTTTTTTAATCCATGAGAGGTACTTTTTTTTTTTAATCCATGAGAGACACAGAGAGAGAGAGGCAGGCAGAGACATAGGCAGAGGGAGAAGCAGGTTCCATGCAGGGAGCCTGACGTGGGACTCGATCCTGGGTCCGTGGGATCACACCCTGAGCTGAAGGCAGATGCTCAACCGTTGAGCCACCCAGGCATCCCTGTGGTGAGAACTTTTTAAGATCTACTCTCTTAGTATCTTTCAAGGACACACTAGAGTACTGTTAACTATGGTCAACATGCTGCACAGTAGATCCTCAGGACTTACCTTATAACTGAAAGTTTGCAACCTCTGCCCACCTTCACCCATTTTCCTCATCCCACCTCCACAGCAATCACAAATCTACTTTTGTTTCTATTGGTTTTCTTTTATATTTTACCCATAAGTGATATCATACAGTATTTGTCTTTCTCTGACTTATTTCACTTACATAATGCCCTCAGATTTTATTCATGTTGTCACAATGACAAGATTGCTTTTTTTTAAGGGTAGAATAATATTCTATTGTATTTTCTCTCTCTCTCTCTCTCTCTCTCTCATTCCCTTTATCCATTCATCTGTTGACTTGTAGATTATTTCCATGTCTTGCCTATTGTAAGTAATTCTGTAATAAACACATTGGTGATGGGGGTGCAGATAACTCTTCAAGATAGTGATTTCATTTTCTTTGGGTATATACCCAGAAGTGGAATTGTGGGATCACATGGTAGCTCTATTTTTAATTTTTTGAGGATTCTTCTACTGTTTTCCATAGCAGCTGTACCAATTTACATCCCCACCAACAGTGCACCAGGGTTTTGTTTTCTCCTCATACTCGTCAGCCCTTTTTATCTCTTGTCTTTTTGACAATAGCCATTCTAACAGGTGTCAGGTGAGATCTCATTGTAGTTTTGATTTGCATTTCCCTGATGATTAATAATGATGTTGACCACTTTTTCATATACCTGCTAAGCATTTATGTATTTTTTTTGAAAAAAAAGTCTATCTAGGTCTTTAACACATGTTCTAATTGAATTATTTGGTGTTTTTGCTATGCAGTTGTAGGAGTTCCTTTTTTTGTTTATATACATGTTTTTAAGTTTTTATTTAAATTCCAGTTATTTAACATACTGTGTAATATCAGTTTCAGGTATACAATGTAGTGATTTAACACTTCCATACAACATTCTGTTGTATCACAGTGAGTGCCTTCCTTAATCCCCTTTGCCAGTTTCACCCATCCCTGACCCATCTCTCCTCTGGTAAGTATCAGTTTGTTCTCCATTGTTAAGCATCTGTTTCTTGGCTTACCTCCCCTCCCCTTTGCTCATTGGTTTTGTTTCTTAAATTCCACATATGAGTGAAATCGTATGGTATTTGTCTTTCTCTGACTTATTTCACTTATCCGACTACTCTCTAGCTCCATCCATGTCATTGCAAATGGCCAAGTTTTCATTCTTTTTTATGGTTGAGTAATATTCCACTGTGTGTGTGTGTGTGTGTGTGTGTGTGTGTGTACCACTTCTTTATCCATTAATCAGTTGATAGACACTAGGGCAGTTTCCATAATTTGGCTATTGTAGATAATGCTGCTATAACCCTCAAGGTGCATGTATCCCTTTGAATCCGTATTTTTGAATTTTGGGGGGTAAATACCAAGCAGTGCAATTGCTACATCATAGGGTATTTCTATTTTTAACTTTTTGAGGAACTTCCATATTGTTTTCCAGAGTGGCTGCACCAGTGTGCATTCCCACCAACAGTGTACAAGGGTTCCCCTTTCTCCACATCCCTGTGAATACCTGCTATTCCTTGTGTAGTTGATTTTAGCCATTCTGACAGGTGTGAGATGATATCTCATTGATGTTTTCATGTGTATTTCCTTATATATTTTGAATATTAACTCCTTTTCAGATATGTGGTTTACAAATATTTTTCCCTTTATGTACATTGCCTTTTCATTTTTGTTGATCATTTCTTTTGCTGTGCAGAAACTGTTTCATTTGATATAGGCCCCCTTATTGATTTTTGCTTTTTGTTGCTTATGCTTTTCATATCATATCCAAAAAATCATTTCCAAGACCAATGTCAATGAGATTTCCCGTGTTTTCCTGTAGTTTTATGGTTTCAGGTTTGACATTTAAGTCTTAAATCAATTTTGAGTTATTTTTTGTAAGGGTCTTGTCTCCTTTATCTCTCTAACCCTAGGAAGGTAAGAGCTTCCCAATACTGAAAATCTCTGGGTTACTTCAGGTTTTTGTTTGCATTTCTATTTCTTCTAACATGTTTAATGATTGTATTTATTTATTTGAGAGAAAGGAGGGAGGGAGAGAGAGAGAGAGAGAGAGAGAGAGAAAGAAAATGAGCAGTGGGGTGGGCAGGGATCCTGACATAGGGAGTGATCCTGAGACCCTGAGATCATGACCTGAGCCAAAGGCAGATGCTTAACCGACTGAGCCACCCAGGTGCCCCTTAAATATTTTCTATTGAATGATCTGGTGAGAACTTTATTTTCCTTCCTGAAATTTGACTGATATGAAAATATTAATATTATTTTAAATCTTCTGAGTTTTATTAAATCATTGAGAAACTTAATATATTCAGATTTTTGGATAAAAAAATTTAAAAACTATATATTGTAATGTTCTCATGAAGTAATGACATACCTATAGTGATCTATCTAGTGCTCTACTTACCTATACATCTATAAACATTAACACATTGTGACTTTAGAGTTAGGTTGTACTAGTGTCTGTACACACAAGACATGTATTTACTGAGATTTTAACAACTTCCTTTGCACATACATAAGTTTTGTGTTAATTTTACATTCAAACTATAAGTGTGGAAGGAACATATGTTCATTACAAACTCTTAATCAAAATATTGGGTGTGTCTCTTGCATTGCATTGTTTTCCAGAATTAATAGAAGTAGAAAGATGCAAATATTGCATGCAGTAACAGCTAACCATGGCTGGTAATAGTTTGACATTATGGTTAAGAATTATTGCTGAAGTATACCATTTATAATGTCTGCTGCTGATGTAGAAGTAATTTTGCTGGATTGCTGCTGGGAATTAGTTTTATTTCCCATGCTACATGCATATTTTCCATTTCATTTGAATAAACACTTAAGTATGCAATGGTCTCACCAGTTATAATTTTCATTTATCTTATACAAGAAGGAACATCATCACTACTTGGTTCTGAAAGCTGTTTTGACTTGCAAGGTTTTACTTCTCTTTCCTTCTGAACTAACATGTTCACCTTAGAATAGGGCAGATCGGGGAGCGTATGGGCTTAAAATTTAGTTTCACTGAAAGAATGAAAAAGGGACACTCTGAGTAGTTAGAAAGTATCATTGATTTTTCTCAGCATGATGATTGGTACAGGATCTATTCTGGAGTTTCTTTTTCATCAAAAAGGACTTAAGGTAGACTTAGATAAAATTATAGTATTAAGAGTAACTTCCATAGAGAGGAAAGTATTAGAACATAGGTTTTCACAATATTATTAAATGTACTTATGCCATATAAGTAATGGGACCCATATTAGCAAGATGATTTTTTTTATCTTCTTAATTTTGAGTTTCAATCAATGGATTTATTTTTATTTATTTTCAAAAGATTAGAGTTAGTAAAGAAGGTATAGGGAAGCAAAAATTGCCACCCCAAAATATGTCTGTCTCGTGGATTATTTGAGGCTGATTATTATTTTTAAGAAACAGAAGCCTTGGGAAGAACCTTTGATCTTTCTCCTAAATTCCTAAAATAATTTAGATAGAGGACCTACTCCAAGAATGGAGCTGCTATCATCATAGATAACTATGGTATAATATGACCCTGGGGTGGTAGACATGGAGAAATTTAGCAAACTGTGTTTATTAAATTTCATCTCTGTGTCCTGTCATTTCTTTATGGCCCAGCACATATTTGTTTACCAAATATTTACTCTTTTCATCTTCTTGTGAATTGTCTTCCTTCTCTTTGAAGCTCCAGACCCCAACCCCCATATCCTTAGCTGTGGATGGCATATATACTTCAATTTTTTGACTGCCTGTGGGCCTCATATTCTTATGAAGCCCCATGCGTACATAATTATATTTTATTTCCTCCTGTTAATCTGTCTTATGTCAGTGTAATTTTTAGACCAGCCAAAAGAATCTTGAAAAGTAGAGAAAAACATTTCCTTCCCAACAAAGGTTAAAATAACACTGCTAGTACTTGGGAAAATAGGGACAAGGGTGAGAAGTAGGGCAGATGACTTTTAAACACTACTCAAGGCAAATTTATTAGGTTTTCTTACCTTACTTGTTAGTATGGAAATGAGTCACCCTCTGTCATCTGTCCCCAAGATTTTATAGTTTACCTTGGGAAGAAATTCTCAAAATCACTTTTTTAGAGGGTAAATAAACAAAGCATACCACATTAATGACATATCTCCAGTTTTGTGAAATTCTATCTCTAGAAAATGAACTTATTTTTTCTCAACTGAAGTGAAGTTTGCCTTGGTTTTTGTGCAAAAAAATCACTGAGGGATGCAGATTGTTTCAAGCACCCTGAAATACTGAGGTCTATTCAATTAGCGTAGCAGTCCCTGACTTGCTTAGTTATACTTTTGACTGAAATAGTTATAAGAATATAGAAAAAAAAAGAGAAAGGAATTAGGTGGTTTAATTACATGAATCCAGAAGAAATACTAACATCAAAGACTGTGAAGCAATATACTAGTGTTAAAAAGAAGATAGGACAGAGCTACATCAGCTTCTTTCCGCTCACTGTTTTCTTCAGCTTTAGTGAAACTCTGAACACTATGTAGGTAATTATCTAACAAAAGCTAATATTTGAGGCATCATGGGCTAGGTGACTTTTGTGCCCCTATATTTATCACACACATAGTAGTTCCGGAAGCTGGATTATAGACATGAACTGGTGATGACTGAAGGGGAGCCCAATTAGTCACCCCAAAATACACCTCTTTGCATAAGGTTTATCTTGGGCTGGTTATATTTAAGAAAGAGCAAACACAAGACAAGCTCTGAAAACAAAGTAGAAGTTACCCTTTTGTAGGAAACATTTACATGTAAAAGAGAAACTTCCACTTGTAAAGGTGTCTCCTCTGTATCAGGAAGAGAAGGATGACTCTACATCTCTAGAAACTTTCATCAATGGAGAAGGCATGGACTTAAATATTTATAGCAACATCACCTTTGTTTACTGTGTTCTGAGGATCTCCTGTAACTGGTCTCTTCAGCAACATTTTTTGTCTCTTGCTGAAGATGGTATTTAAGGTGGTACTTAAGCCCATCTGGGGGAGTTACTCAGGTTTCCTGGGTCTCCCCCATATGCACAGGAGATATACATGTTATTAAACTCCTGTTTGCTTTTCTCCTGTTAATCTTTTATTCCAGATATCCCTAGCCAAGAACCTAGAAGGGCAGAGGGAAAATTATTTTTCCTCCCTATACATGATCAACATTCTGGGAAGTGTTGTTTTTCACAAATGAAGTGCTAATGTAGGAGTATAATTAGGAAGAATTCTAGTAGAAGGAATGTTCTCCAAGACTTTGGAGTGTCCAGAAAATGGAAAGAATCAAACTGCAAATCTTTGATCCCCATTCTCAATGAATGGCTGCTAGGTATTTTTAACTGAAATGTCAATTTGTCTTTAAATTTATATCTGAAATGGAGACACTTTTAGTTCCTCAACTGAAAAAAAATGAAGCTATAATCCTATGGAGATGTAACCTTTCTCTGTAGCCTTGAAGAAAGACTATATCTCTGCTATGCTTTGCGGGTTGTTTTGCTTTGATTTGTTTTATTAAAGACAAGGGAAAAGATTTCAAAACAACTCCTAGATTTTCTTTTTAAAAAATTGCAAAGGAACATGACCTCTAAAAAAACTAAAACAAAATATCATTAAGCAATAACAAAATGAGATGAAGCAACCTGACTTGTATATAAGGGGAAAAAATAACATCACAATAGGCTCAGGTTTAATTTTTTTCTTTAAGTTTTTCTACCACGCAGAAAACAGCTTTTCCTCCATATAACTGTTTTTCCATTTTAATTATATTCAGCATCACTACAAGGTGGCCTTTTTGAAATTTAGTGATAAAGAAAAATATTCTAATTACTAAGAATAAATTATTCTATTTTCCACTACAATAATCTGATTTTAGATTTCTTAATCTCTATATCCAAAGAAATAAAAAACAATCCCCTATATTCTGTGTTTAAAAAATGTAATTAGTATTTATATACATAGTGTTGGGGAGGGAATTTTTTTCCTTTTTTTCCTTTTAAATATTTCTTAATTATAGAGACAGTGAGAGAGGTGGGGGGGAGGGCAGAGGGAGAGAGAATCTCAAGCAGAGTCCCCGCTGAGCTGTTTCTTAAGTAGCTTTCATTTAAAGTTATCAATATGCTCAAGTGCCACATTTTTGGACTGCCTGTCCTTGGCCCCCATAATCATTAAACCATTCTTCAAATTGACAGGGTCATACAAACACATTCTGAAATGGGTGTTAACATAAAATATCACACACTGAAACTTTTCCTCCATGGCAAATAGGTCAAAAATGAAACCTCAAAAATTTTGGTAAATAGTGATAGCAGTTTGGGATATGAATACACGGAATAAATGTGGTTAGAAAATTGATTATAAAAGGGTGCCTGGGTGCCTCAGTCAATTAATCATCCAACTCTTGATTTTGGCTCAAGTCACAATCTCAGGGTTGTGAGATCAATCCCCATGTCAGGTTCTAAACTGAGTGTGAAACCTGCTTAAGATTCTCTTTCTACCTCTCCCTCTACCCTTTTCCTCTCACTCATGTACACTCTCTCACTCTCTCTCTCTCAAAAATAACTACTTACAAAAGAGCAAAACCAAAAATCTTGAAAGAGTTAAACAGTGATAAAAGCATATTATAGTGAACTGGTTAAGGTTGAAAGTTAAATTACTGAAGAATGGACTTTGATCAGGAGTAGCAGAGAAACAGGTGTGTGTATTACATTTCTTTCATGTGTTGGGGGAAGACAGATTTTCAAGTAGCTCTTGAATACATGTCTTGCCACTTAAGTTCTTCAATATATATTTTAGATTAAATAAAGACAAAACCAAAAAAGAGAGACAGAAAATGGCAAGGAACAATTGAGCCAAAGAGGATAAATAATTATTGAAATAAGGCTAATAAATTATAAGAATAAAAGTATGACAAGTCGAACTCCTCTGTCCAAATAAAAAGTACTATTATTCATTTAAAGAACAAAGTCATGATACATTGTAACAAGAAAACATACATATACATACAATGATATTTCAAATTAAAAGGATAGATAAAGTTATGCACTTGAAAAAGCAAAAAGCAATCAATTGTAGCAATATCAAAATCAAAACAGTAAATTTTGGTCAGCATTGAAGAAGAAAACAATGATCTTTTTCTATTCTTTAATGGCCTGATTCAGAATGGTTGCATTACATTAACACATTCTTTTTATTTTTTATTTATTTATTTATTTTAAATTTTTTATTGTTGTTCAATTTGCCAAAATTAACAAATTCTTGAACATAGATTAATGTTTTAAAATTTAAAAAAAATACAAAATAAGAAACAATAGGAATCAGTAGCAGATACACATTTTTAGGGGATTTGTAACCTATCTCTCAACATTTAACATACCAAGAAAATTCTTTAAAATTTCTTGGAATTAGGATAGGTTTATTTAAAAAATCAAAACTGAGGAAATACTGCATTTTAAACTTTGTTCAAAAATTTACAAAAATAGGGATCCCTGGGTGACACAGCTGTTTGGCGCCTGCCTTTGGCCCAGGGCGCAATCCTGGAGACCCAGGATCGAATCCCACGTCGGGCTCCCAGTGCATGGAGCCTGCTTTTCCCTCTGCCTGTGTCTCTGCCTCTCTCTCTCTCTCTGTGACTATCATAAATAAATAAATAAAAACTAAAAAAAAATTACAAAAATGTATCATATAAACTATAAATTTTATAAGCCATAATCCCTACACACAATTCTTTTGTAAAAAATATATTTATTTACTTGAGAGAGAGTGCACACAGGGTGAGGGAGCAGCAGAGAGAGAGAGAGAGGGCAGAGAGAGAGCAAAAGAGAGAGAGAGAAAGAGAGAGAGAGAGTCCTAAGTAGACTCCTCACTGAGCTCAGAGCCTGATGCTGGGCTTGATCTCATGACCTTGAGATTATGACCTGAACGAAAATCAAGAGTTGGATGCTTAACTAACTGTGCCACTCAGGCACCTCTAACCATAATTATTCAAAGCTGTGGTCATCAAGACAGTGTGGTACTGGCACAAAAACAGACACAAAGATCAATGGAACAGAATAGAGAACCCAGAAGTGGACCCTGAACTTTATGGTCAACTAATATTTGATAAAGGAGGAAAGACTATTCACTGGAAGAAAGACAGTCTCTTCAATAAATGGTGCTGGGAAAATTGGACATCCACATGCAGAAGAATGAAACTAGACCACTCTCTTTCACCATACACAAAGATAAACTCAAAATGGATGAAAGATCTAAATGTGAGACAAGATTCCATCAAAATCCTAGAGGAGAACACAGGCAACACCCTTTTTGAACTTGGCCACAGTAACTTCTTGCAAGATACATCCATGAAGGCAAAAGAAACAAAAGCAAAAATGAACTATTGGGACTTCATCAAGATAAGAAGCTTTTGCACAGCAAAGGATACAGTCATCAAAACTAAAAGACAACCTACAGAAGGGGAGAAGATATTTGCAAATGACATATCAGATAAAGGGCTAGTTTCCAAGATCTATAAAGAACTTCTTAAACTCAACAACAAAGAAACAAACAATCCAATCATGAAATGGGCAAAAGACATGAAGAGAAATCTCACAGAGGAAGACATAGACATGGCCAACATGCACATGAGAAAATGCTCTGCATCACTTGCCATCAGAGAAATACAAATCAAAACCACAATGAGATACCACCTCACACCAGTGAGAACGGGGAAAATTAACAAGGCAGGAAACCACAAATGTTGGAGAGGATGCGGAGAAAAGGGAACCCTCTTGCGCTCTTGGTGGGAATGTGAACTGGTGCAGCCACTCTGGGAAACTGTGTGGAGGTTCCTCAAAGAGTTAAAAATGGACCTGCCCTACGACCCAGCAATTGCACTGTTGGGGATTTACCCCAAAGATTCAAATGCAATGAAACGCCGGGACACCTGCACCCCGATGTTTATAGCAGCAATGTCCACAATAGCCAAACTGTGGAAGGAGCCTCGGTGTCCATGGAAAGATGAATGGATAAAGAAGCTGTGGTCTACGTATACAATGGAATATTCCTCAGCCATTAGAAACGACAAATACCCACCATTTGCTTCAACGTGGATGGAACTGGAGGGTATTATGCTGAGTGAAGTAAGTCAATCGGAGAAGGACAAACAGTGTATGTTCTCATTCATTTGGGGAATATAAATAATAGTGAAAGGGAATATAAGGGAAGGGAGAAGATATGTGTGGGAAATATCAGAAAGGGAGACAGAACATAAAGACTCCTAACTCTGGGAAACGAACTAGGGGTGGTGGGAGGGGAGGAGGGTGGGGGGTGGGGGTGACTGGGTGACGGGCACTGAGGGGGACACTTGACGGGATGAGCACTGGGTGTTATTCTGTATGTTGGTAAATTGAACACCAATAAAAAATTAATTTATTAAAAAAATAAAATAAAATTTAAAATTAATAACAGCTTAAACTAGCAATCCAAAATAAAAAATATTGAAAATTGGAAAATAAAGCACTTCTCTGTATTTAGTAAAAAAGTAGTAAGAATATAAAATTCTACAAATAATATCTTTTTCATTTTTAAACTTTTAAAAAAGATTTTATGCATTCACGAGAGAGAGAGGGGGAGAGAGAGAGAGAGAGAAAGTATGAGCACAGTGAGAGGCTGAGGAAGAGGGAGAAGCAGACTTCCCATTGAGCAGGGAGACCAACATGGGGCTTAATCCTAGGATCTAGATACCATGACCTGAGGCAAAGGCAGATGCTTAACCATCTAAGCGCCCTTCATTTCTAAATTTTTAATAAGAATAGTAATAAACAACTAAATGAGCAAAAGAAAATAACATCTAAATTAAACACATAAATAATTCTAAGGAATTCCAAAGAAAGGAAAGCAAAGATGCAGGAATTTATTGCTCTTGTTTCTTATTATAGAAATTAATTAGCCATAAAATATGAGGTTGTATCTGCTCAATTAAAATTCTCAAATATGGGGGTGTCTTAGTGGCTCAGTGGCTGAGTGTCTGCTTTTGGTTCAGGTCATGATCCTGGGGTGCTAGGATCGAGTCTTGTGTCAGGCTCCCGGCAGGGATCCTGCTTCTCCTTCTGTCTATGTCTCTGCCTCTCTGTGTCTCTCATGAATAGAGTCTTTAAAATTTTTTTTCAAATAATATTACTTAAAAAAATAAGACAAAATAGAATTAATCTAAAATCTAAATAAAAAATAAAAGAAAGCAATCATAAATACATTTAGGAATCAGAAAGTAATATGAACATGTTTACAATTATATTGTTGTTAACAGATTTTAACATTCATAAAAATGGATCATTTTCTAGAAATCATGGAATTAGTTAAGAGAAAACTTGAAGACAAGGTTAACTATGGAAGAGATGGACAAATAATTAGCAATAATCTCTAAAACTGTTGAATAGATTTTTGGGTGAATATTTTAAAGTTTCATAAAAATAATTGTCTTGCTTTAAAAATAGTTTATAAACAAAGATGAAATATATATAATTTTGTGTTTTATACAATTGATAAAGCTGAGAATCATAAAATGAATTATGAGAACTACTAACCAAACATATTTATAAGCATAGATTTTTAAAAAGCCTTAGTAAATTACTCTAAGTGTAAAAAAATATATATTCTAATATAATGGAGACAGTATTATAGGAATAAAA
This sequence comes from Canis lupus familiaris, assembly GCF_011100685.1. Classification (NCBI taxonomy): domain Eukaryota; kingdom Metazoa; phylum Chordata; class Mammalia; order Carnivora; family Canidae; genus Canis; species Canis lupus. The sequence continues at coordinate 29,078,748 of NC_049260.1, forward strand.
AATATTCTCTAATACATTTATGTATTTATTTATTTTTAATAATAAATTTATTTTTATTGGTGTTCAATTTGCCAACATACAGAATAACACCCAGTGCTCATCCCGTCAAGTGTCCCCCTCAGTGCCCGTCACCCATTCACCCCCACCCCCCGCCCTCCTCCCCTCCCACCACCCCTAGTTCGTTTCCCAGAGTTAGCAGTCTTTATGTTCTGTCTCCCTTTCTGATATTTCCTACCCATTTCTTCTCCCTTCCCTTCTCTTCCCTTTCACTATTATATATATTCCCCAAATGAATGAGAACATACAATGTTTGTCCTGTCTAATACATTTAAAAATTTTAATGTGATAACAGATTTCCTAGAAGGAGAAATACTCCCAAAGGATATTTTTAAAATTGGATTTGAGGAAATCTATCATCTAATTTTGTTGTTCAGCAAAAATATTTTACTAGCCATTCTGGAAAAAGATTTCATGTTCAAACAAATTTGTGAATACTACATACAGTGAAGCATATGGAAGGAGAATCTTGATCCCTTGGTTTCATCTGGAGCCTGTCTTTCTTGCTTCTTTAGCCAATGATATAACCCTTGGTAGACTAATTGTAGTAGCACTGGTATGAGTGATCATTTCAATATGAAGCACAAAACCTAAGTGGGTCTATGTAAAGCTCCTTTATGTATATACATACAGATTCAACAATCAAATAATGCAAATCTACATATGTCAGTGGTCCTTTCCAAACTGCACACAAAGATTGAAACCAACATACATAGAAATAAATAGAGAAATAAGACAATGATAGCCCTTGATGACATAAATATTGCTCTTGAATATAGACATCCTGCAGAAAATTTCTCATGTAAACTAACTGATAAGAAAAATCCTTTTATTTATTTATTTTAAAAATATTTTATTTATTTATTTGAGAGAGAGAGAGAACCTGAGTGGGGACGGGCAGAGGGAGAGGGAGAAACAGCCTCCCTGCTGAGCACAGAGCCAGACCTGGGGCTCAATCCAGGGCTACAGGATACTGACTTGAGCTGAAGGCAGACATTTGACCAATTGAGCCACCCAGGTGTCCCTTGTAATTATTTAAAACATTTTCATTTGGGAAATGTAAAGAGTAGTCAAAGGGAATAAAGGCGAAAGGAGAGAAAATGACTGGGAAATATCAGTGAGGGCGACAGAACATGAGAGACCCCTAACTCAGGGAAACGAATAAGGGGTGGTGGAAAGGGAGGTGGGCGGGGGGATGGGGTGACTGGGTGACGGGCTCTGAGGGGGGCACTTGATGGGATGAGCACTGGGTGTTATGCTATATGTTGGCAAATTGAACTCCAATAAAAAATATACAAAATACATAAATAAATAAAACATTTTTAAAGCTCTAGGCATTACTGAGAACATATTTCTCTCTTACAGAACATCACAGAAACTTTTTAAGGTTAATTTGCACCATGAATCTCCAAGAAAGCTGGCCAAATTTATTTAACTATTAAATGTACTTTTTTTTTTTTGAGAACATATGCTAGATAACACTACCTCATACCTTAAAACAGGCAAACTTCTCTCTTGATCTGTTTTTCTTTATGCTTTTTCTTCTCCTTTGCTCAGAATAAGCTAGTCTCATCTAGAACCTATGAATATCTATATTATTGCATTCTGAAACTGTGTCTTTGTTTAAGATATGGTGAAGAAGAAAACAATGAACCTAAATGTCAATTTTACAAGCAGTTAGTGACCTTCTTGCCTTATTGATTTTTATTTAGCATACTGCAAGGTTTCAGTGGCTGAGCTATGAGGCAGTATAATCTACTACTTTGTACCTTAAAAGGCAAAAATTCTTCTAAACATAATCATGGATATCCGTGTTAAAGCATTAGTTAATATAATATTGAGAATCAGAAAAGATGGCCATGTGTGATAATCTATAGACTGTTTGGGAAAGAGAATATCTAGTGCAAATGCAGTTTCTAAAAATGTTAAGGTGTGATGAAGATGGGATAAAGAAGTAATGAAGAAGAAATGGATTAGACCACAACTATCACAGGTTAGTTTCTCTTGAAATAGATGCTGGAAGTGTTTAGGGTGAAAGATGTTCATTATAGATCAATATCTGTGAAGGGAAGTGGGAGGAAACAGGATAGGACATAGGGACAAAGCAGACTGCAGTGGAGGCCTGACCATCCTCAGCTATTCCAGCAGGAAGTTCTTGAATGAAGACTGCCCACAGTTTCCTTAGTTGGGAAGAAACCGACAGGCCTTTACATTAGACTTGGGCTGCCCAGGCAAGAGTTGTGCTTTGGTTAAGGCAGCTCTCAGCAACAAAAACAGGCCCTAAAGTGGCCGACAGTGGGAGCTCTCTGCTGACCATACTCTCAGCAGCTGGGCAACAAGTACTTTCTCTAAAAGGGGGCTAGATGGCACCTCAGCAATGTTGTTGACTCTACTCCTTTCATTCATAACTGAAATATTTCTCCCTGATTTTATTTAATTTAAACAAATATTTTATTTATTTATTTGACAGAGAAAGCACAAGCAGGGGGAGCAGCAGGCAGAGGGAGAGGGAGAATCAGGCTCCCCCTGAGCAGGGATCCTGATATGGGTCTCGATCCCAGGACCCCAAGATCACAATCTGAACCGAAGGCAGATGTATAATGACTGAGCCACCCAGGTGCCCCCTTCTCCCTGATTTTGGAAAGAGATATCTGGTAATATCTATGACAATGAAAGAAATGACAAGGAACATGATTGAGAGATAAATTTAATTGGGAATATCTTCTAATTCCATTGTCAGCAATATGGAAATTGTCTCTATTCCAAAGCATCCAGAAATTCTGTATTTCTGAAAGGACTAAAAACTAGTTAGAATATTAAGAGGCCAACATGGCTTCAATGTGTGGTTTTGCAGATTTTTTTTGTAATCCCGCAGGAAAAGAAATCATCTTGGGGTCCATAGGAATTACAACTGAAAGCAGTAGAGAAAACCAGAATTTTCAGACAACTCATTCAATAACAAGTAGATAAAACAGTGTTTCCTTTGTCACGAGGAAACGGCAAAGACAGGTGGGTGAGGGGCTAGACATTTTCCAACTAAAATTAAAATCATAAGCCTACTCACAACCAAGTGCAATAGTTCAATTTTTCACTATTTCAATGATTCAAGAACTCTCAATCCAAAAAAAAAAAAAAGAGAGAGAGAGAGAGAGAGAGAGAGAGAGAGAATAAAATGATTCCAGGCTGATGATACTGCTGAGGCCCCAGGAGGAGGCAACACAAACCTTTCCAGAGCAATCTACTCTCAGCCCAAGTAACTAAAATTAAAAAGCAAGTATTAATTTTTTTAACATGGGTAAAATGCAAGAACACAATATTACATGAAAAACAGACATTGTAGAAGATGATAGAAATAATTTATGTACATACTGAAAACAAGCAAATCAATTGTTTGTGGATAAATATCAATCATGCCTAGGATTCTGTACTATGGATTTTGAATGGTGGTTTACTCCAAGGAGGAAAGAAAGACAGAGAAATGAGTTTAGAGAGAATATTCAGGAGTTTCAAGTCTATAATGCTTTATTTCTTTAAACAAATCTAGAGCAAACATGGTAAAGTAAATCTGTGCTTTGGTTTGAATCTTATTCCTTTTATTGTTTTGACTACTTGAGAGAAAATACACCTCTCAGAGATAGAAAAATTCTTGTATTATTTTCTTCAAAATTGTCTCTGCCCCCCCCCCCTTTTCTGGAGTTTCAATTAAATGGATAAAGATTGATAGGTAAATAATGAAAAGTCCTTAGAATAGTGCCTGAACATTTTAAGTGCTAAAATTATAATAGTTATTGTTATCTTAACTACTTTTAAAATTTCAATTAACTATTTATTCTGTCATTTCAGTAGATTTCTTTAACTTTACCTTTCAACACTTATACTGAACTGACTGCTCCAAATAAATCCTGGTTTCATATATGGATTTTATTATTTTTTAACACAGAAGTTTACACTTTTTCTGTTATTCAAATGTGTCAGTCAGTCATTTCCTTTGTGGCTTTTTGTATTGTTTTTAGGCTGGCATAAGCCTTCTCCATCAAAAATGTGATCAACACCTCTATTTTGTTAGTGGTTCAAGGAATACTAGCACCATCATTCTTTTAATGCCACACTTTTCCCATTCTTGAATTCTTCACTTAAATCTTATTTATGGCTAGCTGAAATATACCTTTGAGTAATGATGCCAGAAAAGACACATAGTGGTATTTTTTTTCCCAAACCACCACATGTTTAAAAATTTGTCTTTCTCATTTGCAGGACAATCTAAATAATTGTAAAATGTTTGGATTACAATATTTGCCTTCAAGTTTGTATGTGTGTCCATTATCATTATATACATATCAGTGCATGTGTGTCAAATATGAGGTATTAAAATAATAGAAATGTCCCTGAACTAAAGAAAAACTAAGCTTTCCAGTTGAAATTACTCTGCAAGTTCTAAGTTGAAGGAAAATCTTGTAAACTTTCAGATAGTGAGTAGGTAACTTATTAAGATATATCAGGAGCATAGTTATAACAAATTCAATATCAGAAAGTAAAATTAAAAGCCAAATGTATGAAATATGACAAATGACTATATACAAATTACACATAACAGCAATAGGTTTTTATGTGACAAAGGACACATTTGTGAAGTATTCAAGAAAACATTCTCCTAGAAATAAAAGGGAAATTTGACAAATCTGTTATGGTTGTGGTCTTTTTTTTTTAAAGATTTTATTTATTTATTCATAGAGACACAGCTAGAGAGAGAGGCAGAGACACAGGCAGAGGGAGAAGCAGGCTCCATGCAGGGAGCCTGACGTGGGACTCGATCATGGGTCTCCAGGATCACGCCCTGAGCTGCAGGCGGTGCTAAACCGCTGCGCCACCGGGGCTGCCCAGTTGTGGTCTTTTTTATACTCCTTACAAAATTTGATCTATCTAGTGTACAAAATGTAAGCAAAGACATAAAGATATGAACTCAATAAACAAAGTCAACTGAAGATTTATTCATTCAATAAAAATATATTGAGTGCCTACTCTGAGGAATGGGAAAAAATCAGTGACTAAAACTGATGAGGCTGGTGCCCTCATTATGCTTATATCCAAACTAGGGAGACAGAAAATAAAATTTTTAAAAAAGATATTTAATGTTTCTTATAAGACCTACGATAACTATTAAGGGTGATACAATGGACAGTAACACAACCCCATCTGGTGTGGAGGGAAAACAATGAGTCAAAGGGAGAATAACTTTTAGTTCTCAGCCTCTTTAGGGATTACTTCAGCTATAGAGAGTTGCCTTGCCCAATGCACCCCCTTCTCAAGGGGCCTCACTTCCTAAGACAGACCAAGATAGAGATGTAAAGCCCAACCATTTTGCCTCAATGCAAGACAACTCTGATGAGTGGTTATATTCTCCCAAGTACCCCATGGGACTAGCTAAACTGGCAGACTTGTATCAGAACTCCATATCTCCAGCTGCTTGAGCCTGCTTTTTTTCTGTTTCTTACAGGTGATAATCCCAGGGACATCCTATAATAAACACACTGTACAATAAACTTTGTTCAGAGTCTGCATTCAAGAGATTACAACCTGTGAGGTAGGCAGGAGATAGATAGTACATATAGACCTTACTAGGCCACTGTATCATTTGGTTTTATTGAAACTTCATTAGAATTCAAATGAAATTGGAGCACCTAGGTGGCTCAGTTGGTTAAGCATCTGCATTCAGCTCAAGTCATGATCCCAAGGTCCTGGGATTGAGCCCCAAGTTGGGTTCCCTCCTCAGTGGGGAGTCTGCTTCTCCTTCTTCCACTGCCCCTCCCCCCTTTGTGTATTCTCTCTCTCTTTTTCAAATAAATAAATAAAATCTTTAAAAAAAAGAATTCAAATAAGACTTGAAGCATATTTTCCACATAGCCAAGAAATAGGTACTAATATTGATCATATACAAGGCCATAAAGAATATCTTAAAAAGTTCTAAAAATTATATATAATACATACCATATTCTCTTATTTTAATCAAATCATCTGTGGGTACTTGGGTGGATGGTGAGCTGCCAGTAAAATATAACTGAGAACCCCATGGAGATCATATCTCCACTGCGTCCACAGTATTTTTTAATTTCTTAAACTTTTCACATTCATGAAGTTACTCTTGATCTACAAGTGTTCTTTGGATGAGTGAGTCCTAATTTCATGAAATTTGCTGATTCTTATGTAGTCATCCATTCAAGAAGAATTTGTTTAGTACCTTGTCATGTTTTAGACATCTTTCTAGAGGCTAGGGATCAAGTGATGAAAATGACTGTCTTGACTTGACTGTCTAGGAAGGTGAATGAAAAATATTATCTAAAATTCTCCCTCTGTTCCTGCCTCCATCTCTAACCCTCCCTCCAATCCTCTCTCTTTTCCTTTCTTGCTGCAAATCTGTATCAGAAATCCCACTCAACTCAACAAATATTTATTGACTGCATCTTAGGTACTAGGAGGGGATGACCTGTATGTTGAGAATAAAACAGTGGTCTTGTGCCTTCAGAAAGAGTATTTACTCTCAAAATTCCATGAGGTTTCTTACAGCTGACCTGTAGTATCCTTCCATAGGTCCAGTGGGTTTTCTGTTTGCTGTTCCTAGAGGAAGCTGAGCTATGTTGATTTTGCTCTTGTTATGACTGCTTCACTGGGAGGAAATACTTCTGACCCTGATTTGTTATGGCCACATGCTCCCAGAGGAACACCTAAAGCAGACACTTCTTTATACTGGCTTGGTGAGAACCTGTATGTGTCTGTATCCATCAACTTTATGGTAAGCCCTTAGACCTCTGAAAAATGGGATATTAATAAGGTTCTGTTAGAGTCTCCTCCACAAATTCTCAGGCTTTGAAATCACAAATAAAATGTTAACATAAACAGTAGGATATAAATAAAAAGCAAACAAAACTCAATAAATTGCACTAGGGCAAACTGGAAATCCTAGTTACGTTCTAATATCTATTCAATTGTTTTCTTCTTTAGGAAGTCTATGGTGATTCTATAAATAGGCTGAAATGTTCTTTTTTTTCATCTTTATGGCTCTTTATGAATTAAGTGAGATATTTTCACAAATCTAGAAGCTCTGATGATGTTAATAGTTGAAATTAGGTGATATCCCATACATGGTATAGGTGATAGACAGATATGAATCTTAGTCTTTAATGCCATAAGTAAAGATGGTCACCATTTGCACCTACAAATTTACCAGTTTTCTTGAGAAAGGAGAGATAAGGACCATGGTTGCTAAACTTTTCTACACAATGTCATTACCTGGATATCTTTAAAAAATACTGACACGTGGCTCCACCTCCATTCTGATTTAACTTATCTGGGATGTGACCTGGACACATTTCACTGAAATCACTGAATTAGGATCATAACCCTCCTGCAAATCAGATGTAGAGATATTTAAATATACCTGATAAGTCGAGGTGATGCTCTTTAAAACTCAATTGTATAAAGGGACAATGCTCATACTTAAGAAGAGATTTACAACAAATTAGGAGCCTGGGTATCTGAGTTATCTTTGAAATCTGGGGAAATCTTGCCAGATCCTTTTCCTGCCTAGATACCTTCACACCTCATATGAACTCCATGAGAAATGCCCGAATGTCTTTTGAAGATTCAAAAGGATATTAAACATGAAAGAACTACATCAGTTGAGGCCTTCTCGTTTTTGTTGTGGGGTCCTGCTGATTGAGCACAATTAAGCACAATCTACTGTAACTTGTCAAATCACTTCCATTGTGGAAAGCTGTCAAAGATATGCCCTAGTGACAAGTGATAGACATAGCTTGGTCAGAATGTCATCTTTGTGTTGTGTCTAGGGTTTCAACACTGATCAGAAAATGTAACTGTCCAAGCCCAGCATTCATGCAGGAGCACAGACAACTAAACAATAGGAAATCTTTAGGAGATCAGTCTCTATAGAATGCAGCCTCATCCATTGGCACACTTCAGGCAGGTAGAAGCAGGTGTCTAAAAGAGGGTGGGCAAATGTAAGCAAACTTAGGGATCTTTTGCAATATGCAAAAAGGGAAACCCTTGTAAAAGGCTGAATTTCTTGCTAAGTTGGCATGGCAGCATTTGGGCAATTTATTTTGACTATTTAATACTGATGTGACCTTATTAGGTAGTCAGATTTGTTGAGTAATAAACCTGTATTTTGTATTTGTCATTTTATGCTAGTGTCTTTGTCTTAATCATCTACCATCCTCGCTATTTGTAAACCAAAATTTAAAAGCATTTAAGAGTGCCAACCCTGGATCTTAACATCTTAAATATTAATCTTGATTCAGTGTCCCAAAATATGTGTGACTTGAGGTTTCTTAATCTGACTATAAAAAATAAGCATAGCATTACCTGACAAATGTTGTTAGATTTAATGGAAATATTTTAGAAAATGCATTTTGTATTTACCCTGATACATACTAAATTAACTGTTATTAGGTATCATTTTTATTATTTTTATATTTCCTGCAATGAACACTATAATGTTTTGTATATGATGGGTATTCAAAAATTTCTTTGAATAGGTGTTGTCTAGAAGACTCTCCCTTGGTCCCTGCCCCAGTGAGCTACCCGCTCCTCAGCCCCCCGCAGGGGCCCCTGGGCCACGGGGGTTTTCGGGCAAATTCCCTGTTTCTGGCTCCATGGTGTGGGGCCGGGAGCCTCAGGGCAGGCCCTGGGAGTGGGAACCACTCTCATGGACTTTCCCCCTTTCATCAAGCAGTGTTTCAGGCTGGGAAGGGAACATTTCACAACGGGTAAACTGAGGCAGCTAGGCGCTGCAGCTTCCATCTGAGCCACCTCAGGGTCCCAGTGCTTCTGTCACCCTCTTGTCATTTTCTGGTCTAAGGTAGGGTCAGACTGTGAACCTCCCCCCAATAAAATGTTCCAAGAGGAAAAAAAAATATATATATATATATTCTGATATCATTAATCTGAGAGAGATTTAGGTATGACTTTCTAGGTCTAAGAAAGGAGTGTATTCTGAAAGGATAATCTTTTTAAACACAGAATTTTTTTTAGTATAATACAGAATTTTTCTAGAAATATTTGAAATAGCATGATAGAAGAAGAACATCTATCAGATAGAAAATGCTGAGATTTTTAGCAAAAAAACATAGAGCAGCCTCAAAACGTTCTGAAAACTTACTGCCCTACACATTTGGAACTAAGCTGACCATGGGGCTGAGACAATATATTTATATATACTTCCAATATAAGCATACTGGTATCCCTTGCACCTTAAGTAGATTTTTTTTTCCCTCTTAGTCTTTGATAGTTTGGAGGGAAAAGAAAATAACTTCACAGTGCCATTTTATAGTTTTATTGCTTAGGTATTTCATTCGACTTCTTCAGGCTCAGCTTCCAAAGATTCATTCATCTAAATCAGCCTTAGGCTTCACTTATCTCCAATCCCCCCAAATCATGTTCAGACCGATGGCATAAAGCAGTGATCTCACTTTAAATTTACTTAACCTTCCATTTCAGAAGTTACAATGTGATTTTTTTATTCTGCTCAAGCAATCACAAATTTTAAGTTTCTTTGAGTTTGTTCTTCAGTGGAAGCCTTCAGGATGCACTTAGAAAAATCCATTACGAGCAAGAGTGGCAAGCAAATAGGACACATTTCTTCAGTGTCCATGTGTTGATATCCTGGGGCTTATCCACCTTTCTGAACTGTTCATGACATTCAAATTATCAAAATTACTCATCACCTGGAATGTAGCTTCCATTCTCTTTTAGCTTATATTTTCTTATCTAAATGGGCCTATACATAACTCTCATGAATTTTTATCAACTCATACATCAGTTCTAATTCCTCTATTTCTTAGACATCTCTCAATCTGAATTTAGCTGATTAATAAGTGAGTTAAATTGCTTTAAATAATTTTATCCTCGAATGCTTAAATTTTATGAAAATGTAAGCACCACATGAAGCATTTAAGAAGGACATATGCAGTAAAAATATTTCTGTACAGTGAAATATGAATTTCTATTTTTTGTGTGTGTGATGGAAAAAGACACTAGTTATTCAAGTGGCAAAAAAGGTCAAATAGTGTGACTCAAAATAGTTTCCTAATCTAACTGTAAATTCTCTAAGACAAGGAAATAGTCAAAATGTGTCCTCCTGAACACTATGAACAAGGTTAAACATACTTCTTTGTGAAAAGAATTATTTTGTACAGATAGAACATTGGTTCAGCCTGTAAAATATATATATATATATATATATATATATATATATATATGCTATTTCTTATCACCTCTCTTATTTAAAAAATTTTGAGGGGAAGTATCTACAGTGGGAAGTATTGCCTTTGTCAACATTATACAACAAAATACTCCTGTTCTATATTTATTCAGATTAAGCAGCCAGAAATTTCTGTATGTCTACCTATGTATTCTTGCTATTAACAAGTAGAAGAATAAGGTTTTACTATCTATTGGAAGACTTCCAGTGAAAAAAATTAAAGCTGATCAATAGCCAAAATAGAATAGTAATTAATTGCTCAAATTCATAACCAGGAATCTAAAGCTAATGATATTCTTAAGAGATAGCATGGAACTAATACAATACTATATGTCAACTATACTTAAATTTCAAGATTTTAAAAAAGGACATAGAATGGAAATCCCAAGACTGTGCCTACTGCTATGGAATAACACTAGTAGGAAAAAGCAGTTGGAAGCCTAACCAACCATGATGACACAAACTAAAAAAGGAAGAAACAAGCTTTTCCATGCCGACTTTTCCATTCTTTATCATTACTGATGTTCCCTTAGGAGACTGCTTTCCTGGGAACTAGTAGTGAAAAAGTGATGTACTATAGTAGAGAAGCAGTAGCTCAGATCTGAGTCCTAACTGCCACATTCTGGTCATGTTATACCCAAGTTACTCATTTGCAAAATTATATAATTGCACCAGTACAATCTACCTTAGTAAATTGTTATAGCAATCAAGTGACATGTAATATATGCAGATTCCTTAAATTACAAATTGCTATAAACATATGAGTAATTCTTATTCTGCAAAGAGTTTTCCCCAATATTGAATCTTAGTACTTTCAGCTTTTTAAGTTCAAGGAAATTATAAAGCATTAACCAAATATACTAGGGCTTTGTGACTTTTTATAAATGCTTTTATCATAATCCTCATTTTTAGTTAGCTTCCCTACAACTCTTTGTGGGCGTAGCTATGTTATTTGCTTTGTCATGTGAATGGACATGACAAAAACAGAGTCTTCAAATGTTCTTTTACATTTGGCCTTGCCCTCTTTAACTTCTGCCATCACAATGAAAAGAGCCTGCCCCGCCAGCCAAGATAGTCTGTTGGTCTCTGAAGAATTAGGGGTGTGCACAGCACACTTAAACCTAATCTGAGGCCTGGAGCCAAGCTCAAATGAAATTAACCTAAATTAGCTGAATGCCAAACAATTCACAGATGTTTAAGTGAAAAAAAAAAGATGCTTGTTAAAAGCCACAGAGTGGGGGGCACCTGACTCAGTGGGTTAAGCATCCAACTCTTGATTTTGGCTCAGGTCATGATCTCAGGGTTGAGAGATTTTAAAGCCACAGAGTGGAATGGTTTCTTAAGCAAAACTATGGTGAGTATAGTTTAATCTGGGGTTGCCATGTTATAAAGTCAATGCATAGAAAATCCAGACGAGGCACACTCTTAGAGATTTAAAAAAATCATTAAACATCTAAATTTCACCTGGAAGAAAAGAAACCAAAAAGCCTTTATGCCAAAGAAAGCATATTTTTCAATGGTCTCTTCAAAGCAGACCATGAAAGATGATACAAAGGAGGAATCTTGGTGGAGATAAGAACTATGGAGAATAATGGACTGAAGAACCACTCCCAAGGAATGGAACAAGGGCATATTTAAGAACATTCCCTATCTCTAGGTAGAATGATTTGACAACATTTGCTCAGCAAGATTTCAAAATCATTATAAACCAGCTAATGTTATGTGTCTCTTACTGTTTCCCTTTTGAATGTGAACACACCCTTAGTTTCCTATTACATACTACAAGTATGGGCTTTTAATTCTTAGGTCCCTCAAACAAGACAAGATATGTGGAATTCCTGGATCACATGGTGGTTTTATTTTTAATTTTTTGAGGAATCTCCATACTGTTTTCCATAATGGCTGCACCATTTTGAATTCCCACCAATGGTGCACAAGTGTTCTTTGTTCCCCACATCCTCACCAACACTTGTTATTTTTTACTTTTTTGTAACAGCCAAATAGATAGGTACGAGGTGATGTTTCATTGTGATTTTGATTTGTGTTTCTCTGAGAAATAATGCTGTTGAGTACTTTTTCACGTGCCTGTTGGTCATCTGTAAGTCTTCTTTGGAAAAACGTCTATTCAAGTCTTCTGCCTAGTTTTTTGTCAGGTTGCTTTTTGGTTTTTGGGGTTTTTAAATACTAAATTATGTAAGATCTTTATATATTTTGGATATTAACCTCTTATCAAATGTATAATTTGCAAATATCTCCTCCCCCTATTCAATAGGTTGCCTTTTTTAAAAGATTTTTTTCATTTATTTATTTAAGAAAGAGAGTGAGCATGAGCCAAGGTGGGGGAAAGGCAGATGGAGAGGAGAATCAGACTCCCTGCTGAGCAGGAAGCCCTAAGCAGAGCTCCATCCCAGGACCCTGGGATCACAACTTGAGCAAAGGCAGATGCTTAATTGACTGAGCCTGATAGGTTGCCTTTTATTTTTTTTAAGATTTTATTTATATATGAGAGACCAGAGAGAGAGAGAGAGAGAGAAAGGCAGAGACACAGGCAGAGGGAGAAGCAGGCTCCATGCAGGGAGCCCAACATGGGACTTGATTCTGGGTCTCCAGGATTACACCCTGGGCTGAAGGCGGCGCTAAACCGCTGAGCCACCCAGGCTGCCCGATAGGTTGCCTTTTAATTTGCAATTCCACAACTAGGTATTTATTTATCTGAAGAAAATGAAAACCATGTGAAGAGATATATGCACCTGTATGTTCACTCCGGCATTATTTACAATAGCCAAGATATGGAATCAACCTAAGTGCCCATTGACAGATGAATGGATAAATATAGATACACACACAGAATGCAACATTGCTCAGTCATAAGAAAGAACGCAAATCTTGCCATTTGCGATAACACGCATGGACCTAGAGAACATTATGCTAAGATAAATACATCAGAGTAAGACAAATATTTTATGATTTTACTTGCCTGTGGAATCCAAAAACTAAATAAATAAAACAAATGAATAAATAAAACAAAATAGAAACAGACCCGCAGGTGCAGGAAACAAACTGTTGGTGACCAGAGCAGGGAGGGGTTGGGGAGCAGGCAAAACAGGTAAAGAGGATTAAGAGGTACAAACTTCCAGTTGCAAAATAATTAAGCCATTGGGATTTAGTGTAGAGTTTGTGGAATATAGACAATAATATTGCAATATTTTGTATGGTGATAGATGGTAACTAGACTTATTGTGGGGATAGTTTCATAGTGTATAAAGATATCAAATAACTATGATATATGCTTGAAACTAATAGGATATTATTTGTCAATTATATATGCTTGAAACTAATAGGATATTGTTTGTCAATTATACTTCAATTAAAAAAAAAAGGAGGAGGCCTTAACCTTACTCTGACTGGAGTCAAGCTCAATCAAGCCCAGTCTAGAAAAGATAACCTTCCCCGGACACACCTTATTTGCATGAGTGAGATACAAATCGTATTATTATAATCCACTTTTAAAATTTTTATTTATTTATTCATGAGAGACACAGAGAGCGAGAGGCAGAGACACAGGCAGAGGGAGAAGCGGGCTCCATGCAGGGAGCCCGATTCAGGATTCGATCCCAGGTCTCCAGGACCAGGCCCTGGGCTGAAGGCGGTGCTAAATCACTGAACCACTCAGGGATCCCGTAATCCACTTTTTGGGTTAGTTTGCTTTATTGTAGTATTTTTTAATATTGCAAATATGCCATTTTAAAAAAAGTTTTTATTTAAATACCAATTGGTTAACATAGAGTATAATATTAGTTTCAGGTGTACAATTTAGTGATTTAACACTTCCATACAATACATGGTACTTCACAGTAGTATTAAAAAAATGGCTGATAGAAGCATAATTCCTAGACTAAAATTTTATCAGTCTGAAGGAATCTGATGTATTTTAATTGGTAGCATAGAAAGTGAGTGAAAAATTTGTCTATGGTGGCAACATACCATGTGCTGGTAGGAAGCTTGTCCCTAAGTTTCAAGGGGCATAGAAAGTTTCAAAAACAGAGTATATTTTTGTTCCAGGCTTTTTAAATTCTGTCAACTTATCTTACCATTATGAACTCTTAGTCTTTCTAATGGAGTAACTTCTTAGCAACATTTTTTTTGATAAGATAAAATGCTGCAAACTGTATTAAGAAATAGGCATCATAGAGCCATGATTGCTGTGTTGAATGTTTTCTTAGAACAATTCCAAAAACATATTAATTGAAGCTCCTATGTAATAAATAATATCAATTTCATGGAGTTAATGGGCTGAAGTAAAACAGACATTGTATTTATTAAACTAAATAAATCAAATATACTTCAGCACTCTCAAAACAAACATGATTTTAGAAATTGAGAGGTTTGGGATGCCTGGGTGGCTCAATGGTTGAGCATCTGCCTTTGGCTCAGGGCATGATCCAGGTCCGGGAATCAAGTCCAGCATCGGGTTCCCTGTGGGGAGGAGCCTGCTTCTCCCTCTGCCTATGTCTCTGCCTCTGTCTCTATCACGTGAATAAATAAATAAAATCTTTAAAAAAAGAAGAAATGAAGAGCTTTTTCCAAAAGCCTAAAAATAAAGTTAAGAAAATGGTCGATATATTTCTGTAGACTATATAATCAATATAAAGAAATAGTAAAAATACTTGTTGACTGTCCTAAAATCTAGCTATTATTTATAATGTATCTTCACATTAACACTGTAACTAAAGTCAAATATTATTAGTAGAAGCTGATGTTTTATTTAAATTAAATGAAACATGCAAGGTAACAGACTTTGCAATTTTGTTAATAGAAAAATTAGGATAATAATCAAAGTCAGATAAGAAATAGATGCTAATAGGTTTTTTTATAAAGATTTCCTTTTGTTGTACTTATTTACCTTTTAAATATTATTATAGAATAAAAGCAATGTACTAAACATGTTCTTTAAACTTATAAACAGATGTCCCTTTGCTAATCTGGGGAAAAAAATGTAACTTCTGCCTAACTAATTTTTGAATCTTAACCAAGTTGCAAGTTCTGTATTGATATACAAGTAAAACACTCCATCCCCTAAACCTGATAGTTTTGCATTTGGGAATATCAGTTGAACATTGTCTATTGAATATAAAATTAGTTAAGCCATACAGATTTATTACTTTGATAGCTTTATCAAGCATTTTCTGAAATTTGGTAGCACTATATCAAAAAACCTATCTGGCTAGTAATTATAAGTAAAAAATCAGTATTAATAAATAATAATAAAAATGCATGTGGTCATTATGCATGTATAGCTGATTTGGGATAATATCGCTGTAGAAAACTTGGCACAAAAAAATGACTAACTTTGATAAGCATTCAAAAATCTTATTTTTAGAATCAGCAACAAATATAGTTAAAAATGGTTTAATTTTTTAAATCAGTTTTTAAAAGATCAACTTTATTTTTTTATTTACATACAATTATATAAGGAGAGCACGTGATGTGGTGAGCACCGGGTGTTATACTAAATGTTGGCAAATTGAATTTAAGCTGTAAAAGAAAAAAATAAATTATTAAAAAGATAAACTTTTAAAAAAGATTTTATTTATTCATTCATGACAGACAGAGAGAAAGAGAGGCAGAGACACAGGCAGAGGGAGAAGCAGGCTCCATGCAAGGAGCTTGATGTGGGACTCCATCCCGTGACCCCGGGACCATCCCCTGAGCCCCGGGCAGAGGCTCAATCGCTGAGCCATCCAGGAGTCCCAAAAAGATAAATTTTAATAGAAGTTTATAAGAATATTGATGAGTTTAAGAAGTTACATTCCTTTTGTCCAATTACTGTCTAATTATTTGGATCCAAGGATATAGATATGACCAGACTTTTTTCCATTATTTAATTCCTCCAAGGCCTATATAAAATAAATCATGTGGTTGGACTTAGTAAATTTTCACTGGTAACAATTATGTCTAAATCCCTGAAGCTGAACCCTAACCCCATTGCAGGGCTGTAAATGGATGCTGGCTCTGTATGTAAGATCTGTCCACACATGAAGAGCAGGACAGGTTTTTTTTTTTAAACATTTTTTTTTTTTAAATTTATTTATTTACGATAGTCACACTCAGAGAGAGAGAGAGAGAGGCAGAGACACAGGCAGAGAGAGAAGCAGGCTCCATGCACCGGGAGCCTGACGTGGGATTCGATCCCGGGTCTCCAGGATCGCGCCCTGAGCCAAAGGCAGGCGCCAAACCACTGCGCCACCCAGGGATCCCAGGACAGGTTTTTGAATACACTACTTCAACTGAGGGTTATAGTAACAGGCCTTGATCTACACAGTGTCACTGAAATGAAGTTTAACTAAGTCATTATAGAAAAAATGAATAAAACAGGGTAATATTTTCGCTCAGTGATAAGTACAATATATTTTTATTGTATCCAATAAGAGGAGTTGTTTTGTTTTGGAAAACAGAAAGCCATTATTCATATGGCTGGATGTTTTCTAACATATTTAACCAATCAGCTACTGAAAAAAACTTGCAGTGTTAATGTTTGTTTCATTTTTTTCCTGCTCATCCAGATTTGTGAACTTCCCTCCAACTTAGGAAAAAAAATCAAGTTGCTGTGAGAAAAATTAAGATTCCAATAAAAATGTTCAGTTTTTATCCTATATCACAGACAGTAATTTTATAAACTTAGATCACAGATGATAATTTTGGAAGCCAAAACTTTCATTTTTAAGACAGGAGCTTGCTTGGATAAAAGGCACTTGACAATCAAAAGCCTAGCATTTGAAAAACCTTGAGTTTATGCCACTTCAAAAGACTCATTAATCTTTAGGAAGAGATTGGAGGAGAGTCCCTGAGCTGGGAAGGAGGGGAAATAGTTGCAACAAGACTGAGGAGGACTGCAAGAGAGCTGGTCAGGAAGAAATCAGACTGGGTGAAGGAGGGGTGGGATGGGGGTTAGGTGCAAAAAGACTACAGAGCACTATTGTTTATATCACCAGAAGGCTGCACAAATGTGAACTGATGCTTGTAGACTCTATGTTATCATGGGCCTTTGAGTGAGGCTCACCTACAATGATTGGTGACATTCACTGTTTTTATCACTGTTGAGAGTCATCCATGACAGCCCTCTACATCACTTGAAGATTTGATAGCTGAAATCAGAGGTACTCACGATTAATTTGCTTGTTCAGCCCTCTTTCATCTGCATATACAAACAAAACTCTTTGTGTAGCAAGTTATAGTTAAGAGGCTTCCAAAAAAGAGGATGGGATCCTGACTATTCAAACTGGGCATAGTGGCAGTGGTCATGACTGTAAGGGAAACCATTTCTAAACTTTCTGGCCTTCCTATTTATATGAATTCAAAGCAGTAGGTATAATTTACTACCATTAGTAGTTACTTGTTTTCTGTGCTACCATGCAAGTGGATGATTCTTGTGGTAATCAGGCAGCATAAAGGCAAGAGTGGACACTCATCTATGGTAGTTTTACGGTGGCATTATGATTATTTAAAGATGAGTAAGAATTTTCTGGTCTTGAGCCAGAATATTGGTTCAGGTAGGTATACCTTAACAGAAAAAAAAATGATATTTAAAGCATCAACATACTAGAAAACCTAATTAGTCACTATGTATGAATTGAGGGATTAATGATGAAGACTTGAGGAAGGACTACTGGAGAAATGGGGGATTTCTACATAATCAAGGTGCTTTTATCATCCTATTATATTTTATCCTATAGGTCATGGGATGCCATTGAGGGATTTTTAAAGAGGAGAGTGAAATGGTAAGATTTGCATTTTAGAAAGATCCCCAAACCAAGGATGTTTAGACAGAAGGAAAACCAGTGAAATGCTATAGCCCTTGAGTTTTGCTTGAATTTTAAGTCAAACAGAGCTATGTGATCCTTTTAGATATATTTGTAAGAAATTACTGAGAGAATTCTGCAATCTATACTTTTAATATTTTGCAATAATATAATTTTTATATTTTTATTAGTATTTTTTCATTACAGATTTTTTTAGTCTCCTCTTTGTTGACCTTTAATTTTTGTGAAATAAAAGTGTCAAGTTCTCCATCTAGCACATACCCACCCATATGCTGACAGGCCAGAGGAGAAGAAGATAATATTAAGTAAGTGGTCAATAAAGAAGTGCTCTGCTGGCTGCTTTTAATTTATAACTGTCTAAGTGATAGTAGGCAGGAAATAGTGAAATAGGAACAAAAGCTCAGCTACTCTAGCCAGAGATAAACAGTTTTTGGTTTTGTAGAAAATATATGGTGATGTTCACTTTTCAGCCTGAAGGAACTGTATATTTCATCTTGGACCACAATCAGAAAATAACCTTTTCCTACCAAAAGATTTTAAAAATTCCTTCAGATGGCACACCACATGAAAAACGCTTTTTGTTCTGGTGAACTATGAATACAGCACATGTACATAGGACATCACGTTCTTAAGATAGAAAAAAAAAACATTTGCAGAGCCACAAAGAGGGAAAGATCAGGAATAATTGCTTGTGAGCAGAGGGCAGAATAACAAAAATTAGAATATCCTCAAAGAAGAGTTGGCAGAAGATACTTGAGAAATATAAGAAATAAGGAATCAAGACTGTATCATAAAAAACTCAACTTTTGGGGTGCCTGGGTGGTTCAGTTAAGCATTTGACTCTTGATTTCAGCTCAAGTCATGATCTCAGGATCCCAGGATGGAGCCCTGCATCAGGCTCTCTGCTCAGCACAGAGTCCACCTGGTATTCCCTCTCTCCCTCTCTCTAAAATAAATAAATAAAACCTTAAAAACCCTCAACTCCTAGTTACATTAGGTCATGGACTTTTAGTTGCTCCTTAGTGAGGGATAACAGTAAAGGTCAATGAAACATTGACTAGAATGTATTCCTTCTTGCTATTCCTAGAAAAGGCCAGATTAAAGCTATTTCTCTCTCTTTTTTTTTTTTTAAGCTATTTCTCTTTAATGGAGGTTTGGTTAGTCCCAACAAATCCTTTGTAATCTTTTATAAATCTCTTAAACATGCCATCCAAATATTGTTCTAAATAGATAACTGGAATGGACAGGTTCTCTTTTGACTTTTTTTAAAAGATTTTTTTTTTTTTACTTATTTATGAGAAACACACACACACACACACACACACACACACACACACACAGAAGCAGAGACACAGGTAGAGAAAGAAGCAGGCTCCACACAGGGAGCCCGACGTGGAACTCGATTCTGGAACTCCAGGATCACGCCCTGGGTGGGTCTAGGTAGGCGCTAAACCACTGAGCCACCCAGGGATCCCCCTCTTTTGATTTAATAAGATTTTGGTTCCCGAGGAGGAAGCATGGTAAATCATATTCCTCAGAGATTTTTCTATTTAATAAAGCAGATGATTTCATATTACACTTAATTCACATGACCATTCTTCAGAATAAAATTTTTATTCTTTTAGAATAAAAGAAAAAAATGAAGTTCAAAAAGAATTATGCATCTTAATCAAAACCACATATCCGGTAAAATTGGTAGATATAGGTATATATAGAAATATAAAATATAGTTTTATATTCATATTTATATTCATATTTATTTATAAAACAGGCTAATTTTAGATCACATTTTTCTATACTAATTTTATCTAGTTATCCATCTTATTTGCGAATATTCTTTTTTTAAAGATTTTATTTATTTATTCATGAGAGACACACACACAGAGAGAGGCAGAGACACAGGCAGAGGGAGAATCAGGCTCCATGCAGGGAGCCCAATGTGGGACTCCATCCCGGGACTCCAGGATCACGCCCGGGCCAAAGGCAGGCGCTAAACTGCTGAGCCACCCAGGGATCCCCAATGCTAATATTCTCTTAAACCCTCTCTCAATTGCAAGTAGTATTGGTGTGGGAAAGGGATACATAAGGATACAAGTAAGAGAAGTAATAAATAAATAAATAGTAGTGCCCACTGTATACCAGTTTTGATCTATAAGATTGTCCTTGAGATTATGACCATATGAGCACTGGATCCTGTGTAAGAGTTGGCATTTGCCAAAAAAGAGTGGGTTGGAACCTTAAGCATATATAATACAGTCTTATGTGAGAATGAGATTTAGTGTTGAAGAGATATGCCAAAGTACACTGGTTTTTTAGAAATTTAAGTTCAAAGATTTTGATTGCATAACAAGATATAGCCTTTTGTATATTTTCTTTCATGACTAAGTTCTCCTTGCAAAAAGAGGATAAATATAAGTCTTGAGGTCTGAGATTTGGAAATGTCAATGTTTTCCAGTTCTCTGTTAGTATACAGTGATGTATTTTTAGAGTAATCTTCTTGAATAATTCTTTGGACCAAATTCATTATTAAGTCAAACAATAAAAAAATGTTCAGTGCCTATCTATGATGACGTCATGAAAGAAGCCCAATTTTCTGAACTACTTAAACAGCATACTTAGGGGTTGCCAAATTTCTTAACTTTTCTTTCAATATATTTTTAAGTTTTTATTTAAATTCCAGTTAGTTAATATATAGTGTAATATTAGTTTCAGGTATACAGTATAGTGACTCAACACTTTCATACATCACACAGTGCTCATCACACCATCACCTGTTTCACCCATCCCCACCCACCTCTCCTCTGATAACCATCAGTTTGTTCTCTGTAGTTAAGAATCTGTTTCTTGGTTTGCCTCTATCTTTCTCTTTTCCTTTGCTCATTTGTTTTGTTTCTTAAATTCCACATATGAGTGAAATCACACAGTATTTGTCTTTCTCTGACTTTTTTCACTTAGCATTATACTCTCTAGCTCCATCCATGTTGTGACAAAAGGCAAGATTTCATCCTTTTTTATGGCTTATTAATATTCCATTATCTATCTATCTATGTATCTATCTATCTATCACTTCCTCTTTATTCATCAGTC
The DNA here is from genome assembly GCF_011100685.1 of Canis lupus familiaris. Lineage (NCBI taxonomy): Eukaryota > Metazoa > Chordata > Mammalia > Carnivora > Canidae > Canis > Canis lupus. Next base: position 29,099,985 of record NC_049260.1, read on the forward strand.
GATGTACACAGCCTGTTTCCATAAATTTGGGTATTGTTGATAATGTTGTTGTAAACATCAGGGTGCATGTATCCTTTTGAATTAGTATTTTTGTATTCTTTGGGGCAAATACCTAGTAGTGCAATTGCTGGATTGTAGGGCAGTTCGACTTTTAACTTTTCTGAGAAACCACCATACACTTTTCCAGAATGTCTGCACTAGTTTGCATTGCCATCAACAGTGCAAGAGGGTCGCTCTTTCTCCACATCCTGTGAATACCTATTGTTTCTTGTGTTATTGATTTTCACCATTCTGACAGGTGTGACAATGATATCTCATCTCAGTTTTGAATTGTATGTCTCTGATTATCAGTGAAGTTGAACACCTTTTATGTGTCTGTTGGCCATCTATATGTTTTCTTTGGCAAAAATGTCTGTTCATGTATTCTGTCCATTTTTTAAACTGGGTTATTCATTTCTGGGGTGTTCAGTTTTATAAGTTCTTTGTATATTTTGGATATAAACCCTTCATCAGATATGTCTTTGCAAATTGCTTCTCCCATTCTGTAGGATGCCTTTTAGTTTTGTTGATTGTTTCCTTTGCTGTGCAGAAGTTTTTTTTATTTTGGTGTAGTCCCAGTGGTTTATTTTTGCTTATGTTTCCTTTGCCTCAGGAGACAAATCTAGAAAGAACTTTCTTTTTAAAAAAAATATTTATTCATGAGAGATACAGAGAGAGGCAGAGACATAGGCAAAGGGAGAAGCAGGCTCCATGCAGGGAGCCCGATGTGGGACTTGATCCTGGTACCCTGGGATCATGCCCTGAGTCAAAGGCAGACACTCAACTGCTGAGCCACCCAGGCATCCCTAGAAAGAACTTTCTACAGGTGATGTCAAAGAGGTTGCTGCCTGTGTTCTCTGCTAGGATTTTGATGGTATCTCGTTTCACATTTAGTTCTTTCATTCATTTTGAATTTATTTTTATGTATGATTTAAGAAAGTGGTCCATTTTTCCCAACACCATTTGTTGAGGATATTGTATTTTTCCCACTGCATATTCTTTCCTGCTTTGTTGAAGATTAATTGACTATATATGTATGGGTTCATTCCTGGGTTTTCTATTCTGTTCCATTGATCTATTTTTGTGCCAGTGCCATACTGTTTTGATCACTACAGCTTTGTAATATAACTTGAAATCCAGAATTGTGATGTCTCCAACTCTGCTTTTCTTTTCAAGGTTGCTTTGGCTATTTGGGGTATTTTGTGGTTCCATACAAATTTTAGGATTGTTCATTCTAGGTCTGTGAAAAATGCTGTGGTATTTTGATAGGGAGTGCATTAAATGGTATATTGCTTTGGGTAGTATGGACATTTTAACAATATTTGTTCTTCCAACCCATGGGCATGGAATGTTTTTCCATTTCTTTATGTTGCCTTCAATTTCTTTCATTGATGTTTTATAGTTTTCAGAGAACAGGTCTTTTAACTCTTTGGTTAAGTTTCTTTCTAGGTATCTTATCGGTTTTGATAGAGTTGTAAATGAGGTTGGTTCCTTAATTTCTCTTTCTACTGCTTCATTATTGGTGCATAAAAATGCAACAGATTCATGTACATTGATTTTGTATCCTATGACTTTACAGAATTCATTTATTAGTTCTGGGAGTTCTTTGATGGAGTCTTCCAAGTTTTCCACATAGAGTATCATGTCTTCAAATAGTGAAAATATTACTTCTTTGCTGATTTGGATGCTTTTTATTTATTTTTTGTTGTCTAATTGCTGTGGCTTGGACTTCTAATACTATGTTAAATAAACATGGTGAGAGTGGACATCTTTGTTTTGTTCCTGACCATATAAGAAAATATCTCAGTTTTTTCTCCATTGAGAATATTAGCTGTGGGTTTTTCATAGATGGCCTTAATCACATTGAGATATGTTTCTTCTAAACCTACTTTGTAGAGGGTTTTTATTATGAATGGATGTTGTACTTGTCAAATGCTTTAAAAAAAACAGAATTGACTCAATATTTATAATAAGTGAATTCTGTTTTATTAAAGCTTGCTCAGTGAAAGTTTTCAATCATATAAAAAAACCTGCAATAATCTTACAATGAACACCCATAAATCCTCCATCTAGATTCTACATAACAATTTTCTTTACATGCATTACCACATATCTATCCATCCTCCTACCTATCTGTCAATTCTTATTTTTATGATACAATTCCAATGATGTAAAGATCAGTACATCTTATTCTTAAACTTTTCAGCACGCATATTATTAACTTGAGGTCAGTATTTCTTTATGTCCTTTTCCTTACAACTTTATTCAGATGTAATTTACCTCTAATAGTTTGCACATATGTAAAGCACACCAATTTGTTGAGATTTGATTTATGCATATATATAGTAACCCATCACTATAGTGAAGATACTAAAAATTCCCTTCACTCACAAAAGTTTTTTCATGCTACTTTGAAATTCATCACTCCTTCCACGTCCTAGATAACTGATGATCTGGTTTTTGTCAGTATAGATTATTTTACAACTTCTAGAATTTTTTATAAATGGAACCATACAGTATTTACCATTTTGTCTACCTTCCTTCATTTAAGATAACATTTTGGAGATTCATCCATATTGTTATTTTGTTGATGGTTTGTTCCTTTTTATTGCAGAGTGTGCCTAAAGTGTGCTGCTAGGTCATATATAGGCATCTGTTAAGTTTTACTTAAGAAACTTGCAGAAATTGGGGCACCTGGGGGGCTCAATCAGTTAAGTGTCCAACTCTAGGTTTTGGCTCAGGTCGTGATTTCAGGGTCATGAAATTGAGCACAGTGGTTGGCTCCATGTTTAGTGCAGACTCTGCCTGTGATTCTCTTTCTCTCCCCCCTCCCACTCCCTCCCTCCATGCATGCTCTCTAAAATAAATAAATCTTAAAAACAAACAAATGAACCTTGCAAGACTTTGCCCAAAGTAGATGTATTATTTTACACTCCTAGTAATACTGTAAAGTTCTGGTTGCTCCACATTCTCAATAGCATTTGGTATTGCAAATCTTTTTAATTTTAGCCACTTTGGTAGATTTTGGTACTATCTCATTTAAAATTAATTTGAAGCCATATAATGATTGTCCTTCTCCAATTGACTTACTTCACTCAGCATAATACCCTCCAGTTCCATCCACGTCAAAGCAAATGGTGGGTATTCATCATTTCTAATGGCTAAGTAATATTCTATTGTGTGTGTGTGTGTGTGAGTGTGTGTGTGTGTGTATTCTCACATCTTTATCCATTCATCTTTTAAGAAATAGTGAAAGGGATTATAGGACAAAGGAGAGAAAATGAGTGGGAAAAATCAGAGAGGGTGACAAAACATGAGAGACTCCTAACTCTGAGAAATGAACAAGGAGTAGTGAAAGGGGAGATGGGTGGGGGGATGGGGTGATTGGGTGATGGGCACTGGGGGGGCACTTGATTGGATGAGCACTGGGTGTTATATGTTGGCAAATTGAACTCCAATAAAAATATATACATAAAAAATAAAATTTGAATTTCCCTAATAATTTCCAAAATGTATATTAATAATGAACATCTTTTCAACTAAATATTGGTCATCATATACCGTTTTTTGTAAAGTATCAGTTCAGAACTTTAGTTCATATTATAATTGAGTTGTCTGTATCTTTATTATTGATTTATAGGAATTCTATATATATTCTGGCTACCAGTGAGTTAACAGATATTTGCTTGGTGACTATTGTCATATAATCTGTAAGTAGTCTATTCATTTCATTAATGGTCTTTTGATGAGCTGAAGTTTTTAGTTTTCAAATAAAAAAATCTCAAAGTTTCTAATTTATTCTTTTTTCAAATTTTATATGTATTCATAAGATGCCACTGTCAATACCTAAGTAGAGAAAATATTCTATATTTTCTCAAAGAAATTTTTATAATTTTAACTTTTACATTTGGATATGTCCCATCTCAAATTAATTTGGGGGCATGATGTGGGGATGGGCCCAGGGTTAAATTGTTTTACACACTGATGTTTAGGTGTTCCAGGAAGATCTATTTTACTATTTATTTCACTACCGGATGCTTTGGTGCATTTAGTCAAAAAAATGATGTAGCCATATGCATGTGGGTCTTTTAGGTCTCTCTATTCTCTTTCACTAATACACTTCTAGCCTTATGTCAGTATCACACTGTTTTGATTATTGTAGTTTGTAATGTCTTGAAGTCAAGTAGTGTAAGTCCTACAAATATTTTTTATGATTAGTTTGGATATTGTCTTAAGATTTTAACCTTCATTTTTCAAGACCATTTATTAGAAATATTTAAGACAGTTATTAATATTTAAAGTTTTCTAAAAAATTAACTATTTATAAGTTATAGGTTAGATCTTAAAACCAAAAGACCTGAGAAAAGTATCTTTTGATGTGGCCAGTAGGTTTTTTTTCTTTTTATTTGTTTTTTTTTATTGTATTTACTTATTTGAGAGAGAGAGAGAGAGAGAGAGAGTGAAAGAGAGCTTGACCAGGGGGTAGCGCACAGCAGAAGAAGCAGACTCCCCGCTGAGCTGCCATCAGCGCCCCCCCCCCCCTCGCTGATGTGGGGCTCAATCCCAGGACCCTGGGATCATGACCTGAACTGAAGGCAGACACTTAACTGACTGAGCCACCCAGGCACCCCTTATTTTTATTTGTTTTAAAGAAAACAGAGTTTGGAGTTGGAACAGCAATCCAGAAGACAAATAAGAAGACAGAGGGGAACGGAAGGATTTATCTCCCACTGAGACCCAAAGGAAGGACAGGGATTTTTTTTTTTTTTTGCCCCTCCTGGAAAAGAGACGATAGGAAGAAATAAATAGAGTTTACTTTGAAAAATTTAGGATACAATCAAAGCTACTTTAGGGCCCAAAAGGAAAATATTTGATCTGCCTCTTCATTAAGATAATGTTTTGTCCAACAAGGGAGGAATTTTTTTCTCAATGAAAATAGCAAGTATTCATAGGGATGTGGAAAAACAGGCTCTTACAGGCACTGTTTGGGGAGATAGCAAATTAATGAATAATTTTGGGAAGACAATTTAATAATATGTAATGAAATATTAAAATACGTGTCACTTGACCCAACAATCCTACTTTTGAAAGGATATTTTTCTAATAAACACCTACACATGTATACAAATATGTACACACAAGTATTTTCATCATTTTAATGCTGACAATAGCAAGAGAGGAAGAGAGAGAGAGAGAGAAAGCCACTGTTACAGATTGAATTATGTCCTCTAAAAAGATATGTTGAAGTTCTAACCCCCAGTACCTCAGAATGTGATCTTATTTAGAAATAGGGTCATTGTAGTTTAGTTGAGATAAGGTCATACCCCAGTAGGACTGGCCAGTAATGACCAGTGTCCTTATGAGAATACCTTGTGAACACCGGAACATAGGGATATGGCAATGTGACTGAAATCATGCATCTATAAGCCAAAGAACACCAAGGATTTCCAGCAAACACCAGAAATTTGAAGAGGCAAGGAAGGATTCTCCCTTAGAGCTCTCAGAAAGAACAAGACCCTGCTGACACATCGATTTCACATTTCTAAACTCCAGACTGAGATGGTAAATTTCTGTTGCTTAAAAAAGACCAAAGAGGAATAATTGGTGCTTTTATATATTATAATGCTAAATTTCACAGGTGTCATTTCTGACATTCTTGAAATGACTAACCTCACTGTTTATTTCTTTTGTTTTCTTCCCTGCCTTCTTCTTTTAAATCTATTATAAATTCCATCCTTATTTTTAAAAATTAATCACCCAGCAATGCCATTGTCCCAAATGGAACATCTTTTTTTTTTCTTAATAGGAATTCTATTCATTTTTTTTCTTATCAACATTTTCTCTTTCAAATCTTAATTCTTTTGCTTAATCACTATATGGGTCTATGTTCTTTTATATGTCTGCTCAGCCTGGTTCTTTTGTGCTATACAATATCAGTTAATTTATTTTGGTTTCCAGTCTACCGTGTTCTATGGAGAGCCAAGTTAAAAACTGCACTGTATAATATTTGGGAAATAGTGCATGAAAATATAGTAGCTATAGTAAATGATAACACTAATTTTATGGAAATACAATGAAAAAATAAATTAACATTCAGGTTATCTATGATATGTTAATAGCATGATTTCATGGAAATCTCAGTTCCACTATGTCTTAGGGATGGTTAAAATATTAAGCAAATGTATCATAAACGATGACATTTTCATTTCTCAGCCATTTCCATTTTTGTCCCTTGGATGGAGTTAAAGGTGAACTCATTTTTTAATCATAAATTTCACTCATGATAGCCAAATGCCAATATAATGAACTCATTTATTTTCTAATAATCTAGAAATCACTGAGCTTTAAAAACTCGGATCAAAATGAGATTGCCATAATTCTGCAACTTGTTACTTCATATAATATAAAGCAGATTGTTTATATTTTCAATAGTGAAAAATGGGAAGCAATAAACAAGTTTAAATGTATATTTCTTTTAACCTCCCCAACATCATCATTTATGAGATGATTTTGAGAATATCTGATCCTTGGAATTATCATCATTGTTAATTATTAAAATTTATTAGTCGATTTATTAGCCCTTTCAACTATGTTTTTTTTTTTTTACAGTTTCACTGTAAGCTCGAATTGAATTCAAAGACTTCTCTAAACACACACACAGACAGCAATATAATTAGCTAAGGAAACCACTTTTTCTTGAACTAAAGAAGACACACACAGAGCAGCACTTAAACAGTATCACATTGCAGCTTCCCTTGGCTCCTAGGATCCCTAAAGAAGGCTTTTCATTGTGTAGAATAATGTCCACCAAGAGCTCTACTTAGAGTAGCTATTTCTTGCTGTCTCATTCAGAAATAAATGAAGAAAATAACCATGATATGAAATATTAACAGACTTTTGGGACCTGGGACCTTTCTGTTTTCCAGCCAAACTTAGCATCAGCAAGCCCACATTCCCTAGGAAGCAGGAAGACAGCAATATGTCCAGATGTGTAGTCATATTGTCTGGTGAAATATCAGGCAATATTGTTCAGAAGGTCCCAAACAATGTATATTTAGGATTCCAATATTCCAGAGATGCATTTCTGCCCCCAAATATTTAATGACATAACAATTTCATAGCATATTTCCCCCTTGAATTTTAGGGTGACATCAAAACATGAAAGTTGGGCAAAATATGATATTTTATAGGAACAAAAAGATCTTAATAGAGATCTCAGAATTAATATTGGTATCATGCACTATACTCAGTGGCAGAAGGCATTCTATGAAATAACACAAAAGAAGGTGTGGAAACTTGAGAATGATATCAAACAAAAAAGCTTCATTTGTTATTCCCACTTTGAATAATTAAGTGACAGTATTAAGATTTAAATAACATCTATCTTTAAATCATATACTGTGGTTGCTTTATTTAAAAAATACATTCAAACATTTTTGACACTTCTCTCTTCAAGAGGTGAAGCATAATTCCCCCCTTCTTGAGTATGGCTCACTAACTGTTCTAAGGACAAGAAAACTTCACAAGTGTTGTGATTTCCAAGTTTAGGTTATTTTTTAAATGACTTCTATTTCAGGTTCTCTCCCTCTTCCTCTTTCTTTCTTTTTTCTTTCTTTCTTTCTTTCTTTCTTTCTTTCTTTCTTTCTTTCTTTCTTTCTTTCTTTCTTTCTTTTCTTTCTTTCTCACTTGCTCTGTTTCTGATCACTTGTCCTGGAAGAAGCAAGCTGCTATTTATGAGAAACACTATGAACAGACAATGTGGCAAGGAACTGAGGCCTCCTGCCAAATGTCAGTGAGAAAGTAGGACCTGCCAGCAACCACATAACTCAGCTATGAAGTGCATTCCCTAGCCTTCTTCTAGCCTTAAGATGACTACTGCTGGCCAACAAATTGACTACATCCTCATAGGAGAATGAGCCAGAAACACCTACCTAAACCAATCCCTCAAGAATTATGTCATAAATATTGATGATAAATTGTGGGATAAGTTGCTATGTTGCAATAACTAATATATGTATATGGGGAGATAGATCGATCTATATCTTTATTGCGAGGGAATAGGGAAAGAGAGAGGAGAGAAGAGACAGAAAGAGAAAGAGACAGAAGAAGAGAGAGAGGGAACTTCTTTGGCAAGTAAAATTTATATATTGATGAAAAGAAAAATATTCTGGACAGGGAAAATTCTAAAAATATAGTATGTAGTAATACCTATGTCTGTTTTAATCCAGTAGATCAGAGGCCATTGTGGAAACAAATAGTGTGGATATTACATAAATATCCCTAATGACAAATTCACAGTTATATAAAAAATGGTTCCATATGGTTACCAATGAAAGATGTTTCATCACTGAAATATCCAGATGGAAAAGGTGAAATTAACATAATATAATACTTATAGCATTAGAAGGCATATAGCTCAATCTTCTCCTTTTTAAAAAATTAGACAAAGAGATTACAGAGCATTCATGTAATTCACTGTTTAAGCTTAAATTTATTTATTTTTTAAGATTTTATTTATTTATTCATGAGAGACATGAAGAAAGAGAGGCAGAGAGACAGGCAGAGGGAGAAGCAGGCTCCATGCAGGGAGCCTGACGTGGCACTTGATCCCGAGTCTCCAGGATCAGGCCCTGGGCTGAAGGTGGTGCTAAACCGCTGAGCCACCTGGGCTGCCCTTAAGCTTAGATTTAGATAACTCAAACTCACTCAAAATACAATTTTAGATGAATTTTAGATTAATCTGCGAATAGAAACCAAAAACATTTCCATTTTAAAGAAAATAGTTACAAATACCTTGGGGGTAAAATACACCCAAAATAATTGCCATTTAGTATTTTACGTTTTTAACAAAGCTAGATTTAAATCATAATATAAATGCCAGTATTTTGTCTAGGTGGAATAAGAATCGTCTGAAACATTTACTATAATTTTATCAGAATAAGCTTGATTATATGTAAGGGTGTAAATTTCAGTAAAATTATGATGGGAAAACAAACACAAAAAGGCCAAATTATTGCTGTCTTACTCTTTAATGTTTCTAAAGTTCTATGTGCTATTTCTCTACTTTGCAGCTCAACCTTATAAAGACCTCATTACCAAATTTAGTAATTCTCTCAAGGGTTTATATTGACATACAGAAAGACAAAAACTTGGGGATATGATCATATTGAATTTATGTTTTGAGTCTGAATTAATGAGGACTTGAACTTGCTTGTTTAAAAAAATCATAACCTTGGAAACCTTTGTGGGCTGATAATAAAATATATGTATATACACCAAATAATCTTGTTTGGATTAAAACATCCAAACTGATATTGGAGATAAAGAAGTATAATGCGATCTGCACGTACAGGTTTTAATAGTGTCACAGTAATGAACCCCACTGCAAAGTAGAAATTCTGTCTTATTAAGACAATTTTAGCTCCTTTTAGTGCCTTGACATTGTGTAAGGCTTTTCTCTTCATTAAAGTCTATGTGATGACTTTCTAACACCATACACAAAAGGAACTCATAATGGATTAAAGACCTAAATGTGAGACCTGAAACCATAAAAATCCTAATAGAAAACATAAGTAGTAATTTCTTTGACATTGGCCATGGCAATATTTTTCTAGATATGTCTCCTAAGGCAAAGGAAAAGAAAGCAAAAATAAACTATTGAGACTACATCAAAATAAAAGCTTTTGCACAGTGAATGAAACCATCAACAAAACAAAAAGACAACCTACTGAATGAGTTTTTGTAAAAGATATATCTGATAAGAGATTAATATCCAAAATATTAAGGAATTTTCACAACACCCTAAAATTTAATCTGATTACAATGGGCAAAGGACCTCAATTTTTCCAAAGAAAACATACAGTGGGTCAACAGACACACGAAAAGATGCTAAATATCACTAATCATCAGGGAAATGTAATCAAGACCATAAAGACACACCTGTTAGAATGGCTAAAATCAGCAACACAAGAAACAAGTGCAGTGAGGATGTGGAAAAAAAGGAACACTCATGCACTGTTGGTGGGAATGCAAGTTGGTGTAGCCACTGTGTATAGCAGTATGGGGATTCCTCAAAAAATTAAAAATAGAAATACCATGTGATTCAATAACTCCACTACTTGGTTTTACCCAAAGAAAGCAAAACACTAATTTGCAAACATATATGGACTCTTATGTTTATTGCAGCATTATTTATAATAGCCAATTTATGGAAGCAACCTAAGTACCCATCAATAGATGAATAGGTAAAGCTATGAAATACACACACACACACACACACACACACACACACAGAGAAATATTAGGCAGCCATAAAAAAGGATGAGCTCTTGACATTTGCAAACATGGGTAGACCTTGAGGGTATTACGCTAACAGAAATAAGTCAGACTGAGAAAGACAAATACCACATGACTTCATTCATATATGCAATCTAAAAGAACAAGTGAATAAACAAAGCAAAGGCAGAATCTGACCTATAAAGGCAGAGAACAAATTGATGGTTGCCAAAGATGAGGAGGTTGGGGAGGATGGACAAAATGAGTGAAGGGAATTGGGAGATACAGGCTTCACATTATAGAATGGGAATATAAGGTACAGCATAGGGGATATAATCAATGATACTGTGATAGTATCATAAGGTGACAAATGGTAGCTACACTTGTGTTGGACATAACAGATAAAGATGTTGAATCACTAAGTTGTACATCTAAAACTAACTAACATTGTATACTAATTATACTCAAATTAGAAGAATAAAATTTAAAAATTTGTATATTTACATATTAAATATATCAAAACCTATAATGCCAGAATAGTCTATGTAATGATTAAATTATAGGGCTTTAAATGACTAAGTATAAACTAATATATCCTATCACTTTGTAAGTTATTTCAAAGTTTGTATAAATATATAATTAAGGAGTTAACAAACAAGTAATCTTTATTTGGAATTCCATGAAGAGAAACCTAAATTTTTATCATGATAGCTATTGTTGCAACTAATACTCTATATTTGGCAAATCATAATTTTGATGGACACTAAATATTCTAAAATAAACTTTTTAGTCTATCATGTCATTATGAGTTCAGCACATTTCTACTAATAAACTAGAATCCCTAATAAGAAGTACGTTAATTATATTTGTTAGTGATAATGTAGCATAGAACCAGTATTAGTGACTACAGAGAATTACAACAGACTTAGCTAATTTAGAACAAGGAAAATTTTAGCAGTGTGTGTACCTATATATTTTTCCTTTTATAGAATCTGATTTTATTTGCAAGACAATAATTAACTTGATAAAGTGTGTAGAAATTTGTGAATGTGAGAAACTCTCTTGAGAATTATTTTTTACTTTCTATCCATTCTTTCATAGTTCATTTCCTTGAATGCTCCTTTTGTTCTCTATGTGGCTTTGAGTTGCCTTCCTTCTTATCACTAGGCCTATGAATATCCTAAAGGATGAGAAAATCTGACCAAAGCCAGATTTACATACTCTAATGCCTTTTCCATTTCTTTTTCTTTTTTTTGTATTTCTTTTTTTTTAATTTTTATTTATTTATGATAGTCACACAGAGAGAGAGAGAGAGAGAGGCAGAGACATAGGCAGAGGGAGAAGCAAGCTCCATGCACCGGGGGCCCGATGTGGGATTTGATCCCGGGTCTCCAGGATCGCACCCTGGGCCAAAGGCAGGCGCTGAACCGCTGTGCCACCCAGGGATCCCCCTGCCCTTTCCATTTCTAAGTTATTGTGTTAGTTTGCTTTCTATATATTGGTTTTCATTCTTCATGTTGCTGTCTCAAGTGAACTTTCTACCTGGGTTTCCATTACAGTTTTATCCCTGATACTGTTTGCTTGCACATTCATCCATACATTTATTCAATATCCATTATTATTTTTATTTAATTGATATTTATTGGTTCCTATGAAGTATCAGATATGGTACAAAGCAAGAGGACCAACATCTATGAACAGGGCAGAAATAATCATTACCTTTATGGCATTTTAGCTATAAAGAGTCATTCTACAAAACCAATTATTTAATTTAAATGGCAGTATGTGCTATGAAGGGAAAGAGCAGAAAAAAACTAAGAATGTAATGTTGAGGTAACAATCAAGGTCTACAAAGAAAGAAAACTCCTCACTATAAAAACAATGTTTAGGCAAACACAAATTTAAGTAGTAGGAATTAACCACAGGAAGGAAGTAAAAAATGGTAAGAAATCTAGGCAAAGGAATTAACACATTAGAAAGCCTTGGCAGACACAAAGCTGTTGGAGAAACTGAAAATTGTTAATGTGTCTGCAGCATAGTGAGGAAGGGAGAAAATACCAAGAGATTAGGCTGAGAAATTGGGCAATAGTCAGCGATTTGTAGGACATATTATGGATTTTAGATTTTATTCTAAGTACATGTAGTTGATGGAAAGCTAGAGCAGTGTAAGATTAGGTAGTTGGTAATCTTTAGATTTCTTTCATGGTTTGCTTTGAAGTTGTGATCTCAGGAAACTGCAGTTGCAATAAGGATGTTAGATATAAAACTAGCTAAGTGGCTCTCAGGATCCAAGCTTGAGTCAGTTGTATTGGTATTCATTTGTTACAGAATAAAGGTAAGATATTTATTTAATAAGCTTTAAGCAACATTGCTTATAGCAAGGTTAATAGAAATATTTCAGTGATTTTATTATAAGTTACCATTTACAAAGAAATACACAAATTAAATAACTGTGAACAATGGTTTTTGAAAGTGTATGAGGTTTGCATAGAAAACTATTCAGCATTAAAATATATAAATAAATGGATAACATCATACTTAATAGTGAGAAACTTGAAGCTTTACTTCTAAGATTATATACAAGGCAAGCATGGGATATTTCCTCTCTCTACTCCTTTTAACATTTTACTGGAAGTTCTGATTAATGTATTAAGAAAAAAAAGGTATACAGTTTAGGAAGGAAGAGATAAAAGTGTCTTTGTTCAAAAATGACACCATCTATTTAAAAAAATCTTAAATAATCAACCAAAAAACTTCCAGAACTAATAGATGATTATAACCAGGTTGCAAGATACAAAAATGCAAAAGTTGATTTATCTCTTTTATATCAGGAATAATCCAGCAGAATTTGAAATTTAAAACACACCATTTATATTAGAACTCAAATAAGAGAAATTCTTACTTTTAAATCTAGCAAAATATGTGTAAGATCTATATGAAGAAAATTACAAAACTCTTATAAATGAAATCAAAGAATTGAATAAATCGAGAGATATTCCATGTTCATGGATAATAAGACTCAGTATTATCAAGATATTAGTTCTTCTCAGCTTAGTGTATAAATTCAATGGAACCCAGTGAAAATCCCAGCAAGTTATTTTGTGGCTATCAGAAAACTTACCCTAAAGTTTATATAGAGAGGCAAAAGACCCTGGATAACACAACATAGATGGAGAACAAAGTTGAAGGACTGTCTTCAAGACTTATTATAGAACTACAATAATCAGGATAGCATGTTACTGGCAAATAATAGATATATAGATCTGTAGAATGGAAAAAAAGAGCTCAGAAATAGACCCACATACATACATTCAACTGATCTTCACAAATTATGTCAGAAAAATTGGACATACACATATAAATAAGTCTAGACGCAGACTTTATGTCCACCACAAAAATTAACTCAAAGCAGCTTGTTAGACCTAAATGTAAAATGAAAATCTATAAAAGTCCTACACAGTAATGCATGAGAAAATCCAGATGACCTGGAGTCCATCATTGACTTTTTAGATACAGCACCAAAGACAATCCATACAAGAAATAATTGATAAGCTGAATTTAATGCCTTATGCTCTGGGTAGCTCAGTTAAGCCTCTGCCTTTGGCTCAGGTCATGATCCTGTTCCTGTGATCAAGCTCCACATCAGTATCCCTGCTTGGCAGGGAGTCTTCTTCTCCCTTTCTCCCTTTGCCCTTCCCAACAACTCCCCCCAACACCCACTTATGCTCTTTGTTTCAAATAAATAAAATCTTTAAAAAAACCCTTATGCTCTGTGACAGACTACATTAAGAGAAGCAGAAAACAAGCCAAAGAATGAGACAAAATACTTCCAAAGGCATATGTAATATATAGCTGCTATCCAAAATACAGACAGAATACTTAAAACTCAACAATAAGAAAACATCTCAATGAAAAAATGGGCCTACTGAACCTTTACAGGTTAAGGTTATATCAAAGAAGATATATAGATGGCAAATAAGCATATGAACAGATGCTCCATATCATATGTCATCAGGAAAATGCAAATTAAAACAGTAAGATACCACTAGATACCTATAAGAATGGCTAAAATCCAGAACACTGACAATATCACGTGCTATCCAGGATAGAATTCCAGCAACAGGAATTCTTATTCACTGTTGGTGGGAATGTAAAATGGCACAGCTACTTTGGAAGGCAGTGTGGTGGATTCTTAAATACACACACACACACACACACACACATTCTTTTACCATATGATCCATTCATCATCCTTGTTGGTACCCCCAAATTTGAAAATGTATGACCATACAAAAACCTGATAGATGTTTATATACAAATATGTTTATATCAGATTGATTCATAATTGCCAAAACTTGGAAGCAATCCAGTTGTGCTTCAGAATCTGAATGGATAAATAAGCTGCAGTATATCAAGACAATGGGATATTATTCACTGAAAAGAAAATGAGCTAATAGACTCTCAAAAAAACCTGTTAGAACGAATCAACAAATTTAGCAAAATTGCAGGATGAGATACAAAATAAATATACAAATATTAATTGTGTTTCTGTACACTAACAACAAAACATCTGAAGAAGAAATTAAACAATCCCATTCACAATGGCACCAAAAAAACCACTTAGAAATGTATTTAACCAAATTGGTGACTCCTCTATAAACTGAAAACTGTAACACTTTGAGGAAAGAAATTGAAAATGATACAAATGGAAAGATATCCTATGTTCATGGATTGGAAAAATGAATATTTTTAAAATTTCTGTACTAACCAAAGTCATCTATAGATTAAATGAAAGCCCCATCAAAATTTGAATTGCATTTTTCACAAAAATAGAAAAAACAATCATAGAAATCTGTGGGGAGCCACAGAAGACCCCAATTACCAAAGCAATCCTGAGAAAGAAGAACAAACCCATGGACAGCACATGTCCTGATTTTAAACTATATTTAAAAACTGTATTAATCAAAACAGTGTAGTATTGGAATAAAAAAAGTACACATGCATGGAACAGAATCAAGAGCCCATAAACTCTTATATACTCTGTCAACCAATATGTGACGAGGAGTCAAAAATACTCAATAGGGAAAGAATAGTTTCTTCATTAAATGATACTGTGAAACTGGATAACAATATGCCAAAGAATGAAATTGGATCCCTATTTCACACCACTCAGAAAAATTAACATGAAATGGATTACAGACTTAAATCTAATACCTGAAATAGTAAAATTTCTAGAAAACAACACAGGAAAAAAGCTCCCTGACATTGCTCTTGGCAAACATTTCCTTCAATGTCAACAAAGCACAAGAAACAATGAACTAAATGAAAAAGCAACTTACAGAAGTAGAGAAAATATTTGCAAATCATATATCTGACAAAAAATTAATATCTAAAATATATTTAAGTTCATACAACTCAATAGCAGACATAAATAAATAACCTGACTAAAAATTAAAATGGACCTGTGTAGACAGGTCTTTGAAGAAGACACAGAAATGGGCAACAGGCCAACAGGTACATCAAAAGATATTCAACATTACTGATCATCAGGGAAATGCACATCAAAACCACAGTGAGCTATCACCCCAAAACTATTAGAAAGGCTATCATCAAAAAGACAAGAGATAACAAGTACTGGTGAGGATGTGGAGAAAAGGGAACCCTTGAGCACTGTTGGTAAGAATGTAAATGGTAGAGCCTCTATGAGAAACACCATAGTATTTCTTAAAAAAATTAAAATAAGAACTACCATATGATCTAGCAATCTCACTTCTGATCATACATAAAACGAAAATTAAAACATGATCTCAAATATATGCACTCCATGTTTATTGCAGCATTATTCACAGTAGTCAAGATACAGAAACAATCTAATTGTTATCAATAGATAAATGGATAAAGAAAGTGTGGTATCTATTTCAAATGCAATATTACTTAGCTAAAAAGAAGAAAGAATTCTTGAAATTTGCAAAAACTTGGATGAAGCTTGAGGGCATTATGCTAAGTGAAGTAAGTCAGACAAAGACAAATGTTGTGTGATATCACATACATGGAATCTAAAAAGCTGAACTCAGAGAAGAGTGATGGTTACTAGGGGTGAAGAATGGGGGAAATGAATAGATATTGATCAAAGGGTATAGACTTCTAGTTATAAGATTTGTAAGTTCTGTGCATCTAATGTACAGCATAGTGATTGTAGCTAATACTACTGTATTATATACTTGAAAACTGCTAATGGAGTAGATCTTAAATGCTCTCATCACAAAAAAGATAATTATTTAATGAGATGGGGGAATTAGCTAATTTTACAGTTGCCGTTATTTTGCAATACATATCTTATCAATAGGTTATATACCTTAAACTTACACAATGTAATATGTAAATTGTATCTCAATAAAGCTAGAAAAATAATAAAAAGATTAAATAAAGAAATGAGCTGTCAAGACATAGAAAAACCTTAAATGCATATTATTAAGTCAAAGAAACCAATCTAAAGAGGATAAATACTGTATGCCCAATTATATGACATCTGGAAAAGGAAAAATTATAAAGACAGTAAAAATATCAGTGGTTGTCAGGTTAAGTTGGGGATATAAACAGGCAGGACACAGAGGCCTTTTAGGCAGTAAAAATACTTTGTATGATATAATGATGGGTGCAAGTTATTGTACAATGGTCCAAACTCTATAGAATGTACAATACCAAGAATAAACCATAATGTAAACTATGGGCTTGGGGTAAATATGATGTTTTAATGTAGCTTGATCATGTGTAACAAATGTACAATTCTGGTGGGAGATGTTGATAAATGAGGGAGTCCATGCATGTGTATAAACAGGAAGCATATGAAATATCTCTGGACCTTTCCCTCCATTTTGCTGTGACCATCAGATTTCCAAAAAAAAAGTTTTAAAAAAATAAGTCAATGGAAGGATATATCATGTTTATAATTGGAAGAATTTAGATTATAAACACATTAATTCTGACAAATTCACATATACTTTCAATGAAATCCCAATTAAATTTATAAGGACTTTTTTTGTTAAAATTTAAAAGCTGATTCTTAATTAAATTAATTAATTACCAGATGATTTAGAATGTTAATGCCCATTTATGATGTAGATTCACATTTTAGAACTCTAAAATATGATGGATCCAGCCTTAATTTTTCTGACTTCCGCAAGATGACACTTGGACAATAAAAAGAAACTCTATAACAGAACTTCATGTTTACAAATCATTCTCATCAATGTAAAATACTGCAATTAAAACCACCATTGATAGTAATATGGCACATCATTAAAACCACATGTTCAAGGGCATCTTATCTTGTATTTGAGGTCTTCCACAATAATACCTAAAAATGTCTAAGAGACTATATTTCTCAACTATCATAGTAAAATACAAATATATATATAAAAGGAAAATTTGGTTAAGAGCCAATTGGTAACTAAAGTATGCAGACCAGAATGGGAATAGAGAATGTCCTCTCTGGGTTGCCTTTCTTTCAGAGTTAAAATGTATCTTTGTTAATGAACTGTTAACATAACCTAAGTAAGCTGAAGAGTAATGTAAGTCTTTGCAGGGTCTTGCTTGCTCTTTTGAACAAAATTTAAATATGCATAACAAACACATCAAATTTCATGAGAACCTACAAAGCTTTCTATCAACTGGACTCACACTCAAAGCTAATTATTCATAAATGATCAATTCATCATATTTTAGAGTTCTAAAATGTGAATCTACATCATAAATGGGCATTAACATTCTAAATCATCTGGTATGGAGAACATGTTAGCAGCATAGCTATGTTCAACTAAGGAAATGCTAAATACATGGAAGTTTCAAGAGCCTTGGAACAGATTTATAGGGGAACTATAGATGTAAATGTATATTTTATTAAACACCCATCTGCACTATCAGTGTTGCACTAATGTGGAATTTGAAAGACTTTATTGCTGATACTATATATCTTCACGTCATTCCTGATTAGATTGTTTTAAAGACAATCTCAAAGATGTAAGGTTTTAAAAAAATCTGGTTAGAAAATACACAGTCATCTTGAAGGAATTGCTGTTATACATGAAGTTGCTCAGAGTTGTCTTTATTCTCTTCTTGGTCAAGGTTAACAAGTTCTAAATGATCGCAAATTCACTTAATACATTTACAAAGCCATTTTACATGCATTAAACGAGGGCTACAACAATACTATGTTTTACAAATACTAGCACTTTTTTTTTTGCTGTTATGTATTTAGTGTTAGAGGGTCAAAATAATCTTTTTGCTTAGCATCTCTTAAACCATACCTGCAAGTATAGCAGGATTATTACATTTACAATACTTTAATACTTGTATAAACTATGCAGAAATTTTTAATAAAGTGTAATATATTTTATAAGCTAATAAGACTGAATAGGTAAAGGTTTTTAGCATGCATTAGTATACTTGCAAATACTGAAACATTTTGGAAATCTTTCTTACTAAAGATGGGAATGTTTAATGTACCTTCTCTTTGTACTCTGTAGTCCAATGGGAATTCAGTAATGACATTTTGTCATGTCAAACTGTGAACATAAATTTGTACTGTACAGTCCTCATATACTATATACAGTATGCAATATATGTATTATATACTTGTTAATAAAACCATCAGAATATTTAAAAATTAATTAATTAATCTATTTATTTATTTGAGACATGGAAGGTCAGAAAGAGAGAGAGGGAGAGAGAATCTTAAGCAGACTCCTACCCAGTGTGGAACCTTATCTCACAACCCTGAGATCACGACTTGAAATCAAGATTCAGACAATTAACTGGATGAGTCCCCCAGGTATCCCAAAAGCTGATTCTTACTTTTATATGGAAATGCAAGGAATGAAACCTAATCTCTATCTATCTATCTATCTATCATCTATCTATCTATCTATCTATCTATCTATCTATCTATCTATCTATCTTTCTATCTATCTATCTATCATCTATCTAAATAATAGCATAGGAGGAGTCATTTTAAAGATACCAGGGCTTGGGACACCTGGGTGGTTCAGCAGTTGAGCATCTGCCTTTGGCTCAGGGTGTGATCCTGGAGTCCTGGGATCAAGTCCCACATCAGGCTTCTTGGATGGAGCCTGCTTCTCCCTTTGCCTATGTCTCTGCCTCTCTCTCTCTCTCTCTCTCTCTCTCACATGAATAAATAAATAAATAAAATATTTAAAAAAAGATACCAGGGCTTATTATAAAGTCACTGTAATTACTACTGTGTGCTTTTGGCCCAAGGGTAAAATGTAGGTCAATGAAAGTACAGTGTTAAGAAACAAACATGCACATACATATGGACATATATTAATGACAAAAATATATGATGATTATGGGTAAAATGCTATTTTGTCTTTGTTTGTTTGTTTTAAAATAAGTGGCACTATGTTAGTTGAATACCCCTATGGAAAAAAAACAAAAAACCTTGACCCTTACATCACTTATTCACAATGCCCTGTAAAACTAAATATGGAAGATAAAACAATATATTTTCCTAGAAAAATATGCCTAATTTTTGTAATGAGATTGACGCTGAATACTCAAAAAATATGCAGCATAACAGCATTTTCTGTCCTTGCTGCCTATTATCAAGAACGATTTAGTACTTTGGACTTTTTTCTAAAAACCACTTTGTTAACTCTCTCTAACCCTTTGGAAATCAACTTAGATATCCTACAATGATTGTTGAACTTATTTGTAAATATGTAAATGTTTTTTTAAAGTTTGGGTGTCTTTTGCTCAAAATTATTTGGAAATCTTTAATCAGAGTATTCAGCAAATACAGCACAAAGGAGTTTAAGTTCATATTTTGAAGCTATGAGCATAATGGAATCACTGAAAAAAAAGCTTATAAACTTAGAGGCACTGATTCCTACTAAAGCAAGTAGGAACTGAATAAAATAATGAAGGTGCAAATGTCCATGAGATCATCTGAAATTCTGCAATGCTATTGTGCAATATCTCCACCAGTGAAATGAATCCGTTGATCAACCACTTATTTTTATTTACTTTTTAAAAGACTATTTATTTATTTGAGAAAGAGAGAGAAAGCACAAGCAGGGGGAGTGTCAGGCAGAGGGAGAAGCTGAGCTGAGTAGCGAGCCTGCTACTGGGCTCCATCCCATGATCCTACCATCATGATCTGAGCCAAAGGCAGACTCTTGACTGACTGACCCACCCAGGTACCTCTCAACCACCTATTTTTAAATGGTTACAGTTATATTCCGTACCTCAGTGAAAGGAAATCAGAGAAGTTTTAGTATCTAAATCTGAAAACCTTCAAAGTAATTATAGACATAAATTGACTTTCATTTGTTAAAACACCTTTTAAGGCAGATATTCTAAATTGAGGTAAAAATTTAACTGAAAATATAGGGGCAGAAATGTGTATATATTTATCTATAAAAACAGAACTGTGAAGATCCTGTATATAGCAAAATTTCCTCTGAGTTTAATAGGTAAAGTGGCACCTATAGTTATTTTCTTTTTTTAAAAAAATATCTTATGTATTTATTCATGAGAGACACACACACAGAGGCAGAGACATAGGCAGAGGGAGGAGCAGGCTACCTCTGAGGAGCCTGATATGATAATCCCAGGACTGTGGTATCATGACCTAAACCAAAGGCAGACACTCAATGACGGAGCCACTCAAGTGTCCTAGTTATATTTTCTTGGTGAGAATATTATATACTAGAGGAAATACTCAAAAGTATAAAATATTTTAAATTCTAACTATAAAATTCAACTTAATATAACAAATTTTGCTAAGTAATAAGTTGTGAAATTTATTGAATATCTGGATCATTTCCCCAAATGATAAAATAACAAACATTAAGTACTGAACATAGCTTTATTTATTTTGGGGTTCTTTCAGAGAACTGAAGGTAAATTTGGACTGTTAGCAAAACATACTTTGTGCTGTATTGGAAAATTGTATATGAGGAAATACCTTTCTAAACTATAAAATGCATTAATCAATTTGCTCATCTAAAGAATTCCGGCTTAACAGTTTACAATTGTTTACTACTTAGTTTTTACTAGAAATTAAGGTTTCTAAGAGTTACAAATTCTGAGGGGCAGGGCAAGATGGTGGAAGAGTAGGGTCCCCAAGTCATCTGTCCCCACCAACTTACCTAGATAACTTTCAAATCATCCTGAAAACCTATGAATCCGGCCTGAGATTTAAAGAGAGAATAGCTGGAATTCTACAGTGAGAAGAGTTTGCACTTCTATCAAGGTAGGAAGACAGAAAAAAAATAAAAAAGAATCCAATGGGAGAGGGGCCCCTGCGAGGAGCCAGGTGAAGGGGGGTGGTTAGAGTCCCCAGGACAGGAAAGTCCAGTCCTGGAGAAGAAGGAACTTTACCAACCTTCCCAGACAGAAAGGCGCTGGCAGGGAACTTGGGCAGGACCCCAGGAGGGGCAGTGGAGACCCCAGATTCCCGGGGTCACTAAGAGGAGGTGTGCCCAGTGGGGGGGGGGTGAGCGTGCCACACACAGGGGGCCGAACTCTCTAAAGGGCTGGAGTGCTCGCCGGGTGGGGCCGGGAGCAGCTCAGGTGGCGGCTCCATGTGGAGGGGGCTGCGCGGCCCCAGGAGCATGATTCCAGCAGCGCAAGCCCCAGAGCCCAGGGCGCTGGGGGACACACCCCAGGATCCTGAGCTCCCGCTGGGACAGGTGGAGGCCGGGAGGACACAGGACATCAAGAACGCTCCTAATGCCAGTCACAACCAAGCTGTGTAGATCAGTGCCCCCCGCCCCTGGATCATCCAGGCCCTTGTGGACTGGGAGACTGTGGTAGCTACTGCGGGAGCTCACTCCAGGGCTAGAGAGTTGGCCGCAGCCACTGTTGTTGATCCTCCTGGTGTAACCCTCTACCTGTGAAGCAGCGGGGCCTCCAGGGAACAGGGCCCTCACAAGATAAACAACGCCCACTGAGCCCTGCACCTGGCAGGGGGCGGGGCAGCTTCCGCAGGTGCACACACCTGAGAATCAGCACAGCAGGCCCCTCCCCCAGAAGACCAGCTGGAAGGACAGGGGAAGAGCAAGTTCTTGACCGAGCAGCACTGGAAAGCTCCAGGGGAAGTCGAGGGACTTACAGTATATAGAATCAGAGGATACCCGTCCCTGTTTTGTCTTGTTTTGTTTAGGTTTTTGTTTTGGTTTTTGTTCTTTGTTTGTTTTCACCTTTTATTCCCCTTTTTTCCCTTCCTTTTTCCAGTACAACTTGTTTTTTGGCACTAGGCATTGGGCAAAATGACTAGAAGAACTCACCACAAAAGAAAAATTGGAAATAATACTCTCTCCCACAGAGTTACAGAATTTGGATTATAATTCAATGGCAGAAAGCCAATTCAGAAGCACAACTATAAAGCTACTGGTGCCTCTGGAAAAAAGCATAAAGGATTCAAGAGACTTCATGACTGCAGAATTTAGATCCAATCAGTCCGAAATTAAAAATCATTTAAATGAGATGCAATCCAAACTGGAGGTCCTAACGATGAGGGTTAATGAGGTGGAAGAACGAGGGAGTGACATAGAAGAAAAGTTGATGGCAAGGAGGTAAGCTGAAGGAAAAAAGAGAAAAACAATTGAAAGATCATGAGGAAATGTTAAGGGAAATAAATGATAGCCTCAGAAGGAAAAGAAATCTGCATTTAATTGGGGTTCCAGAGGGCGCCAAAAGGGACAGAGGACCAGAAAGTGTATTTGAACACATCATAGCTGAGAACTTCCCTAACGTGGGGAGGGAAACAGCCATTCAGATCAAGAGGATAGAGATCCCCCCTAAAATCAATAAAAACCCTTCAACACCCTGACATTTAATACTGAAACTTGCAAATTCCAAAGATAAAGAGAAGATCCTTAAAGCAGCAAGAGACAAGAGATCCCTAAACTATATGGGGAGAAGTATTAGGTTAACAGCAGACCTCTCCACAGAGACCTGGCAGGCCAGAAAGGGTGAGCAGGATATATTCAGGGTCCTAAATGAGAAGAACCTGCAGCCAAGAACACTCTATCCAGCAAGGCTCTCATTTAGATTAGAAGGAGAGATAAAGAGCTTCCAAGATAGGCAGAAACTGAAAGAATATGTGACCACCAAACCAGCTCTGTAAGAACTATTAAAGGGGACTCTGAAAAAGAAAGAGGAAGTCCAGGAAAACAATCCACAAAAACAAGGACTGAACAGGTATTATGATGACACTAAATTCATACCTTTCAATAATAACTTTGAACGTGAATGGGCTTAATGATCCCATCAAAAGGCACAGGGCTTCAGACTGGATAAAAAAGCAAGCTCCATCTATTTGCTGTCTACAAGAGTCACATTTTAGACCTAAGGAAACCTACAGCCTGAAAATGAAAGGTTGAAGAACCATTTACCATTCAAATGGCCCTCAAAAGAAAGCAGGGGTAGCCATCCTCATTATCAGATAAATTAAAGTTTATCCCAAAGACTTTAGTAAGAGATGAAGAGGGACACTATATCACACTTAAAGGATCTATCCAACAAGAAGACCTAGTAATCATGAATATTTATGCCCCAAATGTGGGAGCTGCAAAGTATATCAATCAATTAATAACCAAAGTTAAGATATATTTAGATAAAAATACACTACTACTGGGAGACTTCAACACGGCACTTTCTATAAATGACAGATCTTCTAAGCACAACATCTCCAAAGAAACAAGAGCTTTAAATGATACACTGGACCAGATGGATTTCACAGATATTTACAGAACTTTATATCCAAACGCAATGGAATACACATTCTTCTCAAGTGCACATGGGACTTTCTCCAGAATAGACACATACTGGGTCACAAATCAGGTCTTAACCGATACCGAAAGATTGGGATCGTCCCCTGTGTATTTTCAGACCATAATGCTTTGAAACTAGAACTAAATCACAAAAACTTTGAAAGGAATTCAAACACGTGGAGGTTAAAAACTATCCTGCTACAAGATGAAAGGGTCAACCAGGAAATTAGAGAAGAATTAAAAAGATTCATGGAAAATAATGAAAAGGAAGATACAACCATTCAAAATCTTTGGGGTACAGCAAACGCAGTTTTGAGAGGGAAATACGTCACAATACAAGCATCCCTCAAAAAACTGGAAAGAACTCAAATACAAAAGCTAACCTTCCACCTAAAGGAACTGGAGAAAGAACAGCAAATAGATCCTGACCTCAGCAGAAGAATAGAGTTAATAAGATTCGAGCAGGACTCAATGAAATAGATACCAGAAGAACTGTGAAACAGATCAACAAAACCAGGACTTGATTCTTCGAAAGAATTAATAAGATAGATAAACCATTAGCCAGCCTAATTAAAAGAGAAAAGACTCAGTTTAATAAAATCACAAATGAAAAAGGAGAGATCACCACCAATACCAAGGAAATAAAAACGATTATAAAAACATATGAGCAGCTATACACCAGTAAATTAGGCAATCTAGAAGAAATGGACGCATTTCTGGAAAACCACAAACTACCAAGACTGGAACAGGAAGAAATAGAGAACCTGAACAGGCCAATAACCAGGAAAGAAATTGAAGAAGTCATCAAAAACCTCCCAAGACACAAAAGTCCAGGGCCAGATGGCTTCCCAGGGGAATACTATCAAACATTAAAGAAGAAACCATACCTATTCCACTAAAGCTGTTCGGAAAGATAGAAACAGATGGAATACTTCCAAACTCGCTCTACGAGGCCAGCATCACCTTAATTCCAAAACCAAAGACCCCACCAAAAAGGAGAACTATAGACAACTATCTGTGATAAAGACAGATGCAAAAATTCTCTTTTTTTATAATATATTTATTTTTAATTGGTGTTCAATTTGCCAACATGCAGAAAAACACCCAGTGCTCATTCCATCAACTGCCCCCCTCAGTGCCCGTCACCAACTCACCCCCACACCCCGCCCTCCTCCCCTTCCACCACCACTAGTTCTTTTCCCAGAGTTAGGAGTCTTTATGTTCTGTCTCCCTTTCTGATATTTCCCATACATTTCTTCTCCCTTCCATTATATTCCCTTTCACTATTATTTATATTCCCAAAAGAATGAGAACATATAATGTTTGTCTTTCTCTGATTGACTTACTTCACTCAGCATAATACCCTCCAGTTCCATCCAGGTCGAAGCAAATGGTGGGTATTTGTCATTTCTAATGGCTGAGTAATATTCCATTGTATACATAAACCACATCTTCTTTATCCATTCATCTTTCAATGGACACCGAGGCTCCTTCCACAGTTTGGCTATGGTGGACATTGCTGCTAGAAACATCGGGGTGCAGGTGTCCCGGCGTTTCATTGCATCTGTATCTTTGGGGTAAATCCCCAACAGTGCAATTGCTGGGTCGTAAGGCAGGTCTATTTTTAACTCTTGAGGAACCTCCACACAGTTTTCCAGAGTGGCTGCACCAGTTCACATTCCCATCAACAGTGCAAGAGGGTTCCCTTTTCTCCGCATCCTCTCCAACATTTGTGGATTCCTGCCTTGTTAATTTTCCCCATTCTCACTGGGGCGAGGTGGTATCTCTTTGTGGTGTTGATTTGTATTTCCCTGATGGCAAGTGATGCAGAGCATTTTCTCATGTGCATGTTGGCCATGTCTATGTCTTCCTCTGTGAGATTTCTCTTCATGTCTTTTGCCCATTTCATGATTGGATTGTTTGTTTCTTTGGTGTTGAGTTTAAGAAGTTCTTTATAGATCTTGGATACTAGCCCTGTATCTGATAGGTCATTTGCAAATATCTTCTCCCGTTCTGTAGGTTGTCTTTTCGTTTTGTTAACTGCATCCTTTGCTGTGCAAAAGCTTCTTATCTTGATGAAGTCCCAATACTTCATTGTTGCTTTGTTTCTTTTGCATTCCTGGATGTATCTTGCAAGATACCTTTTGAATGGTTACTGTGGCTGAGTTCAAAAAGGGTGTTGCCTGTGTTCTTCTCTAGGATTTTGATGGACTCTTGTCTCATATTTAGATCTTTCATCCATTTTGAGTTTATCTTTGTGTATGGTGAAAGAGAGTGTTCTAGTTTCATTCTTCTGCATGTGGATGTCCAATTTTCCAAGCACCATCTATTGAAGAGACTTTCTTTTTTCCAGTGGATAGCCTTTCCTCCTTTATTGAATATTAGTTGACCATAAAGTTCAGGGTCCACTTCTGGGTTCTCTAGTCTGTTCCACTGATCTATGTGTCTGTTTTTGTGCCAGTACCACACTGTCTTGATGACCACAGCTTTGTAGTACAACCTGAAATCTGGCATTGTGATGCCCCAGATATGGTTTTCTTATTTAAAATTCCCCTGGCTATTCGGGGCCTTTTCTGACCCACACAAATCTTAAAATAATTTGTTCTAACTCTCTGAAGAAAGTCCATGGTATTTTGATAGGGATTGCATTAAACGTGTAAATTGCCTGGGTAACCATGACATTTTCACAATATTAATTCTGCCAATCCATGAGCATGGAATATTTTTCCATCTCTTTCTGTCTTCCTCAATTTCTTTCGGAAGTGTTCTATAGTTTTTAGGGTATAGATCCTTTACCTCTTTGGTTAGGTTTATTCCTAGGTATCTTATGGTTTTGGTGCAATTGTAAGTGGTATTGACTCCTTAATTTCTCTTTCTTCAGTCTCATTGTTAGTGTATAGAAATGCCACTGACTTCTGGGCATTGATTTTGTATCCTGCCATGCTACCAAATTGCTGTATGAGTTCTAGCAATCTTGGGGTGGAGTCTTTGGGTTTTCTATGTAGAGTATCATGTCATCGGCGAAGAGGGAGAGTTTGACTTCTTCTTTGCCAATTTGAATGCCTTTAATGTCTTTTTGTTGTCTGATTGCTGAGGCTAGGACTTCCAGTACTATGTTGAATAGCAGTGGTGAGAGTGGACATCCCTGTCTTATTCCTGATCTTAGGGGAAAGGGTCCCAGTGCTTCCCCATTGAGAATTATATTTCCTGTGGGCTTTTCGTAGATGGCTTTTAAGATGTCGAGGAATGTTCCCTCTATCCCTACACTCTGAAGACTTTTGATCGGAATGGATGATGTATTTTGTCAAATGCTTTCTCTGCATCTAATGAGAGGATCATATGGTTCTTGGTTTTTCTCTTGCTGATATGATCAATCACAATGATTGTTTTACGAGTGTTGAACCAGCCTTGTGTCCCAGGGATAAATCCTACTTGGTCATGGTGAATAATTTTCTTAATGTATTGTTGGATCCTATTGGCCAGTATCTTGTTGAGAATTTTTGCATCCATGTTCATCAGGGATATTGGTCTATAATTCTCCTTTTTGGTGGGGTCTTTGTCTGGTTTTGGAATTAAGGTGATGCTGGCCTCATGGAACGAATTTGGAAGTACTTCATCTCTTTCTATCTTTCCAAACAGCTTTAGTGGAATAGGCATGGTTTCTTCTTTTAACGTTTGATAGAATTCCCCTGGGAAGCCATCTGGCCCTGGACTCTTGTGTCTTGGGAGGTTTTTGATGACTGCTTCAATTTCCTCCCTGGTTATTGTCCTGTTCAGGTTTTCTATTTCTTTCTGTTTCAGTTTTGGTAGTTTGTGGTTTTCCAGAAATGCGTCCATTTCTTCTAGATTGCCTAATTTATTGGCATATAGCTGTTCA
The DNA here is from genome assembly GCF_011100685.1 of Canis lupus familiaris. NCBI lineage: Eukaryota > Metazoa > Chordata > Mammalia > Carnivora > Canidae > Canis > Canis lupus. Next base: position 29,127,975 of record NC_049260.1, read on the forward strand.
TAATATGTTTTTAAAATCGTTTGTATTTCCTTGGTGTTGGTAGTGATCTCTCCTTTCTCATTCATGATTTTATTGAGTCTTCTCTCTCCTCTTTTTAATAAGGCTGGCTAATGGTTTATCTATCTTATTAATTCTTTCAAAGAAGCAACTCCTGGTTTTGTTGATCTGTTCCACAGTTCTTCTGCTTTCGATTTCGTTGAGTTCAGCTCGAATCTTAATTAACTCTCTTCTGCTGGGTGTAGGATTTATCTGCTGTTTTTTCTCTAGCTCCTTTATGTGTAAGGTTAGCTTTTGTATTTGAGTTCTTTCCGGTTTTTGAATGGATGCTTGTATTGCGATGTACTTCCCCCTTAGAACTGCTTTTGCTGCATCCCAAAGATTTTGAATGGTTGTATCTTCATTCACATTAGTTTCCATGAATCTTTTAAATTCCTCCTTAATTTCCTGGTTGACCCTTTCATCTTTTAGCAGGATGGTCCTTAACCTCCACGTGTTTGAGGTCCTTCCAAACTTCTTGTTGTGATTTCGTTCTAATTTCAAGGCATTATGGTCTGAGAATATGCAGGGGACGATCCCAATCTTTTGGTATCGGTTCAGACCCGATTTGTGACCCAGTATGTGGTCTATTCTGGAAAAAATTCAATGTGCACTTGAGAAGAATGTGTATTCAGTTGAGTTTGGATGTAAAGTTCTGTAGATATCTGTGAAATCCATCAGGTCCAGTGTATCATTTAAAGCTCTTGTTTCTTTGGATATGTTGTGCTTAGAAGACCTATCTAGTATAGAAAGAGCTAGATTGAAGTCACCAAGTATAAGTGTATTATAATCTAAATACTTCTTCACTTGGTTATTAATTGATTTAAATATTTGGGAGCTCCCACATTTGGGGCATATATATTGAGGATTGTTAAGTCCTCTTGTTGGATAGATCCTTTAAGTATGAGATAGTGTCCCTCTTCATCTCTCAATACAGTTTTCGGGGTAAATTTTAGTTTATTTGATATAAGGATGGCTACCCCTGCTTTCTTCTGGGGACCTTTTGAATGGTAAATTGTTTTCCAACCTTTTATTTTCAGGCTGTAGGTGTCCTTCTGTCTAAAATGAGTCTCTTGTAGACAGCAAATAGATGGGTCCTGCTTTTTTATCCAGTCTGAAACCCTGCGCCTTTTGATGGGGTCATTAAGCCCATTCACGTTCAGAGTTACTATTGACAGATATGAGTTTAGTGTCATCATGATATCTATTCAGTCCTTGTTTTTGTGGATTGTTGCACTGAACTTCTTCTTAAAGGGGAATTTTAAGAGTCCCCCTTAAAATTTCTTGCAGGGCTGGTTTGGAGGTCACATATTCTTTCAGTTCCTGCCTGTCTTGGAAGCTCTTTATCTCTCCTGCCATTTTTTTTCAATTTTTATTTATTTATGATAGTCACAGAGAGAGAGAGAGAGAGAGGCAGAGACATAGGCAGAGGGAGAAGCAGGCTCCATGCACCGGGAGCCCGACGTGGGACTCGATCCCGGTTCTCCAGGATCGCGCCCTGGGCCAAAGGCAGGCGCTAAACCGCTGCGCCACTCAGGGATCCCTCTCCTGCCATTTTGAATGAGAGCCTTGCTGGATGAAGTATTCTTGGTTGCATGTTCTTCTCATTTAGGACCCTGAATATATCCTGCCAGCCCCTTCTGGCCTGCCAGGTCTTTGTGGAGAGGTCTGCTGTTACCCTAATTCTCCTCCCCATAAAGGTCAGGGATTTCTTGTCTCTTGCTGCTTTAAGGATCTTCTCTTTATCTTTGGAATTTGCAAGCTTAACTATTAGATGTCGAGGTGTTGAACGGTTTTTATTGATTTTAGGGGGGGAATCTCTCTATTTCCTGGATCTGAATTCCTGTTTCTCTTCCCAGATTAGGAAAGTTTTCAGCTATGATTTGTTCAAATACATATTCTGGCCCTCTGTCCCTTTCGGCGCCCTCGGGAACCCCAATTAAACGTAGGTTTTTCTTCCTCAGGCTGTCATTTATTTCCCTTAATCTATCCTCATGATCTTTTAATTGTTTGTCTCTTTTTTCCTCAGTCTCCCTCTTTGCCATGAACTTGTCTTTTATGTCACTCACTCGTTCCTCCACCTCGTTAACCCTCGTCGTTAGGACTTCTAGTTTGGATTGCATCTCATTCAATTGATTTTTAATTTCTGCCTGATTGGATGTAAATTCTGCAGTCATGAAGTCTCATGAGTCCTTTATGCTTTTTTCTAGAGCCACCAGTAGCTGTATAATAGTGCTTCTGAACTGGGTTTCTGACATTGAATTGTAATCCAGATTTTGTAACTCTGGGAGAGAGGACTGTTTCTGATTCTTTCTTTTGAGGTGAGGTTTTCCTTCTAGTCATTTTGCTCAGTGCAGAGTCGTCAAAAACAAGTTGTATTGGGAAAAGGAGAAAAAGAGAGGAGAGAAAGAAGGAAAGAAAAGAGAAAAAGAAAAAAAAGAAGAAAAAGAAAGAAAAAGAAAGAAAGGAGAAAAAAGCGTGGGGGAAGCAAACAGAAATCAAAAAACAAAAAAAAGAAACAAAAACAAAAACAAACCAAAACAAAAAAACAAAAACAAAAACAAAAAAATCACGGGGATATATCTTCTGTATTTGCATACTTTAAGCCCCTTGACTTCCCCTGGAACTTGTCCGTCTAGCTGGTCTTCTGGGGGAGGGGCCTGTTGTCCTGATTTTCAGGTGTTAGCACTTGGGGGAGCTGCTCTGCCCCTGCCTGGTGCAGGGCTCAGTGGGGGTTGTTTACCCCGTGAGGCCACAGGAGGAACAACCCCAGTGGCGGGGCCAGCTCTGGAGCCCTGGATTCAGCTCCGGCAGGAACTCCGGAGCTCTCGGTCTGCAGGGCCTGGAGGCTCCGGGGCGGGGCCGCTGCTCTGCTCAGCTCCCGGCAGGAGCGTCCTTGCTGTCCTGGGCCCTCCCGGCCTCTGCCTGTCCCGGGGGAGGCCGGATCCCGGGCTGTGTCCCGGCGCCCTGTGCTCCGGAGCCTGCGCTGGTGGATTCGCGCTCCCGGCCGTGCAGCCCCCTCCGCGGAGCCGCCGCCCGAGCCCCCCGAGCTGCTCCTGGAACCGCGCAGCCCCCTCTGCACGGAGCCTCTTCCTCTGCCCGAGCCCCTCTGAGCTGCTCCGGGTCCCGCCGTGGGCGCTGCAGCCCTTAGGGAGCTCGGCGCACTCTCCTGGGCGCACAGGTGTCTGTTAGTGTCCCAGGGAGCCCGAGGGCATCCCCGCCCTCCTGGGTCCTGCTCCAACTCCCTGCGAGCCCCTTTCTGCCCGGGAAGGTTGGTGCAGCTCCTGCTTCTCCGGGACGGGGCTCTCCTGTCCTGGGGACACTCGCCCCGGCCTCAGCCCGGCTCCTCGCGGGGCCCCTCCCCCTTGGAGGCCTTTTGTTTCTTTATTTCTTTTCCCCGTCTTCCTACCTTGATAGAAGCGCGAACTCTTCTCACTGTTGCATTCCAGGTGTTCTCTCTTTAATTCTCAGGCCGAATTCATAGATTTTCAGGATGATTTGCAGGATATCTAGGTAATTTGGTGGGGACAGGTGATTTGGGGACCCTACTCTTCCGCCATCTTGCCCCTCCCTCCTCTCAAAAATTCTCAATAAGATACTAGCCAATAGGATCCAATAGTACATTAAGAAGATTATTCATGATCAAGTGGGATTTATCCCCAGGAGGCAAGGCTGGTTCAACACTCATAAAGCAATCAATGTGATAGATCCTATCAACAAGAGAAAAAAACAAGAACCATATGATCCTCTCAATAGATGCAGAGAAAGCATTTGCCAAAATACAGCATCCATTCCTGATCAAAACTCTTCAGGGTGTAGGGATAGAGGGAACATTCCTCAGTATCTTAGAAGCCATCTATGAAAAGCCCACAGCAAATACTGGGACCCTTTCCCCTAAGATCAGGAACAAGACAGGGATGTCCTCTCTCATCATTGCTATTCAGCATAGTACTAGAAGTCTTCGCCTCAGCAATCAGGCAACAAAAAGAAATAAAAGGCATTCAAATTGGCAAAGAAGAAGTTGAACTCTCTGTCTTTGCAGATGACATGATTCTGTACAGAGAAAACCCAAAAGACTCCACCCCAAGATGTCTAGAACTCATACAGCAATTTCGCTGTGCGGCAGGATACAAAATCAATGCCCAGAAATCAGTGGCATTTCTATACACTAACAATGAGACTGAAGAAAGAGAAATTAAGGAGTCAATCCCATTGACAATTGCACCCAAAACCATAAGGTACCTAGGCATAAACCTAACCAAAGAGGTAAAGGATCTATACCCTAAAAACTACAGACCACTTCTGAAAGAAATTAAGGGAGATAAAAGAGATGGAAAAATATTCCATGCTCATGGATTGGAAGAATTAACATTGTGAAAATGTCAATGCTACCCAGGGCAATTTACACGTTTAATGCCATCCTTATCAAAATACCATGGACTTTCTTCAGAGACTTGGAACAAATCATCTTAAGAGTTGTATGGAATCATAAAAGACCCTGAATAGCCAGGGAATTTTAAAAAAGAAAACCATATCTGGGGGCAACTCAATGCCAGATTTCAGGTTGTACTACAAAGCTGTGGTCATCAAGACAGTGTGGTACCAGCATAAAAACAGACACATAGATCAATGGAACAGAATAGAGGACCCAGAAATGGTCCTACAACTCCTTGGTCAACTAATATTCGACAAAGCAGGAAAGTCTATCCACTGGAAAAAAGACAGTCTTTTCAATAAATGGTGCTGGGAACATTGGCCATCCACATGTAGAAGAATGAAACTAGACCATTCTCTTACACCATACACAAAGATAAACTCAAAATGGATGAAAGATCTAAATGTGAGCCGAGCATCCATCAAAATCCTAGAGGAGAACACAGGCAACACCCTTTTTGAACTTGGCCACAGCAACTTCTTGCCAGATATATCTATGAAGACAAGGGAAACAAAAGCAACAATGAAGTATTGGGACTTCATCAAGATAAAAAGCTTTTGCACAGCAAAAGAAACAGTCAACAAACCAAAAGACAGCCTACAGAATGGGAGAAGGTATTTGCAAATGACGTATCAGATAAAGGGCTAGTGTCCAAGACCTATAAACAACTTATAAACTCAACAGCAAAGAAACAAACAATCCAATCATGAAATGGGCTAAAGATATGAACAGAAATCTCACAGAGGAAGACATAGACATGGCCAACATGCACATGAGAACATGCTCTGCATCACTTGCCCTCAGGGAAATACAAATCAAAAGCACAATGAGATCCCACCTCACACCAGTGAGAATGGGGAAAATTAACAAGACAGGAAACAACAGATGTTGAAGAGGATGTGGAGAAAGGGGAACCCTCTTGCACTCTTGGTGGGAATGTGACCTGGTGCAGCCATTCTGGAAAACTCTGTGAAGGTTCCTCAGAGTTAAAATAGACCTGCCCTACGACCCAGCAATTGCACTGCTGGGGATTTATCCCAAAGATACAGATGCAGTGAAATGCCGGAACACCTGCACCCCGATGTTTAGAGCAGCAATGTCGACAACAGCCAAACTGTGGAAGGAGCCTCGGTGTCCATTGAAAGATGAATGGATAAAGAAGCTGTGGTCTATGTATACAATGGAATATTACTCAGCCATTAGAAACGACAAATACCCACCATTTGCTTCAACGTGGATGGAACTAGAAGGTATTATTCTGAGTGAAGTAAGTCAATCGGAGAAGGACAAACATATGGTCTCATTCATTTGGGGAATATAAAAATAGTGAGAGGGAATAAAGGGGAAAGGAGAGAAATGAGTGGGAAATATCAGAAAGGGAGACAGAACTTGAGAGACCCCTAAATCTGGGAAAGGAACTAGGGGTAGTGGAAGGGGAGGTTGAAGGGGAGGCGGGTGGGGAGTTAGGTGACTGAGTGACGGCCACTGAGGGGGGCACTTGACGGGATGAGCACTGGGAGATATGCTATATGTTGGCAAATTGAACTCTAATAAAAAATAAAAGAATAAAAAATAAGAGTTACAAATACTAATAAATATAATCAGGACTACTGCACATAACAAGGGAAACAACTCAATGCAAACAAAGATCTGCATTTTTGCTAAGAAGATGTATGAGAAATAAAAATACATTTTTGTTGAGAAAAAAAGAACATAACTTTGTTCTAAAGTAAGCCTGGTTATTTAAGGAGGAAAAACTTAGAATAAAATTTCAATGCAAAAAAAGCCATGCAAAGTTTATGGAGAAGGAATCTTTGGAAAGGAATTTCTGTGTGGTCAGTATTAGCCAAGATTTGGATACATTTAAGTAAGTAAATGAGCTTTAATATTCAAAGTACATGGATACAAAATTAAAATTTTGTTTTCTCTTTGTTAAAAGGACGAAGTCCTTTTTCAACTATTGATCTTCTCCTTTTTAAAAAAGATAAATAAGTTCGCCAACATACAGTACATCATTAGTTTCAGATATAGAGTTCAATAATTCATCAGTTGTGTGTAACACCGAATGCTCATCACATTGCATGTACTCCTTATTGACCATCACCCAGTTACCCCATCCCCTTGTCCACCTCCCCTCCAGCAACCCTCATTTTGTTTCCTGTCGTTAAGAGTTTCTCAGGTTTTTCTCCCTCTCTTATGACTTACCATTCAGTTTTCCCTTACTTTACTTATGATCCTCTGTAATCATCAAGACAGTATAGTACTGGCACAAAAACAGACACATACATCGGGGCACCTGAGTGACTCAGTGGTGGAGCATCTGCCTCTGGCTCAGGGTGTGATCCCGGGATCCTAGAATTGAATCGCACATTGTTCTCCCCATGGGGAGCCTGTTTCTCCACCTGCCTGTGTCTCTGGCTCTCTCACTCTGTGTCTTCCATGAATAAATGACTAAAATCTTTAAAAAAAAAAAAACCAAACCAATCCAATAAAACACCAAAAACCCCAGACACATACATCAATATAACAGAATAGTGAACCCAGAAATGGACCCTTAACTCTATGGCCAACTAATCTTGAAAAAAACAGGAAAGGATATCTAATGGAAAAAAAGACAGTCTCTTCAACAAATGGTGTTGGGAAAATTGGGCAGCCACATGTAGAGGAATGAAACTGGACCATTTTCTTACATCATACACAAAGATAAACTCAAAATGGATGAAAGACCTTAACGTGAGACAGGAATCCATCATAATCCTAGAGGAGAACACAGGCAGCAATCTCTTTGACCTGGCCCACAGCAACTTCTTGCTAGATACATTTCCAAAGGCAAAGAAAACAAAAGCCAAAATGAACTCTTGGAACTTCATCAAGATAAAATGCTTCTGCACAGCAAAGGAAATAGTCAACAAAACCTACAGGCAACCTATGGAATGAGAGGATAGTTGCAAATGATATATCTTAAAAAGGGCTAGAATCCAAGATCTATAAATAACTTATCAAACTCAACACCAAAAAAAAAAACAAATAATCCAATCAAGAAATGGGCAGAAGACATAAACAGACATTTCTCCAAAGAAGACTTACTAATGGTCAACAGACACATGAAAACATGCTCTGCATCACTTGGCATCAGGGAAATACAAGTCAAAACTATAATGAGATACCACTCACACCAGTAAGAATGGCTAAATTTAACAAGTTAGGAAACAACAAATGTTAGTGAGGATACAGAGAATGTGACCCTCTTACACTGCTGGTGGGAATGTAAGCTGGTACAGCCATTCTGGAACAGTATGCAGTTTCCTCAAGAAGTTAAAAATAGAGCTACCCTATGACCCAGCAATTAAACTACTAGGTGTTTACTTCAAAGTTACAAATGTACTGATCCAAAGGGGCACCTGCCCCCAATGTTCATAGCAGTAAAAATACTGCTGTGTGACAAAATTGAGCTCAAAATGGACAATTTCTGAAGTATTTCGAACTGCTCCACCTCCTTCTTATCCTTTAAATGAACTGCCAGGGAACTAGGCATTAAAATCAAAGCCTCTTTCTCCTCACCATGCAAAGGCAATTATGGGTCCATAGGCAAGAGTTGGCCAGATTGAATACCAGTTGGCTGGTATTCAGAGACTGACAGGAATTTTTTTTTATTGGTGTTCAATTTGCCAACATATAGAATAACACCCAGTGCTCATCCCATCAAGTGCCCTCCCAGTGCCTGTCACCCAGTCACCCCCAGCCCCCGCCCACCTCCCTTTCTACCGCCCCTCGTTTCTTTCCCAGAGTTAGGAGTCTCTCATGTTCTGTCTCCCTTTCTGATATTTCCCACTCATTTTCTCTCCTTTCCCCTTTATTCCTTTTCACTATTTTTTATATTCCCCAAATGAATGAGACCATATAATGTTTGTCCTTCTCCGATTGGCTTATTTCACTCAGCATAATACCCTCCAGTTCCATCCACGTTGAAGCAAATGGTGGGTATTTGTCGTTTCTAATGGCTGAGTAATATTCCATTGTATACATAGACCACAGCTTCTTTATCCATTCATCTTTCAATGGACATCAAGGCTCCTTCCACAGTTTGGCTATTGTCGACATTGCTGCTATAAACATCGGGGTGCAGGTGTTCCGGCGTTTCACTGCATCTGTATCTTTGGGGTAAATCCTCAGCATGCAATTGCTGGGTCATAGGGCAGGTCTATTTTTACCTCTTTGAGGAACCTCCACACACTTTTCCAGAGTGGCTGCACCAGTTCACATTCCCACCAAGAGTGCAAGAGGGTTCCCCTTTCTCTACATCCTCTCCAACATTTGTTGTTTCCTGCCTTGTTAATTTTCCCCATTCTCACTGGTGTGAGGTGGGATCTCATTGTGGTTCTGATTTGTATTTCCCTGATGGCAAGTGATGCGGAGCATTTTCTCATGTGCTTGTTGGCCATGTCTATGTCTTCCTCTGTGAGATTTCTCTTCATGTCTTTTGCCCATTTCAGGATTGGATTGTTTGTTTCTTTGGTGTTGAGTTTAAGAAGTTCTTTATAGATCTTGGAAACTAGCCCTTTATCTGATATGTCATTTGCAAATATCTTCTCCCATTCTGTAGGTTGTCTTTTAGTTTTGTTGACTGTATCCTTTGCTGTGCAAAAGCTTTTTATCTTGATGAAGTCCCAATAGTTCATTTTTGCTTTTGTTTCTCTTGCCTTCGTGGATGTATCTTGCAAGAAGTTACTGTGGCCAAGTTCAAAAAGGGTGTTGCCTGTGTTCTCCTCTAGGATTTTGATGAAATCTTGTCTCACATTAAGATCTTTCATCCATTTTGAGTTTATCTTTGTGTATGCTGTAAGAGAATGGTCTAGTTTCATTCTTCTGCATGTGGATGGCCAATGTTCCCAGCACCATGTATTGAAGAGACTGTCTTTTTTCCAGTGGATAGTTTTTCCTCTTTTGTTGAATATTAGTTGACCATAAAGTTGAGGGTGCACTTCTGGATTCTCTATTCTGTTCCATTGATCTATGTTTCTTAATTCCTATTTCTAAAACTGAAGGGGAAAAAAGGAAAAGAAACCTTTTTAAAAAATAAAATGGCTATAGAAGCACCCTTGCCCAAAATCTACTCCATAGCTTTCACATAACGTTACTTGTCAAGGATAGGTACAAATCTTAAGTGTCCTCTCCACAAATGTTAATAGAAGAATGGTTTAGCCATCTGAAGAGATGACATTAAATTCTATCTGCCAGAAAACCAGTCTGGATCCAATTGTTCTTTCATAAACTAGAGAGTTCTGCATTATCATACCTGTCTCATGGCTGAAAATTTTAAACAGTAATTATAAGTTTTTTGTTTGTGTTTGTCAGTATATATTGTAGATATATGGTATTTTCTACTGCCAGATGGTATTGCCAAAATTAATTTGTTAAAGAACTCTGTTTAATTGGCTTAAGGAAAATTAGGTGCTTATATTAATTCTCAAAATACAATAGCACTAATTAAATTCCACGTTCACATGATCTAAGATTAACCTTCAATAAAGCTAATTGAAATGTGTTGGTTTAATTAAAAGATGTGAGTTTTTATAATTGTCAGCATTAAAGGTAATACTTTTGTTCTACCTAGGTTTCCTGAAGTCAAATAAGCTCAGGTTCCCTCTATTACATAATTTGTCAGCAAGAAAGATAACTTAAAGATGATGGTTAGCTGTTTAATGTAATGAAATTTTCATGATTAAACATAATTATTAAGAATAAGTGAATTAAACGGAAAATAAGTTTATGTTTTTTAGCAATATTTGTGTCCACTTTGCAGTTTTCCCAATCTTCTCTTTTTGGTTACTTAAAATCTTAAGAGTTTTGCTAACATATATTACATGATGACTAGTCATTAGATTTCTAGATCCTTTCTAATTAAGATAAAACAGTGAAAGAATAGTTACTACAGATAAGTTTAATCTACTTTTGGCTTCATACTACAGAGAAATTAAAAATACTTGGGCAAGTTAATAAACACACTTTGTGCTCTATTGAAAGACTGTACTGTGAAGCAGCATAGCTTCTAAAAATTATGAAATATAATCATGAATTTTCCAATGTAACAAATCATGATGTAACAGTTAATAATTACTTACTACTTCATTTTCACTAAAAACTATAGTTTCTAAGAGTTAAGCATTCTAATAAAGGTAATGGACGAAATAATACGGGAAACAATTGTATGCAAGGGAAGATAGTGTTTGCTTTAAAAAGCGGGTATGAAGAATGGGAATACACTCTAAAACTAGAAGGTATAATGCTAAGTGAAATAAGAGAAAGACAAACACCATATGATTTCACTAATAGTGGAATTTAAGAAACAAAACAAATGAACAAATTAAAGAGACAAAAACTGATGGTTAGAGAGAGAGAACAAACTGATGATTATCAGAGGGGAGGTGGTGGGTTAAAAAGGTGATAGGAATTAAGGAGTACACTTATCCTGATAAGCACAGAGTAATTCACAGAATTATTGAATCACTATATTATACACCTGAAACGAATATAACTGTATGTTAATTATACTGGAGTTTAAAAATAAATATTTTTATAAAGAATGGGAATACATTTTTATTGAGGATAAAGAAAATAACTTTGCCCTAAAATGAAACTGGTTGTTTAGAGAGAGAAAACTTGGGACAAAATCTAAATGTAAAAATGTTGCAGAAAGTTTGTGAGAAAGAAATCTTTGGAAAAGAACTTTATGCATGGTCATAACTAAGACTGGAATGAATAAGTTTAAATAGCAAAAGTACAGTGACATAAGATTGGAATGTGGCTTTTTTCTCTAATATGACAATTTTCTTAGATTATTGGTCTACTTTTAAGAAATTGTAAACAAATATTTTTATATTTAATGTAATCTAACTAGAAACAAAGTTTGTTTTGTTTTTATCAGATCTTTGATTTCTTATGAAAATTGATTTTTCTCAATGTTTAAAAGACCTAAATTTGCTAACAACTATATAACCTACATTTGCCTTTAGAATCTCAGAATCTTTTATTGTCACTGGGTTAAATAAATAATTGTTAATTTTGCAATGATCTTTAATTCTTAAGATTTTATTTATTTATTCATGAAAGAGAGAGAGGGGGGCAGAAACAGGCAGAGGGAGAAGCAGGCTCCATGCAGGGAGACTGACCTGAGACCTGATCCCAGGTCTCCAGGGTCAGGCCTGGGCTGAAGGTGGCGCTAAACCGCTGAGCCACCTGGGCTGCCCATTGATCTGTAATTCTATTTAGGTATGTGCTTTTAAAGCATTTTTAATATTTTAAAAAACATTTTGACAAACTTTCCAAATTTTAAATTCTGAGTGAAGTCTTTTTTGACTAATTAGGCTTGTTTATTTGCTATCTCAAATTACATAGGAAGCATTGTCAGATAAGTGATGATAAACATTCTTAGGTTATATTGTATGGGTAAATGCTATTAATATAACTGCTCCAGAAATTATATGAAATTCCTTAAGTTCAAATATGTCTTGTTATAACATCCTCACTTAAATTCTAACTACTGAAGTGCTGTGTGTCATGCAAATATTTCCTCGTAAACTGCACTATGATGAACTCGCATCACATCTTTAACCATGGTCACTTTTTGTTTTTTTGTCATTTACAGTTATTGTTTGACTCCGAACATCTTGCAAATATGTTTTCATTTTAAGGAGATTAATGGAGAGGGCTTTTGACATCGATATGGATTTCTGATACTCTTAAGGTCATAAAATTAAACTAAGTAAGAATTTCTGGAACTAGTTGGAACAGTTGAATCAAACACAGCAAGAATTAGTAACATGGTGCTGAATGAATTGAAAAAGATTACTATATTTTTTATGATTCTTGCTTGAAACACTGTTGGTTCTCTCATGTTTGCTCTTCCATATTTAAGGAAATTTTTCTAAGATATCTATGACTTACAGAAATTTGGTAAAATATTCTATTGTGAACAAATTGGAACATTTCTATTTTCTCCCTACCTGAATCCTCCAGAAATCAGAAATTCAGTGAGTATGCAGTCTATCATGGCAATTATAGTTATTTGCTTAAGTTCAATAATAATCTGTTCTCCTTATAACAGGAAACCATTGGTTCTATTACCAAGGCTTTGACTGGAATGTTGTATTTGAGAGAGAAGTTATAGATGCAAATATGACCATATAGTTTTAAGGAACTGAGGTTGACTTCATGGAGCCAATAAAGCCCCTTGGAAAAATCTGCTTGGTACCTTGCTTACAGCGTTCTTGAGAGCCTTATCAGGTGAGTAAGGAAGGTCACTTGATAGCAGGCTTAGTAACCTCAGAATATTCTGGGGATCTTGAAAAGAAAGGAAGTAAGCCAAATCTATAGGTATTAGAGGTGAGTCTAGTGGTAAGTATTTGGCTTGGCTTTTTAACTTCTAGAGGCTATTAAAAGTTCACTCTGATATTCCCTAGAAGTTCCAGCAAAGCAGATTTGAAAAGAACCTATAGGGTCAATCACTATTCTTGCTGCATTCATGTAAGTAATCAGACCGAGTTTGTGGAAACTAATTTTTAAACAAATTAGTCTTAAGTTAGGTATCTTGGTGGAAATTAGGGTGATTTTAGAGAGAAAACCTTCCTTCAGTAACACATCTAGATCTGATTAACTGTCTCTGAATGTTTGTTTTTTGCTGACAAAATGGGTCTAGGATTTGAATTCTTCTGATTTCCTTGAATACCTGGCTGTGACTCTCTAAACTACGTTTTCCAACTTAATCTCATTCTTTTTTCTTCATTTTTAAAATTTGCACTTTTAAAAAGGCTTTTAAATTCCACTTAGCTAACAGGGTGTAATATTAATTTCAGGTGTACAATAGTGATTCAACACTTCCCTACATCACCTGGTTGGTACTCATCACAAGTGCTACTCCCTATTTCCAATCATCTATTTCACCACCAGCCCTTCATTCTTGACTTGAAATCACTGAAAAAACAAAGCTGCCATTCAGTTTGCAGAAGCCCTGCAAACTGAAGCTAGAAACTTGAGGCTAACTTCAGAGAAATTGCCACATCAGTCCATTTCTATACATGACCGCCATGCCTATTGCTGTTTGGGCCACTCAGAAAAATCCCCAGAGACATTGTAGCTGCAGACTAGGAAAATCTGTCCAATTGCCACTGTCTTCCCTCATTCCATCTGAAGATACTTTGAGCCTTACATCTAGTGATCTCACTAGCAGTACTCAGAATGCAGACGCTAGGTTTATAATTTGCTCCAACTTAATTTGTGTTTTTCTTTTATTTCCATAAGAAACACCTTCTTCTATTCATTACCTGAACTTTGAGAGCCCACTTACAGGACTACCTCCTAAAATGAGACAACTATGTAACTGCACTGACCTATTTTCAAGACTAAGACTGGTTCATGAGATATGGATCAGACTTATTACCTAAGGTTCAGAACAGAATAGTTAAACTCCAGCTACTAGGGAACAATGTTGACCTGTGATATTTTACTAAACACAAAGAAATCTTGTCAAAAGGATAGAATGTTAATTTGTAACCATACCACAATGGCTTTTCAATAAAAAGTTATTCCAGATAATAGATGGATTAGTATGGATAACTTCATTTTGGCAGATTGAGTCAGAGGGCTCCACTATGCTGGGAATAAGCTAATCAAACCAAATATCTTCCTTATATGACCCAAAATCCAGTAGCAGAGAAATATTTGGCTAAATGATTTAGTTCTGAAATTCTTGCCTTAAATAAATATATTCTAATTTTTCTAACCATTTTACTGTTGACATGATGTCTATACAATCTGTTAGCCTTTTGTATGTAACGGTCTATAAAGATGGACCTTAAGCCAGTAACAGTAAAATATGTAGACACTATAAATGACATGTATAGTTCCATATAAAGGTTGATGATTTATACCTAGGCACAGTGAAACATCTTAGTCTATAAATATCCTAAACTTGAGCAAATTTAGAAGTTTAGAGATGATCATCCTTTTTGGGATATGCTTACCTCACATATATCAGAACAACTAGGAATGAGTCTTCCTAGTGTTATGGGACAAATACATAATTGGTCACCACTGTCTCCCATAGGTTATTATTTGACCAAAAGGAGGAAATGTGCACTAAAACTGCAGTAAGTGATTGATATCAGCCTCTTATGACCTCTCAAGTGACCTAAAAAAAATACAAAACAAGACCAGAAAACCCGTTAAGTGAAAGCATGCAGTCAATATTTTTGAACAATCAGATATGATAGAAACATAATGTATTAAGATGACCTAATGGTCTTTCATGTGGAAATCAATATACCTCAGTTTTTACAACAAAACAAATCACACCTTGTAATGCTCAATTATACCTTTGAGAACTGCTTCCAAGCATGCATACCTCTTCCCCCTTTCAATATAATACCCTGTAAACTAAGCTTCAGAGCAATTTTTTTCAGAGCAATGTGAAATATTGTCTTCCAGACTAGCCCTGTTGTCTTTTAGCCCTCAGTAAGACAACAAATAAAACATTAACTAATCTACTTTGAGGTTGGCTTTTTTATTCAGTCAACAATGCCTAATTGAAAATGTAATTCATTCAATTCAGGAAATTCTTGGGTCTGTTGCTCACAAAATATGGAAACATGTAATCATAATTGCATAATTTAAAATCATAAAAGGCATCTGGTCTCAATTTCCAGTATATAAAGTGATTTAATGTGTTCATTGAAGAATTGCATTCCTTATTCTTTTGGAAGTATCACTTTTTTTGCAATTAAAGATAAATAATATATCCTTTTATTATATAAATAATATATCCTTTTATTGTATGAGCAATCGATATTTTATTAAAAGCCTTGTAAAAGAAATGTATTCTTTTCTAATAATCAGTTATTAAGTATAATTTTAAAGTTCACTTATAGAATTATATTCAAATAAATGGCTTCTTCCTGGATGTCAAGTAATTTTGGGTGATGAGCACTGAGGGGGGCACTGGATGGGATGAGCACTGGGTGTTATATAATATTTTGGCAAATTGAACTCCAATAAAAAATATACAAAAAAAAGAAATAATTAAAAAGATTTTTAAACAACTGATTTCTCTATCAATGAAATGTATGGTATACTATTTCAATTTTCTTAAAATAAGAATAATTACTCTTAAATTTATGTTTTATTTGCCATGGGCAAAATGGACCAGATTTAATGAAAAATAGAATAAATCCAAATAGATCATTTGGATAATTCTGATAATCAAAGAGGAAAAAACAAAAAAGTAAGCAAATACACAATAATATTTTTTCTTAATTTTTGTTTGATTCTGGCAGTATATAAAGTATAATTATAAAGACAGGAGAATATATATATATATGTATATATATATATATATATACCAATGTTTTATATATATATAAAATAATTTCAGTACTTCAAAAAGGCAATCTTCAGAGGGTCCATATACCTTTTAAAGAAAAAATAATAATTTGAACAAAAGAGTTAATTCCTAGGAAATGTCTTATAAATCAGTGGCAGGTGCTAGCTTTGTCATTCACATTTTCAAGAGGTAAAGTTTTATATGACCTTAGGTTATTTCTATGAAACATTCATTTCAAGAAATGAGAGTAGTAACCATTGAGCACCTTCCAGAAATTGTATCACTGGCTCCTCTCAGTACCAAAAAAGAAATTTCACAAGTCATTTTGAGAATAGAATTTCTTTTGAACTGAGTGGAAAGCTCTGCATGGTGATCATTTAAAGCCCTTGTATATAAAGTTTTCCCATAATTGTTGAAAAATGAAATAAAAACAATTCCTACTATACTATGAATATATTTTAATTTTTGGAATTGGTTATTTTGGAAATGAACTGCACTTCATATTTTAATACTGAATAATAATAAATTTTTCCATTTCTACCAGTAAGTGATTATTCCACATAATATGATTTCTTAAAATTAATTAAGAGTAGCTGTCAGGGAAGATTTAAAATTTTTTTCCCAATAAATAAGAGAATAAGGCTACTTAAATATTTTACTGAGATAATGGCATTCAACTCACAACTTTAAAATACAAATTCTTAGTGATCAACTTAAAATACCTTGTTACTTTAAGGATATCTCAAATATCTAAAATTTTCAGTAACTGCTGCTGAGGGGTAATGACCATTCAATGGTCATGGCATTCAAAATATTGTTCAAGGACACATGATAGAGATTTTAATAGTTTTCCCACATAAAAATATTCCCTTGTTGATGCTGAATTCCATCCAACACTGGAAAAGACCATCATTTATTAACATACATTTTGTTTTATTCATATGAGTCCTCCCTGAATGGAGATCCACATGCTAATTATAAAAAGGCAAAGTAAAAATAATTATTGAGCTTACCAGGTCTGGTGAGACACTATTTTGCACAAGAATGTCACTGTAAACTGCATGTCCTCTCAGCTCCCCTGGAAGGCAAAAACAGCTTTGCTAAGTATCCTGCCTCTGTGGACCACCTTATTTCCAGGAAATTCAGAATCCCTGCTAAGATAAATCAGAAATTTATGCCAATGTTATAGAATAAGTTATTTATAATCTCATGCTAATCTAGTTTCCTACTCCAAGCATTCAGTCTTTTATACTATAGGGAAATAGTAGCCTTCCAACGCTGCTTCTCCTTAAGGGTTTGAGGTAAAGCTTAGACATGATGAATTTCTTGAAAGTGTGAGGAGTAATTAAGTAGTAATTAAGAGAAATTTTCTCCAATCCTTCCATTCACACTGAATTCTCTGCAGCTGTAGGTCCTTCACTACTTCATCTACATAATTTATCTGAAAACAGTAGTTGATACACCCAACAGAAACATTAGTTCACAGCCCAGAACAATGAAACACCCAAAGAGTAAAATTATAGTGAAAAAAAACCCTGCAAAATGGGTACAGTTGGAATAAACTTTCTAAATAAGCCAGATAAACTTAAAAGAAATAAAGCAATAGATTAGCAACAGGAGAGAATAACAACTTGTAATAAAAGAACACAGGTAAAATGTTAATATGAAAATATAATAGATGACACAAGATAAATAATAGAATGCACATAGCTGAAGAAACATCTGTCAATGCAAAAACCAAGCTGAAAAACTCTCATGGAAGAAAAAGATATACAAGAATAAAAGTTATAAAAGTTAAAAAACATATGGAATATGGAAGTGGAAATTCCAAAATCCAGTAATAGGAATAATAAGAGGAATAATGGATAAAAACAAAATATGGAGAAATAAAGATATTTGAAAAAAGAGTGGAGATATATATCATAAAATATAATTCTGAAATAAATTTGTATACTTGAAGAAAAACTAATATCAGATTGAAAAAATCCATTGAGTAATAAAGATTATCAAGAAAAACAAAAATTAAAAAAAAAACAAAAAAACAAAAATTTTACTAAAATGTACTAAAATCTAAAAATACTCAAGACAATGAAAATTTTGTGAAGAATTTTTAGTGAGAAAGAATAGATTGTACACCCAACATTAGGCTCCTCACTTAAAGTACTTTCAAGGGGCGGGGCAAGATGGTGGAAGAGTAGGGTCCCCAAGTCACCTGTCCCCACGAACTTACCAAATAACTTTCTCTTTTTTTTTAAATTTTTTTTTATTTATTTATGATAGTCACACACAGAGAGAGAGAGAGAGAGAGAGAGAGAGAGAGAGGCAGAGACACAGGCAGAGGGAGAAGCAGGCTCCATGCACCGGGAGCCCGACGTGGGATTCGATCCTGGGTCTCCAGGATCGCGCCCTGGGCCAAAGGCAGGCGCCAAACCGCTGCGCCACCCAGGGATCCCCCCAAATAACTTTCAAATCATCCAAAACACCTATGAATTTGGCTTGATATTTAAAGAGAGAATAACTGGAACGCTACAGTGAGAAGAGTTTGTGCTTCTAACAAGGTAAGAAGACGGAAAAAAAAATTAAATAAAAAGGAATCCAGGGGGGGAGGGGCCCCCTGCAAGGAGCCAGGCTAAGGGGGAAAGTGAAAGCCTCCAAGTCAGGAAAGCCCAGCCCCAGAGAGCAGGAACTTTACCAATCTTCACGGATGGAAAGGCGATCACAGGGAACTCAGGCACAATCCCAGGAGGGGCAGTGGGGCCCCTAGGTTCCCGGGGTCACTAACAGAGGAGGTGCATCTGGGGGAGAGCGCCCCACACACTGCGGGCCGAGCTCTCTAAAGGACTGGAGCACACACCGGGCAGGGCCTCGGGAGAAGCTCAGGCATGGAAGGAGCTGAGGCCCCAGGAGCCCAACTCCAGCCGCTCAAGCCTCGGAGCCCAGGGCGCTGGGGGAAACAGCCCAGAACCCGGTGCTCCCCTTGGGACAGGCAGAGGCCGGGAGGACACAGGACAGCGAGAACACTCCTGCCGCCAGGCAGCCCTGAGCTATGCAGATCAGCGCTCCCGCCCCCGGAGCATCCAGGCCCCTGCGGACTGGGACACTGCGGTAGTTATTGGGGGAGCTGACTCCAGGGCTGGAGAGTCGGCTGCCACCACTGTTGTTCCTCCTGGTGTCACCTTGTGCCTGGGACTGAGCAAGGGCTGCCAGGGAGCAGGGGCCTCACAGGATAAACAGCTCCCAATGAGCCCTGCACCTGGCAGGGGGGGGTGTGGGCAGCTCCCCCAGGTGCACACACCCGAGAATCAGCACAGCAGGCCCCTCCCCCAGAAGACCAGCTGGAAGGACAGGGGAAGAGCAAGTTCTTGACCAAGCAGCACTGGAAAGCTCCAGGAGAAGTCGAGGGACTTTCTTTTTTTTTTTTTAATTTTTATTTGTTTATGATAGTCACACAGAGAGAGAGAGAGGCAGAGACATAGGCAGAGGGAGAAGCAGGCTCCATGCACCGGGAGCCTGACGTGGGATTCGATCCCGGGTCTCCAGGATCGCGCCCTGGGCCAAAGGCAGGTGCCAAACCGCTGCGCCACCCAGGGATCCCCGGGACTTTCAGTATATAGAGTCAGAGGATACACTTCCTTGTTTTTGTTTGTTTGTTTGTTTGCTTTGTTTTAATTTTGTTTTATTTTTGTTCTCCCCCCCCCCCTTTTTCTCCTTTTTTTCCTTCCGTTTTCCACTACAACTTGTTTTTAGCCACTCAGCACTGAGCAGAATGACTAGAAAGAAGAACTCACCACAAAAGAAAGAATCAAAAATAGTACTCGCTTCCACAGAATTAGAGAATTTCGATTACAATTCAATGAAAGAAAGCCAATTCAGAAGCACAATTATAAAGAGCTACTGGTGGCTCTGGAAAAAAGCATAAAGGATTCAAGAGACTTCATGACTGCAGAATTTATATCTAATCAGGCCGAAATTAAAAATCAATTAAATGAGATGCAATCCAAACTGGAGGTACTAACGATGAGGGTTAATGAGGTAGAAGAACAAGTGAGTGACATAGACAAGGTGATATCAAGGAGAGAAGCTGAGGATAAAAGAGGAAAACAATTAAAAGATCATGAGGAAAGGTTAAGGGAAATAAATGACAGCCTCAGAAGGAAAAAAATCTGCATTTAATTGGGGTTCCAGAGGGTGCCAAAAGGGACAGAGGACCAGAAAGTGTATTTGAACACATCATAGCTGAGAACTTCCCTAACTTGGAGAGGGAAACAACCATTCAGATCAAGGAGATAGAAATCCCCCCCTAAAATCAATAAAAACCATTCAACACCCCAACATTTAATACTGAAACTTGCAAATTCCAAAGATAAAGAGAAGATCCTTAAAGCAGCAAGAGACAAGAGATTCCCTAACCTATATGGGGAGAAGTATTGGGGTAATAGCAGACCTCTCCACAGAGACCTGGCAGGCCAGAAAGGGTGAGCAGGATATATTCAGGGTCCTAAATGAGAAGAACCTGCAGCCAAGAACACTCTATCCAGCAAGGCTCTCATTTAGATTAGAAGGAGAGATAAAGAGCTTCCAAGATAGGCAGAAATTGAAAGAATATGTGACCACCAAACAAGCTCTGTAAGAACTATTAAGGGGGACTCTGAGAAAGAAAGAAGAAGTCCAAAAAAACAATCCACAAAAACAAGGACTGAACAGGTATTATGATGACACTAAATTCATAACTTTCAATAATAACTTTGAACGTGAATGCGCTTAATGATCCCATCAAAAGGCACAGGGTTTCAGACTGGATAAAAAAGCAAGCCCCATCTATTTGCTGTCTACAAGAGTCACATTTTAGACCTAAGGAAACCTACAGCCTGAAAATGAAAGGTTGAAGAACCATTTACCATTCAAATGGTCCTCAAAAGAAAGCAGGGGTAGCCATCCTCATTATCAGATAAATTAAAGTTTATTCCAAAGACTGTAGTAAGAGATGAAGAGGGACCTATATCACACTTAAAGGATCTATCCAACAAGAAGACCTAACAATCATGAGTATTTATGCCCCAAATGTGGGAGCTGCCAAGTATATCAGTCATTTAATAACCAAAATTAAGATATATTTAGATAAAAATACACTACTACTGGGAGATTTCAACACGGCGCTTTCTATAAATGACAGATCTTCTAAGCACAACATCTCCAAAGAAACAAGAGCTTTAAATGATACACTGGACCAGATGGATTTCACAGATATTTACAGAACTTTACATCCAAACGCAACAGAATACACATTCTTCTCAAGTGCACATGGGACTTTCTCCAGAATAGACACATACTGGGTCACAAATCAGGTCTTAACCGATACTGAAAGATTGGGATCGTCCCCTGCATATTTTCAGACCATAATGCTTTGAAACTAGAACTGAATCACAAAAACTTTGGAAGGAATTCAAACACGTGGAGGTTAAAAACTATCCTGCTACAAGATGAAAGGGTAAACCAGGAAATTAGAGAAGAAATAAAAAGATTCACAGAAAATAATGAAAAGGAAGATACAACCATTCAAAATCTTTGGGGTACAGCAAATGCAGTCCTGAGAGGGAAATACGTCGCAATACAAGCATCCCTCAAAAAACTGGAAAGAACTCAAATACAAAAGCTAACCTTGCACCTAAAGGAACTGGAGAAAGAAGAGCAAATAAAACCTACACCAAGCAGAAGAAGAGAGTTAAAAGATTCGAGCAGAACTCAATGAAATAGATACCAGAAGAACTGTGGAGCAGATCGACAAAACCAGGACCTGATTCTTCGAAAGAATTAATAAGATAGATAAACCATTGGCCAGCCTTATTAAAGACAAAAGAGAAAAGACTCAATTTTAAAAAATCACATATAAAAAAGGAGAGATCACCACCAATACCAAGGAAATACAAACGATTTTAAAAACATATTATGAGCAGCTGTACGCCAATAAATTAGGCAATCTAGAAGAAATGGACGCATTTCTGGAAAACCACAAACTACCAAGACTGGAACAGGAAGAAATAGAAAACCTGAACAGGCCAATTACCAGGGAGGAAATTGAAGCAGTCATCAAAAACCTCCCAAGACACAAAAGTCCAGGGCTAGATGGCTTCCCAGGGGAATTCTATCAACCATTTAAAGAAGAAACAATACCTATTCCACTAAAGCTGTTGGGAAAGATAGAAAGAGATGGAATACTTCCAATCTCACTCTATGAGGCCAGCATTACCTTAATTCCAAAACCAGACAAAGACCCCACCAAAAAGGAGAATTACAGACCACTATCCGTGATGAACACAGATGCAAAAATTCTCAACAAGATACTAGCCAATAGGATCCAACAGTATATTAAGAAGATTATTCACCATGACCAAGTGGGATAAATCCCGGTATGCAAGGCTGGTTCAACACTTGTAAAGCAATCAATGTGATAGATCCTATCAATAAGAGAAAAAACCAAGAACCATATGATCCTCTCAATAGATGCAGAGAAAGCATTTGACAAAATACAGCCTCCATTCCTGATCAAAACTCTTGAGAGTGTATGGATAGAGGGTACATTCCTCAGCATCTTAAAAGCCATCTATGAAAAGCCCATAGGAAATATCATTCTCAATGGGGAAACACTGGGACCCTTTCCCCTAAGATCAGGAACACTACGGGATGTCCACTCTCACCCCTGCTATTGAACGTAGTACTAGAAGTCCTAGCCTCAGCAATCAGGCAACAAAAAGAAATAAAAGCCTTTCAAATTCGCAAAGAAGAAGTTGAACTCTCTGTCTTTGCAGATGACATGATTCTGTACAGAGAAAACCCAAAAGACTGCACCCCAAAATTGCTAGAACTCATACAGCAATTCGGCAGTGTGGCGAGATAGAAAATCAATGCCCAGAAATCAGTGGCATTTCTATACACTAACAATGAGACTGAAGAAAGAGAAATTAAGGAGTCAATCCCATTTACAATTGCACCCAAAAGCATAACATACCTAGGAATAAACCTAACCAAAAAGGTAAAGGATCTATGCCCTAAAAACTACAGAACACTTCTGAAAGAAATTGTGGAAAACACAAAAGATGGAAAAATATTCCATGCTAATGGAATGGAAGAATTAACATTGTGAAAATGTCAATGCTACCCAGGGCAATTTACACGTTTAATGCAATCCCTATCAAAATACCATGGACTTTGTTAAGAGACTTGGAACAAATCATCTTAAGATTTGTGTGGAATCAGAAAAGGCCCCAAATAGGCAGGGGAATATTAAAAAAGAAAACCAGAGTTGGGGGCATTATAATGGCAGATTTCAGGTTGTACCACAAAGCTGTGATCATCAATACAGTGTGGTACTGGCACAAAAACAGACACATAGATCAATGGAACAGAATAGAGATCCCAGAAATGGCCCCACAGCTTTATGGTCAACTAATATTCAACAAAGCAGGAAAGACTATCCACTAGAAAAAAAACAGTCTCTTCAATAAATGGTGCCGAGAAATCAGACATCCACATGCAGAAGAATGAAACTTAGACCATTCTCTTACACCATACACAAAGGTAAACTCAAAATGGATGAAAGATCTAAATGGGAGCCAAGAATTCATCAAAATCGTGGAGAACACAGGCAACACCCTTTATGAACTTGGCCACAGCAACTTCTTGCAAGATACATCTATGAAGTCAAGAGAAACAAAAGAAAAAATGAACTGTTGGGACTTCATCAAGATAAAAAGCTTTTGCACAGCAAAAGAAACAGTCAACAAAACTAAAAGACAACCTACAGAATGGGAGAAGATATTTGCAAATGACCTATCAGATAAAGGGCTAGTATCCAAGACATATACAGAACTTATTAAACTTAGCATCAAAGAAACAAACAATCCAATCATGAAATGGGCAAAATACATGAACAGAAATCTCACAGAGGAAGACATAGACATGGCCAACAGGCACATGAGAAAATGCTCCACATCACTGGCCATCAGGGAAATAGAAATCAAAACCACAATGAGATCCCACCTCACACCAGTGAGAATGGTGAAAATTAAGAAGACAGGAAACCACAAATGTTGGAGAGGATGTGGAGAAAGGGGAACCCTCTTGCACTCTTGGTGGGAATGTGAACTGGTGCAGCCACTCTGGAAAACTGTGTGGAGGTTCCTCAAAGAGTTAAAAATAGAACTGTCCTATGACCCAGCAATTGCACTCCTGGAATTTACCCCAAAGATACAGATGCAGTGAAAGAGTAGAACACCTGCACCCCAATGTTTATAGCAGCAATGGCCACGATAGCCAAACTGTGGAAGGAGCCTCGGTGTCCAACGAAAGATGAATGGATAAAGAAGATGTGGTTTATGTATACAATGGAATATTCCTCAGCCATTAGAAACGACAAATACCCACCATTTGCTTCAACGTGGATGGAACTGAAGGGTATTATGCTGAGTGAAGTAAGTCAATCGGAGAAGGACAAACATTATATGGTCTCATTCATTAGGGGAATATAATTACTAGTGAAAGGGAATAAAGGGGAAAGGAGAAAAAATGAGTGGGAAAGATCAGAAAGGGAGACAGAACATGGAAGACTCCTAACTCTGGGAAACAAAGTAGGGGTGGTGGAAGGGGACGAGGGTGGGGGGTGGGGGTGACTGAGTGGTGGGCACTGAGGTGGGCACTTGATGGGATGAGCACTGGGTGTTATTCAGTATGTTGGCAAATTGAACAGCAATAAAAAATAAATTTATTATTAAAAAAATAAAAAAAAGAAAGAAACGACAAATGCCCACCATTTGCTTTGACGTGGATGGAACTGGAAGGTATTATGCTGAGTGAAATAAGTCAATCAGAGGACAAACATTATATGGTCTCATTCATTTGGGGAATATAAAAAATAGTGAAAAGGAATAAAGGGGAAAGGAGAGAAAATGAGTGAAAATATCAGTGAGGGTGACAGAACATGAGGGACTCCTAACTCTGGGAAAGGAACAAGGGGTAGTGGAAAGGGAGGTAGGCGGTGTGTTGGGGTGACTGGGTGATGGGCAGTGATGGGGCACTTGACGGGATGAGCACTAGGTGATATGGTATATGGTGGCAAATTGAACTCTAATAAAAATACATAAAAAATAAAATAAAATAAAGTACTTTCAAAATGAAATAGGGTTGTATATGATAGACACTGTAGAGCTATTTTGTGCAAGCATTCCCTGCATGTTTCTGTTAATCACTATCTTGAAAATGTTGAGATCCTTTCCTCCCTTTACATTTCCATCAAGCAGAATGTGCAGCAACATGTGTTGTTCAGTGTTCAACGTTAGGGGCTCTGGGGGTGGCCAAACTGGCCTATCTCCCTTGTAACATGGTGTTCAGGTAGTTGAAGTTGATCTCCTCGAAACACTGGTCATGCAAGGCAGGTAAGGGCCACTGATAGTTGTTATGGTATAAAAATTTGCTGCAAGTAAATCCCAATAGTAGATGCTTTGTCCAGTCAGCTGCCCCTGGACTCTCTGTATGTACATTTCCCCAATAAACCTATGTCTTGATCACTGTCTCCAGGTTATGCTTTGGCCTCACCACACTATCATGCACCCTAGGTTTAGAGTCTGCTGCAGTGATTTCTAGTTATTTGGAGGGTGAAGAATTTGAACTTGAAATATATAATTTTCAATGACTTCATTAAAACATGAGATAATAATTAAAATATTTTTTATGAATTACAAGACCACAGAAAATGTGACACAAAAATACCACATAAACTAAAACAGATTCTTAATTATTCAAGTAAGAAGGAAAAAAATCTCTAGGTAATATCACAAACATAGTAATTTTGAACAAACATCTTGATGAAGGTTGCCATTTAAACATAAAGAAATACAAATATCCATATATAATGAAGAAAAGACAGTATATCCATAAAACAGCCTTAAAATTTATAAAATATTAACATAGCATCACTATGAGAGAATAATGAGACTCCAGGAAATGAGAAGATGAGAAAATTCTTAGTTTTAAGGAATATTGCATAGATCATTTTTTAAGGTCTGTCATTTAAAAGAGATAAAAAGCCAAAGAGAATGGAAAGTTTGTAGGTATAAAGATAGAATAAAGACATTGTAACATATTACCAACCCAAAAAACTGGTGAAGGCATACCTACAATCATCTTTAATAACAAAAACTTGCCAGAAAAATATAACAATCCTGAATATGTACAATAGTGAACACTGGGCAGGTCTACCAGATCCTTCATCATCAGTACTGAAGCACCCATTCTCCAGGTTTGGGGAATATTAGTAGCTCATGGCTTACAGGTGAGTCCATCTTCTTATTATTGCCCTCAACTAAAGAGTGTTGTCTTTCGAGGTCACACCTACATCCAATTATGGGTCAGTGAAGAATATAAAAGCCCAGTTTCCTTTCCTAACTTAGGACTCTTCTGCAGGATCTGTCCTAGCCTCAGAGCTCCTTGTGGAATTAGCTGAGCCCTTTGCTGTGACTGAATCACAGACCATTTTGTCCCTCTGCTAAATACTACTTACTTAAGCCCTCCACAAGTGATGATATTAAGAATAATTCCTGAGTAGTAATCTCCATCTCAGAGTTTCCTTTCAAGGGGATCTGAACTATAGCAGTTGGTGCCTGCAATGTTGCCAGAAAGCAGATGCTAAGGTGATACTATAAAATTGATCACCTGTGGCTCAACTAACAAGGAGCTCTCCTTCACTGGTAGAAGATGGAGCCCTGATAACACCTGGCACCTGGTATCATTCCAAAGGTTAAAGCTTTCTGCCATGGTGACCTGGAATGCTGTTCCATGAAAGGGCACGCACTAGCTGGGGTAAGGGATCAGGCAGAAGATAAGAAAAGAAGAGTTAATAGTATAAGAATAATGGAATTAGATGGCTATTTCCAGAGGCAATAAATGCTTGGAAGAGACACAATGAAAGGCTGAGAGTAATTAATCAGAACTGAAGGATAAGTGTGATAATTAAAAAAGCCTCATTAGCAGCACTATAAAGCATTTAATTCCCTGCTAGAAGAGGAAAGAATAAGTTGAGGACCAATTCTAGGCCAAGAGTAGCAGAGGTTAAGATCCATTTGACTTCTCAACTCGAGGAGATCTGCTATGGAAGAGTGGGTTCCCTTATTGGGAAAAGTTGGACCATGAGTATGATATGGGAGACATCTAAACTGATGCACTTGAAAATCTTGAATCTCCCTAGTCCCTTGAATCCACTGGGTGTTCTGAAGAAGCCTACTCCTTCCTATTGAAATCCATCACTTACCCTTTTTCTGAAGATCATACAGAGGCCTCTGCCTTATAAGCAAACCGTATCCCCTTCAGAATATATTTCTGCCACTCATCCTCATCATTAGATCAAAAACTGGAGTTAAGTTCCATTATCACTTGGCCAGAGAAATGTTGGGCTTCCTGAGAAAAAGAGATCATATTCCAGAGGAGCTGCATGGCTGCATGGTCTAGCCACTATATACCAACAAAAGTCAGAAAAGTATTTCTCGAACTGGATTTTGAATGTGCTGGATGAAGGGGATAGGAGGGCTGTACACAAACTTAAGTAAGAGAGTCTATTTCCCAGAGTACAGAAGTTAGCCCACAAGAAAGGACCCTGGAAGAGGTACTGACTTACTGCTAACATGACACATTAATTTGGAGAAGTTCTGTTGGGTCATGCCAAGCGAAGCAGAAATGTTAGAAATGCCGTGACAAAGTGGAAGAAGCTAACAAAAGTCTATGAGAAAAAGGACATGCTAGAGAGGTATGTTATATAAGGATGGGAAATCACCAGATAATTTTGTCACATGGGAAGCCCAGATAATTTTCTGTTTATCAGAGCATCAAGGAATGCTCTAGTCAGAGGGGCAATTGTATCGTTGTATCAGTTCAGAGGTGGTAATCTTCAATCATCTTAGGCTGATTCCAGAAGATTCTTTTACTGAAATGAGCTATCTGATAACAGTGAGAATGATAGTTTTCAAAATAAGAGACCGTAAGACTGTGTTTAAACATTGGAGGCAAAGCTGGCATAGTTATTTTAATAGTGAAGTCAGAGTGACAACAATGGTGCCTTCACCTACAGAGATTTATAGAGATAGTTACTGAAATATGACATTCTTATAAACAAGAAAAAATGAGCAACCAATAAGGGCATTAATCAATTTATAAAACTAGAATAAATAAAAGATGGATAATCAAGAGGCAAAACAGGCACCCCAATAAATGTCATAATCCTTTGCCTAGTTCCTGAATCAGCACCAGATTTTGGACCACAAACCCACTAATTGAAGGAGAATCTGGTTCCTCATGAGAAAGGATTCTAGAACAGGGGAATATGTTCCTAATTCATTCCCCCAAAGACCTATATTGACCTACTTAGGAAATTGTGCCCTGGTAAAAGAGAAACATTCAAATGATTAATGTACTCTTAGACATTTAGTCTGAGTTTTTATTGAAACTTGGAGACCTGATACATCATTATGCCACACCTGTTGGAACAGGAGTATATAGAGACCAGGAAATACCTAGAATTCTGTCCCAGTAAGGCTTAGAAAGTTCACTGTGTTCAAGTACCTACATGTTTGTTATTTCCCTATCCCCAGAATTTATAATTTAAGTGGATATACTTGGGGATTGGCATAAATCCCATATTAGTTTTCTAATATGGGATTTCTGAGCAGTAAGACCTAAGTGAGGTGTGAGGTGAGGTAACTTGGAAACATCCTCCACTACCCTCTGCTCAAATCCAGCTCTCTAAGGTAGTAAAATAGATATAGATGTATGCTTGTATCTCTCTCTCTCTCTCTCTCTCTCTCTATATATATATATATATATATATATATATATATATATATAAACATCCGGGGGGGATGCAAATGATCTGTGTCAATTATATATACCTAAAGGTTGCAGTGGTTGTGGTTCCCATCATATTTCCATTAATTCACCAGTCTGGATGCTCAACATCTAGACAAATTCTGGATAATGTGTTAGTGAAACAACAAATACAACCAAGTATTAGGCCCCATTATAGCTGCTTATACAAGTATGTTGTTCTTGCTAAAGCAGGTTAATATGGTCTCGGTACATGTAGTGATTAATCTCAATACTGGATTCTCTTCCATCCCTGTCAGAAAGAGTCCACACTTACTCGGAATAGAAGCTCCTGTACCTTCTTTTATAAAATGGAGTAGAAGCGGATCATCTGGACAAACTGCAGAATATCATATTAGTTCACCATATCAATGATATGTTAATTGGACCAGATTATCAAGAAGTGGAAAATACTTTAAAGGCGCTTATAAGGCATGTATCCTCCACAGGGTAGAAGGTAAGATCCATGGGGATTCAAGATCCTGGGATATCAGTAAAGTTTGAAAGCGTCCATTGGTCTAGGGCATGTTGAGGCTTCTTCTCCAAAGAACAAATAATTTCATCTTACACATTCTATGACTAACAAAGTAGTACAGTGGCAGGTAGGCCACTTTGGATTGTGGAACCAGTTTATACCATGCAAATAGCAATGACAATAGAAACGTAGTAGCAATAAATATATCAAATAAAATATGCATATCAAGCAAAATATACATAGAATGTTACTTGAGGCAAAGTGATTAATTTTATTATGATAAAAGGATTAATCTATCAAGAAGATACAACAATCATATGTGCATCTAACCCACTACCAAATAGATGAGGAAAAAACTGGCAAAATGAAAGAATGGACAATTCAGCAATAATTGAAACTTCAACACACCCATTCAGTAATATATGAGAACAACTATGTAGAAGATATACAAGAACATTAATGACTTGGACAACATTGTAATCCAACTACACGTAAAAAACAACTCCAGAACATTCCACTCAACAAGAACAGAATATATATTCTTTCCAAGTATGAAGAAACATTCTCCAAGATAGATCATGTCCTAAAACACAAAATAAAGCTTAATAAATGTAAAAGGATTGAAATTATACCAAGGATGTTCTACAACCACAATGTAAGGAAAAGAGAAATTAATAACAGATTTGAGAAACTCAAAAATATGTGGACACTGAAAATCATACCCATAAAAAATGGGTTAAAAAAGAATCAAATGAGGAGTGCTAGCTGGTTCAGTTGGTAGAACATACAATTCTTTTTTTTTTAAGATTTTATTTATTTATTCATGAGAGACACAGAGAGAGAGAGAGGCAGAGACAAAGGCAGAGGGAGAATCAAGCTCTATGCAGGGACCCCGACATGGGACTCAATCCCAGGACTCCAGGACCATGCCCTGGGCCGAAGGCAGGTGCTAAACTGCAGAGCCACCCAGGGATCCCCACATACAATTCTTGATCACAGAGTTGCAAGTTCATGACCCACATTGGGTGTAAAGCCTACTTTAAACAAACAAACAAACAAACAAATAATTAATAAATATCAAAAGAGGTATTAGAAAATGCTTTTAGATGAATGAAAATAAATCCACAACATACCAAAATGTATGTGATGTTGCTAAAGTAATGCTGAGAGGGAAATTTATAGCTATTAATGCCTATATTAAAAAGAAAGAGGTATCTCAAATTTATAACCTTAGCCTTTTGCCTTAAGACAATAGAAAATAAAGAACAAACTAAATATAAGGTAATCAGAAGGAAGGATATAATACATTTTTTAAGTTTTTATTTAAATTCCAGTTAGTTAAGATACAGTGTAATATTAATTTCTGGTGTACAGAATAGTGATTCAACACTTTCTACATCACCCTGCGCTCATCACAAGTGCCCTCCTTACTCCCCATTGCCTATTTAACCCATCTGTCACCTTCCTCCCCTCTAGTAACCATCAGTGTGTTCTTGGTTTCTTGGTTTGCCTCTCTCTCTTTTTTCCCTATGTTTGTTTGTTTTGTTTCCTAAATTTCACATTGAGAAAAATCAATGAAATTGGAATCTACTTTTTGGAACCATCAACAAAATTGTGAAATCTTGCTAGACTGAGAAGAAAAAGAATAAAAGTAAAATTTCTAGAATCAGATATGAAATGGGGCATTAGTAATCACATAATAGGAAAAATAAATGACTGGAAAGGAATACTAGGGATAATTTTATTCCAAAAAATTATAACTTAAGTGAAAAAATGCATAGAAAGATGCAAACTACCTTCAAGCAATATTACAAAGCTGTAGTCATCAAGATAGTACGTACTGGCACAAAACAGAGAAGTATATGAACGGGACATAGTAGAAGACTCAGAAATGGACTCACAACTATGTGGTCAATTAATCTTTGACAAAACAAGGAAAGACTATCCAATGGAAAAAAGATGGTCTCTTCAACAAATGGTGTTTGGAAAACTGGAGAGCCACATGCAGAAAAATGAAACTGGACCACTTTTTAACACTTTACAAAAATAAATTCAAAATGGATAAAAGTTCTAAATGTAAGACAGGAAACCTCAAAATCCTAGAATAAAACATAGTCAGCCACCTCTCTGACCTTGGCTCTAGCAAATTCTTACTAAACATGTCACTATAGGCAAGGGGAACAAAAGCAAAAATGAACTATTGGGATCTAATCAAAAGAAAAAGCTTACCCACAGTGAAGGAAACAATAAAAATAACTAAAAGACACAGCTGATAAAGGGTTAGTATTGAAAATATATCAAGAACTTATCAAACTCATCACCCCCAAAAAAATAATCCAGTTGGAAAATGGATAGAAGGCATGAACAGACATTTTTCCAAAGAAGTCATCCAGATGGCTAACAGACACATGATAAGATGCTCAACATCACTCATCAGGGAAATACAAATCAAAACCCCGATGATATACCACCTCACGCTGGTCAGGATGGCTAAAATTAACAACACAGGACACAACAGATGTTGTTGAGGATATGGTGATAGGGGAGTCCTCTTGCACTGTCAGTGGGAATGCAATCTGGTGCAGCCACTGTGGAAAACAGTATGGAGGTTCCTCAAAAAGTTAGAAATAGAACTACCTTATGACCCAGCAATTTCACTACTAGGTATATACACAAAGGACACAAAAATACTGATTTGAAGGGGCATATGCACCCTCGTGTTTTTAGAAGCATTATCAACAATAGCCAAATTATGAAAAGAGCCCAAATGTCCATCGACTAATGAATGGATAAAGAAGATGTGGTTTAGGTATATAATGAATATTACTCAGCCATGAAAAAGAACAAAATCTTGCCATTTGCTGTGACATGGATAAAGCTACAGTGTATTATGCTAAGTGAAATAAGTCAGAAAAAGACAAATACCATATGGTTTCACTTATATGTGAAATTTAAGGAACAAAACAAATGAACATAGGGGAGGGAAGAAAAAAGATAAAGAGGTAAACCATATAAGACTCCTAACTATAGATAATAAACTAAGAGTCGATGGAGGGATGTGGGTGGGGGATGGGCTAGGTGGAAGATGGGGATAAAGGAAGGCACTTGTGATGAGCACTGAGTGTTAGATATAAGTGATGAATCACTAAATTCTTCACCAGAAACCAATTTTGCCATATATATTAACTAAGTAGAATTTAAATAAAACATTGAAATAAAAACGATGCAAACTATCAAGACTTACTGATGAACAGATACACAATCTTAGCAGCCTATAACTAGTTAAGACATTTTATTAGTAAAAAAAAAAAAATTACAAAAAAGAAAAGCCCAAGCCCTGATGTATTTGCTGAATTCTAACATTTAAAGAAGAATTAAGATCAATTCCTCACAAACTCTTTCAAAAAATAAGACAACAGTTCCCAACTTTTCCCATGATGCCAGTATAACCCTGACACAATAAGACAAAATTTCACCAGAAAATAAAATTATAGGCCAACGTTTCTTATAATTTCAGAGGGAAATATCTTCAACAAATACTAGCAAACCAAATATAGAAACATATAGGGAGAATTATATGCTATGACCAAGGGGACTTATCCTAGAATGCAATGATGACTCAACATACAAAAATCAATTGAAGTTTAAAAAACTAATTGAAGTAATACACTTTAACAATAGAGTTAAAAGAAAAAAGCAAAAAACAACAGGGTACCTGGGTGGCTCAGCTGGTTAAAATAATTGAAGTTTACTTCAATTCTACTGTTACACTGTAACAGTAGAATATATTTTATTTTTTAATTGGAGTTCAATTTGTCAACATATAGCATATCACCCAGTGCTCATCCCGTCAAGTGCCCCCCTCAGTCTCTGTCACCCAGTCACCCCACCCCCTGCCCACCTCCCCTTCCACTACCCCTTGTTTGTTTCCCAGAGTTAGGAGTCTCTCATGCTTTGTCACCCTCTCTGACATTTCCCACTCATTTTCTCTCCTTTCCCCTTTATTCCCTTTCACTATTATTTATATTCCCCAAATGAATGAGACCATATAATGTTTGTCCTTCTCCGATTGACTTATTTCACTCAGCATAATATCCTCCAGTTCCATCCACGTCGAAGCAAATGGTGGGTATTTGTCGTTTCTAATGGCTGAGGAATATTCCATTGTATACATAGACCACAGCTTCTTTATCCATTCATCTGTCGATGGACACCGAGGCTCCTCCGCAGTTTGGCTATTGTGGACATTGCTGCTATAAATATTGGGGTGCAGGGGTTCCGGTGTTTCACTGCATCTGTATCTTTGGGGTAAATCCCCAGCAGTGCAATTGCTGGGTCGTAGGGCAGATCTATTTTTAACTCTTTGAGGAACCTCCACACAGTTTTCCAGAATGGCTGTACCAGTTCACATTCCCACCAAGAGTGCAAGAGGGTTCCCCTTTCTCTACATCCTCTTCAACATTTGTTATTTCCTGTCTTGTTAATTTTCACCATTCTCACTGGTGTGAGGTGGGATCTCATTGTGGTTTTGATTTGCATTTCCCTGAAGGCAAGTGATGCGGAGCATTTTCTCATGTGCTTGTTGGCCATGTCTATTGGAACAGTAGAATTAAAAACAAACAAAACAAAACAGGAGCACCTGGGTGGTTCAGTCAGTTAAGAGACTGCCTTCAGCTCAGGTCATGATCTCAGGGTCCCTGAATGGGGCCCTGTGTCAGGCTCCCTATTCAGAAGGGAGTTGGCTTCTCTATCTCCCTCTGCCCCTCTCCATGCTTGTGCTCTCACTCTCTCTCTCTCTCTCTGTCTCAAATAAATAAATAAAACCTTTAAGAAAACAAAACACCCCCAAACCCACATGATTATCTTTTTTTTCCACATGATTATCTTGTTTAAATTTATTTATTTAAGTAATCTCTACACCCAATGTGGGGCTTAAACTCATGATCCTGAAATACAGAGTTGCATGCTTTTCTGACTGAGCCAAGCAGGCACCCCATGATTAGCTTAACTGCCACAGTAAAATCATTTGACAAATTCCAAAACCCTTTTATGATTAAAACAAACAAACAAGGGATCCCTGGGTGGCACAGCGGTTTGGCGCCTGCCTTTGGCCCAGGGCGCGATCCTGGAGACCCGGGATCGAATCCCACATTGGGCTACCGGTGCATAGAGCCTGCTTCTCCCTCTGCTTGTGTCTCTGCCTCTTTCTCTCTCTCTCTCTCTCTCTCTGTGACTAAAATAAATAGATAAATAAATAAATAAATAAATAATAAAAACAAAAAAAAAACATTCAACAAATGAGGAATAGAAGGAAACTCCCTCAACATTTTAAAGGGCACCTATGAAACAACACTGAAAGCTTTCCCATTAAGAAGAGGAAAAAGAAAGTAATGCTTACTGTTGCCATTTCCATTCAACATTGTACTGGAGGTACAAATATCAATAAACTGAAGAATAGATAAACAAAATTTAATATATGCCTACAATTAATTATTACTCAACCATTAAAAAGAATGAAGTACTGAAACATGCTACTCCATAGATGAAATTTCAAATTATTATGTTAATTGGGAGAAGCCAGTTACAGTAGACCAGATATCATATTATTCCTTTTATATGAAATGTCCAGGATAAACAAAAGTATAGACACAAAAAAATAGACTAGTGGTTGGGGTGGGTGGGTCAATAGAAGAGTGATAGCTAAAGGGTACTTTTTTTTTTGCTGTGGTAAGAAACGTAAATATTTACCATGTTAACCATTTTAAATGTACAGTACAATAGTGTTAACTATATGCACAATGTTGTACAAGAAATCTCTAAAATTTCTTCATCTTGCAAACTGAAACTCTATATCCATTGAGAAACAGCTAGCTTTCTCCCTGCCCCCTGCTGCAAACAAAAACTATTCTACCTTCTGTTTCTAAGATTTTGATTAATTTAAGTTCTTCTTTTTCTTTCTCTATTTTTTTTTTGAGAGAGAGAGAGAGAATGTGAGTGTGTGGGCTGGGAGGGGGCAAGGGCAGAAGGAGAGGGGGAGAATCCTTAGCCAACTACCCAGAGCACAGAGCCAGATATAGAGCTCAATATTATGACACTGAGATCATGACCTGAGCCCAAACCAAGAGTCAGATCCACCTGGGCACCCCTAATCTGAAGCCTTTGAATTAAGAACATTTGGGGACTAATGAATGATAATGGTACCACAGGCTGGGACTTTAAAGCTTGGAATTTTTAATGATCTTTCTTTAAGGTATTCATATAGTTAAAATCAGCCAATCTTCCCCCACTGTACCTGTATTTCTTTAACTTTTCATCACAGAAATCCTGTGGTCCATCAAAGTTGGCAGATAAGAGAGAACTAGCACTCAAACTACTAGACTATGGAGCATTCACTTTAAAGCATAGCAAAAATTCTAAGTAAACAGATATAAATTAAAAATATCAGCAGGTACCCAGGCCTTTTTGAAATACAAACAACATTTAATTTTTCTGTTTTGTCTAGCTAACAGCTCCATGTGTCATCCAATTGTCTTTCAATCTCCAGATAAAGGACCATTAAATCAGCCAGAGGGTGGAGAATACGATTCTTTTCAACACCAGAAAGCTGGGGTTAGGAATACTGCTCAAGAAAAGTCTACTTTTTTTTTTCCTTTAGGAAAATATGTTCCTTTTCTAATACTGAATTTGATTCAAGAATCAAGGTTAAGAGACGCCTGGGTGGCTCAGTGGTTGGAGCATTTGCCTTCTGCTCAGGGCATGATCCCGGAGTCCTGGGATGGAGTCCCACATCAGGCTCCCTGCAAGGAGCCTGCTTCTCCCTCTGCCTGTGTCTCTGCCTATATCTCTGTCTCTCTGTGTGTCTTTCATGAATAAATAAATAAAATCTTAAAAAGAAGAATCAAGGTTAATAAAAAAAATCAAAAGTATTTCAGTTACTTGTGTAGGTTATGTCTATTTGGTGATTCAAGACTTGAGTCAAAGGGGGCAGTTTGATAGCAAGAATTGATCTCACCTACACAATCCATGTCACCAGCCTCTGTGTTCCTCTTGTTAGAGACCCTGGGACCGAGATAAATTATGCTGAAAATTGCTGCATCTGCTTCTACCCTAAGCTGCCACTTTACATCTGATAAGAATTTGTGCTTTGAGAAAATTAAATTGGAAAGTTAATCTTTTACTCTATGTGAGTGTGATTTTGCTTCCTACTAATCCATAACACATCTGATACTCTGATCCTAAAATTTCATGTATTATCTATCGAAGTGCTTGCTCAACTTTGTGCATATTAACTTAAATTTGATTTTCATAAAATCTATTCACAATGAGTTCAAGCAAACATTTAAAATTGTTTATCTTTTGTAGAGAGCCAAGTGTCACTCTTTGCCAGCCATTAACCTCAGGCCAGACCGATATAATTAGTTTTGGTAATTACTTATAGCTTTTCAGGAATGATTGAAATTATGCATCCTTACTTCACTCTGGAATTAAATTGATGGATTCTTCTTGTGTGAGAACTTTGACCTTTAAGTCTACCTATTCACAGTATGTTCCATAACTAATGAAATACATTTTTCAAGTCTTCCTTCTCTATAGAAAAACATAATAATTGAAATGCTCTGAAGCATACTTAACTCAAAGACGCTCAAGTATATAACTCACATTGAGGCCATTAGTTTTAAATATTTCTGGTTTTATAAGTTTTTACTTGTCTTCTGGGGCCATTTCCCTCTTCCACACATGTGAACATTGGTTTAAGAAATGCATGGATAGTGATGTATGGCTCTAAGAGCCTCAAGTTTTGTCAAGGTCTTTCAGTGTCAGTGAACATGTGCTCATACAAGAACTAAAATGTCAATTTAAACTTCAAATAGTCACTCAAATCAGTAAGTGAATAATCAGCATTTAACTATAGATGTAATAGGATGATTTTTCCCTCATTATTTTTAGAATGGTATACAAAAGTATTTAATAATGTTGACATTAGTATCAGATATAACTGAGTTGTCTAGCCTCTCCCACTTATTTATTAGCTGTTTTGCTTTGGGTTATTTA
Source organism: Canis lupus familiaris (assembly GCF_011100685.1). Classification (NCBI taxonomy): domain Eukaryota; kingdom Metazoa; phylum Chordata; class Mammalia; order Carnivora; family Canidae; genus Canis; species Canis lupus. The sequence goes on from NC_049260.1 coordinate 29,165,250, forward strand.
ATCTTTAAGCTCCTGATTTTTCATTTGTATAATTGGAATAATGCCTCATATCCTATTTTATTGATTTAAGAAGACAAGGATGACTTAGTAATCTAAACATCAAAAACATCTAAGAAAACAATAATTCAAGAACAATTATGAGTGTCTCTTTTAGGAAATAGCACAATATAATTGAAGAATTATTTGCTTTATTGTGCGGTATTTGGAAATGGAATTATCTACAGGATTCTCAGGTTGGTGATATTATGATACAATCTGTGATAAATCTATAGATAAGATGGTGTATATCATAAGAGAAAATCACGTTAATGTCAAAGGACTCTCTCTGAAAGTATATGAGATGTGATTTTTTTCCAATTATTTGTTTTCCTAAATAATAAGTGTTCTCAAATGTTTAATGGCAAGTGTAATATATATATATATATATACATATCTATCTATTTTTCTATGTATCCACACATCTGTGTATAAAATCTGGGTGCTATTTTGAAGTTAAATATCTCATTCCAAATAAAATATTTTAATTTGGGAAAGATCAAATAGATATTCAGATAGAATTTTGTCTTGTTATAATAATAATTATCAGTAAGTATCAGAAGGACTGGGGAACTGACTTCTAATAACAGTGGAACAATTTATTCTCTTTGAGAAAGGAAGCTGTATATTCTTTAAGTAAGCCAAATTGTAGCTGTTGTATCTGCTTTAAAAAAAGCCATTGAAATAATTCATATACATTTGTTAATTGACTTCTATACCACCATTACCATTACTGAAGTAGAAACAAGAGATCAGCATGTTATATATTGTGGACAGGTTGCTTATAAAATAAAGGTGCTTATTTGATGAAAATGTCATGTCATGTTTATTGTGACACCAACATAAAAAGGTCAACTTTTTCTAAGTTAACTTCTACATTTAATGTAATTTCATTTAAAAAAATCTCACAAGAAGTTTATGGAACTTGACTAATGGATTCTAAACTGCATAAATGTCCAAGAGTAGCCACAGTCAATTTGTTGAAGAAGAATATGAAATGAGACTATTCTAAGTAAGAATTATTATAAAGTTATAGTAACTAAAACCATGTGCCATTAGCACTGGGTAATTCCCAATCAAAAGAACAGAAGATAGAGCCTGGAAGCAGATCCAATAACAGTATGGAAACTCAAAATATGACACAAGTCACATAAAATCATTGGAAGACTTTTGAATACTTCAAACGATGATGGTAGAAATGACTGTACATGTTAGGGAATAATAGGGATTTACTTCCTACTCTACACAAAAATAAACTCCAGAAGTATTAATGAATTAAACAAAGAAAAATTCATTTTTAAAACTACTGAAAAGCACACAATACTAGATATCAGAAGATTTAGGGTAAAGTTTTAATTGTAGGAAAATATATTTATTTAACTTACCTAGGATTTTAACACATCATGATTTGCATAATTATAACTGTGAACTGAAAATCAGTATCTTTATTATGTAGTGATATATTGATAGAAGGAGAGATAAAACCTACAAATAAAATCAAGTATATGGCCTCTGCCCATGAGTTTACATATGAAAAAGTATTACAACATATGCTCCAAATCATCAGTGGATATACTCATAGATTAAGGGGTAAAATTTTCCCACCACCTCACTCCAATAGAGATATCAACTTAATATAATGCTCAAAAGAAAGAGATTTTTTTAGGGTTCAGTGAGTGAAGAAAAATTTAGGGTCAAAAATTGCCCAATCCTCTGAATATTTCAAATTAGTCTCAAGGAATCCTTTGCAAAGCCTATAGAATAGAATAATTACAGTTGTTTGCAGCATTTTTAAATTCCCTTACAGCATAGCTTATCTATAACTGAATTCTTATTTAAGAACTAAATTTAGACAATCTGGAGAGCAGTCATGTTTCAAAATATGGGAAAAATGAGATGCCCACTTCTGCTGCTGTAGTCAGTGACCAGTGTCCAATCTTATTACAGATTTTCTTTTCCTATACTGCTTCTTTCATGACTAGCAGAAACCTCTTCTCTACTGGTCCATTTCACCAAGACTGTGACCTTGAAATGAGATCTCATGATTATTGGCCTATTAATTCTTAAGGCAAACTCATTAGAAATATTAGACTATATTTCTTATTAGTTCAAGTACTTAATCTTTCTTGATGAAGCGATTGTAATGAATATTTAAAAGATAAGAAACACCTACCAATAATTGCATACTTTACATTTTTTTTTACAAAATAATTAAATGTAGCACAGTAAAGTTCAAGCAAAGGGTTTATGCTATGCAATCCAAAAAGATGATGTTTCAAAGTGTATTCTCTTTCCCTGTCACTATAAATCAAGAGCAAACTTCTCATGATGGTACATAATACCATTGTTATTCTGACTCAATGACTCTTCAGCTACAAACTAGTATCAGATGATGTAGTAATGCAATTAAGTTTACTCACATGTCATGTTCACCTCAGAAGACATCGATTGCTTTTACTAACTAGAAGAAAGAAAGGATGAAAAAGAGTAGTAGCTGAACTGAAATTTCAACTATTTGATCTATATTCTGAGAGATGTAACACTTTCATGAACAGGTCACTTGATTTAAAGTAAAATAATAAATACCAAGCAATGGCCCAATAACTCTCTACTAAGTGTATTTTTTTAGCATTGTACTGAAATAGGTGATATAGGATAAACATACTTATCCTATATCCATGTTGTTAATGTCTTTGCTCTCCGTATATATAGATATAGATATAGATATAGATATATACATGTATATATATATCTGTATATATAAGATATATAGGGATTTACCTCCTACTCTACACAAAAATAAACTCCAGAAGTATTAATGAATTAAACAAAGAAAAATTCAATTATAAAACTACTGAAAAGCGCACAAGACTATATATCAGAAGATTTAGGGTAAAGTTTTAATTGTGGGAATATATATATGTATCTATATATATAAGATATATATAAGTATCTATATATAAAATTGAAAATAATTTAAAATTCATTAAAACATATAAAATCTATATCTTTTGCATTAATTTTTACCTGATCTACCATACAGAGAGATTGCCTTCTGAACTCACAAATCCTTGCTTCTTCCATTCTTCCTTATTTCGTTCAGTCCCAATGCCTTTTTATCACTTACTTTTTTTGGCCTAAAATCTTGCACTAGCTTTCTTCTTTTTTTTTTTAATTTATTTCCCCAGATTCATTGAGATCGAATTTACATATAACATAGATTTTGATATGACTGGTTTTCTCATCATTCACACTTTGACTAAAATGCCATTATATCAGAAATTCCTTTCTTGACCACATTTCCTAAAGTAGCACTCCATCAACAATTTCTATTCTATCAAGTATTTGAAATATATATTTAGTTATCAATTACATAATATATGATTTATTTAATTTATATATAATATACAATAGTATATTTAAACCTACAATAATTATAGGAGCAATAAAGGAACTCCTAATATTCTATAACCAAATTCATAAAGCATTTACATTCTCTTCATTTGCTTTCTTGTTATTTCTGTAAAAGTACACATAAAGACAACTTATTTTTTCTGCACCACTTGAACGTAATTTTGAAACATGTCCCTTTATTTATAAGTAATAGGTTTTCCTAAGGAAAAAAAGGCTTTGTTTTACACTGATAGTATGGTTAGGTACGTGAAGGAAATTAAAAGTACAATATATCACAATGAGCACTGAGTGATGTCTAGAATTGTGGAATCACTATATTGTACACTTGAAACTAATGTAACATTGCAAGTTAACTATACTGTAACTGCAATGAAATTAAAAAATAAAATTGATAGAATACTATCCTAATGGTTTGATGGAGCTGGATGATTGAAACACAGGAATTTTGTACACACTTTGTGAAACTGTCGATAGGTTGAAATCAGTCATGGTGAGAGTATTCAGTCCATGGAAATGGATGAACACTAAAATTTAGGGCTTCTATTCTAGAGTTCCCACTTACTGGCACACTACTAGTATTATCTAGCCCAGAGCCCATATTCAAAGTTTGTAAAGTTCCCCAATATTGTCCTCCAGAACTATTTATTTTTCTCAGTCCAAGTTCGATTCAGGATCACATATTGCATTTATTGCCATACCTCTTTACTTTGCTTTAATGTGGAACATGTCTTCAATATTTCTTTGTGTTTCTTGACCTTGACATTTGAAGAGGGTATTTGGAGAATATACTCAGGGTTTGTCAAATGTTTCCTCGTGATTAGGTGAGGTTGTGCACTGTCTGCAGTAATACCACAGATATGTTTTGTCCTTTTCAGTGCATCACTTAAGTGACACATGAGGATGGTTTATCCCTAAATCAGTAACAGGAGCTTTAAACATTTGGTTAAAGTGATGTCTGATGAGGTTTAATACTATAAAGGTACTATTTTCCTTCTTAAAGTTAAGAAATAACATGGATCTACTTTGAGACTATATAATATCCTCTTGCTCATTATTATTAGACCTTCAAGTATCAGCATTCATTAATGCTTTTCTAACTTTATATTTTCCTATATTTAGAATTAAAGAGCTATATTTAGTTATGAAGACCATCCACTTCCACCATTTTATTTATTTACTTACTTATTCCTCAATTCATTTGTGTTTGTGTGTATCAGTATATTTGTTAATTAACTCAGTGCATTATCAATTTTGCAATAATAACTGTCACCTATTTAACCCATTTCCCCACCCACTTCCTCTCTTGAAACCATCATATTGTTCTCTGTAATTAAGAGACTGTTTTTTGGTTTGTCTTTCTCTCTCTCTTTTATTTTTTCCCCTTTGAATCCTTGTTTTTGTTTCTTAAATTCCACATATGAGTGAAATCATATGGTATTCATCTTTCTCTGATTGACTAATTTTGCTTCCCATTATAATCTCTAGCTACATCTGTATTGTTGCAAAGGTTTCATTCTTTTTTTATGTCTGATATTTCATGTATCTATATACTACCTCTTCTTTATCCATTCATCAATCGATGGCCACTTGGTCTACTTTCATATCTTGCCTGTTGTAAACAATGCTGCCAAAAACACAAATGCATGTATATCTTTGAGTTAGTGTTCTGGAATTCTTTGGGTAAATACCCAGTAATGTGATTGCTAGATTATAACGTAGTTCTATTTTTAACTTTTTTTAAAAGATTTTATTTATTTATTCGAGAGAGAGAGAGAGAGAGTCAGAGACACAGGAAGAGGGAGAAGCAGGCTCTATGCAGGGAGCCCGATGTGGGACTCGATCCCGGACCTCCAGGATCAGGCCCTGGGCTGAAGGCGGCGCTAAACCGCTGAGCCACCCAGGCTGCCCTATTTTTAACTTTTTAAAAATGATTTTATATATTTATTTGAGAGAGAAAGAGAGGGAGAGAGAGCAAGCAGTGTGAGGGGCAGAAGAAGAGGGAGAAGTAGACTCCTCACTGGTCAGGGAGTCCAATGTGGAGCTCCATCCCAGGATCCTAAGATCATGACCTGAGCCAAAGACAGACTTTTAACTGACTGAGCCACCCCGGTGCCTCTATTTTTAACTTTTTGGAGAATCTTCAAACCGTCTTCCACAGTGGCTACACAAGTTTGCATTCCCACCAACAGTGCATGAGTGTTTCTTATTCTCCACATCCTCACCAACATATGTTGTTTCTCGTGTTGTTGATTTTAGCCATTCTAACTGGTATGGAGTTATATCCCATTGTAGTTTTGATTTGTATTTCCCTGATGGTCAGTGATGATGCACATGTTTTCATGTGTCTGCTGGCCATTTGTATATCTTCTTTGGAGAAATGTCTACTTATGGCTTCTGCCCATTTTTTAAATTGCATTTGCGGGGGGGGGGTTGTTGAGTTCTATAATTATATTTTCTGGATGCTGACCCTTTATCATTTGCAAATAGCTTCTCCCATTCCATTAGTTGCTTTTTAGTTTTGTTGATAGTTTCCTTTGCTGTGCAGGAGCTTTTTATCTCGATGAAGTCCCAATAGTTCATGTTTGCTTTTTTTCCCTTGTCTCAGGAGACATACCTGGAAAGAAGTTACTATGGCTAATGTCAAAGAGATTACTGCCTGTGTTCTTCTCCAGGATTTTGATGGTTTCGGGTCTCACATTTAAGACTTTTCCATTTTCAATTTATTTTTGAGTATGGTGTAGGAAAGTGGCCCAGTTTCATTCTTTTGCATGTTGCTGTTCAGTTTTCCAAATACCATTTGTTGAAGAGATTGTCTTTTTCCCATTGCCATATTCTTTGTGCCTTGTCAAAGATTAATTGACCATATAGTTGTGTATTTCTGGATTTTCTTTTCTGTTCTACTGATCTATGTATATATTTTTGTTCAAGTACCATAGTGTTTTGATTACTACAGCTTTGTAAAATACCTTGAAGTCCGGAATTGTGGGGTCTCTAGCTTTGCTTTTCTTTTTCAAGACTGAAGATTTTTGCATATACAGTCCTCAGAGATATTGGCCTTTAGTTTTTTTTTTGTTTTTTTTTTTTTTTTTTGTGGTGTCTCTATCTGGGTTTGGGATCAGGACAATGCTGACAGCATAGAATGAATTTGGAAGCTTTCCTTCCTCTTCTGTTTTTTGGAATAAGTTGAGTAGAATAGGTATTAACTCTTCAAATGTTTTTAGAACTCACCTATGAAGCCTCTGGTATTGGACTTTTGTTTGTTAGGAGCTTTTTGATTACTGATTAATGAATTTATCCCTAGGTTGTCCAATTTATTGGCATATATTTTTTTCATATCATCCCTTATAATATTTTCATAATATTCCTTTACCATCTTTTCTATTTCTATGGTGTTGGTTGTTATGTCTCCTCTTTAATTTCTGATTTTGATGAGTCCTCTCTTTTATTGATAAGTCTTTCTAGAGGTTTATTATTTTTTCTGATCTTTTCAAAAAACCAGCTCCTGGTTTCATTGATCTGTTTTATTGTTGTTGTTTTAGTTTCTAGAAATCATTGATTTATGCTCTAAACTTTATTATTCATCTCCTGCTGGCTTTAGGCTTAGTTTGTTGTTCTCTTTCTAGCTTCCTTGGGCATAAGGTTAGGATGTCTATATGAGATGTGTCTTTCTTCTTGAGGTAGGTCTATATTGCTATATACTTCTCTCTTAAAACTGCTTTTGCTCCATCCAAAGACTTTGGAGCATTGTGTTTTCATTTTCTTTTGTCTCCATGAAATTTTTTATTTTTTTTGTTTGATTTCTTGGTTTACCCATTCATTGTTCGGTAGCATGTTATTTAGTCTATATGTACTTGTGCTCTGTCCAGGTTTTTTCTTGTGGCCAATTTCTAGCTTCATAGCATTGTGGTCAGAAAGATGCATGGTATGACTTTGATCTCTTTGAATTTGTTGAGACTTGTTTTGTAGCCTGTTATTGATATATTCTGGAGAATATTCTGGGTGCACTTAATAAGAATGTATATCTGCTATTTTAGGATGGAACAATCTGAACAAATTTGATACATCCATCTGTGCCACTGTGTCATTCAAGGTCACTGTTTCCTATGTTTATTACTTCCTGGCTTATGTATTTGGTGCTCCCATGTTGAGGTGCATGAATATTTACAATTGGTTATCTTCCTGTTAGATTGTCCCCTTTTTTATTATATACTGTCTTTCTTTTTCTCCCAGTACTGTCTCTATTTTAAAGTCTATTTAGTCCAATGCAAGTATTACTATCTTGGCTTTCTTTTCACATCCATATGCATAGTAAATGTTTCTCTATCCCCTCACCGTCAATCTGCATTACATATGCAATCTGCATCCTGTCTTTTGTTTGGAGTGTTTAGTCCCTTTGCATTCAAAGTAAGTATTGAAAGCTATGTACTTATTGCTGTTTTGTACTTGTTTTATGTTTTTGTAGTTCTTCAGTGATCCCTTCTTCTCTTGCTCTCTGCTTTCATGGTTTGCTGGCTTTATTTAGTGATATACTTGGATTCTTTCTCTTTATTTTTTTGCATACCTATTACTGCTTTTTGAATCGTGGTTACCATTAGATTTGTATATAACATCTTCTTCAAATAACAGTCTTATTAATTTGATATAATTTAAGTTTGGACCCATTCTTTACTCCTCTCCTCCCCATGTTTTAGATATATGTTGTCATTCTTTACATCCTTTTATTTTGTGAATCCCTTGACTATTTTCATAGACATAATTTGTATTGCTTTTATGCTTCCTACTTTTCTTGTCTTACTTATGGTCTTTCCTTTCCCTTCAAAAAGTCCTCTTTAACATTTCTTGTAAGGCTGGTTTAGTGGTCATGAACTCCTTTAGCTTTTGTTTGTGTGGGAAACTATCTCTCCTAGTCTAAATGATAGTCTGGCTGGATAGAGTATTCATGGCTGCAGGGTTTTTTTCTTTCACCACTTTGGATATATTATGCTACTTTCTTCTGGGCTTCGAAGTTTCTGCTGAAAAATCAGCAGATAGCCTTATGGTATTTCCCTTGTATATAACTGTCTTTTTATCCTCTTGCTGCTCATAAATTTTTCTCTTTATCACTAATTTTGCCATTTTAATTACTATATGTGTTGGTGTGGACCTCCTCAGGTTGATGTTGTTTGAGGTTATCTGTGCCTCTTAGATCTGGGTTTATGTTTCCTTCCCTAGATTAGGGAAGTTTTTAGCTATTATTTCTTCAAATAAGTTTTCTGCCCTCTTTTCTCTCTCTTCTCCTTCCAAGATTCCTATAATGCAAATGTTATTAAAATTGATGGGGTCACTAATTTCTTTAAGTCTATCTTCATTTTGCACATTTTTTTTTCTTCCACTGGCTCAGCTTGATTACTTACCATTACTCTTCTTCCAGTTTGCTAATTCATCCTTCTTCATCTAGCCTATTATTTTTTCCATCCAGTGTATTTTTATTTGCATTTAATATGTTCTTCACCTCTAATTATTATTATTTTTATTTCTTGGCAAGGGTCTGGTTGATGTCCTTCACTCATTTCTGAAATCCAGTGAGTATCCTCATGTTCATTATTTTAAATACTCTACCAGGCATATTACTTATATCTGTTTTGCTTATGTATCTTGCTGTACCTTTGTCTGATTCTTTCTTTTGGAACATATTCCTCTGTCTCCTCATTTTGTCTAAATCTCTGTTTCTGCTTTTCTGTGTTAGGAAAGTCAGCTGTGTCCCCTGCTCCTGAATGTATGGCTTTATGATAAAGAGGTCCTATAGTGCCCTGAATTGCAGTATCCCCTATTCACCAGAACCTGGTGCTTCAGGGGTATCTTGTATGTGTGCTGCATGTGCCTTACTATTTTGTCTGGCCACTTTTCCTTCACTGCAGTCATCTGCAGTGGCTCTCTTTGCCCATTGTGGGCAGTGTTTGGTCAGTATTCCAAAGAAGATATACAAATGGCCAATAACTATATGAAAAGATGCATAACATTAGTCACCAGAGAAATTCAAGTCAAAGTCACAATGAAATAGAACTTCTCATACACTAGGATGGCCAAAACAAAAAAAAGAAAAGGTAGATAATAAAAGTGTTTAAAAGGGTGTGGGGAAATTGGAACTTTTATGTATTCCAGATGGGAATATAAAATGGTGCAGCCACTTTGGGAAACAGTTTGGCAGTTCTTTGAAAGATAAATATAGAGTCATCATATCAGCCAGAAATATACTCCTAGGTATATATCCAAGAGAAATGAAAAAATATTGTCACAAAAATTGTATATGAATATTCATAGTAGCATTATATATATAGTCAAAATGTGGAAATAACCCAAATTGCCAACTGATAATAGATATACAAAATGGTGTATATCTCTACCACAAAATATTATTCAGCAATATAAGGAATGAAGTACTGACATATGTTACAATAAGAATGAACCTAAAAAATACACACTAAGTGAAAGAAACAAGTCATAAAATATCACACAATGTATTATTTTTTATATAAAATGTCTATAATATGTAAATCTATAGAGACAAAGTAAATTAGTGATTACCTAGGTCTGGGAAGGGTAGAGTCATAGAAATGGAGAGTGACTGCTAATGAGAAACTGGTTTCTTTTAGAGGATGGAATGATCTAAACGGATTGTGGTGACTGTTCATCTATGTGAATATACTAAAAACGATCAAATTGTACAGTTTAATTGAGAATTAGATGTACATGACAAGTGCAAATTAAAAATAAGGAAAATAAATTTTAATTTCTCTTTGTACAAGAAGAAAAGGAGACTCTACACTCTCTCTTAGAAGAATTATAGAAAAGAAAAAAACATAATTGTGAATCTTCTCTCTGCCACGTTTTTTTCTCAAAACCTGGCAGCCATCTCTTTGAAATGTAATAATTACAAAAGATAGCACCCATATCTTATATTTTCTGTGGGAGGATAAGAATCTAATTTTAGCTGGTGCCAGGCTCCAAGTTACAAATGTACTTCCTATCATAGAGATATGAGTAATTTATTTTCATTTTAAAAAATTAACAAACACAGGTGGCTACCCCAATTATAAGATGAACTTAGGATAAATCGTGTGTGACAAATGATGATGTCATGTTGTTTTACTTGGGTGAATAATTATCATTTATTTTGAGAAAATGTATGCAACTGGATGTATCTGGTTGGCCAGATAATAGGATAAAATTTCTTTCTGTCTTTACAATCTCTTTAGTAGATTGCTTGTGATGTGCATCACATTCTAGCTTAATGCTTATCCAATAATAAAACAGTTTTCTCTCTCTTCCACTTTTGTGGAGAAGCCTTTTTTGTTGGCAAATTTTATTTTTTAATTATATTTCTCTAGCATATGCATGTGAGTCATATCTTAATAAAGCTGTTATTTTAAAAATGAAGACTACATCATTTTACTCTTTCATTTATAATATGATTGTCAAATATTTCCTCTATATATAATGAGAACCACATTAGACTCTGTTATAATTTTTGCTTCACCCACAAGCATAATTTAGAAAACTCAACAGGAAAAGGAAAGTCTATTTTATTGTATTCAATTATATTTTTGCTCTTTTTGTTCTTCCTTCCTGATGTTCCAAGATTTCTTTCACCATATTGTTACTCAGGCCCTGGATTAGTTGATTTAGGCTGCCATAAAAAATATACTATAGACTGGGTGGCTTAAGCAACAGAAATTTATTTTCTTGCAGTTCTGAATGCTGGGAGTTTGAGATTAGGGTTTCAGCATGGTCAAATTCTTATGAGAGATTTCTTCCTGGCTTGCATGTAGCCACCATCCTACTATGTCTTCACATGGTACAGAGAGATTGATAGAAATCTTCCTTTTTTATAAGGCTACAATCATATTAGGATTGTATTAGGATTCCATCTTTATAACCTCATTTAATCTTAACCTCCATAAAGCCCCGATCACTAGATTAAGTCACATGGGGGTTAAAGCTTCATAATAGGTGTTTGGGGGTGACACAATCCAACACACAGCAGAGCCTAAGGTCCCAGCCAGCCTGCCTTCTTCTCTTCAACTATCAGTGTTTTCTTATGTTGTTTTATTTATAATGTCTGGGGATTTTAGTTGTACTTAATGGGAAGAAAAGGGAATAGTTTATCTACTGCATCTTTTCAGAAGCAGGAGACTACCCAGGAATAATTTTGATTTCTACACTTCACTCAAACTATCAAACTATCAAAATGTCAACACCAGGAGACTGATGGACAATATATAAATAATATACTACTTATAGAAATCATACACACATGGAGGCTATACAAATGTATGCACATTAAAAAAAAACATGGATGAATGGCTCAATAAGTTAAGTGTCTGAATCTTGCTTTTGACTCAGGTCATGATCACAGGGTCATGAGATTGAGCCCCACACCAGGCTCTGTCTCAGCATGGAGTCTGCTTGAAATTTTCTCACTCACCCTGTCTCTCTGCTTCTCATCCTGCTTGTGTGCATGCACTGTCTCTAAAATAATAAATAAATAAAATCTTTAAAAATCATGTATGATTCAAATTAGAATTCTAAATAAAAATTCAGGAAGGCAGGAGAAAGAAAACAAAACAAAAACTAAAATGAGAGTTTAAGCCCTATATATCAGCAATTATATTAAATATAAGTAGTCTAATATGCCTTTAGAAGACAGAAATTGGCAAAGTAAATTTACATAATGATGTAAAGGTCAATCCACTAAGATAGCAATTCCGGATGTATATGCATCAAACAACAAAACTGCAAAATATATGAGTCAAGAAAACAACAGAACAAAAAGCATGAACTGACAAATCCAAAATTATATTTAGCGATTTCAACAACCCTATGTCAACAACAGATAGGTTAACTGGACATAAAATTAGCAATGATATAGAATAACACAACTCCATCAACTAAAAATAAATCATTGTCATTTATAGAATATTCCATCCTACAACAACAAAATACACATTCTTTTCAAGCATCTACAATACACATACTGAAATAGAAGATATTTTGGAACATTACACAAACTTTAACAGAATTCAATAATTGAAATAAGGCAGTTTGTTTTCTGGCCACAATGAAGATATCAATAATAGAAAAGAAAAAATTGAAATACCTGGATAATAAACAGCACACTTCAAAACAATCTAAAGAAAGTCTTAAGGAAAATAAAAAATACACTGAACTGAATGAAAAGTAAAATATGACATACCAAAATTTGTTGGACATAGTTATTGCTGTGCTGAGAAGGAAATTTATAACACTAAATGTTTTACATTGGAGAATAGAGAATTTCAAATCAATAATCTAAACTCCCAGCTAAGGAAATGTTAAATTCAAACCAAGCAGAAGAAAAGAAATAAAAAGATATTAATAGAAATTGATGAAATGAAATAAAAATCTGATTTTTTGAACAGAACAATAAGTTTATATAACTTTAGCTAGATTGACAATGAAACAAAGAAAGACATATTGCCAATGTCAGGAATGAAATGGGGATCTCTCTAATATCCTGAAGACATCAAGAAGATAGTAAGATATAAATAAATCTACAGACATAAATTTGATAACATAAATGAATGGGTCAATTCTTCAAAAGGTACGCATTACCACAACACACTCAATATGAAATGGATAAGTGGAGTAAACGCATAACTCTTAAGAAGATTGGATTATTAACTGAAAATCATAAATAAAAATGAGATCTTCAAGCCAAGATGGTTTTACTGGAGAATTCTACAAACATCTAAAAAAGAATCATGATCATTGAAGACATTGTACTAAGTGAGATAACTCAGAAAGAGAAATCCTGCATGTTATCACTTATATGTGGAATCTAAAAGCCAAACTCATAAAAATAGTGAATGACAGTTATGAAAAGAAGGAAGATAATTAGCGAGATATTGTGTAAAGGTACAAACTTGCAACCAGTAGGTGAATAAATTCTGGAGATCTAATGCACAGTATAGTGGTTATTGTTAATAATACTGTATTATAAATTTCAAAGTTGTTAAGACACTAGATCTTAAATTCTCACCACAAAAAGAAATGATGATTATGTGACATGATAGAAGTGGTGCAAACACTATTATAGTAACCATATTGCAATATATAAATGAATCAAACCAACATATTGTGCATTATAAACGTACACATTATATGTCAATTATGTCTCGATTTAAAAAATTTTAAAGGATAATCATAAATTCTACATAATCATTTCTACAAAATGCAAGAGGAAAAAGTAATCCCCAACACATTTTATGAAGCTAGTTTAAACTTGATGCCAAAAACAGTAGACAGTATATATAAAAAAAGAAATCTATGTAACAATATACCCTTCACAAATATCAATACAAAAAGAAACCCTAAAAATATTATTTAATACAAATCAGAAATGTAAGAACAAACAATACAACATGACTCACATAGTTTTATTTCAGAGATGCAAGATTGGGTTCAACATTTGAAAATCAATTAACGTCATCTTCCATAATAGGCTACACTGGAAAAATTGGGGATGCCTGGGTGGCTCAGTGGTTGAGCATCTGCTTTCGGCTCAGGTCATGATTCCAGGGTCCGGGGATTGAGTTGCGCACTGGGCTTCCCGCAGGGAGCCTGCTTCTCCCTTTGCCTGTGTTTCTGCCTCTCTCTCTGTGTCTCTCATAAATAAATAAATAGAATATTTTAAAAAATAAATAGGAAAAATTGCATAATAATATCAATTATAATAATATAATTATATTAATAATTATATATTATTAATTAATAATTAATAATTATATTATTATTAATAATATAATTAATTATAATTGATTATAATATAATTTTATAATATAAAATTGCATAATAATATCAATTAATGCAGAAAAAGTATCTGATGAAATAGTATTCATAATTTTTAAAAATATATATAAGTATAGGGTGCATTCCTCAACTTGACAAGGCACATCTACAAAAATACTATAGCTAATATCATAGTAGTGGAAGAGCTGCTACCTATTCTCAAACTATTCCAAAAAATAAAAGAGGAAGGAAATCTTCCAAATTCATTCTACGAGACCAGCATTACCCAGATCCCAAAACCAGATAAAGACATCACAAAAAAAGAGAACTATAGGCCAGTATCTCTGATGAACATAAATGCAAAAATCCTCAACAAAATATTAGCAAACCAAATCCAACAATTTATTTTAAAAAAATCACTCACAATCAAGTGGGATTTATTCCAGGGATGCAAGGGGGGTACAATATTTACAAATCTATCAATATGATACATCACATCAATATGTGAAAGGATAAGAACCATATGATCCTTTCAGTAGATGCAGAAAAAGCATCTACTGACAAAGGACAACATTCATTCTTGATAAAAACCCTCAACGAAGTAGGTTTACAGGGAGCATACCTCAACATAATAAAGGCCTCAAAAGAAAAACCCACAGCCTACATCATAATCAATGGGGAAAAACTGAGAGCTTTTCACTTAAGGTCAGGAACAAGACCAAGGATGTTCACTGTTGTTACTTTTACTCAATATTGTACTGGAAGTCCTACCCACAGCAATCAGACAACAAAAAAAATGATTAAAAGCATCCCGATAGGTAAGGAAGCTATTTCACTTTTAGTTTCACTATTATCAGATGACATTATATTATATGTATAAAACCCTAAAGACTCCATCAAAAAAACTACCACAATTGATAAATGAACTCAGTAAAGTTACAGGATACAAAATCACTGTGCAGAATCACTATTATCAGATGACATTATATTATATGTATAAAACCCTAAAGACTCCATCAAAAAAACTACCATAATTGATAAATGAACTCAGTAAAGTTACAGGATACAAAATCACTGTACAGAAATCCACAACATTTCCCCCTATTTTTTTCTTTTTCCAAGTTTTTATTTAATTTCCAGCTAGTTAACATTAGTTTCAGGTGTAGAATTAGAGACTCATCACTTACATACAGCATCTGGTGCTCATCACAAGTGCCTCCTTAATATGCATCACCCGTTTAGCCAATTCCCT
This sequence comes from Canis lupus familiaris, assembly GCF_011100685.1. Lineage (NCBI taxonomy): Eukaryota > Metazoa > Chordata > Mammalia > Carnivora > Canidae > Canis > Canis lupus. The sequence continues at coordinate 29,180,758 of NC_049260.1, forward strand.
CTTCTACCTCCCCTCCAGTAACCATCAGTTTGTTCTCTATAGTCAGGAGTCTGTATCTTGGTTTGCCTCTCTTTTTCCATCCCCCTATGTTCATTTGTATTGTTTCTTAAGTTCCGGATATGAGTGAAATCATATGGTATTTGTTTTTCTCTGATTGACTTATTTCACTTAGCATAATACACTAGCTCCATCCACATCATTACAAATGGCAATATTTCATTCTTTTTTATGTCTGAGTCATAGTCCATTGTATATATATCACATCTTCTTTATCCATTCATCAGTCAACGGACATTTGGGCTCTGTCAATAATTTGGCTACTGCTGATAATGCTGCTATAAACATTGGGGTGCATGTATCCCTTTGAATCAGTCTTTTTGGATCCTTTGAGTAAATTCCTACTAGTGCTATTGTTAGATTTTAGCATCCTTTGCATTTCTATACACTAATAATGAAGCAGCAGAAAAAGAAATTAAGGTAAAATCCCATTTGCATTTGCAAAAAAAAAAAAAGATAAATCTAGGAATAAATTTAACCAAAGAGATGAAAGACCTATACTGTGAAAACAATAAAACACTTATGAAAGAAATTAAAGATGACACAAAGAAATGGAAAGACATTCTATGCTCATGGATTGGAAGAACAAATATTATTAAAATATCTATACTACCCAAAGCAAAATACACATTTAATGCAATCCCTATGAAAATACCAATAGCACTGTTCACAGAACTAGAACAAATAAACCAAAAATGTATACAAAGCCACAAAAGATCTTGATTAGACAATGCAATCTTGAAAAAAAAAGAACAAAACTGGAAGTATCATAATTCTCTTCCTCCTTCTCTTATCCCCTGACAACCAGAGATATTTTTACTTGTCTTCAGAGTTTTGTCTTTTCCAGCCTGTCAGATAGTTGGAGTCACACAAGCTGTAGCCTTTTCAGAGTGGCCTTTTTTCACTTAGCAATATGCATTTAATGTTTCCTTTTACTCTTTTCATGGCTTGATAGCTCATTTCTTTTTATCGCTAAATAATATACCATTTAATAGATGTATTACAGGGTTTTTTTTTAGTCCATTCACCAATTGGAGGGGATCTTTGTTGCTTTCATTGATTGGCAAAGATAAATAAAACTGCTAGAAACACTTGTGTGAAGGTTTTTGTGTGGACACAAGTTTTCAACTCATTTGAGTAAAAACCAAGGAATATGATTGCCGGATCATATTCTAAGAGTATATTCAGTTTTGTAAGAATATATTCGGTTTCGTAAGAAATTTTCAAACTTCCTTCCAAAGCAGCTATAATATTTTTCATTCCCACCAGCAACGAATGAGTTTCTGTTGCTCTACATCTATGCCAGCTTTGGTATTGTCAGTGTTTTTTTACTTTAGCCATTCTAATAAGTGTATTGAGGTAGCTTGTTGCTGTTTTAATTAGCCAGTCCTTAAGGACATATGATGTGAACCTCTTTTCATATGTTTATGTTCCATCTGTGTATCTTTTCCTGTGAGGTGTCTGTTCAGATCCTTTGCCCATTTTTTAATTGGGTAATTTATTTTCTTGTTTAGCTTTAAGTGTTCATTCATTGCATATTTTGGATAAAAGTACTTTGTGAGTTATGTGATTTGCAAACATTTTCTCCTAGTTTGGAGCTGCCTTTTCATTCTCTTAATGGTATCTTTTGCAGAATAGAAGTTTTCAATTTTAATGAAGTCCAAATTTTAAATCTTTTCCTTTCATGAATCTAGCTTTTGGTGGTGTATCTAAAAACTCATCACCAAACCCAAGGTCAAAACTATATTTTTATAGGTCATTTTTTGTCGTGTTCATTGTTTTCAATCAAAAACTGGCTTTTGCCCTCTAAATCTTATGGAATATTTTCAAAGATTTGAAATCTCTTAAAATATATTGAGTCAAATGCTATTTCCTAAATGCTGAATTTAAGCTAATATAATAAATACTTTAACTTACATTTTCTATAAATCTAAATAACCAAAGATGCCTTTCTATTTTTCTTGTTTTAAACAATGAGACCAAATGCAACAAAACTGCACAAATGCACTATAAACCCTTCTCCAATTCTAAAAGATATTGAAAGAAGTTCTGTTTTAAGTTGACATTCTATTAGGAGATTTAAATTAATTAAATTCGATTAGTATATATTTAACACAAAAAATAACATTTTTGAAATGATATTGAAATCCACTCTCACACGGTCTCCATTTTCAGTGTTATGACTAATCTTACAAGGAAAAAATAAATTAATAGAATAGTTTGAGATTAAATAGCTTCACATATATTCCCGCTCTTTGGAATCCCAGTCTCACATTTATAGCATTAGCAAGTACTTTCATCTTCACAGTCCATAAGGGGATTTACAAATTACAAATGGAATACTTTAGTGCCTGCTGAAGGACGGCTATCTCAAGCATGTAAAAGGTACACCACTGGCATGAAAATTTTATATGAGGATACTTTGACATCATAGAAAAACCAAAATTTGAAGAATATATGTTTAACTTTAAAATAAGATGTTCAGGCAGCCCCGGTGGCGCAGCGGTTTAGCGCCGCCTGCAGCCCAGGGTGTGATCCTGAAGACCCGGAATTGAGTCCCATGTCGGGCTCCCTGCATGGAGCCTGCTTCTCCCTCTACCTGTGTCTCTGCCTCTCTCTCTCTCTCTCTCTCTCTCTCTCTCTCTCAATAAATGAATGAATGAATGAATGAATGAATGAATGAATAAATAAATAAATAAATCTTTAAAAAATAAATAAAATAAAATAAGATGTTCTCAGGATGGAGTTGGCTATTTGTCAAGAGGTCACGATCACTCTAATACAGTGTTAGAACATTTGGTTTTGTATAGAAGTGCTTAATTTATTACCATGGCAAAATCTGTAGAAGTGTCATATTTCTCTCACTTCCCTGAACAGAGTACTACTTTCTAAGAAAATATCACGAATATTCACTTCAAATGGTACAAGGATGCTTAGGTCTATATATTCCATAGGGACACACTATGCTATGACTTTACATATGCACTATTTTTCCACTTTTGCTGAGATAAAGGATTAGAAGCCTAGAAAATTAATTTTGGAAATATTAAGTTACCAAGATTTTAGATTGCCTAATATTCAACATTATAATGATCTATTTTCATTATGCAGATCAGTGGATGTAGAAAATTTTGGAGAAAAGTGGAATGAGTCAAATACAATTCAGTTTCTCTCTGAAGTGCAGAGATCTGATATCCAAATGTCCTACACATACCCAAAGCCTGCATATCACTGCTCACTCTCCTGCATCATACTCAGGACCAATGGCTGGCATAGGAATCATCTATTGGAAACTTTTCCCCCAAAACTCTTCCTTCTATTCTTGTCAGAGAAATTATATATGTGGTACTTGTATGTTTAGATATTCTCAAATTTTCTGATCCAGCTTAATCTCAATTAGGAGATGATTTTGCTTTGCTTTAAAATCAGATAATTTAGCTTTGGAATGATCCTGATTACCTGTTTCAGATGACCTTCAGAACTCAGTCTGCTTTAGAACTTGCTCCAAGTGCGGGTTTTGAAATTACCTATTATCTTGGTTGCTTTAGCATACAGAAAGCATGCCATGTACTTTTTGGGGTCCCAGTAGACGATGCAAAGTCAGTGGCCTGTCTACCAAAGTTCTGAGGGTGGACATATCAGAATAACTATCACCCTACTCCATGCATCTGTCAGGAAAAATTCCACTGTTTATCTTATGAAGTACCCATCCTTTTCAAAAACACTGAATTTTGATCCCCAAGATTTGCACTGGGCTGCCTGACCCAGTACCTGTCCTATTCCATAGAATATGTCCAACTGTGAATTTGCGTCCTCATTCTGCTATGGGACAGAATTCTGAATTCTGACAGAGTGCAAACACAGTGATGTTAAATTATGAAACAGTTATGTTACTCATTACCTACCCCAAACTATTAAAAATGCATTCTAGAAAATATTTTCTCCTTTATTTGTGTTTTCACATTAAATTTGAAAAACTTCTTTCCACAGAATTGATTCTTAAATATAATCAGCAGCTCTTAGAAATTGTGATATTCTGGGATCCCTGGGTGGCTCAGCGGTTTAGCGCCTGCCTTAGGCCCAGAGCATGATCCTGGAGTCCCGGGATTGAGTCCCACTTTGGGCTTCTGCATGGAGCCTGCTTCTCTCTCTGCCTCTCTCTCTCTCTCTGTCTCTCATGAATAAATAAATAAAATCTTTTAAAAAAGAAATAGTGACATTCTGTATTCCTCCAATAAATAAATGTACAAATGAATGAATAAATAATTTTGGCTCATGTCATAATATAACATGAAATTCTTAACTAATTTTGAATTTGTATTTGGTAGATCTTCAGGTTAATTTTTCTACCTTCCATGTGACCCAAAGTTCAGCTAGTATTTTTGATATCAATAATAGCAATAATCTCACACTCTGCTTTAATTCTGATTACAGTGCTCATGTGCCTTGACTTCCCCACAGTCATCATTCCCTTAAATAAATAATATTTTAATCCATTTTGAGTTTAAGTTAGTTTTTTATTATGACCTATAAAATTATATTCTCCATCCATACCCAAGTCCTCTTTAATATCTCTATGCTATTCAGCTCTGTACATCTTTTTTTTTGAGACTTAGTAATACTCTTTGGTGATCAAAAGCAAATAAGTGTAGTTACCAAATATTATTTTAATTTGTATAATTCAGTTATTGCACTTGCCTTAATTATTCTCACTTAGTTTGGTGATAAGGTCAAAGCAATTCACATGGTTGTGATAATTTACACATGTATAATAATTCTTTGTTGCATATTATTATATGTAATAATTACTGATATGTGCATATTTACAGTCAATCTTCATTATCCATGGATTCATATTTGCAAATTTATCCACTCACTAATATTTATGTGTAACGATGAAATTAATACTTAGAGATTTTATGGTCATTTGTGGACATGTGTAAAGCAGTGAAAAATTTGAATCAGCCAATGTGCATCTTCCTGGCTGTGACTGAACAAGGCCACACTCTGCCTTATTCAGTGTCACCTTTCCTTATTTTGTGCTTTTTTGGGGGTTGGTTATACTGATTAAAATGGCTCCTAAGCATAATGCTAAAATGTTGTCTAGTGTTCCTAAGTGCAAGAAAGCTGTGATGTATCTTACGTATAAAATAAGTATGTATAAAATAAGGTTTGTTCAAGTATGAGGTATAGAGATGTTTATTGTGAGTTCAATGTTAATGGATTGTGAATAGATATTAGATAAGGTACCTTATCTAATAGAAACACACATAAAACAAGGTTATTTGTTGATCAGCTAATGAAAATGCTGTGAGCAGAGGCTTGCAGGAGCCAAACTGTATTTTGCCTGGAAGCCATGGTTCAGTATTCACGAATTCAGCATTTGTAGAGAACTTATAGGACGTAACTACCATGAACAATGAGAAGTGACTGTATATGCAGGAAGAATGAGACAAGTACTCCTGTCTGGGTTCAGCTCAGTTGCTGTGGATTCACCAGGGGGAAACAAAGCAAATCTGCTTTCTACCTACACACTGAAAAGGAGAAAGGAAATCTTTAGAAATTTGAACTTTCCTTAAAGCTCCCTACTCCCACTCCTTCTGACAGCCAGTGAATAGTGTTTATGTTTTAGAATTATTATGAGAAAATTAACTCTTTCAGCCCTGAGGTGGAGGAGGACACTATGGTTTTGAGTTTAAGAAGTTGAGGGGCTGAAGCTTGTATGAGGCTTCCATGATACTCGCAGAATGAGGACTGTGGAGAAAGGAGTCTGTGCCCAGCTTACACACAACAACCTAGGGTGTGGCCAGGTGTCTAACGTGACAATGGGTGGATGACCTCAATTTGGATACTAAACATGGGTGGATTCAAAAGAGTGGTTTCCATGGTCAAGTGTGACAAGGGCACAGTGGAACTACCTACCATTAGTGGCCTTCTTACCATTAATTAGGTAGCTAATGGAGGCTTAGACAAATCATCTAGAGGGGGGACCACAGTAGCTTGAACATGAAAGACAGTTCTTCCTCCAATTTTTTAACTATTCTTTTATTATTTTAAATAATCTTTATGCCTTTCAGGACTTCTGTGTGGCAATAGTGGGTTCTAAACTAATTGGTCTAAAAAAATAAATAAATAAACTAATTGGTCTATAAAAATAAAAATATATAACATCTATTGTCCTAAAATATTATAGAGCAAAATTATACTCATGTATACTTGTGTCTCCATTTGCCATTTGTTCCTTGTTTTTTAAAAGATTTTATTTTTAAGTAATCTCTAAACCCAAAGTGGAGCTCAAACCTACAACCCCAAGATCAAGAGTTACATGTTCTATCAACGGAGCCAGACAGGCATCCTAGTTCCTTGTTTTTCAGGTTTACTTTAGCCATTTTTCCTTTGGTCTTCTCAACTTTTAAAGTCAATGAACTGAAATCTCTTTTTGAAAAATAAAGAGAATAAGAGCATCTAACTGAGCTTTGATAATAATCATAGCTCTTGAGTGAAGTCCACACATTCTTAGAGTTCCATGTATACCAGTTTAAAATGAAACACTAAGTAAATCTTATCCCTTCCAGTGCAAAATATAATGATGATGTGTGTTTCTTGTGATTTTCCCCCCCACTTCAATTAGGACCAGCCTATTTCCTGGCTAATTCATTTTCTCAGATGATTCTGCTCAATTTCTTTAGTGACAAACAGATGCTGCACAGTTTTGGCTCTTTCTACTGTTTTAGTGTGAATGATTAGTGTAGTTTCTTACACCTATCCTACAGCTTGAGAAAAATAAACTATTTGGTCTCTATCAAATCTACCAAAATAGAATCATAAATCTTTTCTTCCTTTATTAAAATATCTGTTTAGTAATTACTAAATGCAAAGTACTGGAGCATATAGGATAATTTAGTTTTATAGAAAATATTTTATTTTCTATATGGGAAATATTTTATATTAAATCAGATTATTTTAGGTATACAAAAGTATTATATTTGGTAGTTTGCTCCTACTTGAATTACCTCTATCCATTTTATTTTTATGTAAACTTGAAATAATATAAAAAGAAAAATACATCTTTAAATGAGAATACTGAAAAAAAATCAGAGAAGCGATAATTATTGAAAAATGATAAAATGTGTTTTATTCTAGCACAAATCACTAAAACAATAAAATAAACCTATTCTCCCTGCCTTCAAAGCCTTTGAAGTTCCTAAGCCTCTCTCTTTCTCTCTCTCTCACACACACACACCAGTTATGATTCTAAAGGAAGCAAAATTTTTAACAAAAATTTGTTTTCTCGTTTCAGTATATTCATCAAATACCAACACTAATATTTGCTACAACTAATTTCATTACCAAAATTCCTGTAGAATAAGTGGACCTATGTTTCTTTTATAGATATTTTTAAAATGTTGGAAGTAAGAATGCCACAGAAATTAGTCAACATTGGAATTACAATTTCCCCAGAGGCCTTTTATTTCCTAAGTACCCAAGGACTGTTTTTTTTAAAGCACTGTTATGTAAGATACCTTCATTAAACATAGGAAATAAGACACTAATCGTTCAACAGGCAGGTTTTGCAGAATCTTCTCTCTTTGCTTAACTTTAAATATACCTTAACATATCTTAAGGAAAATTAAAAGTGATGTGTTATCATAGATTTCCTTAGTTTAATTATTTCATTCTTTGTCAATTTGTATCATTCTATTTTAAAATGTAATTTAATCCTTTTTTAATGTCAGTAGTGAGTATTTAATATCATGATAACCTTAAAACATCCAGTATAGCCATTTAATTTTAATTCCTCTACTTACGGGAACATAGGCAATAGGACATCCATCAAAGCGGAGACAAGCCAAACCACAGGATTTAATGCCAATTCTCCAGAGATTCATTTTTCTTGGTAAGTTGAGATGAACTCATTGTGCTTTTCTGTTGGGAAACAAGCAAGTCTTATACTAAGCAATCCATCAAGCTGATCAAAGCCCATATTGTGATAAAATTTTATTCTTTTGGTGAGGGGTAAATGTTTTAAAATATTTTGCTTAATCAAATTTTTGACATACCTACAAGCTATATTAAATTTATGATTCATTAACAATATAATGGATAACCTTAACCTCTGCAAGCCAAGTCTCAACATTTTACTTATTCTTTTATTTTAAGATGATGTTATTTGGTAAGCATATATATATATATATGTATGTGTGTGTATATATATACATACATGTGTGTTACTTGACACAGCTAATATCTGATATTGAAAGCAAATTTATATTTATGTAAACAATCACATCTAAAAATGTAAGTAAATCCTTTTTATGAAAAGTGTCAATAAAACCATATTTCACCTCTAATGGTTTACATGTTAAGAGAAGCTTTAGAAATAAACGACTCTTGAATGCATACAGATGGGAAATCCTCAAATAACTGATCTAAAATACGATTTATTTGTTATGTATAAAAACAGTATGGAAGGAAAAAAGTAGATATTTGTGGTGACTTACAAATGACTATACAAAAATATTTGCTTAAAGTGTATTTTGTTTGTTCCTTTCTGTTTTTATTTAAATTTATTGATTTTTTAGAGTATCTGGGAAGGCATTATGACCTATCCATAAAGGATATAAATCCAATTTTTTAAAAGATTTTATTTCTTTATGCATGAGAGACAGACAGAGAGAGAGAGAGAGAGAGGCAGAGACACAGGCAGAGGGAGAAGCAGGCTCCATGCAGGGAGCCGGATGTGGGACTTGATACTGGATCTCCAGGATCACACCCTGGGCTGAAGGCGGCGTTAAACCGCTGGGCCACCGGGGCTGCCCTAGAAATCCAATTTTTAAAAGAACGTAATTAAATGAAATTAAGAATATATTTTATTGTTTCTTCATAATTGTTCTCTAATATTATTTTTATTTATTTGTACCAATAAAAATGCTCATTTACATGAATTTACATGTAAATCTATTATGCTGCTTGAGCAGCACAAAAAAAATTCTTAAAAAATAAACATGGAAACTAACTAGTCAGTAGTCCAATATAATACTGTATTTTAAACTATTCTGAATGTATTGATTTACTTATAATGTCTATGAATATATATGCGTATATATGTATACATATATATACATATATATATACACACACGTAGTCTTGTTCATAAAACTAAAGGCTTAAATAAATGACGAGTGAGTTCAATTGTGTTAAAACTAGAACTACACATAAAATTAACAATTATTTAATCAGGGATCCCTGGGTGGCGCCGCGGTTTGGCGCCTGCCTTTGGCCCAGGGCGCGATCCTGGAGACCCCGGATCGAATCCCACGTCGGGCTCCCGGTGCATGGAGCCTGCTTCTCCCTCTGCCTGTGTCTCTGCCTCTCTCTCTCTCCCTCTGTTACTATCATAAATAAATAAAAATTAAAAAAAAAAAAAAACCAATTATTTAATCAAATTAATTTTGTATTTATTTTGTGATCATGCCGGGACAATTTAGGCTGCATGGAACAGTTCTGAAATGGCCACCTCTTTGAACAATTTTGTTTTACATCGCACTCTCAGGAGTAGATAAATGCTGTTGCATGGGTTAAGATGCAAAACGAATTCTTTATCCAGCAGATTGCAAAAAAGTTAGCTTTGCTTCCCAGAATTGCATTTTAAAGGTACCCAAAAGACTTTCCTTTGAGAAATGAAAAGCCCTTCTCCCAAAGACCTCCCAATCATAATGCCTCTGAACCTGACACCATTATCAGGCATCCTTACATAAATTTCATATACTTTTATAAAACATATTTGACCACTGGGAAATGCCATTTAACTAATATAACATTCTAAAGCTGCAGAACAACCTCTGCAAACTCTTTAAAATATTATAGAAAATTAAATTGGTTAGTTGTCAGAAACATAAAATAAAGTTTCCATAATGACAGTCAAACAGTTAAAGCTGTTCAACAATGAAATAGTTTTTTTGGAGACAATAAAACAGTAATCACCTTGTCACTTGTATTTAAGCAGAACCTGGATGGTCATCTACCAAGGATCCACAGATTGAATATTAAATAGTATCATTTTCAATTATATGATTACATAATTATATAGTAAGGCATATTATAAACAAAACTTTTTAAAATTAAAATATCAATCCTGAGCTTCCAAATAGGTGTTAGTGTTTATTATAGTGCTAAATAGGCACACTAAAGTCACTATTACTGTCCCTATTTTGGAAAGGAAGTTCTCTATCATTTTCAGCATGACTGTGGCTTATTCTCATCTTTCAAAAAGATTAAAAAAATTATTGAAAAAATACTCAGTCCTATTTCTTTCAGGTTTCTCTCTTGGTAATATGAACCACAACCCATGTTTCCTGTCCTTCTTTCGCTCCACAATCCACATTCTTTTGTCTATTTTTGAAAGAATTTTGATTAAGATGAACATTGATCCCTAGAATAGGTCATGTCTTCACTCAGCAGTGTTTTGCTGATTAGGTTGACCTGTGTCCGGAGAAATATTACGGTAGAGGAGTTTGGATTTGAGAAGATAAACAAAATAGAGTTACTTCAGGCAGCGCCATGCTAAAATAGTGTTTGAGCTGACTAATCGTGACCACTATATTTGGGCAGATGGAAGTAGTGCCCAACTAAAGGCAAAATCAACCATGGCCAGAAGTTCTTGGAACTCAGACACAAATTGATAACAAAGAAAGCACCATGAAGAATTTACTTATTATTTCATAATACTTACTTTATTTCACATATAGCTTCATTTGTGTGTCTAGTGTAGCTTTTTCCTGCCTGTCAGTTGAATATTATTTCCCCACTTTTGTTAAATGGTACATGTCTGTAATTAATATAAAAGTATAAAAATAAATCATGGGCCCAATATACACTCTGTGAAGAAAAGAAAAAGAATAAATGAGTATACTGAAGCTTTATAATCAACTACTGCAACCAAATCTTACAGTTAAACTAGAGACATTGAATTAAATAAATCAGCCAATAGGCCTGGTGAGAAATGCATGATCTTATCTCATCCATCATTTGCTTGTTGCTCATGGGGTGTTTTAAGGAGAATAGGCAGTGAGGTATTACAGGATTGGAGGATTTGGTACAAGAATGGAGACCTCATACTTTTTCCTTGTAATAAAAAAATACAAAAGGTTAAAATGGAGAGAGTGGAAGGCTGATAATTTTGATGGTTACTCTTTTCAACCTAAGGACCTCAGGAAATTATCTGTGAAATGCTTTTAATCTAAAGCAGTGATTTCAAAGAGTTGTCCCTGGGTCAGCTGCATCAGCATCACTCAGAAATTTATGAGAATGGCAAATTCCCCATAGCCACACATGTGCTGAATAAGAATGTCTAAGGGTGAGGCCCAGGAATCTGTGTTTTAACAAGCTCTTCAGGTAATTCTGATCCACAGACAAGTTAGAGAATCTGTAAAGATGGCCAGAGAATGCTTCGTAGGAGTTATGCTTTCCAGGACACTGAGCCACAAAAACTAATGTCAAACTGGAAATTTTTATACTTTAGGTCTCAAATTGTTTCTCCATGGTAGTCTCTGTATTGCTCCAAAATCCATGTACTGTATAAGAAGCAATAATGAAATTAATGCTTCAACCTCATTCCAAAACAGAAAGCCTCCTTTTGAACACCTTCATTCATTTTCCTTCCCTCACTCACCTCCTGAGTCTGGCAACGGCTGATTTGTTCCCTGATTTCAGTTTTGTTTTGTTTTTTAGATTCTGCATATGTAAGTGAGATCATACAATATGTGCCTTTCTTTGTCTGACTTATCTCAGCATAAAGCTAGCAACACTGTATTGTATATTGAAGGTTGCTAAGAGAGTAGATCTTAAAAGTTCTCAGCGCATGCAAACATTTTTAACTATATGAGATGATGAATGTGTTTTCTAATTGGGGTAATCATATTGCAATACATACATATATCAAATAACTATATTGTATACTTCAAGCTTATGCAATGTTATATGGCAATTATATTTTAATAGTGCTAAGGAAAAAAGAGTGAGCCTCCTGAGTGTATGAGGGAAATGGGTTAACTTTGCAGTTTGCCACCTCCATAACTGCTTTCAAATAATTCTTAGCTATATATTGACCAAGGTTGCATTTTAAATTTTATATCATTTAAGGCACAGGTTTAAATGCTTAATCTTCCTATAATTAGAAATTGGAGTCATTTCTGAAGAATCAAACATCTAGTTGCTACTTGTGAAGAGTCAGCTTGAGACAAAAGATCCAGGGGATGGCCATTATAGGGGACCGATTCATTTTTATCCCCCACTTTGTTTTTCTTTTTCTGTATGTTTAACTTGACTTATGGGTGGAGTTAACTTAGTACTTGTCATTAAGTACTACAAGAAGCATGCACACAAAATATTCCGAGTACTTTTTATAAAAATGTGTATACATTAATACATTAGCTATTCTTTTAGAATCTTATCTTTAATTAGTAATGCAACCTACTTATTCCAATTCCATGTACAATATGTATTTACGATGTATGTATTTTCTGCGTACTATGTATCTATCAAATTTAGCCAAGTATGGAGGCTTATAATTGTTTTTTAAACTTGTTTGAAACTAATTATCTCTTTTTGCATCCACTTTTTCCCAGAAGTGTCCATATGCTTCTTTCTTTTTTTAAAAAAAAAAGATTTTATTTATTTATTCATGAAAGACACAGACTGAGAGAGAGTCAGAGACACCGGCAGAGCAAGAAGCAGGCTCCATGCAGGGAGCCCAATGTGGGACTCGATCCTGGGACTCCAGGATCATGCCCTGGGCCGAAGGCAGGCGCTAAACCGATGAGCCACCCAGGAATCCCCAATATGCTTCTTTCAATCTTTTAAATAAAAACACCAAAATCATTTTTGAACATCATTCTAAGTTAGTTTGGCAGCTAATTGCAAGTGTGACTGGGACAAAAGGCGAACACACAAAAAAAGCACATCATACGCAGCAAAAATGAGAATGAGAAAAATCTGTGTGGAAATTGCATTTACATGTAAGTGCAAAAAGAAAAAAATGATTCATTTTTACCCCCATATTTTCAATCCTTATGAAAGGCATTCTAGAAATTATTGGTTCCTCATTACAAATAATAAAGTCCTACATAGAGAAGATTCTTCAGAATTACCTGGACATTGGTTTTGGGCAGGTTTCTGATAATTATCTTACCTCAACCTCTGGATATTCTTCCTTTTATTATTATTATTATTATTTTTTTAATTTTTATTTTTTTATTTTATGATAGTCACAGAGAGAGAGAGAGAGAGGCAGAGACACAGGCAGAGGGAGAAGCAGGCTCCATGCACCGGGAGCCCGACGTGGGATTCGATCCCGGGTCTCCAGGATCGCGCCCTGGGCCAAAGGCAGGCGCCAAACCGCTGCGCCACCCAGGGATCCCATTCCTTTTATTATTATTAAGACACTTTTGTGCATCAGCCTGATTTTTTTATTGGATAAATTTGATGTGTAACATTGTGAAGTCAAGAGTGAGCAGTACGTTAATTTGACACATTTATATATTGTGATTGCTAAGCAATACTTATATTACATAATTATAGTGGAATACTGTTTTCTATATTCACTATACTTTGCATTAGATCCCTATGGTTTATATACTCTTTGTTACAAGTTTGTACCCTTAAACACCATCACTTTTATCCACCGCCAGCTCCTAGTAAACACCATTTGCTCTCTAGTTATTATAGGTTTAATATTAATAACTTTTTTATATTCCACATGTAAGTGATATCAGACAGCACCTGCCTTACTCTAACTTATCTCACTTAGCATAATGTGCTAAAGGTCTATCCATGTTGTTGCAAATGGATGAATATCCCTATTTCTCATGGTTGAATAATATTCCGTTATGTATATGTACCACATCTTTTCTCATCCATTCATCCACTGATGAGTATTTTGGATTGTTTCCATATTTTGGCTATTGTGAATGATGTTGCAGTAAACAGGAGAGGGCAGATATCTCATAAAAATCCTGTTTTCATTTCCTTTGGGTATATACACAGAAGTGGAATTTCTGGATCATATGGTAGATCTATTTTTAATTTTTTGAGGAACCTCCATATAAACCTTATTTTTGACATCTGTTTCTACTATTCTGGCCCCAGAGTGACTTGTGTAGCTCAGTTTGTCTTGGATCTGAGTGCTGCATTAATGCTGTGGGTACTCCAGTTAAATTTTAGCTATAAAAGTAGACTTGTTCTTTTAGGTGTTTCGCTTTTCTTGATTCTTAAAGTACAAAAGAGGAAATCAAACAGAGAAGTCTGTTCACTATTTATTATACATTGCTTTCCCTTGATCCTGCTTGACTTCAGAGCTCAGAATCCCTGCCTTCCTGCAATTTATTTATTTTACACTTTTGTGAAATAAAAATAACATTTTAAAAAGCCTCACATATTTCTTTACTATCATCTGCATACATTGTCGCTATTCTAACAAATAAAAGAAATAAGTAATAAACATAATAAGTGATAAATATATTCTTACATTAATATAAATATATATGTATAACTAAATATATTTATATAAGCATATACATGTTTACTTGCCTGAAATCTCTAACACAGGAAAGCAGATTCTATTTACTATGGTCTCTATGAAATTGGACAACTTTGCTTATGTCGTAAATTTAACAAACTATGCTTGAAACACTAATAGTATAAATGACTTATGAGTATAATTGAATATGTATTATGCACAAATAAAATAGACTTTTCTTGGATAATCAATAGGCTGACTAAGCATGTGTTGAGGACACCTGCAAAACAGAATTACCTTCAAAATAATAAAACGATAGGGTATCATATGGTATTTGACATAATTTAAAGTTCCAGTTTAGTCATAAATTTAAAGGTTAGACATTTTGGGATATTTGCAAATTTAATTTTATGGTTTAATTTCTTAATACCTCATAGTGGCATGTTGGCAGAAGGGAGTTGAGAGCAGTTGGCAAATGACAGCATTTTAGTGCTTATAGCCTCAAATATACTAATCCACTTCTGAACAAAACCTGACCAGGAATTTATTCTGATCTGACTCTCTATATTCCATGAATTCATTTTCCAGAGAAAACTAAATCAGACAAACAGAGTAACCTAAGTCTCAGAAATAAAAATGGAAATTTCTACTTCTTAAAAAAATCTGAGGTGAGGATGATACAATGGTATTTTGTCATTACAGACCACTATTCTGTGAATTTGAATTCCTTGCTTAACTTTTTGTCATGTTTGTGAATTTCTGCTTTGTTTATAGCTCTGTTGTTATAAATTTATAAACACAAAGATCCTAGAGTTTGAGAAAGGTCATTTAATTTATGTCAGACAAATTTCAATAAAGGGATGATGGTAATAATTAGCTAAAATTTGTTGATTTCTTCTATGGACTGCTTATAACACTAAACCTTTTGCTATGGTATCTTATTTGATCTTCAGAGTAGTTCTATATGATCATGAAGAAACTGGCATGAAGAGTTTATATAATGCGTAAAGAAGGCTTGCAACTGAGGTTGTTACCAAGTACACTGGCCTCAGAACCCAAGGATTTCAAGTATGGAACTTATTTCAATGATAATCTAGTTAAACATTGTATATTCAACATGTTAATATAAACATATTTACTCTGTCATTTTATCCATCATCAATATCATATGGGAGATCTCCCAGATATTACCCTCCTTTCCTCAGAGTGAAAGATGACATAAGTTTAGAAATAACTTTAGGAAATCACCTGTACATTATACTGTAATAGTTAATTCAAATATTATCATATTGGCAAATTAGTATTCAAAGATGACTGCAATGATAAATTTCTTATTCTACATACTCTGTTAAAATTTGAAGTTGACACTCTTCCATAAAGAAGTGGCATGTGTTTTACTTCCCATGAACATAAGGTGACTATTATAACTGCATTGATCAGTACAATTTGGGGAAGATGATGATAAATGATTTGCAAGGCTGGGTCATAAGGGATCTCTCTCTCTCTCTCTCTCTCTCTCTCTTTTTCTCTCTCTCCACACCTTCCTCCTTCCCTTCCTCCCTCCCTTCCTCCATCTATGCCTTGGAAACCCTGAACCAATATACCCATATGTAAGAATTTCAGCTATCCTGAAATCTCCATGCTACACAGATTAGAAGGAATCATACAGAGATGAAGAGAGCTGAAGAATCCCAACTGTTTCAGTCATGCTAATCCAGACACTAAATACAAGAGTGAAGAAGCTTCCAAGATGACTCTAGGCATAGCCACTGTCTAATTGCAACTTTTCTGAGATATACAGAACAAGAAACACCCAGTTTAGCTTCTCTTGAATTCTGGATAATTATTGTTCTAAAACAGTTTTTTTTATTGACCATTACATAACTGGAATAGCCCACTTCACAAATCTTGTTTTATCACTCAGATAGAATTTTTCCTATATTGGTTTCCTAAAGAGGACAATGCAGGTTTGGGATGCATATGTAACCCCATGTCATGAGGTGGACATGTAATGCTGGTGAAGAAAAAACAGAATTGATTGAAAATTTAGAGCTTGGAAAGGCACTCTAGCTGCATTGAGCTTAAACAAGTATAATGACTAATGCTTGCATGGCTCTGCATGAAGAAGCCTGATGAGATGATTTTAGAGAAGTTAGACTCTGAGGGCTGACCAGGATTCTTGTAGGAAAGAGATTGGATAAGAAAAATGCATGGGGTAAAAAGCAGAAAATCTGTTGAATCAATTCTACTTGGTACCAAGACACAGTTAGTTTTTGGTTCACAAGATAAAAAACAGTTCTGACCTAAGAATGGAATGAGAAGTGTAAATAGAAATAGTCACAAAAGCTTGAGTCTTTTGGTAATCTATAAGGCAAATTAATAGGTTAACATTAACTGAGGTCAAATACAAATGAGAAAACTGAAGTCCATTGATTTTAAGTAAACTGCTTGAAGAGATGCATGATATGACTGTGTTAACTTTCTGGGTCCTAACTCATAGCCCTAGAACTATCACCAAGAGACTAAATTAGGTTGTCTTTCTGAGTTACCTTGAATCAGGAATAGAACTTCAGGAATGGGTCAACCCAAAGTTTTGAGGGTGAGCTTAACTTTAGAAGCCAAAGTAATGATATAATACCAAATCTGGAAGGAAGGGAGATAATCACTTATGAAAGACTGAACCAAGATTTAGAGACTAGGCTGGAGATAACTAGAAATAGGGTATAATTCAGGGAGGAAGGTGACATTACAAACTCCGGGGTGTTCTCCAAGCTCATGGATACATAAAATAAATAAATAACATTATGGTATATCAGCTAGCTGAAAGACATCAACCAAAGAACTAGGAGGAGAGTTGAGACCGGAGTCCAACTTTCCCAAATTAGAAGAAATAATTATAGATGATCTTAAATCTGAGAAAAATAATTTGGACTTCTGTTTGCAAATCCTTGTGGCCAATCTATTTTTGCTTTGCATTTTATTATTTTGCATGGGCCCCTATTAAGTTATTTGCCATGCATAGCTCATCCTTGGGTAATAAAAAGAAGAAATATTTAACAGAAACACATAAAGAACTAAAGGGATAAACCTAAGGAAAATGAATATCAAAAGTTTGGAATATACATTTATCATATAACCCAGCAATTTCACTCCTGAGCATTTATCCCACAGGAATGAAAATTCGTATCTGCACAAAAACCTGTACATGATTGTTCATATCAGCTTATTTGTAATGACCAAAAAGTAGAAACAATGAAAATGTTCTACAAAAGGTGAATGGTTAACAAACTAGTCTATCCTTATCATGCAATACTATTCAGCCATAAAAGTAAATGAACTATGGATACATAACACAATGGATGGATCTCAAAGGTGTTGTGCTGCATGAGAAAAGACAACTTCAAACGGTCACATACTATATGATTCATATATGACATTCTAGAAATGACAAAATTATAAGAATGGAAAATAGATCAAAGCTTGTCAGTGGTAAGGAATAATGGAGGGGAGAGTGGTGGGTGTGTCTATAAAGGGATAAAATGATGGAAATCCTTGTGGTGATGTAATAGTTTTGTACCCTGATTGTGGTGGCAGTTGGACAAATCTACACATGTAACAAAATGAGACAGAACAGACACATTGTACCAATGTCAATTTCCCAGCTTTGATTCTGTATAATAGTTATGTAAGATATAACCATTAGAGGAAACTGGATAGAAGGTACACGGGACCTTTTGAAACTTCCCATGACTTTACAATTAAATTAAAATAAAGTTAAAAAAAAAAAAAAGACAGGAGCGCCTGAAGGGCTCACTCAGTTGGGCGTCTGCCTTTCTCACAGGACAGGATCCCAGAGGCCAGGGATTGAGCCCCATGATTGATCCAGGGGCTCCCTGCTCCTCAGGAAGTCTGCTTCTCCCTGCCCTCCCTTCTCCCGCTCTTGAGCTCTCTTTCTCATAAATAAATAAATAAATAAATAAATAAATAAATAAATTTTTAAAAAAAGTTAAAGTAACATTTAGAAGCATTTGTAACAGATAGCACATGCATTATGTAAGAGAGCGTAGAGCCCTTCATGAAAAAATTTCTTCAGAAGACTAAAAGTCATGCATACCTCAGGGTGATTGTGTGTGAGAGTGCATGTATGCATGTAGTTACAGCTATTTTCTATTACACTGTATTTTAGAAGATTCATCAATAGCAAGTGACATAACCAACTGGATATAAAAGTAACAAATGAAGCCAGAACATATAAATGATCAGAAATTGGATGCCATGATGACTCCTGATGTACAGCAAAATCAACCTTGTAAGGGGTGAGAAACCATGCGATCACCTGTCACAATCCCGAATGAGGCAAAAACTACACATGGTAAGCAGTATTTTGGTTTTAAGACCTTAGTTTTCAAGACTCAAGTCTGTTCAGTGTTGGAGTGACTGCTCATGAACGGAGAGGAATGGAAGTGGGATTATAGATACAGAAGTAAACACAACAAGGTTAGAAAAAAAGACGGCATGAAAGGAAAGAAGGCGATGTTTGTAAAGGAGTGAAATATATGCTTAGTCAACTGTAAAACTATGATCTGAAAGAAAAAAGGGGGGAAAAGTAAACATTCAGCAGAAATATGCGACCTTTTCATTGTTTCCAAAGAAATATAACTAGAATGAAGAAAAATCAATGTCTTTCAATTATTAGAATTTAAAGATACGCTCATTACTGTGAGGATGTCCTTATGTCTAGGGCCTTCCTTAAAGAAAACAAAAGGGGCATTTGTCAGGACAGAGTAGCGTAATAAAACATTTTTTTTCTAATAAGTAAATCTGCAGTTGATTTATTTAAAACAGCCAAAAAAGAATCTAACAGTCATTAAAATAAATCAGCAATTTTAATGCTTTTAATGCTTTAATCAGCAATACTATGGAACAGGGGAAAAGCAAATGGAAAATGCACTTATAGGGCAGGCCTGGTGGCTCAGCGGTTTAGTAACACCTTCAGCCCAGAGTGTGATCCTGGGGACCCAAGATCAAGTCCCACGTCAGGCTCCCTGCATGGAGCCTGCTTCTCTCTCTCTCTCTCTCTCATAAATACATGAAATATTAAAAAAAATAAGATGCACTTATGGAACAAATTTGTTTAAACAATTTCCTTTTGCAAACTCAATTCTATTGCTCTGTTCATTGTCTACATCCAAATTCAAACACATTAGTTTATCATTTATATAGTCTTTACCTCTGTGACATCAAAATCCTACTCTGTTTATTAAAAAACAATCGCTACAACAACGTGAGGGTCATAAAGATCGTATGTATGGCCATTTCCCTGCATGTATAAATGTGTGTGTGTGTGTGTGTGACGTTCACCAGGGTTTTGAATTTTTTAAGATTTTATTTATTTATTCATAAGAGACAGAGAGGCAGAGACATAGGCAGAGGGAGAAGCCGGCTCCATGCAGGGAGCCCGATGTGAGACTTGATCCAGGGACTCCAGGATCACGCCCTGGGCCGAAGGCAGGCGTTAAACAGCTGAGCCACCCAGGGATCCCCCAGAATTTTAAATTTGACCTTCCAAACCCAGTATATTTTCTGTTTGCATTTGATGCCATGCAATACCTACCAAAAGTCTCGCAGATAATCTGTAACTCTTGTGAATATAATGTTATATTAATTTTTTTGAATATTTGTTCACTGTTAATTTAAACTTACAGTCTTCTCTCTGACTAGCTTTGCATCAAATGCATCAATTTGAAAAAGAGCTTGTTCACTTGTGAACTCTGTTGAAAATAAAAGATTGAAAATCCCAGTAAGTCCAAAGCTTTCATGCTTTTAGGATCTTTTCTCCCCATCACTGTCTTGTTTTCCTGAAGCGGCCAAGGAAATAAAAGTGCTCTTCAATCAATTTATTAATAAAAACACAGAGGTGGCTTAGGAACCAAAGATGATCACAATAATGCTTCAACTAGGAATCCCCAAACAGTGTACACAGAGTACTGTAAAGATAGATGATCATGTTCAATGGTACATGTTATGTACAGATGAACAGTTAGGTGTAAGAAGTAGATGAACATGTTCAGTTTTAATTATATTACTACTATGAAGGAAAAATAAAACATTTCTATCTAAAGATTAATTGTCGGGATCTCTGGGTGGCGCAGCAGTTTGGCGCCTGCCTTTGGCCCAGGGTGCGATCCTGGGGACCCGGGATCGAGTTCTACGTCGGGCTCCCGGTGCGTGGAGCCTGCTTCTCCCTCTGCCTGTGTCTCTGCCTCTCTCTCTCTCTCTCTCTGTGTGTGACTATCATGAATAAATAAATAAAATCTTTAAAAAAAATCATTAAAAAAAATAAAGATTAATTGTGGAGGTGCCTGGGTGGCTCAGTCAGTTGTGTCTGACTCTTGATCTCAGCCCAGGTCTTGATTTTAGGGTCATGAGTATTGGGCTCCATGCTCATAATAAAAAATAAATAAATAAAAAATAAAGATTATTTATGTTTGATTGAATTAATGATATCATGGGTTCAACTTCAGTCTTTTCCCTCTATTAATTTTGTGTTTACTATTTTCCCTCCACTCTTTTAATTCATACTATTTTACTTTCTCGTCCATACTCTACCTATAGACAGCATAAATACATATATTCAAATAGTCATGTATCCTAAGGTGAATATATAGGTTTATTGCTTTACTCAACAATAATATTTAGTGTTGCTGAATATACATGTATTTCACTGCACCTAAGCATTGCATAGTGGGCATTCTCTTCTTACTTTCTCTTTCCCTATAAGCGGACACTTAGTTTTCATAATGTTCTATTACTACAACTAATATGGTAAAGAACATGTACACACAATATGTCTCTATGTTGACTTATGCTTTAATGTCTCTTGGATATATTTAGGGTGAGACTGACATAATGTTTTGGATGACCATGTAACCCCCTTTATCAGGAACATTCTGTTTATGCCAATTATCCTAAGATAGTTATGAAGTGTCACAGTATGAAAAATTATAAAATCAAAAAAATTATAAAATCATGCCAAATGCATATGTAACAAAGTACTTTAAAAAATGTTCTCCAGATTATCTCTAATATTTTGCACTCCTTTCCTGAAGAACATGGAGGTTCCTATTTCAACACATTCTATCAAGAGTTAGCATTAGATGTCTTTCAAATTTTTGCAACTCTGATAGCTATAAGTGGTCCCTCCTTGCCATTTTAATGTTTACTTTTTTCTAATTGCCAGTCAGATTTGATTTCACTTTATTTAGTTAGTTTTAAGCCTTTTCTAATTTTCTGTATGTGAGTTAACTACTTATTTGCTCATGCACATTTTATATTGGATGTTCTGTCTTTCTTATAGCCTACATATTTATATCACCTTTCAGGTTTAGATATTTATATTCTGTTTCTCAGCCTGTTATATGTTTATAAACACTGCATATAACATCCTTTGTTGAAAAACATCTGTAATTTTTCACACAATCAGGTTCATCAGAATTTTGACTATTTTATCCTGCTTGGAATATTATTTAAGAAGTTCACTCTCAACCCAAGGTCACATAGTAAGTATTATAATTTAGTTTATTGGCTTAATATTTCTACATTTCATATTCAGATCTATAATCCATTTATTTTTAAGATTTTATTTTTTAAGATAGATTTATTTATTTATTTATTTATTTATTTATTTATTTATTTATTCATGAAAGACACAGAGAGAGAGAGGCAGAGACATAGGCAAAGGGAAAGTAGGCTCCCCATGGGGAGCCCGAAGCAGGACTCGATCCTGAGATTCAATCCTGAGACTTGATCCCGGAATCCTGGGATTACATCCTGAGCCAAAGGCAGACGCTCAACCACTGAGCTACCCAGGAATCCCTCTCTAACCCATTTAAAGTGTATTTTTAAATGATGGTAAGAAGTAGAGGTAAAATAATTTTTTCTCTACATACTGACCCAATCAACTTCCAAAACCAACTTACAAACACTGAAACATCTCCACACTATTTCTGATACTTATAATATATTAATTTAATATATTAATTTTCTATATGTACAGAACACTGCTTCTGAGCTTCCTATTGTATCCTGTTGCTTTACCTGGGCATTCATGCACCAGTATCACATTGTTTTGTTTGTTTTGTATTTTGTTATGACTTTGAAGATTGCTATAATATATGTTGCAGAGAGCCTCTATTTATGAAACTTTATTTTTTTCTTCTAAATTCTCTTCTGGGGTGCTCAGTTGGTTAAACATCCGCCTTTGGCTCAGGTTATAATCCCAGAGGTTTAGGATCGAGCCCTGAATCAGGCTCCCTGCTCTGCAGGGGACCTGCTTCTCCCTCTCCTTCTGCCTGCTGCACCTCCTGCTTGTTCTCTCTCTCTCTCGCTTGCTCTCTCTCTCTTTCCCTCTCTCTCTCTCAAATTAATAAATAAAAAAAATTATAAAAATACTCTTCCATAAAAATATTTATGTGTACATAGTGTTTGATGTAAGTTCTTTTTTTATGTAAATTCTATAATAAGTAGGTTAAGTGCATCAAAGCTCTATGTCTTAGTGTACATGTGGAATGAAAGATGGTATGGGTCAACTTTGATAAACTCTTGTTAGTGCCAATAGCTTGCTTACTGATTTTGTTCAATTTTCTACATAATCACATTATCTGAGAATATAACAGGATTTTTCTTTATCTTTTAATTCTTATATTCTGTTCTTTATTTCTTGCATTGATTGGGACCTCCACTTTTATATCAAACCTAAGTGACAGCAGGAATTCTTAATATTTGAAATCTTAAAGGGATTAGGTTTAAGGATTTCGTTGTTCCTTTATTTGTGTCAATCTGACTCTTTAAATATGTAGTTGAGTCTTTGTATTATGATATCTTTTACTGTGGTGAGAAAATTTCTTTTTGATCATAGTTGTCATTTAAGAAAGAGAACATTGAGGTCTTTATTGTCAATTAAAGTAATAAATATTTATCTACTGGTTTGAATATATTCATCTTATGTTAACCTTTATAATTTTATATTTATATTAGTTTCTGAGACAAAAATAATTTAAAATTTCAACTATAAATGTTGTCTTCATATTTTGTCAGTTGTTGCTTTGCATAATTTAAAGCTGTATAATTGTTTGCATATATATTCATAATTGCTTTACCTTCTTTATCCCTACTTTCTTTATGTCATTTTGCAAATCATCCTCCATTTATATAACTTTTCCCATGATTCAATTCCACAGGTATCCAGCAATCCCAACTCCGGAAGATTCACATGTGTACATCAGACTGATGATCAGTTTTACCCATTATACCAAACCTAATTCAATTTCCACTAATCCATCTGCCTCTCAGCTTTCAAAATTGCATTGCTGATTTATTTTCTTCTGTGCTGTCCTTGTTTTTTTATGTCTTTGAAAAAAGTTTTTACTATCTTTTAAAAAATAAGCAGAATGTTAGGAGGAAGAATCATATACATTTGCTCATATGCTATTTGATTTCATCAGTTCAGGCTGCTACAACAAAATACCACAGACTGGGTGTCTTAAGAAACAGAAATTCACTTCTCTCATTTATGATGCCTGGAAGTCTGAGATCAGGGTGTCAGCATGGTTGAGTTCTGGTGAGAGCCCTCTTCCCAGTTACAGACTGCTATCATCCTGTGTCTTCACAAGGCAGAAAGAGAGCTAGGTTGCACTTTGGCCTCTTTTTATAAGGGCACTGAAACCATTCATGAGGACTTCACCATCATGAGCTAATTACCTGCCCAAAGCCTATCTCCAAACACTGTCACATTGGGATTTGGGTTTCAACATAAGGGTTTGGTGGGGAGACATAAAACTTCAGTCAATGGAACTATTTCACCAGGAAGCTGCCATTGCTGTTTTTTCCAGAACTTTTCCTCCTGCCATCTTTATTTTATTTCTTTCCTTCCTCAACCTAAATATATTGATATCAAAACTTCTAATTCTGGGCACCTGGGAGGCTCAGTTGGTTAAATGTCTGCCTTTGGCTCAGGTTATGATCCTGACGTCCTGGGATTGAACCACATTCAGCTCCCTGCTCTGCTGGGAGCCTGCTTCTTCCTCTCCCTCTGCCTCTACCCCTGCTTGTGTTCTCTTATGCTCTTTTATAGGTGCCAGGATAAGTTTTCATTGATGTAACAAATTTTGTTGATTTAATTTTCCCTATCAAAATCAAAGGACTACAGTCTCATAGTGGAAAACTTAGAACATTTGGATTGCTTAAAGAAGACAACAAAATTCCAGTAAAAAACCAAACCCAGGGATTTTCTAATTGAATAATGTCCTACACTTTATTTAAAATGTGTGTAGATTACTTTGGATAGCATAGACATTTTAACAGTATTTGTCTTCTGATCCATGAACATGGAATATTTTTCCATTTCTCTGTGTCATTTTCAATTTTTTCATCACTTCTTTATAGTTTTCAGGATACAGGTCAATGACCTCTTTGGTTAAGGATATTCCTAGTCATCTTACTGTTTTTGGCGCAATTATAAATAAAACCGTTTCTTAATTTCTCTTTCTGTTTTTTTTCATTATTTATGTATATAGAAATGCAACAGATTTCTGTACATTTATTTTGTACCTTGCATCTTTTTTGCATCTATCTTGAATCTTTTTTGTATTCATTCGTCAGTTCTAACTGTTTTCTGGTGGAGTATTTTGGGTTTTCTATATAATGTGATCTACAAATAGTGAAAGTTTCACTTCTTTTTCCCCATTTACATGCCTCTCATTTCTTTTTGTTTGATTGCTCAGGCTAGGACATCCAGTACTATGTTCAATAACAGAGGTGAGAGTGAACATCTCTGTCTTGTTCCTGACCATAGAGGAAAAGCTCTCAGTTATTCCCCACTGAGGATGATATTATCTGTGGGTTTTTCATAAATGGCCTTTACTGTTTTGAACTATGTTCCCTCTAGCCCTACTCTGTTTAGTGGTTTTATCATGAATGAATGTCATACTTCATCAAATGCTTTTTCCACATCTATTAAAAGAATCATATAATTATTGGTTATTACCCTTAGTGTTATTAATGTGGTGTATCATGTTGATTGGCTTGTGAATACTGAACCATGTTTAAAGCCCAGGAATAAATCCCACTTGATCATGTGAAGCATTTTTTTTAAATGTATTGTTGGATTCAGTTTGCTGGTATTTTGAGAATTTTTGCATCCATGTTCATGAAGGATATTGAGCGGCACTTCTCTTTTTTTTAGTGGAGTCTTTATCTGGTTTTGGTATCAAGATAATGCTGGCCACATTGAATGGATTTGGGGGTTTT
The DNA here is from genome assembly GCF_011100685.1 of Canis lupus familiaris. Classification (NCBI taxonomy): domain Eukaryota; kingdom Metazoa; phylum Chordata; class Mammalia; order Carnivora; family Canidae; genus Canis; species Canis lupus. Next base: position 29,206,637 of record NC_049260.1, read on the forward strand.
ATTAACTTTTCTTTAAATGTTTGAAAGAATTCTGGGAAGCCATCTGGTCCTGGACTTGTTGAACACTGATTTTTGAACACTGATTCAATTTCTCTGAATTGTTATTCAAACAAATTTTTTGAATTTGAATTGTTTTTCAAACAATTTTTTTGAATTTTTGAATTTTTTTGAATTTTGAATTTGTTTGTTATCTCTCCTCTCCCATTTGTGATTTTATTTATTTGGGTCCTTTCTCTCTCTTTTTTAATAAGTCTGGCTAGGGCAGCCCGGGTGGCTCAGCGGTTGAGTGACTGCCTTTGACCCAGGGCCTGATCCTGGAGACCCGGGATCGAGTCCCACGTCAGGCTCTCTGCATGGGGCCAGTTTCTCCCTCTGCCTGTGTCTCTGCCTCTCTCTGTCTCTGTGTCTCTCATGAATAAATAAATAAAATCTTTAAAAAAAATAAGTCTTGCTAGAAGTTCATCGGTTTTATTCATTTTGTCAAAGAACCTGCTGGTTTCTTTGATCTGTTCCACTGCTTTTTTAGTTTCTGTATCATTTATTTCTGCTCTAATCTTTATTATTTCCTTCCTTCGGCTGGCTTTAGGCGTCATTTGTTCTTCTTTTTGTAGCTCTTTAAGGTGTACGATTAGGTTGTTATTTGAGATTTTTCTTGCTTCTTGAGGTAGGCTTGTGTTGCTCTAAACTTCCCTTTTAGGACGGCCTTTGCTGCATCCCAAAGTTTTGGACCATTGTGTTTTCATTTTCATTTGTTTCCATGATTTTTTTTTTGTTTCTTCTTTCATTTCCTGTTTGACCATTCATTGTTTAGTAGCATGTTGTTTAACCACCATGCATTTCTGATCTTTCCCATTATTTTTCTTGCAGTCGACTTCCAGTTTCATATCACTGTGGTCAGAGAAGGTGCATGGTATGACTTCAATCCTTTTGTATTTATTGAGGCCTGTTTTACTGTGACCTAATATGTGATCTATTCTGGAGAATGTTCCAGGTATGCTTTAAAATTATGTGCATGCTGGGATCCCTGGGTGGTGCAACGGTTTGGCGCCTGCCTTTGGCCCAGGGCGCGATCCGGGAGACCCGGGATGGAATCCCACATCGGGCTCCCGGTGCATGGAGCCTGCTTCTCCCTCTGCCTGTGTCTCTGCCTCTCTCTCTCTCTGTGACTATCATAAATAAATTAAAAAAAAAATTTAAAAACCTATCTTTAAAAATAAATAAATAAATAAATAAATAAATAAATAAATAAATAAAATTATGTGCATTCTGCTGTTTTAGGATGGAATGTCCTGAATGTACCTGCTAAGTCCATCTGGTCCAGTGTATCATTCAAAGCCATTGTTTCCATGTTGATATTCCGTTACTGCCCATTGATGCAAATGGGGTGTTAAAGTCCCCTAATATTATTGTGTTGTTATCAATTTGTTCCTTTATGTTTGTTATTGTTTTATATAATAATGTGTTGTGATTTCCCTCTAAATATTTACTTATATACTTAATATTAAACATTTACTTAATACTTCTTACATGTGAAGGGGATTCTCTAATGCATAAGTGTGCTAAATGGTATTTTGAAAAATTGATGTGAAAAAAAAAAGAAAAATTGATGTGTGAAAAGTTTAAAAAAATTTCCTCAAAATTGCTGATAATGAATTCAAGTCCCAATTTCTCACTTGTTGTATGTAGAAATATTTTGTTACAGAAGAATAAATAATTTTAAAATTTTGTTCTCTTTTTTGTGGGAAGATAGTTACCAAATTAAAAGTTAAATAAAAATGATCTGATGCATATTAATCACTGTAGTAACAAATAGTATAGATTATAAGATAGCGACAGTCTTGGAACGTATCAAAAATTAGATTTGATAATCATTCCAAAGGTATGAAAAACGTATATTCTGACATGGATGTGGAGCAACAGGAACTCTAAGACATTGCTGGTGGGAATGCCAAATGCTACAGCCGCTTTGGAAGATAATTTGGAGATTTTTTTAAAGATTTTTTTTATTTATTCACGAGAGACATAGAGAAAGAGAGTCAGAGACACAGGCGGAGGGAGAAGCAGGCTCCATGCAGGGAGCCTGATGTGGGATTTGATCCCGGAACTCCAGGATCACACCCTGGGCCAAAGGCAGGCTCCAAACCGCTGAGCCACCCGGGGATCCCTGGAGATTTATTATAAAACTAAACATATTCTTGCCATATCATCCAGCAATGCACTCCTCAGTATTTAGTCAAACTTTTTAAAAGTTAATCGATGCAAAATATTGCACGTGGGCATTTATAGTAGCTTTATTCATAATTGCCCAAACTTGGAAGCAACCAACATGTCTTTTGGTAGGTGAATGGATAAACTATGGTATAATGAGGGAATGGAATATTATTGTGTGCTAAAAATAAGTAAGCTATCAAGACCTGAAAAGACATGGAAGAAATTTAAACACATATTATATGATCCCAACCAAGTGACATTCTGGAAAAGGTGAAACTTTGGAAACAATCAAAAGATCAGTGCTTGCCAGTGGTTGTGGTGCAAGGCAGATGAAAAGACAGAGCACAGAACATTCTAAGAGTAGTGAGAATATTCTGTATGATATTATATGCATAGGTGCCTCACCTTGACATGTGCCACAGGTTGTTCATTTTCCTGTAAAATTGTGGTACATAATTTCAACTCTGTGTATGACTGGAACTGATGAGAAAAATATCACCCTATGTGTTTTCAATTTTTGATTTCTATTAATACAGTAGAAAGTGTATTTAAAAAATTTTGTGGCATTTTACATTTGTTTCATACTTAGAGAAACAAATTTTTGATGAAAAAAACATTTTTATTTTGTAAGGGTTTTTGAACAATTAATTAAAATCAAATACATTTTGAGATTAGAAATTAGATTTATAGAATTACTGGGAGCCACTATGTCCAAGGAGAGCCAATTGCGTATTTTTAATTTTTTATGTGTTTAAAATGTTTTAAATTATTATTCCAATAAAAATAGTGTTTTTCCAGGCTAATTTGCTATACAAAGGAATTCTGAAACATTGTGAAGGAAATGATACAATTAAAAAATATAAAGTTCAATGATGATAAGATAATGTAAATTATGACCAAATTTTAGCATTATATATAAATATTATATTAAATTTTAATTAAGCTCAGTGAAAATTTGTCATTTAAAATAATTGAGAAATTAATTTGATAAAAATAGCAGTAGTTAACTATTATTATTATCATGAATGAACACCTAACTGGAAAGTAGGCAGTTCAACTGAAAAATTTTAAAAGAAAATAACTTTATTAGTTGCTAATGCTCACCAAAAGGAAATTCTTACTATACAAACTGTATGATTTATTTTATCAATATTTTGAGTTCTGTTCCATTTTATCTGCAGATTTTGTAGTCAAATTATGATGTCTTTCTTTCTTTTTTAAAATATTTTATTTTTAAGTAATTTCTATGCCCAAAATGGGGCTTGAACCTACAATCTCAAGATCGCAAGTCAAACACTCTACCGACTGAGCCAGTCAGGTGCCCCAAGTCTTTTTTTTTTTTCTTCATAAACTCCATGGTGTGGCCAACACGCACATGAGAAAATGTCTGCATCACTTGCCATCAGGGAAATACAAATCAAAACCACAATGAGATACCACCTCACACCAGTGAGAATAGGGAAGATTAACAAGGCAGGAAACCACAAATGTTGGAGAGGATGTGGAGAAAGGGGAACCCTCTTACACTGTTGGTGGGAATGTGAACTGGTGCAGCCACTCTGGAAAACTGTGTGGAGGTTCCTCAAAGAGTTAAAAATAGACCTGCCCTACGACCCAGCAATTGCACTGTTGGGGATTTACCCCAAAGATTCAGATGCAATGAAATGCCGGAACACCTGCACCCCAATGTTTTTGGCAGCAATGTCCACAATAGCCAAAATGTGGAAGGAGCCTCGGTGCCCATTGACAGATGAATGGATAAAGAAGCTGTGGTCTATGCACACAATGGAATATTACTCAGCCATTAGAAATGACGAATATCCACCATTTGCTTCGATGTGGATGGAACTGGAGGGTATTATGCTGAGTGAAGTAAGTCAATCGGAGAAAGACAAACATTATATGTTCTCATTCTTTTGGGGAATATAAATAATAGTGAAAGGGAATAGAAGGGAAGGGAGAAGAAATGGGTAGGAAATATCAGAAAGGGAGACAGAACATGAAGACTCCTAACTCTGGGAAACGAACTAGGGGTGGTGGAAGGGGAGGAGGGCGTGGGGTGGGGGTGAATGGGTGACGGGCACTGAGGCTGGCACTTGACGGGATGAGCACTGGGTGTTATTCTATATGTTGGCAAATTGAACACCAATAAAAAATAAATTTATTATTAAAAAAAACTCCATGGTGCTCTCAATCTGTAAATTTGTTTATAATCGCATAAAATTACTGCATGAAAAAAAGGACTAAGAGGGAAAAAAGTAGTCTAGAATTAGAGTGGTCCGAAATGAAGGAGTACTTGAAGTACCACATGTCTGGAACAGGACCAGGAGTCCCAGAACATTCTGCCTAGAAGAAAAATCCAAGAACATCTTCAGACATTCTTCTTTTGTTCAGGGATAGTGACACACAGAAATGAATGTAATTAAAGCAAGCTCCTATCTAAAATAACATACAAAGTGGGAGCAGCAGCCAGACTCTCTCGGGAGCTTAGATATTTCACAGTTCTGAGTGTTAGCAACTGCAAATGCCTGTAGATAATGAAGCATCTGAAGATGACTCAGATTCAATTTCTTTAAACAGTGAACGAACCTACATTTTCAAATGAGAGAGTATAATGATTTCTGTACAATATGGAAGATTCTGATTTAGTGAAACACGAAATATTTCATCTTTTTTTTAGAATCTGATATAAAAAATTCTCCCCATTCTTTTGGATTGAATTTAAATAATAATAGGCAAGAATGGAATATATTTTTTAAATGTCACAAAAAATCAAAATAACTTTATTTGCATAATTTACCAGTTTATCCAAATAGTGTCATAGTTATTAGTTTGTATTTAAATAACAACAACATGGGATCCCTGGGTGGCGCAGCGGTTTGGCGCCTGCCTTTGGCCCAGGGCGCGATCCTGGAGACCCGGGATCGAATCCCACATCGGGCTCCCGGTGCATGGAGCCTGCTTCTCCCTCTGCCTATGTCCCTGCCTCTCTCTCTCTCTCTGTGACTATCATAAATAAATAAAAAAAAAAAAAATTAAAAAAAAATAAATAACAACAACCGGGGGATCCCTGGGTGGCTCAGCTGTTTAACCCCTGCCTTTGGCCCAGGGCATGATCTTGGAGACCCAGGATCAAGTCTCACTGCCTGTGTCTCTGCCTCTCTCTCTCTCTCTGTATGTGTCTTTCATGAATGAATGAATAAATAAAATCTTTTAAAAAAAATAACAACAACCTATGACAAAGAACTGTTCAGGGATAGTTAAGACTTGTTTTAATCTATTACTATGTTGTACACCTGAAACTAATATAGCACTGTATGTTAACTAATAGGAATTAAAATAAAAACTTAAAAAAAAAGAGTTTTAGTCTTTCCATGTTTTTCATTTCTCCTAGAGGTATGTACTTTTGCATGGGGAAGACTCTGAAATAGAATTTCTTTTGCTAGATATAGTTCTCTTTAACACTTTCTTAAATTTCTGGTAGATTACAAGCATGTCTTTAAAATTCAGTTGCATAAATATTGTTTCTACATTTGTAAATTAACAGTACAAAAATGTTTAATATTTTAGTAGTACTTCAGTAATCTTAAAAGTCACAATTAAAGCTGAATACTAGGAAGTAAGCAAAACAACAACTCCAACAACAACAACAAAATCAAACAAACAAATGAAAAACCTGCCAGACCCCTGAATGAACAAAAATAGATGCTATCCAACAATAAATGCATTTTATGTATTTTCTCTTTAAGCTATCCCATGTTTGGTTTGTTTTCAATCAGAGTCTGTTTGCTATCATTTTGTACATAGTCTAACAAATTTGATTATCTGATTCCTAAATTTCTAGTAGCTTAGAAACAGCAAAGAGGCAGAGACCATTAGAGAAACCAGCTATAACAAGCAGGTACAATGAAGCAAAAACAGCAGTCTGAGGCCTATGGAAAGGGGTCAAATATCTTTACAATAGATCCTGAAGAAATTGTACATAATAAATAAATTCAGTAATTACTTAAAAAGTTTGCTTATTCTCTGCCCTCCTCACAAGGAATGTAAGACAGCTTACAAGAGTATATAAAATTAGAAAGCAGGGTGTAGTGAGGGGAAAAGTGTGTGAGAAATGGTCCAGGAGAGACGTCCACTTTAATAATCTATAATCACTTACTAAAAATTTGTTTCCTGTATCACTTGGTGGCTCCTTAGAAGACATCCTTTTTAGAACATAATTTGGCTGGGGAAACCTAAATATGCCTTCCTAATGAAAATTATGTAACTGAATTTGTCTCCCTTATCATTGTGAATGACAGCTAAATGGGCCAAATTTAAACATGATTATTACACAACTATGTCAACCCTTTATGGAGAAGATGTATGCTGTTTCCCTTGAGTTTTTATTAATTTTCTTTGATCCTACTCATTACTATTTTTCTATCATTTTCATTCTTTTTTTTTAAATGGAGTCTTTGTAAAACAATATAGATTATCAATAAATAAATGAAAATGACCTCTCATAAAAGTAAAATAGGGTATCCCTGGGTGGCTCAGCAGTTTGGCTCCTGCCTTTGGCCCAGGGTGTGATCCTGGAGTCCCGGGATCGAGTCCCATGTCAGGCTCCCTGCATGGAGCCTGCTTCTTCCTCTGCCTGTGTCTCTATCTCTCTCTCCCTCTCTCTGTGTATCTCATGAACAAATAAATAAAATCTTTTAAAAAAAGTAAAATAACATATTTGAATTTTGAGAGAAAATCTAATAACAAATACGTCTAAGCTAATTACAAGTTACTATACATATCAGGTTATTTTATTTTTTATTATTTTTATTTTTTATAGTCAAACAATTTATTAAAAAGATAATATATCATAATGAAGAGGGTTCATTTTGGGAATGCAAAATTAATCTAACGTCAAAAATCAATCGATGGAAAAGACAAGTCTAAATCACAATGAAATAATATTTTACGCCCATTAACATAGCTATTATAACAAAAGAAACAACTGCAAAAACCCAAAACAGAAAATAACAAGTATTGGTGAAGATGTGGAGAAATTGAAATCCTTGTATGTTCCTGGTAGAAATCTAAAATAGTGTAGCCACAGTGGAAGACAGTACGATGGCTACTCAAAAAAAAATATATATATATATATTTTTTTATAAATTTATTTTTATTGGTGTTCAATTTGCCAACATATAGAATAACACCCAGTGCTCATCCCATCAAGTGCCCCCCTCAGTGCCAGTCACCCAGTCATCCCCACCCTCCACCCACCTCCCCTTCCACCACCCCTAGTTCGTTTCCCAGATTTAGGAGTCTCTCATGCTCTGTCTCACTTTCTGACATTTCCCACTCATTTTTTCTCCTTTTCCCTTTATTCCCTTTCATTATTTTTTATATTCCCCAAATGAATGAGACCATATAATGTTTGTCCTTCTCCAATTGACTTATTTCACTCAGCATAATACCCTCCAATTCCATCCACGTCGAAGCAAATGGTGGGTATTTGTCGTTTCTAATGGCTGAGGAATATTCCATTGTATACATAGACCACATCTTCTTTATCCATTCATCTTTTGATGGACACCAAGGCTCCTTCCACTGTTCGGCTATTGTGGACATTGCTTCTATTTTAAAGGCATACCTATTTTTTTGCTAAATATTTCCTTCATTTTAATTATAAAAACAAATATATCTATATTACTTTAAAATTCCAAATATATAGCTAATTTACAACATATTAACCTGGCATAAGAAACTAGCATCTAGGCTAACACTGTCTAATAGAATTTTCTATTACATATATACTAGAATAACTGAAATAAAAAGACTGTCACCTCCAAATGTTGGCAAGGATTTAGAACAAACTGATTACCTTTATATATTTTTGGTGGAAGGATAAAATGATATATCAATTTAAAAATCAGTCTAGCAATTTATCATAAAGTTAAGCATTACCTACATTATGATTGAGCAATTTCAATAGAAATAAAAACATGTGTCCACACAAAAAAAATTAAGTATCTTCACGAAAAGCTATATTAACTATTTAAAAACATAGACATGATTGCTTTCTCAAAAATCCTTTGCTTGTCAGTTTACTAAAAGAACTAATCAAAGTTTACATCTTTATTGTTTTATTGCCCATGAGATTATAATTATCTCTTTTTATATAATAGTATATCTAATGAAATCAAGGATCCTTCACACTAATTATGCAAGGAAATAACAAATTTGTGTATGACTAACCAACATTGATTTCTGTCTTGTTACATGATGACTATCTCACTGGAAAGCTGTAGCTGCCTAAATTCATTATCAGTAACAGAAATTTGCAAAGCAGAAACCTAGGAGTATAAATAAATAAATAAATCAGGAAATATAAGCAAACTAATAAAGTTTTAAGATTCATGGGTGTGGATTAGGAGAACCCTAGGCTCCTCGTATTCTACAAACAAAAGTAGATAATTATCAAATCATTCTAAATACCCAAGAAATCAACCTGAAGATTGATAAACTCCACAACTAAAGGGAAAGAAGAGACCACATTAAAGGAGACCTGTTTTAGGGAAGAAACAGATCACAGATGCTGTGGAAGGAAGGAGCTGTGGTCCCAGAGAAGGGTGAGAGAGAAAGAGGAGCACACAGGGGAATGCACAAGGAGAACATTTCCCCAAAGCCTTTAGCCTAGAACACGAGAGGGGCTGAATTTCATGAGGCTGAATTTCATGAGTTCTTGCAGCCAGCAAGGCTTATGGCATAGAGTTTTAAAGGTCAAGGGCTTGGCTAGGATAGAACCTAGAGGGCACTGCACTGCTGCTGAAAAGAAGTCAAGAAAAAAATCTGGGAGCAGATAGCATGGAAATAGCATCTGAAAAATGTCTGGGGCACACAGTGGAATTATTTGTTATTTTAGAAGCTCTTTCCTGAGAGGCAGCATTCCTGGAGAGCCTTTGCTGACACATAGGAGCTGGCTGGCACCATTTCACTCCCCCACTCCTCAGCATAAACACAGAAATACCTGAGGGAAGCAGCTCAGGACAGACACTGGTTGCCTAACTTGTTTACACAGAACCCCACTCTCCATGCTCTGGCAGGACTGCCCTTTCTCATTCAAGTTTACCTTAATCCCAGTATGGTGGACTACTCCCCCAGGAAACCAGCACAAACCCTTGCCCATACCACATCTCCCACCAGAGTTCTGCAGGGCCTCAGTTCTGGTGGAGTTGGTTTCAGATTTCATTTCAAAAGCAGACCAGAACGTATCTAGTTAAAACTCACCACATTCAGGTCAAGGATCAAACACTGCCCACTGCAGGCAAGGGACATCTCTGCAGATGACTGGCCTGAAGGATAGAGCAGCCACAACACAACTGCAGAGCACACACGAAACACACCAGAGACACTCCCTGAAGCGCGGATCCCTGGGCACTACATGACCTCTTCGTCAGAGGCCATGACTTTCAGAAGTAGGAGGCATAACTGGCTTTTCTAACAGAAGAAGGCAGAGATTTAGTTAATATGCCAAAATGGAGGAATTTATCCTCCATAAGACCACAACCAGAGATCTAAGCAAAATATATATAAGTAACACGCTCGAGGGAGAATTTAAAGCAAAAATCATAAGACTACCCACTTGGCTTGAGAAAAGAAGAGAAGATATCAAAGAGACATTTACCAGAGAGATAAAAGAGTTGAAAAACAATCCATCAGAAATGAAGAATGCAATAAGTGAGATTAGAAACAGACTTGATGCAATGAACAGCAGGGCAAGAGAAGCAGAGGAATGGATTAGTGACCTAGAAGACAAAATAATGGAAATTAATGAAGCTAAACAAAAGAGAAAAGAATTATACAACACAAGAATAAACTTAGGGGACTCACTGACTGCATCAAACATAACAACATTCATATTATATGAGTCCCAGCAGAAGAGGTGAGAGAAAAGGAAGCAAAAATTTTATTTCAAGAAATGATAGCAGAAAACTATCCTAAGTGGGGGAAGGATCCAGGAGGGAGAGAGAACTCATTTCAAAATCAACCAAAGCAGGCCAACACCAAGACACCTTGTATTTTAATTTGCAAAATATAGTGATAAAGAAAACAATCATAAAAGCAGCAGGACAAAGTAGTTCCTAACTTACAAGGGAAAACTCCTAAAGGTATTTGAAGATTTCTCAGCAGAAACCTGGGAAGACAGAAGAAAATGACATGTTATAGTCGAAGTGCTGAGTGGGGAAAATTTGCAGGCAAGAATAATGTATTCAGCAAGGCTATCATTCAGAATAAAAAGAGAGATAAAGCATTTCCTATACAAGCAAAAACAAAAGAAGTTCATGACAATGAACCAGCCTTGCAAGAAATATTAAAAGGGTCTCTTTGAGGGCAAAGGAAAGATCAAAAGTGACAAAGACAAGAAGAGATCAAGGTAAGTCTCCAGAAGCAATGACAAAACAAGTAATAAATGACAATAAATACATATCCATCAATAATTACTTTGGGGGTACCTGGATGGCTCAGTCAGTTAAGCATCTGACTTGATTCTGGCTCAGGTCATTATCTCAGGGTTGTGAGATTGAGCCCCATATCAGACTCTGCACTCAGTAGGGAGTCTACTTGAGATTCTCTCTCTCCTTCTGTCCCTCCTCCTGCTCATGTTCTGTCTCTCTCTCAAATAACTAAATAAATTTCTTAAAAATTACATTGAATGGAAATGCTCTAATTATAAAACAGGGTGTAAGAATGGATAAAAAACAAGACTCATCTATATGCTGCTTACAAGAGACTCATTCCAGACATAAAGTCACCTGGATACTGAAAGTGAGGCAATGGAGAAACATCCAGCACACAAATGGATGTCAAATGAAGCCATAGTAGCAATATATATAGTGGACAAAGTAGATTTTTTTTAAGTAGGCTCTGGGTGTGGAGCCCACCATGGGGCTTGAACATATGACCCTGAGATCAAGATCTGAGCTGAGATCAAGAGTTTTATGCTCAACCAACTGAGCCACCCAGGCACCCAATACAAACAAGACTAAAACAGAGACTGTAAAAAAGAGACAAAGAAAGGCATTATGTAATTATAAAGGGGACAATCCAATAAGAAGATATAACAATTGTAAATATTTATGCACTCAACATTGGTAGCCTATTATTTAAAACAATAACAAACATAAAGGAACAAATTGATAATAACACAATAATATTAGGGGACTTTAACACCCCATTTACATCAATGGGCAGATCATCTTAACAGAATAATATCAACACGGAAACAATGGCTTTGAATGATACACTGGACCAGATGGACTTAGCAGGTATATTCAGGACATTCCATCCTAAAACAGCAGAATGCACATAATTTTAAAGCATGCCTGGAACATTCTCCAGAATAGATCACATATTAGGTCACTGTAAAAAAATCCTCAATAAATACAAAAGGATTGAAGTCATACCATGCACCTTCTCTGACCACAGTGATATGAAACTTGAAATCGACCGCAAGAAAAATAACGGGAAAGATCAGAAATGCATGGTGGTTAAACAACATGCTACTAAACAATGAATGGTCAAACAGGAAATGAAAGAAGAAACAAAAAAAAATCATGGAAACAAATGAAAATGAAAACACAATGGTCCAAAACTTTGGGATGCAGCAAAGGCCGTCCTAAAAGGGAAGTTTAGAGCAACACAGGCCTACCTCAAGAAGCAAGAAAAATCTCAAATAAACAACCTAATCGTACACCTTAAAGAGCTACAAAAAGAAGAACAAATGACGCCTAAAGCCAGCCGAAGGAAGGAAATAATAAAGATTAGAGCAGAAATAAATGATACAGAAACTAAAAAAACAGTGGAACAGATCAAAGAAACCAGCAGGTTCTTTGACAAAATGAATAAAACCGATGAACTTCTAGTCAGACTTATTAAAAAGGAGAGAGAATGGACCCAAATAAATAAAATCACAAATGGGAGAGGAGAGATAACAATCAACACTACAGAAATAGAAGCAATTATAAGAAACAATGGGTAAGTTATGAAAAAGCTGAGTACTGAAGATTTCTGAATGCAGGTTTTACAATAACATGCAGCTAGCTTGGCTTTGGAATCCTGGCTGTACAGTACTGACAATGTCCCATGATTTGTTTCCCTGTAAAATCATTTCATCACAAAGTTTGCTTAATATGTGTGATTTTTTCATTTGTTTATGTTTTTTCCTTTTTGTCTGTTTGTTTTTGTATTTGCTGTGTGTCAAATTTCTATATTTTGTGCAGTGCCAAGATAATATTTTGAAAATGAGAAGAAAAGGATCTGATTTCCAGCAAATATAAATCTTCGCATTCTATAAAACTTTAAAATTGAAAGAGTATTTCCCATATGTGGCCCTCACAACAATCTAGTGAGAGGACAGGAATGACTATCACCATTTTATAGGAATGAAACTAAAACTCAGATTTTGTGACTAACTCAAACCCATGAGAGCTAGAAAATGGAAGATGCTGGGTTCAGACTCTGATATTTCTGTCCATAATCCAACCTGTTTTCCATCACTCACAGTTGTAATCAAAACATTTACTGAGAAAACAAGATTCCTGTAATTTAATATAATGTTATGTGCTTATTTATCAATAAAGACTAATTCTTTAGGAAGAGGAGTTAAAATGGCAGAGTAGTGGGGAGAATCTATGCTTGCTTCATCCCTTGCACACAGCTAGATAAACATCAGATCGTTCTGAACACTTAGGAAATCAATCTGAGGACTGAGAGAACAAATTGTACAACTACAAGAAGAAAAGAGGCCACATCATGGAAAGTAAGAGGTTTAGAGATATGGTTTTTGGGGGAAAAATCACTGTTGCTGGGTCCAGGAGGGAGCCCTGATCCTGTAAAAGAAGGAGAGAGATTGAGAGAGAGAGAGAGAGAGAGAGAGAGAGAGACGCACAGGGCATTGCAAAAGAAAAACACTTCCCCCAAACCATTGACAAGATAAATGAAACGGACTGATAATTGCAAGTTTGGACAAGCAGTGGAACTCAAAGTCTGCAGTTTTAGAAGTCTCTGCCACTGCCCACTTCCAGGGTGGAACCTGGTGAGCATAGAGGTGATCCTGTGGTGAAGCAGGGCAGAGGCTCAGAAGCAGATAGTGTGGTGAAGATCCCCTGGTTTGCACTGGGAGAGACAGTTCCCCTTCCTGGAGTGTCTTTAGGAGAGGCAGTACTGCCTCTTTGGGAACAAAAGAGCTGGAAGGGCACCACTGAGTTGCCCCATTCATTAGCATAGGAACAGAGGTGCCTGCTAAAGGCAAGTAACCTGGACACCAGTTCTGTTTGTGGCTTACCATTAAGTCCAAGCATCTGCACATTCATGTGACTTCCCTTCTGGGACAAACCAGCATCCCCACAGCATGTTGAGACTCTCCCCCAGGAGATTAATGTAGGTTAATGCTGCACTGAGTCCCTACAATTTGATATTTTGAAGCCCAGCTGGTATGCCCGAAATAAAACACAGGAGCACTGCCCTATGGACAGACAGGATGGACACAGACAGGGTGAAGGTGGGGATCTGAGAAATGCCTAGAACAAAAGAGATCATTAGTTCTTCTGTGAGGGCTTCCTGAACAGAAAATTCCCCTCTCAGGGCATGAGAGAGCCAGCTGATGGCATTTTTATCCCTACCAATCAGCACAGACAGACTTTGGTGAGCAGCACAGCTCTACACTAGAGGCTTGAGCAACTTACACCAAGCCCCACCCCCCTGCACTGTACAGGTGTTTTTTGTTTTTGTTTTTTTAACTGGGACAAGTGTGTTTGAGACTCAGAATAGCAGCAGGCCACTCTCCAATAAGACCAGAACAAACCCCTGGGGAAGGATGTAGCTAGCCTCTTTTAACAAGCTGACCAAAAGACATAGTTAAAACATGCCATACAGTGGCCAAGGTCCAAACACTCCCTACTGCAAGCAGAAAGAAACTGCGAGGACTGGCATGAAGGAAAGAGTGGCCAAAACATAACAGCAGAGTGCACACAGCAGACACCAGAAACACTTCCTGAAATGCCAGGTCCTGGACAGTATATGACCTCCTCTTTATAAAATCATTACTCTCAGGAGCAGGAAACATAACAGACTTTCCTAACACACAGAAAAAGACCGAGATCTAGGCAAAATATCAAGATAGAGGAATTTCTCTGAAAAGAAAGAAAAAGAAGAGGTCACTACCAGGGATCTAATCATAACAAATATGAGTAACATGCCTAAACTAGAATTTAAAACAAAAATCTTAAGGATACTAGCTAGGCCAGAGAAAAGCACAGAAGATCCAGGGAATCCCTTACCACAGTTAGGCTGAAATAAAAAATGCTATAACTGAAATGGCAAACCAACTGGATGTATTGATAAAAAGGATGGAAAAGTAGAGGAACACATAAGTGATATAGACAATAGAATTATGGGAAAAAATGAAGCAAAAAAGAAGAGGGAAAGAAAAATATTGGATCACAAATGTAGACTTAGGGAACTCAGTGTAAAGCATAACATTCATATCATAGGAATCCCTGAAGAGAAGGAAAAAGGAGCAGAAGATTTATTTGAATAAATTAGAGCTGAAAACTTCCCTAATCTAGGGAAGGAGACACACATCCAAATCCAGGAGGCACAGAGAACACCCATCAAAATCAACCAAAGCAGGCCAACAACTAGATATATCATAGTAAGATTTCCAAAATACAGAGATATGGAAAGAATCCTAAAAGTAATAAGAGAAAAGAAATCCCAACCTATAAAGGAAGATAAATAAGGTTAGCAGCAGATCTCTCCAAAGAAACTTGGCAGGCCAGAAGAAACTGGCAGGATATACTCAATGTGCTGAATGGGAAAAATATGCAACAAAGAATACTCTATCCAGCAAGGCTGTCATTCAGAATAAGAAATATAAAGTTTCCAAGACAAACAAAAACTAAAGGAGTTCCTGACCACTAAACCATCCTCGCAAGAAAAATGAAAGGAAACTCTGAGTGGGAAAGACCAAAAGTGATCAAAGAAAGGAACAGAGAAAATTTCCAGAAACACTGGCTTTAAAGAGTATACAATTTCACTAAATTCATATATATCAGTATCACTCTTAATGTAAAAGTGCTAAATGCTCCAATCAAAAGATATTTAAAAAGAATGAAATCTTTCTATTTGCAATGACATGGATGGAGCTCAAGAGTGTTATTAAATGAAATAAGTCAGTCAGAGAAAGATAAATATTGCATGCTTTCACTCACATGTGGAATTTAAGAAAGAAAACAGATGAACATAGGGGAAGGAAGAAGAAAAAAAATAGAGGAAAGCAAACCTTAAGAGAGTCTTAACTATAGAGAACAAACTGAGGGTTGATGGAGGGGGGGAAGGTGGAAAATGGGCTAAATTGGTGATAGGTAATGAGAAGGCCACTTGTGATGAGCACTGGGTGTTATATGTAAGTGATGAATCACTTAATCTTACTCCTGAAGCCAATATTACAGTATATGTTAACTAGAATTCAAATAAAAACTTGAAACAATCAAACAAAAACAAATTTAAAAAGACATTCTTTAGAAGTGAGATAAATTTTTATAGGTCTTTTTGGTAGCAATATTTAGTTTTCTAGAATATAGTATTATATATTTTGTTGTTGCTTTTTGTTGTTTTTAATTTTTTTTATTTAAATTCCAGTTAGTTGGGCAGCCCCGGTGGCGCAGCGGTTTAGCGCCGCCTGCAGCCCAGGGTGTGATCCTGGAGACCTGGGATCGAGTCCCACATCAGGCTCTCTGCATGGAGCCTGCTTCTCCCTCTGCCTGTGTGACACACTCTGCCCCTCTCTCTCTGTATCTCAATAAATAAATAAAATCTTTAAAAAAAAATAAATTCCAGTTAGTTAATATACAGTGTAATATTAATTGCAGTTGTACAATTTAGTGATTTAACATATACATGTGATACCGGGTGCTCATCACAAGTGTAGTGATTAATCTCCATCACCTATTTAACTTATCCCCTCACCACCTCTCCTGTGATAACCATCAATTTGTTCACTGTAGTTAAGAGCCTGAGTTTTGGTTTGTCTCTTTTTTCCCCCATGCCCATTTTTTTTCTTAAATCCCACATATGAGTGAAATCATATAGTATTGTCTTGTTCTGACTTATTTTACTTAGCATAATACTCTCTAGTTCCATTCATGTCATTTCAAATGGCAAGATTTCATTTTTATCCTCTTTATTCATTAGTTGATGGTCACGTGTGCTGTTTCCATAATTTTGCTATTTTTGTTTTAATTTTCACTGTTTTAATTTGGTTTATTTATTTATTTATTTATTTATTTATATTGGGTTTTTAAAATTTTTTGAGAGAGAGATAATATGTGGGGGGGAGGGCAGAGGGAGAAGCAGGTTCCAAGATGAGCAGGGAGTCCTACACCAGGCCTGATCCCAGGAACCTGAGATCGTTACCTGAGCTTAGGCAGACAGTTAACTGACTGAGCCACTTAGCCACCCCCATTTTTAGTTGTTTAACTTAAAGTGTGATGA